>NC_136470.1:85891085-86631085 GCF_902686455.1 Sciurus vulgaris
TATCGAAAGGTCACTAAGTGCTTAGTTTAGTGAATGAAAAAGACCCCACCAGTGCATGTCATCATGGAATTTTTAAATTCCAAAGGAAAAGATCCCAAATGAAGAAACGAGGTCCATATGCAGGGTCTGGGCATCAGAATGACATTGGAAGCTTAAAGACATAAAGTTCTATTTTTAAATTTAGAATTATGAAGGAAAATCGTTTTCTACTGTGAGTTTTGTTTTCAACTAGGATACAGGTAAAGCTGCTGAAACCCAGAGATAACTCTCCAACCCCTCTGAATTTGGTGGCTCAGATAGGACAGAAGTTTGTGTGTGCAGTAGCAATGCAGATGTGGGTGGGCCCAGGAAGACAGTCCAGCTCCCTCTTTCTTGTGCTCTGCTCTGTCCTAGAGGCTGTAGGAGTCCCCATGGTTGAAGCTGTTATCACCATCTCCAAACTTCAGCCGCCAGGAAGGGAGAAGTTGCATACATTAATTCTCTTTGCAGTCTCTGGTTGTGACTCCAGTCTTATGGTCACTGCAAGTTGCAAGGAAATAAAGACTCTAGTCACATAGGCAGGAAAGAGAGATCAGTGGGGAGAGAACTGGAGAACAAAAGAGACCTTAACCTAGAAAAGATGTAGGGTGCTCTCACTTCTCGGGATTCTAGGACATCAGCCATGGCCCCCTTCTCCCTTCCAGGAGAAGTCTGTATTACTACTTTTAAATAAAACCTGCTTAATATGTTTGTCTCGGCGTGCTTCTTTAGTGTTCAAACTTCAGCATAAGAGGAAGCAGAACTTGTCGCTGGTAAACGGCGGTATCATTGGCTCACTGTCAAATAATATTTGCATCATTAAAATAATTCAAATCTTGACTATTGATTTAATCAAAATCTTGCCTCAACTATTTTGAGGGATTGAAAAGAAAGAAAATAGACCTTTTATGGAAGAGGTAATTTCTCATCTCCCATAGTAGAAAGTCAACAGAAAATGTCTAAAATTAATTAATTATATATATTTGTAGAAATAGAGCTGAAGATGCTAAATAGCTATAAGAGGTAAGGGAGGTTGATGCTGGGCATGGGATCAGCAGGTAGAAAGAGGTAGAGCAAGAAATTTTTACCTGTTTGTCTTTCTAGTAATATTCAAGTTTATTTAGATGCATGCAAATGCACAATTTAATTTTAAAAATTAAAAAATAACTGCAAAATTACTCTCACTTAAAGGGAATTAAAGACTGAATGAACATGAATCTTAGGAGCCAGGTAGTCCAAAACTTGAACAAACTGAGTAATTCTTATTCTCTCAGATAGCTACTTAATATCTTTTAAAATAATTCTAATAAGGAAATTCATTACTTCTCTAGGAAGCCCATTTGAAAATTCAGAGTTATTTCTAATCTTGTGTTAAATTTTTCTGTTTGCAGTGTTTACCTGTGACTTCCCTCTGCCTTGTGTCCTCTGAGAAAACTCCTCAGGTCTGTGTGATCAACTCAGGGACAAAAAGCTCATATTTCCCAAGCGCAGCCCATCCTTCTCCTGGAGAGACATAGGTCCCTCTGTGGCTTCCACTTACCTGCTCTTGATCTCTTCATCTGTTGTGGCCACAAAGACCAAGCTCAGTCCCACTTCCCTTAAAACTTTAGTTGACAATAGCCGTGAGTCACACTGGCAGGATTCCTTCCCATTCTGTGTCTCTGGTCACAGTATCTCCTAAAGTGAGGTCCCCAGAAGAAATGATCTTTGCATGAGGAAACAACCTGAAAGCTCTAGACTTGCAGAGGAGAGCTCAACACAGTAGTCCTGCCAGTGGGGAAATTCACCATCCTCCCTGCCCTGCGACACACACACACACACACACACACACACACACACCTCCATAGTGTCTCTGAACTTCCTCAAAGGGGAAAAACAAGACTATACCCCAACTATTCTTGATGGCCAGCCCACTACTGTCAATGGGACCATATTAGCCTCACACTGCTGTCATGGGAGACAAAAGAGATTAATTTGTGAGAATTATGTGGTCAATATATTGCCTGCCGCTCCACAGAGTTTGCACATTATGAGAATCTTGCAGTAAAGAGCTGAAGCTGCTCGATTATCTCCAGAGAGGTCATTCAGGCGGAAATTGCGGATGAGCTTCAGCTGGCAGGGGGTGGCAGAACAACAGCTCTCATGGACTGGCAGGAGGGCTCAAAAATCCCCACTGTGACACTCTCCCTTCAGGCAGGATTAATAACTTTGGAATAGCTAGGGATCTATTTTTCTGTTTCAAAGAACACGGAAGGATTTATTTTTCTCATCCTATCTTAGCCTAACCCCGAAGACCAATTGGTAAGCTCTTGGAAATTTATTTCCCTATGACAGTAAAGTCTAAGGCATTGTATCATATGGATGATATGATTCCCTTCTATGCAATGTTTATCAGATTAGGAAACAATTCTCAACTTGACAGTCAACTATCATGATTCCATCTCCTAGGGAAAAGGCATTAAGATCCAGTGAGGTGCAGTGGCTAACTTTAAGTAAGTGAGTGATGAATTCTCTAGACTGGAAGCTAGATTTCTGACTGACAGGTGAAGACACTTTTGAGAGAATAGCCAAGGGAGGGAGACTGCATTATTTGGAGAGTGAGTGAAGAACCCAAGAAAGAAGTTGCTGATCATATTTTCCTTCTTTATAACCTATCTCTGAGCTCATGGAGAGGAAATATTGTCATCTACATGGATGAACTTACTATACACTTTTTTTTTCCTCTTTGGAGAATGGAAGACCTGTTATCGTCTTTTGCAGGAATATAGCAAGTTTGAAATCATTTGTCTTTATATGACTTTGCTTTCTTTACTTTCTCATTCCCAAAATTATTCCTATACTTGAAAGTTCTTCCCTATTTTCTAACCTCCTAAATTTAGTATACAAATATTTACTTTAAATCTCCCAAGAGCCACACAGAAGAGCTTTAATAAGCCAAGCTTGCTCCCATGATGTTTTTTATTTACATGAAATGTAGTTATTACTTATTAGACCAACAGCAGCAACAGGCATACTCTAATATGTGTAATGGCTCAAATGCAACAGAAAATCAGAAAATGCTTTCTTACTTAGGTGATGGCACCAGTGTGCAAAAACTTCAGCACGGTTGTTTCTTCTATGCAAGTCATTTTCAGACCCAAGCTAGTGGAAAATCTGCCATCTTAAATATAGGGTTCCCAGGTTGCTCTGGGCATCACCTCCTTCTCTGCCAATCAGATTTAGAAAAGAGAACAAAGGGGTACTACATGGGAAGATTATATGGGCCATGCCTGGAAGTGGCACAGATCATTTTGCTTAACATTTCACTGAACTAGAACTCATTGAAATGGCTCTAATAAACCTAAACTGGAGGAGAAAGAGTGGAAGGGAATTGGGAAATGAAGTCTCTGGTTTCCAGCCTTAAGCCTGCATTAAAGGGTCTTGTTTTTTGTTTTGGTGGACAGCCAACCTTTTTTCTCAAATGGGCTTTTTCTCAATATCTTTGCACTTGAGTCAAGGTAAAGTGGAAAGCTCTCAACTGATAGCATTGTACTCAGAAAGGACTTCTTCAAACAATTCTAACTCATTGTATTCTTATAAGCAAATAGCTTCTGTTCTGCATATCTATCCAACATTTATTCAGTTGTTGTTCCTAAAATAATCATATCAATCTTTATTTTCATTCATTAACTTTTTCAAAAACCATTTACTGTCCAGTACCCGTTGTAAGGAATTCCACAAAAACCATGCCGAACATGGGAAATCACATAAGGGAGTTTATTAAGCAAACAGAGTGTTTCCCTGCAGGGTAAGAGAGAAAATGAGAGGCAAAGAGAAAGGAAAAAGAAACGGTGCGTGCTAGAGAGAGTGGAAAGTGAGGAGGAGAAAGAAAGCAAGTCAGGGAGAGAGAAAAGCAAGAGAAAAGATGGCGGTGAAGCTACCTTTTTAGAATCCTGCCAGGCTAACAGGGGACCAATAATGGAGAAGGATACTTGCAAGCTGACTGATGAACCATAGCTAGCTAGGATGTTCACAGACTGACAGTATTTGGGAGGCAGGGAAATGGCTGCACTGGAAAGGGCGGGGAGAGCAGCTTTCAGACTGACAAGCTAGGTTGTGATGCAATGGAAAGGGCAGGGGAGCAGCTGCGTATTATACCCGTTAAGCATTATACCAGATGTTAGGGACATCTGAACAAGACAAGTAAGTCTCCTGCTTATATGGTCCTAAGATTCTAAAGGAGGAGAGAGGGAAATAGGTAATAAACAAATTTCTAAAAATCAAATAATGGAGGTACCAAAAGTAAAATTAAACAGGGTGGTGAGCAAAGAATGGCTGGCAGTTATTTAGATTTTGAAGTTAGGCATGTTCTCTGTGAGGAAGTGCCATTTACACTGAGCTATCAGTGACAAGAATGAGCTACCATTTTGTGGTCTTGACCCGGAACTTTCAGGCTGAGGTGGTTAATAAACCTGACTGTGGGGCAGAGACAAGACAAGTGTGGTTGGAAAGTATCGAGAGAAGAATGTGAGAGGAATCAAGGTCTGACATTGATTAAGAACCAGATAATAGTATTTTGGAGGCCATTTTAAGGAACTTCCATTTAATTCTAAGAGCAATAGGAAGCAATTAGAGGTTTGAAGCAAGAAAGTGACTCTCCTTTTTCCTTTCAGTCATTGTTGTTCACTATACTGTGGCTGTTATGATGAGAAAGGATTGAAGAGGACCAGAAGAGGCCAGGGTGGCACTGAGGAGGACTTTGTTATTGTCCAAGATAGGAGGATTGTAAGCTTGGAGTTGGTGATAATGAGATGGAACTGAATAGTATTTTGGAGGTTCTGTGGCCTGAACCTATTGAAGGATTTGTTATTGAGGAAATGGAAAGTGGGGAATTAAAATTGCCTCCTACATGTGATGTACCCACTGATGTTCATTATCTCATTCAGTCCTAGATATCTCTAGAAGAAAGTTTCTCAGAGTCTAGACAGAGAGTCAGCAGCTTGTTGCTGTTCCATTTACTTGCTGTTCTATTTGCCTGGACAAATGTCCTTCTCATTGTTTATTTATTTATTTATTTATTTTTTGCAAGAAAATGAAAATGGTCTCTGCTGCTTACCTAAGAAAACTGGTCAAGGGTGATAAATGTGGTAATGTTCTCTGTAACAAAATTCTAATAGGAACACAAAATGCTCTTCTGGCTAAGAGAGATGTCCTGAGCATTCTAATTTAATCAGACCACAACATATTTCTTTGCCCTTTTACAATGATGATGACTAACAGACTCACAAGTGGATGAGTTATCTTTTAGACAAAGGAGGAAAAATAAAATCATTCTTGACTTGGGGCAGTTAATATCATTTAATTGAGTTACAGCTTCATGGACCACAACGGATATGCAAAGGTCTCCAGGAAGAATTTTTTACATCAAAGGATGCTTCCCTCTCCTTCATCCCTTTGTTAAGGTGTTCTGTTCACTTGTCTTTTTCTGCTTTGACTGATTTTGCCTCAGACAAGAAACTCTTAAGTGTGTGTGAGGACTGAATGCATGGTCTGTGTGGAATCAGTTGTCATTTTCTACAAGTGAGAAGACATTTAAAAGTAGCCCTAGAGATCATGAAATTAGTTTTCAGTATACTTCGGAGCAAAATAGGATTGCAGTTTACTGTGTCACATACAAAAGTTTCTAATTCACAAAATGCTGTACTCAGAATCCAAACAAACTTTAGTGATTTTGTGAAAGTTCTTTTTAAAGTAACTCAGAGTTACACATTTGTTCTTAGAAAGTAGATTCTCCCTTCCCCTGGGAGAAGAAATACAAAGATAATAAAAGTTCTGAATGTAGTTGGAAGACTATCTTCTATGATCCCAGTTTCCCATTCATTCAGTACTAGTGCCCTCTTACATTTTTTGTTAAAGCTGTTTGGAATGTGGCTACATTATAGGTCTTGTAATATATATTTCTAAAATTGGTATTTAAGACCTGAAGTCTCTGATGATGATGACTTGCTATTAGAGCTCTATATGGACTATGTATGGACTCTATGTTGCTTTTTATATCAGAGAAAGAAAATTCTTCTCATTATGACTGTGTATCTCTTAAAAGGAGAAGATAATTTCAATTGTCTTTTTACTCCCATAACTGTTTACTTGAATGAAAAAATAAGCAGTACAGCTGATATTTCTAATTATTTTCTATGTTTTGAATTCCTTTAGTATAACTTTAATCATTTAAAAAATAATGTTTATGGTATCTATTAAATGATTATATTATCTTATGTTCTTGGGAGTCCTTAATCTATTGTTTCTTCTGTCTACAGTCTTTCTGTCTGCCTTTTTCTCTCAAAGTGGTTGATTTTCTTATGCTGATATAATTTCAGGTTTTGAGATCAACTTCTACAGGCTTTGTGAAAGTATAGTAAACCCTGGGTAAGGATTTTGCATTTTCTTCTGAGAAGTATCACTAACTCTGTCCAATATTTGTTTTTAAATATTTTTAAAAAAAATTTAAAGTAGTTTCAGACCTACAGAAAAGCTGCAAAGATAGCATAGTGGGTTCCTATATACTCTGCAATGTTTCCCCTGTTATTAACATCTTATATTAGTATGATTCATTCATCACAGCTAATGAACCATTAATATTATTAACTGAAGTCCATTCTTTATTCAGATTTTCTCAGTGTTTACCTAATGTCCTCTTTCTGACCCAGGATCCTACCCAGAAAATAACATTACACTTAGTTCTCATGCCTCCTTGAGTTTCTCTAGATTGTTAAAAGTTTCTTGGATTGTCTTGGTTTTTGACAACCTTGACCCTGTACCTCTCATGCACCTAAAAATATATCTTCAGAGTCTATAAGAAGAAAGTGGCAAAACCACAATCATGGTGGGAAATATGAACACTCTTCCCTCAAATTTGATAAATCAAGTAAGAAAAAGCTTAATACGGCTACCCAGTATTTGAATAAAACAGATATCAAAGTTCAGCTAATGCTGATACATATATGAAGGTCTGCATCTCTGAATTTTAGAAAGCCCACTTTTTCAAACACACATAAAATATTTACAAAGATTGACCATCTCCTCCTCCACTTGTTTATGTTTCAACAAACATAAAAGTCAGAGCTTGTTCCCTGAGCACAAAGCATGAGTTAGAAATTAATTACCAAAGAAAATTAAAAACCCACACGTACTTAAAAATAAAAGAACACGCATCTATTATTCATGGATGAAATGAGTTATCAAAATTGAACTGAGAAAATATTTAGTAATGACTTATGAAAATATGTCAAAATCTTTGGGATGAAGCTAAAACAAATTAGAAAGGAAATTTTTGCTGTAAAATTTATATCACACAACTTCTCTTCTCCCCCAACCCCTTACTGTGGTTTAGCTTCCACATATCAGTGAAAACATTCAACCTTTGGTTTTTCTCCATTGGCTTATTTTACTTAACATGATAGTTTCCAGATGTGTATATGAAAATACCTAGGTGAATCTCACCATCATGTACATTCATAAGAATGGGGTCCTAATTAGAATAAGATCTATTCCATGCTTGTATAATTTTATTGAAGTGGACTCTATTGTCATGCATAACTAAAAAGAACCAATAAAACTTTAAAAAAAGAACACAAGATACGCTATAGGAAAGTATACATGAAAAAAGTTATATCACCAAGAGGAATTATCTTCAATTTGATGCACCGTCTGAGACTATTTTATAAGAAGTCAGAAAAAGTAGAAAATAAAATGAATAAAGTTGAACAGGACACTCTGGTCCGTGTGGTAAAGGACCATCACCACCTGACCACTGCACACACACAATGAATGCAGGGAGTGGACACTGGGAAAAAGGTGGGCTCCAGGACACTTCTTCTCTCCAGAAAGTTAAAAGAATAATAATGTCATCTACACACTCTTCAGTAAAAGTCATTGATTCTAACATTTTGTCATATACTTTCAGACTCCTTCCTTCTCCCTCCATATGTATATTTTTTCTGTACATTTTAGTCAGTTGTTGATGCTGATACTTTGCCTATAAATACCTCAGCATTCATCTCCTAAGAGTAAAAACAATCTCCCACTTAATAATTTATAATACCATTGTCACTTCTAAGAAAATTAATAAAAGTTCCATAACATTAGCTAATATAGAGTCCATATTCAAGTGTTCCTAAATGCCTCAAGAATATCTTTTTTAATTTGTTCTAATTAGTTATACATGACAGCAGAATGCATTTCCTCAACTCATTGTACACAAATGGAGTACAACTTTTCATTTCTCTGGCTATACACAATGCAGAGTCACACCATTTGTGCAATCATACACGTACATAGGGGGATAAGGCCCATCTCATTCCACCATCCTTCCTCTCGAACCTCCCTCCCCACCCCTCAGTCTCCTCTGTACAATCCAAAATTCCTCCATTCTTCCCTAACCACTCCCCCATTATGGATCAGCATCCACATATCAGAGAAAACATTCAGACTTTGGCTTTGGGGGATTATCTTATTTGGCTTAGCATGATATTCTTCAACTCCATTCATTTACCTGCAAATGCCATAATTCCATTCTTCTTTAAGGCTGAATAATATTCCACTGTGTATGTACCACATTTTCTTTTCCATTCATCTGTTGAAGGGCATCTAGGTTGGTTCCATAGTTTAGCTATTGTTAATTGAGTTGCTATAAATATTGATGTGGCTATGTCACTGTAGTATGCTGATTTTAAGTCCCTTGGGTATAAATAGAAAAGTAGGATAACTGGGTCAAATGGTGGTTCCATTCCAAGTTTTCTAAGGAATCTCCATACTGCTTTCCATAGTGGTTGCACCAATTTGTAGTCCCACCAGCAATGTATAAGTGTATCTTTTCCCCAACATCCTCACCCACACTTATTGTCATTTATATTCTTGATAATTGTCATTTTTACTAGAGTGAGATGAAATCTCAGAGTAGTTTTGATTTACATTTCTCTAATTGCTAGAGATGGTGAACATTTTTTCACATATTTGTTGGTCAATTGTATTTTTCTTCTGTGAGGTATCTGTTCAGTTCTTTAGCCCATTTATTGATTTTTTTTTTTTTTTTTGGTGTTAAGTTTTTTGAGTTCTTTATGTATTCTGAAGATCAGTGCTCTATCTGATGTGTGTGTGTGGTAAATATTTTCTTCTATTCTGTAGGCTCTCTCTTCACATTATTGATTGTTTCCTTTGCTGTAAAGAAGCTTTCTAGTTTGAATCCATCACATTTGTTGATTCTTGATTTTACTTCTTGTACTTTAGGAGTATTGTTAAGGAAATCAGGGCTAAGGCAACACGATGAAGATTTGGGCCTGTTTGTTCATCTATTAGGCACGGGGTCTCTGATCTAATTCCTAGGGCCTTGATCCACTTTGAGTTGAGTTTTGTGCAGGGTGAGAAATAGGGATTTAATTTCATCTTGCTGCATATGGATTTCTAGTTTTCCCAGAACCATTTGTTGAAGAGGCCTTTTTCCAACGTATGTTTTTGGCGCCTTTGTCTAGTATGAGATAACTCTATTTATATGGGTTTGCCTCTGTGTCTTCTATTCTGTACCGTTGGTCTACATGTCTATTTTGATGCCAATACCATGCCATTTTTGTGTTACTATCACTCTGTAGTATAGTTTAAGGTCTGGTATCGTGACGCCTCCTGCTTCACTCTTCTTGCTAAGGATTGCTTTGGCTTTTCTGGGTCTGTTATTTTTTCAAAAGAATTTCACAATTGCTTTTTCTATTTCTATGAAGAATAACATTGGAATTTTAATAGGAATCACATTAAATCTGTACCACACTGTTATAGCTGTTTTTTTTTTTTTTTTTTCTCTTTTATTTTTCTGTCAGATCTGAAGTTAGGTTCAGTTTTTATGTCTGTTTAGTTTCATGTAGTCTAGACTCTAAACCAGGGACTTTTTGAACTTTTTTTTTATGTGATGCTGGGAATGGAACCCAGGGCTCACCCATGCTTGGCTAGTACCACTGAGCTGTACCCCACCCTCATAATTTCCTCAGAGTATCATTTAACTTCTTCTTCTGCCCCTCTTATTTTCTATAAATTGGGAATTAGATCTAGGGGACTTGATTATGTTCAGATTAAACTCTTTGGGGCAAGAAGATATCAGAGGTGATTTTGTGGATTTGGCAGTGCATAAAGAGGCGCTGAGGACAGCCTCTCACATCCGTGATGTGAAGCGGATTGCTTGGGGAATGTGTGGACCATCGCGTCTCTCCACAGCAATGATTTATTTTCCAACTTGAATTAGTCACTACTTGTGGTGATGTTTTGGCATTGTAAGAATATTCCATCCCCCACAACTTTCCAGCTAAGTGTTTTAGCTTCCTTTGATGAGATTTGCTTGAATCAAGTATTATATGATGACTTTTCATTTCTATAATTTTTCCATTAACTGTGCAACTTTCAGTGAGATTCAAGAAGTTCTAGTTCCTTTTCTGAATGTACAGTGGACTTGGTGGAGCTTTATGCAGGGAAGGTTGGAGAAGAAGGGAGATGAAAGGTCTTCTGTGGAATTTGAACCAACAACCTAGAGTTCCAGCATTCTTTTGGCATTTTTGAAGGTCCCTATGGAGGCAGCTATTTTAGTTCCAGCACTCCTCTTAATTAAGACCTTCTGAGGAGAACAAGTCACACACACAAACACACACACACACACACAAAGTGTAAGAAGATACACAAAAATGATTGCCTGAACATGCAATACTCTATTTTATTTAATGCCCCATATATTATACTTCTGAGATTTTCTTTTTCTTAGAAGCATATTGGGAACATGTGCAAGAACATATTTGCAACATCATCTCATAAATGATCTTAATGCTAAGAAAAAGATATTGGTTAAGTAAATTTTTGTTCAGTTATATAATGGATATTATGAAGCTATTGAAAATGATATGGCAGAGTATTTTAAGGATGATGAAAATTTTCACTAAACAAATTAGGGGATGCAAGTAGGTATACAGACTAATTCCCTTCCAGAGGACTCCAGGCCTAATCCAGGTATGCACTCTGGAAATTTGGGGTTGCCAGGCCCCACTTCTTATCAAGATTGGTCTTTATTTGAGCTGGGATATAAATGAATTGTTATACAAAGGAGTATTCATTCCTCTACCCAACTCCATCTCTATCCTAATTTCTTCTTAACCAAAATGTCTCACACATGTAAACTTGTAGTCACTGCTCACCCTGACTTTCTGTTCTCTTTCTTCAAGCTCCCTGCAAATTAACTTCACTCTCATGGAATAATGAGCACTGTAGAATCTTACAAAATTCACCAGGGAGGCAGAGAGGACTGATATTTCATAGTGACAAGCTTTTACCTTAAATCTTCCCTAAGACTTGGTGCTTCCTTCAGCCTGGTTCCATACTCCAGCTTTGCCCCTTCTCCCAGGCAGCCTCTTGGTCACATTCTCCCACCTGCATGAGCAATTCTCTGAGGCCTCTTAATTGGTCCTGTTCTTAGGCAGAGCAATTCCCTGCCTATGTGCACTTTTCCAACTTTTTAATATCAACCTTAAGTAGGTCTAAGGCCAGTACAGTGAGGAAGAAGGATTTCTTCCTAACCTCATCAAACAAAAGATCCTCTAGTTACCTGTGCGATTTTTTTTTATGTAAAAGGAGATCATAAAGAACAAATATTTTCTCCAGCCAGTCATTTTAAAATAAATGTTCTATTATTATTATGTTTCTTATGTAATTAATATAAAACACAGAGAAACAAGGTAACCTTTTCTACTGTTCAGTCTGGAGCAGGTGCTAGTGAGTGTCCATCCAGTCTCCAGGTAGAGATGAGACAGAACTGGTCAGCACAAGGTAGGGTCTCCACAGCAAAAGGACCAGGGGGCAGAGAACTAGGACAGGGATCAAGGCAGAGGCTCTGTACTGGGACTGGATTAGAAGTAAAAGATTAAAGTTTCAGTTGGATTCTTTTGGTTGTAATTAATTGCAAAAGAAAAAAAAAAGAATATATTGACTCATCTAAAAGATGTGGCAAATGTGATTTGACCCAAGGTTAACAAATATGAAAACTGGTTTCTTTTTCTATATCTTTTTGTTCTCCTTCTTATTTCAACTCCTTTCTTAGGCAGATTCTTCCCATAAAGTGCCAATATGACTGTTGAGTGGAAAAGAAGAATCTTTTCTCCCCAACAATTCCAGTAAAATGGGCTTATGGTTTGGATCTGGAATGTCCCTTGAAGGTTCATGTGTTGAAGGCTTGGTCCCCAAACAAGAGCTGGGGCTTTGGGGAAGTGATTGGGTCATGAGGGCTGTAACCTCACCAGTGGATTAATTCACTGATAGAGTCATAATTTGATGGCTTTATTGTGGTGGGGTGGTGGAAATTGTAGGAGGTAGGACCTAACTGGAGGAAATGGGTCCCTGGGGGTGTTCCATGAAAGGATATATCTTGTCCCCAGACCTTTCATTGCTTTCACTTTCTGCTTCCTTGCAACAATATGGTTAGCAAATTTCCTCCACCACAGACTTCTACCAGGATGATCTGTTTCATCACAGGCCCAGAAACAATGGAGCCAGCTCACAATGGACTGAAATCTCTATCTGCACCACAATAAATCTTTTATCCTTTAAGTTGTTTTGCTCAGGTATTGTGTTAGTGGTGCAAAGCTGACTACACAATGGACCAGCTCAGGACAGGACCAGCTCAGGACAGGTGGCTGTCTCTACACAGGAGGGGATACATGCCTGATTGATTTGTACCTTCCTCAAAAACACACTGACTGGTGGAGAAGAATGGCTGGATGTTTAAAAAAGAGTAGCACTGTTGCCAGAAGACTCAGGGTGAGTAACAGGATGGTGTGTGAGGAGGACTCCCTATACCAATCTGAGTATTGACAACGGCCTGAGCCACTGCTTTGAAATCAAGAAATGGAGCTCCAGGCTGGAGCAGGGCTGCACTGTTTAAAGCTTATTTCTCTTCTCTGAATTTTCTAGTGGGTTTCAAGTAGGTCTGATTTTAGGGGAAAGAAATATATGTTGCATCTGGTCCTAACAATTGAGAAACAGAAACTTACTTCAAAACCAGAAACAATACTACCAATACTCCCTGCCCTCTCTCTGTATAAGAAATTTAGGGAGAGTATTAATGAAATAATATGTGAATATTATTAGTACAATGTGACTTTTTTATATAAATGTATAAATTCCTAAACTTGCCCATAAGAATATCAAAAAAATTATAAATCTTTCAGACTCCCATGATATTAAAAGCCCTAATGAATGCTGGCTTTCTGAAAGCTATCGCTCTTCCTATTCATCCCTACCTTTCGTTAAATAGATGAAATTTTGATATGGGAAGGTAAGCAAGTGAGACTGACGGGTGATACTTTCCAAATACATTTTAGTGGAAAGTCAGTATTTTAAGGCACTTGACTACTTTATAATTCATAGTTAATTTTTCTAGAAACTTCTGAGCTATTTCAACTGAGTTTGGAAACCTCCCTATTCATGTGATATAATTGCTTTATAAGGAAAGGAGGAACGATAAGGGAAATTATGTCTTAAAATCTTAAGACTTGAGTTCCAACCCCTGCTCTACTGTGTACTAACTTTGTACTTTGAGAATGTTTACATCTCTGAGATCCCATTTTATCATCCGTGAAATGGAGATGATGATAATAACATGCAGGGTATCTGTAAGGAATACATGAGATCACTTAAATAAAATGCCAAAGTAGTCTCCGGCACATAGAAGATGCTCAGTAACCATTATTTCCCATCATTGTCTTTTCTAAGTTCTATGTCAAGGGAGGACTATTTTTCTTTGTCTTAGTACTTCTCAACTCCATGTTCCAAAATAGAGAAGGCATCCAAGGGTTGTTAAAAAATACTTTAGAAATATTTTCCAATCTGATTTTCTTTCTTTCTTTAAAGAACATCTATAGAATTCACTGGAGTCTGTTTAGGGTCATGTTCCAGGTTGAAACACTGGCTGAAGGGCAGCCAGGTGAACTGCAAGAAATTGATGGGCCACCTCCTCCAAGAAGCCTCCTTTGATCCCCAGCTTTAATAGATGGACATTTCTTCTCACATG
This sequence comes from Sciurus vulgaris, assembly GCF_902686455.1. NCBI lineage: Eukaryota > Metazoa > Chordata > Mammalia > Rodentia > Sciuridae > Sciurus > Sciurus vulgaris. Next base: position 85,905,172 of record NC_136470.1, read on the forward strand.
CTCCCTGATCTGGTGTCTCCAGAACAGGGGCTGCCAAACTGTAACCCGTGATCCAAATTCAGCTGTCATTTTTTTTGTTGTTGTTGTTAGGTCTGCAAGATAAGAATGACTTTTTACATTTTTAAATAATTGAAAAAAAAATAAAATGAAGAATAACATTTCATGATTCATGAAAATGATACAAAATCAAATTTTAGCATTCATAAATCATATTTTGTTGGAATGTCACTGTGCTCCTTCATTTGTGTATTGCCTGTGGCTGCTTTTGTATTAAAATAACAGAATCAACTGTGACAGAGATTGCATGGTGAGTAAAGCTGAAAATACTTACTACTTGGATCCTGAAGGATAAAATTTGCCAATCCCTGCTCTAGAACATTCACGACTGAGTCATATTGTACTTGTTTTCTCCTCCTGGCCTATGTAATCCTGGAGGACAGGGACTGATTCTCCACATCCTTGTGCTTTTAGTACTGAAAATAGTGCCTGACAAATATCAGGTATCCATACATTTGGGTTTTTTTAATTTTTTTTCTCTTTTAGCTACCTCAAGTAAAGCATCTTCCTATTATAATCCATAACACATGAATCTCAGGGTCCCCAGCTTCAACCACTCCCTATGCCCGGTAGCCCATGGACAATTAAAGTTCTGATAACTATAGGCATGGTCAGAGCCTAATGAGCTTCTCAGGTATCTAACAATTAAAGAGAAGGAATCATTAGAAGGTGCCCTTTCTCTCTCCCATGTTGCTGGAGCTGGTGTGTGGACGAAAGAGTACTGGCAGTTGCAACTTAATCTAATGGAGTCCTAGACTAATAACTTCCAAGTCTGATCTTGGGAATAACCCAAGCTTCTAAGTAGCACTTTCTTCATTTGGTACAGAGAGAATTCTTTTCCTTCACAAACTTCACCGGGTCATTGTTACCTTAGAAAATACCTGGCCCTGGTGAGGGCAGAGACTGAATCTAGTCCACCATTGTTTGTGCTGGTTAGTGCCACACTTTGGCAGACAAGAAACCAGAGGTTCTCCCTATGCCCAGTAGCCCATGGACAATTAAGCCCATGCAGCTCAGAGTTACCAGGGAGCTTTAACTACCCACCACCACAGAGCACCACAGCAGATCACTTAGAGATTTGGGCGGGAGTCACATGATGGAAGCTCTCCACTGGATTCTTATACTCGGACAAGATGGAGAGACACTGTTGTGGAGTGCTTAGCAAAGACTTCCTGCAGGAATGGATGAGGCAAAACTCCTTCTGTGGGTGTTTTCCTCCTCTGTGTTTTTGGATGGTGACTAAAGAAGTCAGGATTTTAATGGAATTTTATAAATCCCATTAAACTGTGCAATGTTTTTTAGAAAAGTTAAATTAAAAACATGACCAAAGGCCCTAAAATATCTCTCACCAACCCATTCTGCAATCCATTCCTTGATGTTAGCCACTAACCTGAATTTGGTGTCCATGATTTCTATATTATTGCTCTATCACATAGGTATGCATTCTTAAATAATGCAGACTTATATAAAAACCAGAGTTACTGCACCCAAGGCACGACATGCTGTCCTCACCCCTGATTGAATCATCCCTCCAGTTCACAGAGATCTGACTGCTGCTGCTCTACCCTTCACCGACTTGCATGTTGATGATTCCCTTGCTATTTATTTGTTTTGTGGCCCCTGCCTTTCGTTCTCTCCTTTCCTTTCATATTGATTCTTGCTGTGTTCCTCTTCTCCTCTGTAATCTTCTCAGCCTTTGCTTCTTACTGTTGCTGAGCTCAGTGGTAGCACTTGCTAAGTGCCAATAACATTGTGTACTTTCAACTATTCCCATTTCTACTACTGCTAAATTGGTTTTACCCTATGCTTCATATCAGGACATAAATCTCTAACTGGTGCCTCTGGGAATAGGTATTCACAGAAACTTTGAACTGGTTGAAAAATTAGGAAATCCAATCTCTCAGTTTACAGAAAAGGAAACTGAGGCCCAGTGAGAGGAGCAGCCTGCACTGGGTCACAGAGGGAGCTGTGGCTGGATCACAGATTTTATCATGTCTAGTTCACACTTCATGCAGGCTGCCACATGGCCTTGATAGCTAAGCCTCTGGCTCAGGGAGCAACTCACTGCCTGTGTCTGAGGTAGGCACCTTTCCAAAGCTACACCCTGCCAGGCTCTATTAATTTTATCATTCAAAGGAGAAGGGAGTGTTGCTGGTAGCAGCCACATGTAGGTGTCAGAGTCTGACTGACCATCTTGCATTAGTGACACTTCAGAGGACTCAACCCTGAATGCCTAACCCTCCTAGCACACAGCCCAGCAGAACCAGGTGGTGATAGGTGAGATGTCCTGGGGACAGCAGAGCAGTGGGAGAGCTCTTCTCCAGAGCCTCCTCTAGCTGGACCCCCAAAGACAGGATCATAAAGAGCTGTCTGCTTGACTGCAGATCTGCACTGTCCAGTGTAGTAACCACCAACTACAACTATAATTAATTAAATGAAATTAAATAAAACTTCATGTTCTCAGTTGCAATAGCCACATTTCAAGTACTTGGTAGCTGAGCCACTGCATCCATAGCTTCCATGTTGGAGGGCTTAGGTATAGAACATTTCTAACATGGCTGAAAATTCTGTCAGTGCAGTTCCAGACACTGGCTAGGATAGTTTAGTCTGTAGAATGAACAGTGCAGCTTAGGAAGATTAAAATGAACCCATGCTGGCCCCCTCAGGTTGTGGATTGAGATTCTGAGACTGGAGGTACAGCACCATGTATGTCTTATCTTCCTACTACACCGTGAACTCCTTTGAAGCAGTGTCTGTCTCTGATTAATTTTAAGTTCTTTGAGAGTCAAGCACAGGATCAGACATATGATAGTCTTAAGTGAATGTGTACTAAGTAAAATTGCAATTTAATATTCTATATCTAGTTCTAAGAGGAAAACAGCTGGATTCGATAGAGTGGCTAAAAAAACTGTCATTTTGGTAAGGAGGAACAAATGTTAAAACTGGCTGCTGACTGAGAGTCAATGTTCAGTTCCCACCTACTGAGGGAGAAGGCTCTGATTCTTTGGAAAACTGGTGATGGGCAGTGAGGCAGGAGGTTCAAAAGACAGAGCCCAGTGCTCCAGCAAATATGGGTTCATAGTTATGAGCACTATCTCTACTTGAGGGTTAGTTCTGCCTCTTGCATAGTTCTGGGCTGGCTAGGCCAGAAGGCAATATGGAGTGATTTACTAGGAGGCCAGAGGCCCAGGTTTAAACTTGGCTCTCACACTAATAAGCTTTTTATGAAACAATCTCTTCATGATGGTCCAGACTATAATCAACCTCTGTCCTCCTCAAAACACAGGCAGGACTGAAGTGAGGCTCAAGGAAGATAAAGCACTACCAGAACTTTGGAGCCAGAACGAGGTATGTCACTGTGAGGGACAGTGGTCCACAAGGTTACTATGAGCATACTTCATTAGATTATAGGGATAGACCTGCTAGAAACTCCTTCTGGAAATGCTATTCTTTGCACTTGACAAGTAATATTCGTGCTTGCCAACCAAGTGCACTGTTGAATCCAGTTCAACCCTGGATTTATTAAGCAAAGTGACAGCCACAAAAACAAGTAAGTCAATAAAAGAGAATAGGGTTTTGTTTTTACTTTTTAAAAATTCTCCCCTTTTAAGATATCTTCAAGGGACAAACATCGTCTTTTTATCCTCAAAAGACGAAGTGAAAGCAGATAAAAAGGGGTTCAAGTGAAAGAGGAAGATAAAGAACTAACTCATATAAAAGCACACATGGGGTATGGGATGCATTTAATATGCATTATCTTACTTCACCCTTCAAAAAAACCTTTTGAGGTAGGGCCCAAGGTGACAGCTGGTGAGTGACTCCCACAGGACAGGCCCAGATCTGACTGACCTATACGTGTTGGCCTCCAAGTGAATCAGAAATTGAAAGGGGAGAGCAGAATGTCGATCTATATTTTCCAGCTGCCAACATTAAGCTTTCTTCAGTGCCCTCTGAATGCCTAAGCCCTGCTATGTGCTCATCAACTCATTCAAAACCCTTGCTTTACGCCAAGGCTCAGCTCAGCTCTTCACCAGGCGGCTATAACCCGTGTGTGTACAATGGGGCTGAAGGGCCCTTATTCCTTTTAGAAATATCTAGGTAATTTTGGAAGGTTCTCTGGTCTAAGATAATCTTATTCAAATATCTTGATCCTGTTTTTGATTACAACAACTTTGCTGATTATTCTATGTAGTTATGGCATCAAAGAAATGTTAATGTTCCCAAATGGTACAGCCAACCTTTACATTATCTAGTTAACATTATCTATCTGGTGCCATTTCCTCAGTATTTGGAGACCAATGACCTACAGACCCAGCAGAATCAATTTCTTTCTTTCTTTCTTTTCTTCTTTCTTTCTTTCTTTCTTTCTTTCTTTCTTTCTTTCTTTCTTTCTTTCTTTCTTTCTCTTTTCTTTCCTTTTCTCTTCTCTCCCTCCCTCCCTCTTTCTTTTTTCCCTTTCCCTCTCTCTCCCTCCTTCCTTCCTTCCTTCCTTCCTTCCTTCCTTCCTTCCTTCCTTCCTTCCTTCCTTCCTTCCTTCCTTCCTTCCTTCCTTCCTTCTTCCTTCCTTCCTTTTCTCCTCAGATTAAAATCCCCACCAGATGTGCTTCACAGTTAGGGATCTTTATTAATTTAATCCTTTTCTCTCAGTCAGCAGTTTTTCAATGAGCACATGGGCCATTGCTTGGCCCTTACTGAACCTACACTTTGAACATCCATGGGGTTCCCTGAATGCTATTGCAGCATGAAGGCAGTGTGCTGGGGTGGAGTGAGGTCAGGGTCACTCTGTGCTCTTGGGCAGCTTACCTTAGGAAAACCATAGATTTGAAGACACTGATTACTATGGGTTGAATTCTGGGGGGACAAAATTCATATGATGAAGTTCTACACTGAGTACCTCAGAATGTGACCTTATTTGGAAATATGGTTTTGCATATTTAATTAGCTAATTTGAGATTATACTGGAGTATGGTGGGTTCCTAATCCAATATGATGGGTGTCTTTATGAAAAGAGGAGATTTAGACACGGACACTGACACAGGGATGACCCCACATTAACATGAAGGCAGAAATTGGGGTGATGCCTCTATGAGGAATGCCAAAGACAGCCAGCAAGACACCAAAAGCTATGAGAGTAGCATGGAACAGACTGTCCCTCTGAACCTCAGAAGAAACCAACCCTGATGACACCTTGACGTCTGACTTCCAGCCTCCAAAACAGTGGGACGACAAATTTACTTTGATTAAGCCACCCCATTTGTGGTGTATGATGGTTTGGATGTGAGGTGTCCCCCCAAAGCTCACATGTGAGACAATGCAAGAAGGTTCAGAGGAGAAATGATTGGGTTTTGGGAGTCTTAATCTAATCAGTGAATTGATCCCTGAGGGAATTAACTGAGTGGTAACTGGAGGCAGGTGGGGTGTCGCTGGAGGAAGTGGTTAACTGGGGGCATGGCTAGGGGTATACATTTTGTATCTGGAGAGTGGAGTCTCTCTCCGTTTCCTGATCACCATGATGTGAGCTGCTTCCCTCTGCCCTCTCCCGTGGTGATGTTCAACCTCACCTGGAGCCCCAAGGAATGGAGCTGACCTACAGATTAAGACCTCTGAAACTGTGAGTCCCAAATAAATTTTTCCTCCTCTACAGTTGTGCTGGTTGAGTTATTTAGTCACAGCAGTGAAAAAGCTGTCTAAAACCTGGTGCTTTTTCATAACAGCCCTAGTAAATTAATATGCTAATGATGATGCCTGGTTCTTATGACTGAGCAGTAAGAACCAGGTAGATTCTGAAGAGTCTATTGCCTTATGCAATATTGGCTAGAAGACCTCAGTCAAGATTAAACAATCTCCCTGGACCTCAGCTTCTCCTATGAGGATTCAAGTGTTTATATTACCTTTTCTCCAGAGATTAAGTTGGTTAGTGTGTTTGAAAGTATTTTGTAAATTGTGAAATTCCATATAACTATTATTATTTGTGAAGAGTCCATTTCTGCTTTGGTGATGGTAAAAGGGAAGGGGTAACGGATATGGGATTAAGATACAAAAACTTGATGGATATTGTCCTCATCAACTAGAGGTGAGCTCTGATTCACTCCTCCCAACGTGTTTTAGTCAGCTTGGTGTCCCTATGACTAAAATGCCTGCCTAAAACAACTTAAAGAGGAGGAAAACTTCATTTTGGCTCATCATTTCAGAGGTTCAGTCCATGGTCAGCCCACTGCATAGCTGTGGACCTGGGGGAGGCAGAACATTATTGTAGAGGAACACAGCTTCAGACATCAGAGCCAGAAAGCAGAGACAGAACTCCACTCAGCAAGGACAAAACATAAACCTCAAAGGCACACCTTCAGTGTCCCACCTCCTCCACCTACACCCTACCTGCTTACAGTTACTGCGCAGTTACTCCATATCAATCCATATCAATCCATTCATATCAATGGATTAACTCACAGATTATGTCATACCTCTCATAATCTAAACATTTCACCTCTGAAAAGTCTTACAATGTCTTACACATGAGTTTTTCAGGAATACCTCATGTCTAAACTATAACACTGTGTGATTGGCTTGTGGGACCCAGGAGCAAGACCCAGGGTAGCTTGCTTGGGTGGCCTCCATGTAGGTTCCTACTCAGCTTCCATCTCTATAACCTCTCTTGTAGCAATGGAAAAGCCAAGATATACTTAATACACAAGATACAAGATAGAAAAAAATACGCTTTTTTGACTTCTGATCCCCTCCAGCACAGACACAAGCTTACCTTCTTCTGAAGTACACTGACATAGAGTTTACTTAGCTCATCTCTGTTTCTCCTTGAAAAAGAATTGCTGCATTTCCTGAGCCACCTTCTCAGTTCCATGCTTCTCTGTTATGGGTGATAGTGCCTGCCTCTTACGAGATTGTCAATCATTTCTGAGAACATTTAAGTGCTACCACCATCTCTGTGTGTGCATGCACATGCATGTGTGCATAGTGTCAGTGGATCTGTCTTCCTCACCAGAGGCCATAATATCAGGATCCCATGTCTGTCCTGTTCAAGTCAGTGCTTGGCATGAGAAGGGAGCTACATACATAATTACTGAATGCATGAATGGTTGGCTAGTGAGAAAGACAGTGTGATCTGATATTAAGAATTTAAGACTTTTTAAAACTGAAGTTTAATTGTTTTGGAAAAAATTACAATATTTATTGTTGAATATCCAGCAATAACATTTACTAGCTGTGTGAAAAAAACAAGATGCAACTTTGAGAAGCTTCAGTCTTGAAATTATAGAATGGGGATAATGCCAACTTCTCTGCTTAGCTGAAAGAAATTTTGTGATATTTGAATGAGGTAAAGCATGTGCCAGCTTGGCTGGGCTATAATACTCAGTTATTGAATTAAGTGTCATATTATGCTAGATGATACTGTGGTGGTATTTTTCTAGATGTTAAAATCAACAATCAGTTGATTTTAAGTCAAAGAGGCAACTTTTTATAATATAAGGTCTTATCTAAAACTCAGTTGAAAGTCTTTATGAGCAAGAAACTGTTTGCCCAGAGTGGAAGATATTCTACCTTAACACTATAGCATCAATACCTGCTTGAGTTTCCAGTCTGTGGAAACAAATTTTGGACTTACCAGTCCCCACAATCATATCAGTCAATATATGATTATGAATAAATGATATAGTATAGATAAATTATCTCAAAGAATATATGTATATACCATGTAAGTATATGTATAGTATATTAGATATATACGTGTTCACATACCTAAATATTCTCTGGAGAACACCAATGGGCAGAGATGAAACAGTACTTATCTATATGGAAGAACAGATAATAAAAATGAACAGAGGAAGCCAGAAGTTTCACTGCTCAAACTAAGTGAAACTAGGTGGCTGGGGAGACCCAGTACTATGCTCTCCATTTTCCTTTGAAATGTGCATAGCTGCACTAGCTGCAGGGATGGAGGTGTTTCTGATGGTTTAAAGGTGCCACATCCCCAGGTCCTGCCTGGGGTGGGACTGGCACACACATTCACAAGAGGACTGAGTGTGTAGGAAGCAGATTTCAACACACAGGACCCTAAAGTGGGGAGGAGAGGGCAGCAGGGGCAGCAGCGACTGGCAGCTCCCTGCACCCTAGCCTTGGAGAGATGACAGAGCTGTCTGTGTGGGTGTTCTCCTGACTGACACTATCTTAATTAGTGCAGGCCCCAGTGGAGCTGGGGTTTCTTTTATTAATGGTTTCATTAAAAGGTCTCCCCTAATCAGTCAGCGGTGGCATGTGCTTACAGGAAGAAGGTTCTTTGGGATCCCAGAGGCCTTGTACCTGAGGAAGAAGAGTCTGCAGTGACAGGCACAAGGTCAGTGGGTCTTCTTGCAGACACTGCTTGCCCTTCACCAGTCCCTCCCACTCTTTTGCACTTTTCCTCCCATGCCACAGGTATTTTATGTGACAAATAATAATTAAACCCTATGTGGCACATTGGATCCACACCTTTTTCTCAAGGAGAAATAAAGTTTCGTAAAAGTTTTTAGGCAACTCAGTAATTAGCTCATTTGGGACAGAGGATGTTATCCCTGGTACTGCTTCACAATAATAATAACAGCAACATGAATTATTCACCACGTTTTGCATCAGCTTGTGGTTTGACACCTGTATTCACATACATTTGCCCAGCACCTATGTGCCAGTTGCTGGGCTTGGTTCTGGAATCTTAGATGATTGACTTGAAAGTAGGACCATATTTTATTCACCATGAAATATGGATATTTAAAACATTTATGCTGGAAAGAGGCACTGTGGGAAGCTCTGAGAAGGAATAGCCAACTGCCTGATTAAGAAATTAGAGATTCCAGGAAGATGGTGGAAGTGAGCCCTGATTTCCTGACAACACAGAAAGGAAGCACCAAAGATAGAGAAGAATTGAGAGATGGGTAACAAAATGAATGCTCTAAGACTCAATATTACAAAGTCTGAGAACTGAAGAAACTGAAAGATAGGTTACCAGAGTAGAAAATAAACTCAGAGTCCCCTAACCCCAAACCTGAACCTGGGTATGGAAGGGGAGAACAGTAATACAGAAGAGGAGTGGAAAATCTCTTAAGCTCACCCAGTTAAAAACATTTGGAAAGATAGACACAATGTAAAAGCACAACAGTAACAGAAAAGTTCTTAAAACAGAGCAAACAGGAAACAGAGCAAAAACCAAATTATGAAAAGAAAACTAAGCTGAGGGCTCCACACTGAGCTGGGGTTCCTCAGGCATCTTGTAGAGCCCTCAGCTGACCAGTCACCCCCTTAAATCTGCACGGTGTCTTACCACATTCGGGCAGTAGCAATTTAAATCTGCAGTGAGACCTCTTAAAAATCTAGCCAGAAGAACTTCTGGAAAGACCACTACCAGCTGAAAATTGCTGAAACTCCCACTCCCTCTCCCTCCCCTTCACCAGGAACAAGGGGGAACAGGCCGGTGGGGACCTGTGCTGGGAAGTGCACCTAATCCTGCTCAGTTCACCCCCTGCAAAGGCAGAAAGCTCTGCTCAGCATCAGCTAGTTTGACTCAGAGACAGCAGTGAAGCAGCTTTGACCCTGAACAGGGGAAAGTGATTCACCAGAACCCCACCACTGACACTGGGGGAGGCACCATGGGAAGCCTAGGGATGGTGCCTGGGATCGTGCTGCTGCACCAGAGGGAAACTGCCTGAATATCTTGTGACATAGAGACCTGGTGGAAAATTACCAGAGTCTACACAGCAGGAGGGACTGCTTCTAGCATTAACTGGGGCACACTGACCCATGATCACAACTGGTGAGTGAAACTGCATTGTTTGGCTACTTGGAGGACATTGCATCAGACATGGTCAATAGAGAGAATCAACACCTGCCATTCAAAACCTCGGGCAGTGGAAACTAGAGTTTAGGTGAATCACCTAAAACCATTTACTAGAGAACCTCAGAGAGGAGCATTAGCTGGAGGAATATTTCTGCACCACAGATCATGCAAACCAGAGTTCCTGCATTTACAGACAGCCCCCAGGATCTTCAATACTGCAGAAATGATCCTATAGAGGGGAATAGGTATGCAGTGACCCACAGCAAACACAGGGACACTCCAGGATCTTCTTCCTGAATACTGCACACAGTAGAAACAGCCAAGCCACAACACTGCATGCTCCAAGCAGTCAGCTGCAAAACCCTTTGCTGACAAACCATAAGCTGGTAGGAGGTTCATAGTAACCAGAGTACTGGTTCCTGTGTTCCTGCAACTCAAGGGAGATCCCCAGCCAAAGACTGATGGACATCTGTAAAATGTCCAAACACCAGTGAAATCTAAACCAAGATTCAACAAGAATTTTCTTCACCTTGACCATAAACTATACTCTATACTATAAACAACTCTAATGTCAACTTTGATCATACACATAACCCTTTAACTTGAACAACAATTGTTAACACAATAGCAAACATTGTTACCTTCAACTCATTTGAATGTATTTCATCTAATGGCTTAAAGCATTAGCTGGAATCAATCTTCCTATCTTTGTTTTTCTAGCTCTAGTTTATTCTTGCTCCTCTTATGCTCCAGTCATCCTCTGGCATTATCAAATACCCAACGTTCATCCATTTCTTATTTTACCTTGATGTAAATTATTCTTTTGTATCTTTTTTCTCTCTCTCTTTCTGTCTCTCTTGTCCCTCTCCATTTTGCCAAATCTTCCTTTATTCCTCCTTTTAGCCTCATTTAAGGTTACATTGTTATTAAATTTAACAACTAATTCTTTGATCTATTCCAGAATTTTATTATAGGTTCATACCTGAATTTTAGGAATTGTGAAGAACAATTGCAACAAGTTTTTGTTTCTTATAAGATTGAAAAGAACAAGGCTTGATTCTGAAGTGATTATAATAGATAGAGTTTAGTGGAATCTCTTAGAGTGGTGCAGATACTAAGATTAGCAGAGGTCACACATTGACTTAAACTATCTTTATATGGTTATTCACCCAACCCAGGACTCTTAAGAGAAAGAAGCTCACAAAGTAGTCTTTTGATTAAAAGAAAAAGTCAGAACTATACCAATAGATGAGTAGACATACAAACAATATGAAAAACAAAGGAACAAACCACTCCAAACAGCCTATAATACTTCAATAACAGACTTAATTGACATCACTGTGGAGGAAATGTCAGAGAAGAAATTTAGAAAGTTCATAGTTACACTGTTGTATGAGATAAAAGTAGACATAAAGAGTGAAATCTGAGAAAATACAGGAAGATCACTTTGATGAAGAGATAGTTATTCTGACAAAGAACTAAGCATAAATAATGGAAATGAAAGAATCAGTAAACCAAATTAAAAATGCAATAGAAAGCAGCACCAATAGATTAGACAATTTTGATGATAGATTTTCAAGACTCAAAGACCTTGTGGAAAATAAAGTCAATCATAAATAAAAGATGTTAACAGACCATAAACAGAGTATTCAAGAAATTAGAGATAACATTGAAAGACCAAATTTAAGGTTCATTGGGATAGTTGAAGTCCCTGAAATACAAACTAAAGAAATGCACAATCTTTTCGATTAAATAATATCTGAAAATTTTCCAAATCTTAAGAATGAGATAGAAATTCAAATACCAAAGGCACATAGGACTGCAAATATACAAAACAACTATAGGTCCACTTCAAGAAACATTATAGTAAAAATGCCTAACATACTGAATAAGGATAGAATTTTAAAAGGTTAAAGAGGAAAAAAGACTAGTCACACTTAGAGGTAAACCAATCTGGATTCCAACTGACTTCTCAACCTAGACCCTAAAGTCCAGGAGAGCTTGGAATAATATACACCAAGATCTGAAAGAAAATGGATGCCAGCTAAGAATACTATGCACAGCAAAATTAATCTTCAGAATTGAAGATGAAATTAAAACCTTCCATGATAAACAAAAGCTTAAAGAATTCATAACTAGAAAGCCTGCACTACAAAACATACTCAATAAAACATTTCATTAAGAAGAAATAAAAAATAAGAATGAAAACCAGCATGGGGAGTAACTACACTGGAAGAATAGTCAACTAAAGGAGAATCAAGTTCAATTTAAGTATTAGAAATCAATCAGAATGGCAGGAAATAATAGTATCTCAATAATAATAGTGAATGTAGATGATCTAAACTCATCAATCAAAAGACATAGATTGGCAGATTGGATTAAAAAAGAAGACCCAACAATATGCTGTCTAAGAGACTAACCTCAGTGACAAAGACATCCACAGACCGAAGGTAAAAGGATAGGATAAAGCATACTATTCACATGGGACTTATCAACAATTAGGGTATCTATTCTTATATCAGATAAGGTGGACTTTAAGTCAAGATTAATCAGAAGAGACAAAGAATATCACTCTATACTTCTTAAGGGAATCATACATCAACAGGATATAATGATCATAAATATTTGTGACCCAAACAATGGAGCATCTATGCACATCAAAAAACTTCTAAATATTAAGAATCAAATAGACCAGAAAACAATAATTCTGGGTGATTTCAATATGTCTGTCTCACCACTGGATAGATCATCCAAAAAAAAAAAAATCTAAAGATTCTACAGAACTGAAAACTACAATTAATAATATGGACATAAAGATATCTATAGAATATTTTATCCAGTAATGCCTGAATTATCTTTATTCTCAGCCACACATGGAACATTTTCTAAAATAGATCATATTTTAGGTCACACAGCAAATCTTGGGAAATACAAAAAAAAATAGAGAATGTATCTCGTATTCTATCAGATCATAATAGAATGAAATAAGAAATCAGTGATAAGATAAAAAAAAAAGAGAAACCACTCTAATACCTGGAGATTAAATAATACACTTTTGAATGATGAATGAAAAGCAAAAGAAATCAGGGAAGAAATTTTTAAAAAAATTCTTAGTAAATGAGAACAGTGATACAACATATCAAAATCTCTGGGACAGTATGAAGGCAGTTTTAATAGGAAAGTTCATGGGACTGGAGCTCATACATTAAAAGAATTGGAAGATACCAAATAAATAATCAAACATAACATCTCAAGTCCCTCAAAAAAGAACAACAAACCAACACCAAGTTCAATAGGAGACAAGAAATAAAAAACAGCATGGTACTGGCATGCAGAAAGACCAATGTAATAGAATAAAAGACACAGAGATAAACCCACATAAATATAGTTATCCAATACTAGACAAAGGTGCCAAAAACATACATTGGAGAAAAGATAACCTTTTAAACAAATGGTGCTAGGAAAACTGGAAATCCATATGTAGTAGAATGACTATAACCCCTATCCTTCATCCTGCACAAAACTAATCTCAAAATGGATCAAAGACTTAAGGATTAGACCAGAAACCCTACAACTGCTAGAAGAAAATGTAGGCCCAACACTCCAATGTGTCAGATCAGGGACTGACTTCTTTAATGGACACCTAAAGTGCAAGAAGTAAAATCAAAAATCAATAAATTGGATGGCATCAAATGAAAACCTTCTTCACAGCAAAGGAAAGAATCAAGAGTGTGAAAAGAGAGCTCAAAAAACTTCACACCAAAAACAAAACAAACAAAACAAAATAAAACAAAACAAACAAAAGAACAAAACAATCAATAAATGGGAAAAGAAATTAGACACTTCTCAAAAGAAAAAATACAAATGATCAACAAATACATGAAAAATTATTCCATATCTCTAGCAATTATAGAAATGCTATTAAAACTACATTGAGATTTCATCTCACTCCAGTCATAATGGCCATTATCAAGAATATAAATAACCATACATGTTGGTTAGGATGTGGGGAAAAAGTTATACTCACACATTGCTTGGCGGGACTGCAAATTAGAGCAACCACTCTGAAAAACAGTACTGAGAGTCTTCAAAAACTAGGAATGGAACCACCATATTACTAGGCTATCCCACTCTTGGTATATATCCAAAAGTTTTAAAATCAGCATATTACAGTGACACAGCCATATCAATGTTTATAGCAACACAATTCACAATAGTCAAGCTATGGAGCTAATCTAGGTGCTCTTGAACACATGAACAAACAAAGAAAATATGGTATATTTACACAATTGAGTGTTAGTCATAAAGAAGAATGACTTTATGGCTTTTGTAGGTAAATGAATGGAGCTGGAGACGATCATGCTAAGTGAAATAAGCCAGTCCCAAAAAGTCAATGGTTGAATGTTTTCTCTAATATGCAGAATCTTATTCAATATAAGGGGGTGGGGAAAATAGAAGAAAGATCAGTGGAGTAGACAAAGGGGAAAGAGGAACAAATGAAGGGATATGTTAGGGAAAAACAGTAAAGTGAATCCCACCCAATTTTCCTATGTACTTTATGAATATACCACAGTGAATCTTACCATCATGTATATCCATAAGACACTAATTAAAAAAAAAAAAACTAAAAGTAAATAGCAGAAAGATCAGTAGATTAGAGGAGAGAGAACAGAGGGAGGGAGGATGGGAGGAAAAGGGAAAGTACTGGGAATTGAATTAGAACAATTATATTCCATGCTTTTATGATTATGTCAAATGAATTCTATTGTCATGTGTAACAAAAAGAATCAATTAAAAAAACACAAAAGTATATAGTCTCAATTGTAGAATGGAATAATGGTGGCCTTTCCCAAGATACAGGGAAAAATAAGTTTAATGAATAAAGATTTTCTCCTGGAAAAAAAAATAGAGAAATTTCTTCCAAAGAAATATGATCATGGCAGGTCCTGTGGGAGAGGAGAAAATCACACATTTAGCCACACTCACACGCACATTGAGCAAAACTTTATAATGTTTCTCTCCTTTCCTATGACTCTTTGATGAAAACTCCTTTTTGAGTCTAAGGTTTTAGAGCAGGGGCACATTTTATTCCTGCAAAATGATGAGATACAGCCTCTGGGGTCACTGTGCATCTCCAGGTGTTTTGCCCTAGGAAACCGATAGAAATCTGTAGCAGAAACAGCCCTGGACCAGAGGCAGGGGACTGGGCAGATAGACCACCTTCTGCTGAAGAGTCAGATTCAACTTTGGGCAAGTCATCTCTCCTTCTGCACTTCATTCTCCCATTTGCTAAACAGCTTTGGTTTTCTTTATTTAACATTTCTAGCTTCTTTCCAGCTGTAGGCAGAAGCCTATCAAGGACGTGAAATTGACAGAAGCAAAGCTGTGCTCATGGCAGCAACTCTTTCCCCTTCTCCCCAACAGGAAGCCCCACAGCATCTCTTTTAGACTCTTGGGCACCAAGAAGCACAGTTTGAAACCAAAAGACCAAGAGGTCTTGGAAGCCTTACACTGAGAGCCAATGTTTCCATGGAATTCACCCTGGAATCTGATTACCAATAAAAACTGGCTAATAAGTAACATTTATTGAATACTGTTTATCAAGAAGGACTCTTCCCAACAATCTCATAAGGTAGACACTATTGTCATCTTCAGTACAGAGACAAAGAAACTCAAGTACGAAAGGGCTGTGACTCACTCAGGGTCATGCAATTATTAAGAAGCAAGATTCAAATCCAGACAGCACGGCTCCAAAGCCCATGATAATGACCATTATGCTACACTGCTTTTCAACAGCCCCACAAATGCGTTTCTTGACATTTGCTTAAATGGCTCAAGCTACAGGTTAAGCTCATTATTCTTAAGCACATAACAAAATAACCAAGAGAAAAATTAAATATGTCATCCTATAACCTAATTCCTGCCATATAGAACAAAGTTATGATGGGGAGTTTGTTTTCCTGAAAATAGCTGGGAAATACTTTTTCTGCTCTTCTGAATTATATTTATTTTTGCCCTCTGCATATACCACAGGTCTAATTTTTTTTCCCTTTGGTGAAGAGGAAGAACAGCAGGTCCCCATATTCATAATTGTCTCAATTTTACCACCATCAACTAATTTCTCATCCTCCACATGTCTAAGCAAAAGCAGCAGAAAAGATCTAGTCACCTCAATATCTCACAGGTCAGGGTGGGGTTCTGCATGGACTTGCTGGTTCTGGAACAATCCCAGGAGTCTGAAAAAAAGATATACATAAGCCTCCGGCAAAGCCCCAGCTCCTAACCTCAGCTGGGCCCTCATCCCCAACCACCAGTCTTACCTGCTCTTCCTTGATATCCAATGGCTTTCCCATGGTGGCTGTGCAAATTGTCTTCTGGGTTTCTAAGTCTCAAAGGCTATCCCATCTCAGTTTCCCCCAAACACAGCACAGATTGATCTTTGAATTGCTAGCAGGGTTTCCCTCTCCTCTGAGGTTCCTCAGCTTCTTGTATCTTCCCAGGAAATTTTTTTCAGAGCTTTCCTCTTACTTTTCTTCTTTTCTTTCCCTTTGGATGAGAAAGTGCTTTATCTTCTTTCTCTCACGTACCCGGTCTCACCCTTTCCAGCCCTCTCCAAACACTTTGCTTCATGTTCTTTCTTCTTATCTACTCTCCTTTAATTGATTTTTCTCCCCCTACTCATCACTTCAACCAACCAGTGATGCAGATCTGACCTACCCTTGACCTAGCTTCCTAGCTTTGGCATCATCTTACTGTTTATTTCCTCTACCAAATCATTTCATTTCTCTCTCCATTCTTCTTTGTAAACTCCAATCACAGGTAAGTCTTTACCTGTCCTCTTCCTTGAAAAGGATTCCCAATGCTGCAAGCAGCATCTCTAACCACAATCAGACACACTAAAATGTCAATCCATATGTTGTTTTGGATCCAAGGTGTCCTTCCAAAATCCTGTTAAGGCAGGAATACTCAGAGGTGAAATGATTAGATTATGGAAGATGTAACCTAATCTTAGTTTGAATGAACTGACTGGATGATAACTATAGGCAGGTGGGGCATGGCAGGAGGAGGCAGGTCACTGGAACCTGCCCTGGAATCGTTCAACTTCTCTGCGGCCCCTTCCTCCCTACATCTCTGCTTCCTGGTAGTTATGAGCTGAGCAGCTTTCCTCTGTTTGGCCCTTCCCCCATGATGTATTGCTTCACCTTGGGCCCAGAGCAATGGAGTTGGCTATCTATGGACTGAGACTTCTGAAACCGTGAGTCCCAATTAAACATTCTCTCCTATAAGAGGTTCTTGTTGGGTGTTTTGGTCACAGCAAAGCAAAAACTGACCAAAACACCATACCTTCTTCCTTGCTCCACCACCAACTTGCCCTATGATTCTTGATAAGACTTCCTTCTTTCTGGACCTCAGTGTTCTCAAATAGTTTCCAAATTTTCAAAGCCTCATTCAAAGATGTCTTCAGAAATTAGAACACATACAACAGATAAAAGGCACAGTGGTTGTGGTGTAAATGTATGCTGGTCCATGAGCACATATGCACATGTGTGGGTGAAGGCCAGTGAGACCCACCCCCAATAATCAGAGTGAGCATTTCATCCCCTTGTCCCTGAAAAATTCTCACTCTGTTCTCAGAGTTGTGCTTTCAGCAGGCATATATTTATGTGTGACTCTGACCCCATGAATATGTTTGATCGCCACAATTGGCTAAAACCTTAGCCAATTAGAACCCTCCCTGGGGTCTATGAGGTTCACATCAGCCTGATTTGATCTTTTGTGATAGATAGCCTCTGAGATGATCCCTAATGATCCCATACCTGGTACTTACGTCTTTACAGAAGACCCTCACTTCCATGTGCTCTATTTAGTGACACATTTCTGTTTTTTTTTTTTTTTTTTTTTTAATTGGTTTTTGTCTTTTTGTTTTTTCTTAGGGCAAAAGGTACCAGTACTTAGGTACCTTTACAAAGGGAAGGAATCAAGTCCCAACTGTCCCAATTTTTTTTCCATTTAAAAAAAAAAAATGTGATGCTTCAATAAATTACCTAATATTTAGCTTAAATCTCACTTTTGATCTTTTCAAAAGTTATTGACTCTGAGGACTACCCAAATCTTCTAATGCTCATCTCAAGCATCTTTTCTTTACTAGACACTCCTGTGTTCTCCCATAGCCCTTTTGTGCTCATCTT
This sequence comes from Sciurus vulgaris, assembly GCF_902686455.1. Taxonomy (NCBI): domain Eukaryota; kingdom Metazoa; phylum Chordata; class Mammalia; order Rodentia; family Sciuridae; genus Sciurus; species Sciurus vulgaris. The sequence continues at coordinate 85,923,238 of NC_136470.1, forward strand.
GTTTAGAGTATCTGCACCCATCTATTTATCTCAGTCTCTCCATTACACTGGTAAATTCTCAAGAGTAGAGGCTAGGTCTTATTCACTTTGTATTCAGAGGATCTGACCCAAGTTTGGTGCACCACACATTCTTATTTAATAATTGATGAGTATTAAAAACGAACATTGCAAATATGAAAAATCCTTCAAAGGACAGTTGTCCAGATTGTAGTCTGATGAAGGGAGACCTGGGGAGCCTACAGTCTATTCATCTGCAACTACTAAAGGAAAAGCCCAGGCTCCTTCCCCGTGGCCTCCAGCACAGGAAGGAAGTTGATCACAGGCTCTAGGCAGTTGAAACTTTTTAAAAATTCAATTCTGGGACTGGGGTTATAGCTCAGTAGTGGAGCACTTGCCTAGCAAGTGTGAGGCACTGGGTTCGATCCTCAGCACCACATAAAAATAAATATGGTTTTGTTTTTTTTTAATGTTTAAATTGTTTTAAAATTCATTTTTATTGTAAACAAGTGGGAAAACTTTTTAATTTTTTATTTTTACAGACTGCATTTTGATTCATTGTACACAAATGGGGTACAACTTTTCATTTCTACATTTGTACACTGTAGATTCACACCATTCGTGTACACATACATGTACATAGGGTAATGTTTGTCTCATTCCACTATCTTTCCTTCCCCCACTCCCACCCCTCCCCTCATTTCCCTCTACAGTCTTCCCAATGTTCTTCCATTCTTTCTTTAACCCCATCCCTCATTATGTATCAACATCTACTTATCAGAGAAAACATTCAGCCTTTGGTTTTCTGGGATGACAATACAACATATCAAAATCTCTGGGACACTATGAAAGCAGTACTAAGAGGAAAATTCATTGCATGGAGTGCATTTGATAAAAGAATAAAAAGTCAAATTGCCTAACATTACATCTCAAAGTCCTATAAAAAGAAGAACAGATCAACACCAAAGGTAGTAGAGGACGAGAAATAATTAAAATCAGAGCTAAAATCAATGAAATTGAAACCAAAGAAACAACTCAAAAATTGACAAAACAAAAAGTTTGTTCTTTGAAAAAGCAAATAGAATTGATAAGCCCTTAGCCACATTAACAAAAAGAAGGAGAGAGAAACTCAAATTACTAAAATTTGTGATGAAAAAGGAAATATCGTGACAGACACCATTGAGTTACAAAACATAATTAGAAGCTATGTTGAAAACCTATACTCCAACAAAATAGAAAATCTTGAAGATCAACAAATTTCTAGAGACATATGATCCTCCCAAAGTGAATCAGGAGTACATACACAATTTAAACAGATCCATTTCAAGCAATGAAATAGAAGAAGCCATCAAAAGCCTACCACCAAGAAAAGCCTGGTACCAGAAGGATTCTCAGCCAAGTTCTACAAGACCTTCAAAGAAGAACTCATTCCAATACTTCTCAAAGTATTCCAGGAAATAGAAAAGGAAGGAACCCTACCAAACTCATTCTATGAAGCTAGTATCACCCTCATACCCAAACCAGGCAAAGACAAATCAAGGAAAGAAAACTTCAGACCAATATCTCTGATGAACATAAATGCAAAAATCCTTATGAAAATTCTGGCAAACCCACATACAAAACATATAGAAAGGTAGTACACCATGATCAAGTGAGGTTCATCCCAGGTACGCAATGCTGGTTCAACATTTGCAAATCAATAAACGCAATTCATCACGTCAATAGACTTAAAGTTAAGAATCATATGATTATTTCAATAGATGCAGAAAGAGCATTTCATAAAATACAGTACCCCTTCATTCTCAAAACACTAGAAAATATAGGAATAGTAGGAACATACCTCATCGTTGTAAAGGCTATCTATACTAAGCCCATGGCAAATATCATTCTAAATGGAGAAAAACTGAAAGCATTTCCTCTTAGAATTGGAACAAGGCAGGGGTGTCCTCTTTTACCACTTCTATTCAACATTGTCCTTGAAACACTAGCCTGAGCAATTAGACAGACCAAAAAAATTAAAGGGATATGAAAAAGAAAGGTAAAACTCAAACTATCGCTATTTGCCAATGACATTATTCTTTATTTAAAGGATCAAAAAAAATTCACCAGAAAACTTCTAGAATAAATGAATTCCGCAAAGTAGCAGGATATAAAATCGAAGTAGCAAGATATAAAATCAACATGCATAATACGATGCATTTCTGTTCATAAGTGAGGAATTCTCTGAAAGAGAAACTGGGGAAACTACTCCATTCACAATAGCCTCAAAAAAAAAAAAAAACAAAAAAAAAAAAAAACACTTGGGAATCAATCTAACAAAAGAGGTGAAAAACCTCTACAATGAAAACTACAGATCACTAAAAAGAGAAATTAAAGAAAACCTTAAAAGATCTCCCAAGTTCTTGGATAGGCAGAATTAATATTGTCAAAATGGCCATACTATAAAAACACTATACAGATTCAATGCAATTACAATTAAAATCCCTGTGATGTAGTGACACATTTCCAATGGATAGAATGTAGCTGAAGTTATGAGGTGCAACTTCCTAGATTAGATTTCAAAAAGAATGTGGCTTCCATTATCAGGGCCTTCTCTGAGCTTCCCTGTTTGGATCACTCCTGCTGAGAGAAGCAAGGTCCCATGCTGTGAGTGGTCTGATGAAGAGGTCCAGGTGGTTTAGCAAGAAAATAAAGTTTACAGCCTAATAACCCATGATGAACTGAAGCCTGCCAACAATCACACAAGTGAGTTTTGAGGCCTGCCAACATTCCGGAGAGTGAACTTGGAAGCAGATCTTCTTCATCCCCTACACTCTCTTGCTAGACATTCAGATGGGACCACAACTTACTGCAGTCTCACTGGGGACCTTGATCCAGAGATACCCAGATAAGCCATGCTAGAATTCCTGGCACACAGAGACTATGAAACAATAAATGAATATTGGTTAAACTAGTACATATTGGAGTAATTTGCTATGTAATGATAAATAACTGACACAACTCTGATGGGAGAAATGTCATCCTGGGAGCTCTAGGTGACCATGTTTTACTTCATGAACTATAAAACAGATACAATTGGTCTGCTGTGAGAGAAGATGAAGTTGATGTGAAGAAATCCCTTGTGGCTTCAATGCCTTGGTTCTTGCATGCTTCTGAGACCAAGATTATTCTGCTTTCGAAACTTCTGTTTCTCATAGAAAGCCACCCATTCTCTGCTATTTGTATGTGTGACCAAATATGAGGGCTCTAATACACACATCCTGTTTCCTCTGATTTTAGTAGCCTTTGCCATCCTATCCTGCAGGTGACGCAGGTACTGTCCATGTTGTGGATCCTTCCTTGACCAGAGCTCCCTCTCTTCTCTCCAGATGGTCAGGCATGCTCCTTTGTGTGCTTTCTTAGATTTCTGAGCATCTTTGAGACATTTATCATAATTTTGTGACTGTCAGGCACTTGTCTGCTTCCCAATTAGAAGAGTCAGACTATCTCATTCATCTCTGTTCCCCCAACACCTGATGAAATGAGTTTATTTACCAATGAAACTGAGTAGTGTTCAAGATAAGAGTTTTCCTCTTAAGAAGCTGCTTTTCTGGAGGTGAGTTCTCAAGATTAGTCAAAAATTTAGGATTGGGCTTAAGCAACACACACACACACACTACATATTGTCACTTGACAAATTCTGAAATACCCAAACGTAACATGCTTGAGTCCAAATCCTGGAATTCTAATATCTAGTATTTTTAAATAAAAGCTGATAGAGCCCATTGATAGAGTACCTTTATGTTCCATTACAAAACTCAGAATCCATAGAAAAAGGTAAAAAAAAAAAAACACCAAAAACCGAGGTGGCATCTTTCCAGGACTTTTGTATCTTTAAATGCATTCACTTTATATCCTAGTGAAGGAGAAAACAACAACAAAGTTGTCAGTATTGAGCACATACCTAGAGTGCATGAGGCCCTGGGTTTGATCCTAACCACCATGAAGAAAAAAAAAAATGATGAAAAGATAAAATGTACCATCACCATGTATTTTGACAATATAGTCTTTTAAACCATTTATTTAATGTAAGGGTTCTGTTTATGAAGTGAATGGAACCTCCCATGTCACACAAACACACATGCATATACACAGAATTTCCAAGTAACTCTCAGCACTGAATTCAGAGACAGAAGGCAGAAGAGTTGGGTGTGATGTTTAATTAAGCACATCTTAAGGTGAGGGTGAGGTTGGGGGAGCAAGGACCACAGTGGTGGAGTTAAGGGTTGGTGATGGTTGATGGGATCTCTGGAAGTATACATCCTACAGAGATAGGGCTGCTGGTGGGCAGGAAAATTGAAGTGGTTAAAACAACACACACTGGGGAGTTGTTGCCTTGGTTTTATTGGCTTTCATTTAATTATAGATTCAGCATACATGCTTATAAAAATTGGTAATAAAATAAATAGATGTAATAAATTCAGATTTTTTAGAAATCATTTTAGGAATTATTAGAAATTCAGATTATATTTGGAAAAAAATATTCAATATTAAACATAATTTAAAAACACCAAGAGAAAAGTTGAAATTCTATTTTTAGTTTTCATAATGATGAGAATTTTAAAAAACACTGTCACACACTGCTGGTGATTAATTAGATCCTTTCTGGAGGGAGACTTGACAATACATATCAAGAATATCAAGAATATAAAGATTAACTATATTCTTTCATTCAAAAACTATAGGGAAATATAAACAGAAATATACATGGTCATTTATGTACAGGATGTCTATCATAACACTACTTAGGAATAAATGTTTGGAAATAACACAAATGCTCCTTGATAGGAAAATGATTATTAAATACACAGTGTATTAAAAATAAGGTTCTATGTTGCTTAGAACTCATAATTTTTAGAGCATTTAATGATGCAGTAAATATTTATGTTGTAAAGTGAAAAAATGTAATATAAAACCTGTTTTTTGAAGAATGATCTAGATTTTGTAATCAAACAACAGTCAGAAAAAAAATGTATATTTTATAATTATAAGCCAAATGAAATACTTTAAAGACTAATGTGGTTTATGAATAATTATAATATTCATTTATGTTCTTTTTTTAATATTCCAAGTATTCTATAAATAAAATTATTACTTCTTCAACAAGAGAAACAAAATATTTACCCATAATGTCCTTCTGATCACATTACCAGTCACTTTACCCTTTGTGCCAATTTTATGCCTATGTATACTATTAATATTTACATGTATTGTTACATTTTAATTTTATGTATGCATCTATGTATTAGCTCATTAATGCATCTGTTATTCACTGAATGCTTATCACACCCACTTACTCTTTTACGTGTCATAGATTCAACAGTAAACAAACAAAATCTTTGCTTCTTTAATTTTTATGAACCAGGCTATGGTATATCTTGGTGAATATTTGAGTTGCACTTGAAAAGAATGCACATTTTATTGTTTTAGGGTGGAGTGTTCTACAAATGTTTAATTCTCTATTCTTTCTGGTTTTCTATCCATTGTCCTACTGATTGCAGAGAGCAGAGTGTTGAAGACTCCAAGCGTAATTGCAGATTTGTTTATTTCTTCTTTCACTTTTATCAGTTTTTGCCTCATGTGTTTTAAGATTCTGATGTTAGGCATGTATGCATTTAGATTTAGGATTGTGATCTCTTCTTGGTGGATTGATCTTTTAATCATATGTAACATCACCTTTCCTTGGTTGTCTCCATTCTGCTATTGAGAACATACAACCTCTCCTCCTGCTATTTTTTCAGTGTTGGTTATTGAACTCACATCCCTACACATGCTAGACAAGTGCTCCACTAGTGAGTTACATCCCCAGATCATATTATTTTGAGACATGGTCTCACTAAATTGTCCAGATTGGCCTTAAACTTGAAATCCTCCTGCCTTATCCTCCCACATAGCTGGGATTATAGGCTTGGACCACAGTGCCAAGGTCCAATGTAGTTTTTATTTTGTTTATCACACTTTTCAGTTCTAAAATTTCCATTTGCTTCTTTTTAATATGTTCTATTTTTCTGCTGCAATTTTCTATCTTTCCATTTATTTCAATACAAGTGCCCTCCCTATTTGGAGCATGGTTAAAATATCTTCTTTAGTGTCTGATAATTACAATATTGTAATATTATGTCAATTAAGGTTAGTAGCAACCATTGAATATCTTTTACCTTGCACAGTGAAATTTTCCTGGTCTTTCTTATGTTGAGTAATTTTGTTTTGTGTCTTAGATATATTTAATACTATAAGTCTCTTGATCTTAAGTTTTGTGGAAATTATTGATGCTGATTACTTTTTAACCAGGCCATAGATTGATTTGGGTTCGGGCCATAAGTTCAGCTAGCTTTCTGGGACCTGGGGTTCAAATGTGAATTCAGTTTCAAAGCCATTGCAGAGCTGTTTGGATCTGTCCTACTTGTATGTCACCCAATGACAGGCATGGGACCTGGGCAGTGGTCCACTTTATAGATCAGTTCTCAACTCCTGTGGAATATTGTTTAAGTTCAAATGTAAACATGCAAAAGTTGAGGGTAAATAGAGGAGTTGATAGACAATATATGGAATTGATTTCCCCAGCTCCTTTGCACAGTTTGCCAGATACTTTCTAGCTCTGAAGATCCCTCTTCCTTTTCTTCCAGTCAGAAAACTGTGGCTCTGAGTTACCTACTCTTGTGTATATATTTTGCTGTTTGTCCTGCTTCCCAGGTCAAGTGGTGAGATGACTTAGAAAGCGAAAAGAAAAGCAGTGGGAATTCCTTCCATGCTCTTGGCTCAGAGCTTCAGGCATCTGTTCTACTGGGATTGTCAGTACTTCTGCCACTTCTGTTATTGCCTCTGCTGCCACCCTGGGTTTGCCTTGGGGCTGAGTGAGAAAGGAGAGGATAGAAAACAAAACAAACAACAACGAAACTCCAGGGAATTATGACACTTCTCTTTTTGGGGATCCAATTTCCTGCTCCTTTGATAAGAAAGACAGGACTTCTCTCAGAGCTTTCTGTTTGCACCTGGTATGCACTTCTGGGTTTGGGGCTATAAAGATACTGTCAGCTTATTTTATTCTTTGCAAAATACGCCCTACTGTCATGCATATCTAAAAACAATGACAACAAAAAGAGATACTGTCAGTTTTACCTACAGTTCCCCAAACTGCCTGCCGACATTTACTTTCCAGAGCCCTCAGATAGATGCTGCAGGTATATTGTTTAGGATTCTTAGTTATTTTCAGTGGAGAGACAGGGAGTAGCAGTATGCTGACTTCATCTTATGTAGAACTGGAATTCCTATTTCTTTAAGGTTATATTTACTATATGCTGCTACACTCTGAATATCTATTTATCCTTAGCATCTTAGCATAAAGTTGGAACAAAATATGTCCTTAAAAAGATTAGATTTTTATCAACTTTCCTACTCCATTCCTTAATAGATGAAGGTTTTCAGTGGCTTTTAATACCTTATCTTTAGGGAATGGTTTGGTGTATGGTAATGTTTGCTAAAACAAACTGTGACCCAAATGTCCAAATGCATCACCTCAGGCACCTCACTTTCTTCCTAGGACTAATTTAAGCAAAGGGAACGATTCCTCCACTCACTGTCCTCTACACTTGTACAAAGGCAAAAGTGCTATCAATTTGCAGGTATTACTGGTCATGTCAGCATAACAGCTTGCTCTTACGGGCAATAAAATATGACTCTCAATGCAAAGTGGTCCAAATACTTATTTAAATGGAATTTTATGAAAGCATTCCTGCATCTCTAAAGATGAAAAGAAATAGCTATCTGTGAGTCATGTGTTAACTCATCCATTAGTGGAAGTTAGAAAGAAGCCAAACTCATAACTTCAAAATAATACGGTCATTAAAAGAAGCAATGAAAAGCAGCATCTTAAGTGGGAGTTTTGTAGGAATGGGGCTGGTATAATGACACCCTCTTCCAGATATCTTGCTTTTTATTTGGAGAATGTTAAGGAGAACTTAGTGAAGAACAAGGATAAAGTTAGGCTTACTGTTTTCCTTTTCCCTAGTACCCCCTCCTCCAATTGAAGAAAATAAATAAATAAAAGAGATCCAATTAATAGCCAACCTGTAGGCTGTTTGCACTGAGTTTGGGGATATGTAAAATAAACACCAAGACCTTTCAGCTGTTTACAAGTCTGGCAGTCAAACTTCAGGAAACTAATTATTTAAATGCTGAAGTAGCAAAATGGGGAGTGTTTAGGGATTTTTCTTCTGTTTCTTTTGCTTCTGGCTGTAATTTGTGATTTGAAAATGAGAAGGTTTTAAAAAAAATTATATTGTATCTCTCTGCCTTCCCAGCAAGACACTGAATGAATTGAATGCAGGGACCTGAGGATGCCTCATTACCAGTAATATTACAGAGCCTGGTAAAATCGCTACTCCCACTAATGAAGATCATACTGGAGAAAGAGCAATTATTTCTCACTGAAAACAAAACAAAACCTAAAGCTCCAGGATTTTTTTTCTTGAAATTTTGAGCCAGAGGATCCTTAGAGATGTGTCTAGTCCAGCTTCCTACCTTTTCAAAACTTACCAGGTCATGAGAGCAGTAATAAGTGTTCTTAAGCTATTATGCTTTTTAATTATTTTCTATTTACAAATTCTTTCAATTACACAAAATAATATTATTATATTCTTGAGACTATATAATATATGCAAAGAAAAGTTTTAAAACTATCCTTCAAACTATTCTAACCATAACCTCAAACTATTTGTTTCAAACAGCCCCAGAGAAGCCATGGTGCATATTCCTATAATGAGGAGGCAAAAGTCATCTGAAATATCAAGTTTATTTGCTCTTGACTACAGTTAATCAAATTGATACAGTTACACTAACTAGGCAGTTGCTGACCCTAAGTTCTGATTGGCAGTTCTACATGTTATTGATGAATACAAATGAGAAACAATTCTTATTAACAAGTAATTGGGTAGCAAAGTAGGAGCCCCTGTGAGGGTAATAAAGACATCCATAAAGGTAAAATGATCCAGAACTTACCAGCATTTACTGCCTGGCTGAGCATCTTTGGGCATAGAGCTAGCTTGTTATATTTTCAGTCTATCTATACAGGATCTGACTCATACCCAAGAGCTAACTCATCAGTCTCACCTTCATTAAGGTGTCCCAATCTGGGGATATGGCTGACAGAAGTAATAGGTTATTGATTTTCTTACTGCCATTGAGTAATGATCACTTTCTCCCGTATCCCTATTCTGTGGTAGCAACGAAAAGGTACATTTCTAAACTTAATGGGTTCCAATAGTTATTTTCAAAGTGACATTTATGTTTCTGGACTGTCAGTTCTCAAATAATAAAATCAAGAATCATTGACCACTAAGCTAAGACCACAGGAATCTAGGCCCACTAAGGAGTCCTGACAATTTGTTATTTAAATTTCCCCACCTCTGTACTTGTGGCTCAATGCCAGGTGAGTTGACAAATGGGAAGAATGTGGATTTGGAAATCCCGGATTGTCCTCTCACCAACTGCATCTGCTTCCCCACATGGAGAAGGAAGTATGTTAACAACTTTCTTGGAGGGTTAGGACCATCATTAAATGGAAAGAGCTACACAAGATTGGTAAATAGCTTTTTTTTTTTCACCTGGGTTAAATTTACTGCCTGCCATCTACCTATATATCTTAGATTTCATGTGGTTTGTATCAGCAAAAGAGAAAATATGTGTGTCTGTCTCCAGAGGGAGACATCTTTACCTAGGTGAAAGCTGAATTAGACTGAATTCTTCCATTAAATGGTCACTGGTGTATTGACTAGAAGTTTTAAGAACAAAACTCTGGAGAAATGTTAAGGTAACCAAGTGACACAGCTCCCTTGTTGCAGGAAATGTGTCCTTTTGCAAATGGCTTTATTACCAATAATTACCAATAGGGGTAATGTTGCATGAAATAGTTCCTAAACTTATTTAACTCTAGAACATTTTTTATCCAATATATCTTATTGGATGAGAAATATGAAGAATGACTATAAGAAGGATGATCATATAAAAATCCATAGAGCATGTTTTAGTTGGCATTTTCATTGCTGTGACCAAAAGACCTGACAAGAACAACTTAAGGAGGAAAATCTTACTTTGGATCATGGTTTCAAAGGTTCTGTCCATGGCTGACTCTATAACTCTGGGATTGGGCCCAAGGTGAGGTAGAACATCATGGTAGAAGGACATGGAGGAAGAAAGCAGCTCAGACCATGACTGTCAGGGAGCAGAGGGAGAGAGAGCTCTGTTGACCAGGGACAAAATATAAACTCTAAAGTCATATCCTCAGTGACCCAGATCATCTAGCCACACCCCACCTGCCTAGTTACCTAGTTAATCCATACCAGTGAATCAATTCATGGATTAGGTGACAGCTCTCAAAATCCAACCATTTCATCCCTGAACATTCTAGTATTGATGTGTCAGCACTTGAGGGACGCTACATATTTAAAGTGTGATGTTTGCTTCTTTGACTTTTTTGTGCCTATTCCATGCAATCTTGATACACATGGGTCAATATTACACACAGTACTATAACAATCCTGTACGCTGCATGAATCGGGTAGTGCATTTCCCAGCTGCTGGGACTCGTTGACCTCAAATAAGAAGTTTCACTACTTTCCAAAGTAGCATCTGATATTTTTCACATCTCTGACAGTTATAAAGTTGTTTTTGAGTGACCATGTGCCTGCTTGCAATTCTTGCAGTCACTCATAGGCCATTTAGGGTACATCTAAGATACTCAGATTATGATTTGTCATTACAGAATACAAACTTACTACTGTCCCATATTAGGAGCATCTCCTTTTCTTCTATTTCAGCCTCCTTAACTCTGGTTCTTAAGCTGTTAATGCTTAGCATCCTGGAGCCGTCTCTCACGGAGTAGACTTGATTGGTTGCTTTCCTTACTTAAAGGACTATTTGTATGAGGCATTCTCGGTAGTGATGGAAATAAAGAGAGAAATCAGATGTGGTCCTGCCTCAGAAATACTGACAGTCCCGGGGCAGACATAAAAAGATCATGTTAAAACAATGAGAGAGAATAAAAAAAAAATACTTGAGGTGCTGTAGGAGCATAGAGAGGGGTTGTTGTGTTTTCTTGGGAATGTCAGAGAAGGTTTAATGAAAGGGATGATATTTGATTTGTTTAATAAAAGCAAAGTGAAAGCGTTCCATGTGAGATAGTGGGGATGGGCATTTCAGCAAAAGATAAGATCATGTGCAAAATGGCCTAAAAGTGTTTCAGCTGTGTGTGGGAAATTAAAGATTTGGATGCATGTAGAGTATAGGATGCATTAAGACATGATGTTGACGCACAAAGATAGAATGAGGAATAAACCAAACAAAGTCTTTGACCCAATAGACCTCTTTAAAAAGTAATTATTAAAAAGAGTGATCAAGTACATAGGGAAAGTGCTAGTTTTGGGTATAGGAGTGAGGTTTTCAGGAAAGTAGGAAAAATTTGATTTAAAAAACTGTGAAAACTTAACAAGGAGTACAAGAGTTGATCAAGTTGTTTGCTTAATGGCAGTGAGGAGGTAGCACAATCTACATTAGAGAGAAAAACCATGTTTCTGTAATTTTTCTTTAGTAATATCGTCTCAAATTCAAGTGGTGACAGGCAGGAAGCACTTTGAAGTAAGACAAAAATCATGAAAGACCAAATCACACTAAGACAATGAATGCAAAAATATCATGCAATCTGCAAAACATCAAATGCTGCTGATGAGCAATAATCACTCGGGACTACTGCTACTAATTGTGTTAATAAAATAGAACATAAGGAAAATATTTGAAGGTGATAGTAATGACATCATTAAGCAATTGACCATGGGATCCAGGCTAATGGGAGGGAAATTAGGCAAGAACTAGATTGGGTAGACTAGGAATGAATGACTGGAAATCACAGTGAGAAAGAAAGGAGGACAGTATTAGTTAGAGTAAGTAAGGCTAGGAGTTATAACAACATTCTCAGTGTCTTAACATAATAAAAGTTTATTTCATTCATGAGATATATGGTGCTGATGTTCCAGTGTGTGGTTTTCCTCCAGGTGGCTAACTCTGAGACCTAAGGTGGATCTATACAATAGCTTTTTGAAATCCTGGCAGAAGGATTGGCAAAAGAAAATAAAAAACATAGATTATGCATACATGTCAGAGGCCAATTGAAAATAGCACACATCACTTGTATCCATATTTCACTGGCCAAAGATGGTCTCAAGGCTACCATAGACATATTATGGTTGGGAAATATAGTTATTATGGTTGGAAAATATAGTTATTCTGGGTGCCCAGAAGGGAAATAAAATGACTTCTTGAAAACATAACATTTCCTCTACAGTACACAACCATTGCCCTTAAATCTACTATCAAGAAAGAGAGACCCACCATTCATTCAATGAGATCATCATATAGATTCTAGTTCATCATATAGAACTAGATTCTATGAGGAGAGAGATGATTAATTCTGACTGGGTGGGTCCAACCAAGCATTACTGAAAAGTTAACTTTTGACCTGAGCCCTGAAGAGTGCCTGGGAGAAGACAATGCTTGCAGAGAAGATGAGGAAGGAAATTTCGGGTAGAGAGATGAGAATTAACTAAAGCATACAATTTGGGAAGAACATGACAGGTTTAGCTACATACAGGGGGAGAGAGAGGAGACTTGGAGGATAAGGCTTCCAGGAGGCCAGCTAAAAGAATGTAGAGCTAAACTGAAGGTAAAATGAGGGCCTGGGAAAGATTGAAAGCAGGAAGGTGTAATGAGTAGACTTAAGAAGAATAGACCAAATAGAGAAGACTGTTGGGAAGGCAGCCACATGGAAAAGTTTTTGTAGTGACCTCAGAGGGAAATGATGAAAATGAAAATGAAGACAGAAACAGGGGTAATTGACAGAACCAGTCCTTTACTGAATTAACAAAATGTATTTACTATTTCCATCCCCCAGTCACCGACCTTGGGCTATTAACCCTAAGCTGAGAGGACCCCATCTGTCCCCATCTTCTACAACCCTTAATCCCTTTTCGTTACTTCCTTTATTCTTTTTTTTTTTTTTTTCCTGAAAAATAAGGGACCTTCATTTCCTCTTTTTTTTTTTTTTTTTTTGAGATAGGGTTTTGCTAAGTTGGTGAGGGTGACCTCAAACTTGCAATTCTCCTACCTCAGACTTTGGTCCCTTTTTAAAACTCTTCCAAGTTGTTGGCTAAAGATTACATTTTCTGATAAATTTTTTAAAAAGACCATAAGAATTGACAATAATGGTAGCATTTCAGGCACTAGAAAAACTGAAAAACACATTCATTTTCGACAAGACATTCTTTCATGTTTTCATGAATAAAGTCACCTAACATTAGATGTCTTCTTGATTTCTACATAGAGCACTATTACAAACTTGGTGGACCAGCACATTCCAGTAAGCAGACGATTTTACTAAGAACATTATCAAGGATATGACAATTTCTTTTTTGAACTTTGTCATTTCTATGTCCAGCCCTGCCTCATTGGTTGTAATGGGTTATTTCATAGACTACAACATTCTCGGTTGCTAAGTACTATTGCCTTTATTTTTTTTTAAACAGGATTAGTTTGGGCCACAATAAGATATCCATTCTCTCCAAAGTATGTGTCACAGAAGCTTAAGCATTCTCAATAATGAGGCTACCAAATTATTTGCAGCCTGGAAAAAAGGGATCAAGTAGCAAAATCAATGAGATCATAATATGACGCTTTTCATCAATTGTCAACTAAAGCCAACTTAATTGGTATTGTGTTTCAAAATCTATTTTGTTGATAAATATGACACAAATACATACATTAATAGATGTGAGTCCCGGAGCCTTCTCTTAGGGCTTCATTTGTTTCTTTCTGGTTTCTGGCCCCTTACCCTCTTCAGTTCCCTGCAGACAAATATTGCTGTCTATTGTCTAAGAAGCATGTCATCCACCTCCAAATGAACCTGTTAGTCAAGTTTTTTTTGTTTTTGTTTTTGTTTTTTGGAAAAGTCACTTAGATTCCCAGATAACAGGATCTATATTGTTTTGGGGTGCTTATGTGAAGGCTTAAATTGACTGTAAGTTGCAAGTTATTTTTTAAGCATCAAATAACCACAAAGGATTGTCACAGTATTCAACAACTTTGAGATTTTAATCTTAATTCTTCTCTAATTGTGCCAAGTATAGGGAACATCAAGGTCTACAGATTCTATTCAGTAATCATCTTTGAATGCCTCTTGCCAGCTGGCATAATAAAATGGGACTGGAAAGGAAGATAAACAGAACTCCATATCTACATGAGGAGGGTACAAGGGTACAGTCTAGTAAGGAAGATCCCCAAACACACACTCCTGGCAGAGATGAAGGGAAGGGTCAGGAAGGATGGAGCAGAAGGGACAGTTGAGAAGACAGATTCAGCGGGCTTGTAATCTGTGATTGTTAGGTAAAATGCATTGAACATTTTCTGGATAGATGCTATACTAAGCTCTTTGTGCACAAAATCACATTTAATCCTCACAGTGATATGTGTATTATTATCCTCATTTACTTACAAATGAGAAAATTGAAGTTCAGAAAGAATAGGCAACTTCGTCAGACTAAAAAAAAAAAATAGCATTGACATTAAAAACCAGTTATATGTGATTCTGAAGTCTTTCTCTTAATTCTGATGCTGTGCTACTTCCTGCATACAGAGGTCAGGGAAAAGGAGATACAGACTTGGCTAAGGTTTCATGTGCAGGTGAGTAAAACAATGGTGGTGTATTCGTCACGTTGGCAGAGCAATCACTATGTTCAGTTTTTATTACAATGAGTTAGTTTGGGGCCAAGTTCAAGTGGTTTAAACTCAGTGAATGAAAAAATGGATCAGTTTCCCTGAAAAATAATGACTCTGTTTTGTTTAAATTCAGTTGATTAGGGTAAATAGAACATTTAAGATTACTTTGATTGAAAATATGTGACTCTCAAAAAACTTAGCTTGTTCATTCATTCATTTATTCCTTCATAACAAATACTATTTTCCAGGCATTATTCTAACACTTTTATAAATATGATGTATCTAATCTTCATGTTATTTTTGTGGCATTGGTACTGTTTATTTTCCCTCACTTTACAGATGATGAAACTGAGGCAATGAGAAGTTCAGCAGCTTTCCCAAGATCCCTCACCTCATAAAGTGGTGCACTTGGTTTCTGATGGTAGAGTCTACAATCTCAACTTCTGAGAACACTGCCTCTACTTCCAGTTGACAACAGGATGAGCCAGAGCTATGGGAAACTTATTCAGAGGATAGTTCTTTCTTAGTTTCTAGAGCTAACCCTGTTCCCTTCTGGTGTTATTTTAAGAAGCTTAGTTCAGCAGCTTAGACTCATGCCATTCCACTAGTAGCCTGCTTCAGTTTGGAGAACTAGATCCTGCCTTTGCTTTTGGAATCCAGTCCTTTTATTGATTTAGGGCACTTTTACTTTTAGGGAACTTTCTGTTCTCCTGTCTTATCCTATCTGCCCTCATTTTTTATTGGTGTGTTATAATTATATATAAGGTGGGATTTGTTGTTACATACTTGTACTTGCACACAATATAACCATATGATTCCTTAGTAGTTCCTCCTTCCCTCCCCTCCTCCCTCCTCCTGGTCATGTCCTGTCCTTTATTCTAGTAAGAGGCTCTGCCTAGATGATTTCCATGGGAACCAGGCCTGAAAGGCTCAGAGCTCTGCTCACTCCTGTCAATCCTCAATCTAACCATGGATTTCTGGCAAACCCCAGAGAACTGGCCGAGGTTATGTTATGTTACCCTCTTACAAGTACCTACTTGAGTTCAGTACCCCTACAGATCTCTAGTCGTTACTTGTGCCCAGATTGGTCTCCCAACATAATATCTTGGCCAACTGGTGCTAAGTTTTGCTGGTATCCCCTTATTACCTGTCTCCATGCTTTCTATGCCACATCTTCTCAACTTAAATATTACTTAGAGCTGATGATCTTTTCCCAACCTCCTAGGAATCTGTCCCACCTACTGGAGAGGTCTAAGTTCAGGTTTCAGACTTTCAGGTAGTTCTCTGATGCTCTACATTTAAAAATAAATGACATGGGAGGGAGAGAGATTGGGGAGAAGGGAAGGAGAGGATGTGATGGCAGAGACCAGGAGGACATAAAGAGGAAGGAAATGAAACAGTGGAAAGAAGGAAGGAGTACAGAAACTACATCGAGGAGGTACAAGAATAAGGGAAGGTGAGGAGGGATGAGGGAAGAGAATGAGATGAGAGATACAGAGAAGGAATACAGAGATACAGAGATGTCTCTTTAAAATATAAAGTTGAAATTATAAAACCACAACTCTCTGTTCCCAGTTTCTCTCACTAGTCACCCAGCAGAAGTAAAATAATTATGATAACTTCAGAAGTCTCACAGTTAAACTTGAACAAGTTACAGAACTGTTTGCCATGTAGTTTGCAAGGATGCCTTCTAAGTGTTGATACTGCCTGTTGGACTTCCTAACTGCCTATTTTCTGCTCTCTTCAATGAAATTCTCTGCTTTTGCTTGAATTTTGGTGTCCTAGCTGAGAAAGATGTCTTATTTCCACTATTCTTACACACTTTACTTTTGCAAACATTTTGGTAAAAAAAAAAAAAAGGAAATTAAAACAACCTAGAGAGTGCCTATGCAATGCCAAAATCATGAGCTATTTGATGAAAAATTTTAATTAGTCAAACCTGTTTATTGATTCTTTTCTTCATCTGTTTGCAGGAAACTGTTGGTGTAAGACCAAATATGGATATGAGGAGATATTTAGCCTGGACTCAGATGTGATATCTGCCTCAGAGGGATTTCAATCAATTTCAGGACAAGATAAATTTACACAAATAACCATGACACAGGATAAGAGTGATACAATGAGCAAGCGATACGGATTTTTTTAAAGGGGAGGTTGTTCTGGGCTGGAGGAATTCAGGGTGACACTTGAGTGAAACTTCAATTCACTAAAAGTGGAGAGAAGGCTACAACTCCACAATGGGGGCAGACTTAGTTGGGAAGACCAGCTAAAGCTATGCCCCTTTATGGATGGAAGATAACAATTTGACTCTTCAGAGAAATTGAATGGAAAAGAATTCAGGAGAGGGAATCTTATTCTGAAGGATTATATTAGTTTTGTTAACATATTAAGACTGTGTTAGGAAATTGGGGGATACCATTTGTTATGATTCTGTACTTTTCTACTTATTTGTAATTAAATATGAAGTTTCCTATTCTAAAATGGTTGATAAATTTCCTGAACTCCACTACTCCTAGGAAACAAAATACTTACATTGCTGACCTATACAGGAAGTTTGTTAAACAAGGCCAGTACTCATTCCTTGACTGGGTGCCCAGGTAATTCTGAAGTGACAGTCTTTCAGGAGCTTAACGGATCAAGAAAAAGTGTGGATTTATAGACACATTCCACACTTAGCACCCATAACGGCGTGTCCTATTGGAATAAAGATGGGTGAAGCGTGTGAAGGACAAGAGGTCAAGCATGAATAAAATCCACTCTGTGAATGATGTGACCCTAGTAAACATGCTACTTTAGGGACAGAGTGGGAAAAATGTTCAGTTCCAGCTGAAGGCAGTGGAGTGGTGAGGAGGGCTTCATAGAGGAGATTTTGAGGAAGATGCTATGGCAGACAGATGTCTGGCCACTCTTCCATGACAGTGAGCATGGTCCAGAGTTTATAATGTAGTGGCCATGCTCAGGCAGTTTGGGGGAGGTGCTCCTCACTGCATGGCATTATGTGGGGGCCGTTTTTTGTAAAGGGATGCCTGAGCAGAGATGTCAGCAAGTAGTGACAGTTTTGAATTTGCTTGTTTTCAGTGTTGATTTTCCCTGCTAATATTTCCGCGTCTGTCTCTTACAGAGAAGTACTCTTTCTTAAATCAATGTTTTTGTAGTTCAGTTTGTACTGAAATAATTCAAACATATTTTTATTGTTATTTTGATTATATAAGCAATACATGATTACTGTAGAAAATCAGAAAGTACAGATAAATAAAAGAAAAAAATCTTTAAAAAAAGCATCTAATAATCATCTGTGTTCTTGCTACTTATGGACCACTATTTTTCTCATTTTATATAATATTCTAGCAGTTTTTCTTGTGTATAAATTCAAATGATGTTAGGCTTTACATAGCTCATTCCAAGCTGTCTAATCTTCTTCTTGATGTATACACACATACACATAACCTCAATATTTTGTGCAATGATTGTATAATGTTTTATTATGTAAGTGTGCCAGATTTATCCCACTGTTTTCCTACTCTTGTGCTTTGAGTGTGATGCCTAGATTTCCTAAACATGATGTTTTCTCCATCATGTTCCTTAGCATTCTCTGGGTTTACACAACTCTGTCCTTAAAGAACTTCCCTACTCCGCTCAGCCTGTGCTCATGTATTTGGAAAGCACTGCTTGTCCATGATGCAAATATAGTTATTCCCTTTTCCTTAGCCCAAAAAGAGGTATCTCTGATCTTCCTTCCTTCTCCCTTCTGAGGACATCACAAAAGCATACATTGGTTTATTTCATTGTTGATGTTAATTTTGATCATTTGACAATGGCATTTGTCTGCCAGATTTCTCCATTATGAAGGTTCACCTTTCTCCTTTATAATTCATGATTAATCTGTAGGTGGATGCTTTAAGAAGGTTTAACTATCCTTATCCTGAAGAAAAGTTTATCCATTGGCAAAATGGCTTAATGGTGCCTCTTGCTTGACTTAATTGTTAGTGATTTCCAATTCTTTCATTTCTCTACATTTATTGATTGGATTCTACGATAAAGAAGATGTAGTCTTTCTTCTTCTTTTCACTTTTTTTTGTTTATTTTTTTGTGCTTCTATGAATTCATGTATTTCCTTTTAATCAAAATGTTATAATCCATTCTTATTATTTTTCATTTTGATGCACAAGTTGTTCCAGTTTGTACAGTAGAAGTCCCATCAAACTGGCTGCTGGGTCATATTAATGAATTTCTCTCCTTTTTGAGCATCTTATTATTTTCTGAAATGAGATCTTCCAGGGTTATCTTGTGCTTTTCAGGCATTTCTCCAAGACATCCTGATTCCTTTTAGCAGTAAACGTTATTGTGAAACCAAAATCTCAGTGCTAGGTATACTTTGTGGCTTAACATTATCATCACATCATTACCAGACTGAACACATTAATAATGATTCCTTAATGTCACAAAATATCCAGTCATAGTACAAATATGCAATTATCTTATAAACATCATAATATTTTTCTCAGCCTATACAGTGCTGATTTGTATGCCTTTTAAGTCTTTTTAACTTTATAGGCTCATTTTCTTGTTCTCTTTCATGTCTGTTCTACTTATTTGTTAAAAAATCAAGTGTTTTTTTTCTATAGAGTTTTGCATAATCTGGATTTTGCAAGTCACAAAAAAATTGTGGTACAATTTTAATATATTCCTCTGCCTTCTCTATTTCCTATAAGTTGGTAACTGAATCTAGACTCCTTATTAGATTTGCATTCCTCCCCTCCTTCTCCTTTGGTTGAGAATAAACTTTCCCTTTACCAGTTTTCAAAACAATGAATCCATTCCCTAGTATCCTCTGATGATAAGCAGTTGGTTTTCCTTCTTAGTAGTACTATGAATGCATGGGATAAAACACATTTGCAATAACACTGCAGTTATTGTCCTTATTGATGTTCACAATGCCCAAGTTTTGGTCAGTGGGAATCCAACCACGTTGGTCCTTTGAGACAGGCTTGGTAGGTTTTGATATCTTTCTTGTTATTAAAGTATGACAATTTGTTCCAAGTTAATCTTTATATTTCTTGTCCCAGACAAAGAAATAACAAATGTGAACCAGAAATGTTGTTACTGGTTTTGTCATTATTTGTGGGTCTTTTCAGTAGATGAGCTAATTTTTGTTTGTTTGTTTTATTTTGTTTTGTTTTCAAAGAAGATAGAAGACCTCATAAACTCATAACAGTAGTTCCAATTCAGATTCGGTACTACAGATACTTAACTTCTCAAACTTGCTTTCATAACTTTTTTCTATTTCAAAGGGAACTTTACTTCTCAAGCACACCAGGGGCAATAGTATTAGAATATTACATAATTACTCATTTGTTTTATCTCACATTATACACCAAGCACTATTAGAATAACAATAACAGTAATGACACCATCTATATGATTGTTGAATGCAGTTTTAAATATTTTCTACAGATACTTTTGTTCTTAAATCATGTTACCTTTAAGGATGTACATTTACCCAGTGGCTCAGGAGGCTGAGGCAGGAGGATCACAAGTTTAAAGCCAGCCTCAGCAACCATGAGGCAATAAGCAACTCAGAGAAACCCTGTCTCTAAATAAAATGCCAAGTATGGCTGGGGATGTACTTCAGTGGTTGAGCGCTCCTGGGTTCAATCCCTAGTACTAAAAAAAAAAAAAAAATGTACATTTAGATGTGTTTTAAAATTTCCTAAAACAGTTTCTGTTTTTGTAATTTTATTATCATAGAGTAGGTTCATTTACTCGGTTGTTTTCTAGTTATAGTAATCCTTATTTAAAATGAATTTTATTTTAAACCATGTGATATATTAGTACAGCTCCAAAGTCAAATCTGCAAACAAAATACATTCAGAGGAGCCTAACTTTTAGCCCTGTTTATCCCCCAATAACACTTATCCTCACAGTTAGTCATTTTTTAAAGTGTTTGCTTACAGGTAAGTGGAAAACAGTATCATCCAAGAGCCTGGTAAGGGTGGTGGAGGTGTTGATGATATTATGACTAATGGCAGTAGTAATCACACTGATTTATAAATGTGCTCTATAATGTGGATAGCATGTGACATTTACATTTTTTCCTTCCACACATGATATCCTTTTTATAATAGCTTTCCTGCAACACATGTTATTTGCCTTTGGTAAATCTTAGAATAGCTTAAAAATGAAAATTTCTTGTCTAGCTCATAAACTAGTGAATTTTTGAGTGAGGCTGGATCCCAGATCTTGCAGATACTCAGTCCTGCACTCCTCTTGTCTATGTCCCCTTATCTCTTCAGCTACTAACCCTTATTAAAATGGAAAGGAAATAATCATGATTTTAGCTTTGAACAAAGCTCTGTTTGAATTCCAATTTTACCAATTATTAGAGACTATAAAGTCTTGGGGAAATTGTTTAACATCTCTGGGGTTCAATTTTTCACCTCTGTGTAAATGAGGACTGTTGCAGGTTAATGAAGTACTGTGACATTGTGGGCCACATGAGGCTGCCATGTCCCAAGCTGCTGCAGCCAGAAAGAATTTTACGGTGAGACTGAAGCTGAATGACTGTAGATCACAGTTGTGCCCAGTGGAGAAGATCTTCCACTTAGAAGCAATCAAATGCTATTCTTTCTGCTAAAATGATGAGAGGTATAACTTTCCCCTTTAAGTAGGAACTGGGTAGAGCTCATAGGAGGAGGTATGGCAGCACAGTTCTCAGGATAAGAGGGTACTGAGTCACTGTGTTTTGAAACCACCAATGTAAAGTCATTTCTCATTAAAAACTAATTATTGCCATGGATTTTGCTGGAAAAAAAATGAGAGAGAATCAAAATTCATAAAGAGTGCTTTCAAGCAGATCCACGAGTAAAACTTAGGACTGTGCTGCTAACTCAAACAAAGCTTCCCTTTGTGAGGAATTCAATCATTTCACTGCAGGGTATTTGGCAGGTGACAGTCTGGGAAACACCAGGAGAATTAGTCCATAAGTTAGTCCAGAGGTAACAAAATTCAAACAAACTGACTTGTTCTCTTATCCACACCATTACCTCTTTCTTGGTGACGAGGGAATAAAAAATGAATGCCAAAACTGCATTGTATCCAAACTTACATTCCAGCTAATCTTGTAGAAATAGTAGATAGTTTTTGATTTCTCTGAGTCAGTTTAATTGATCTTGTTCAAATTTTACTCTGTCTTCATGAATCCCTGAGTGTGTGTGTGTGTGTGTGTGTGTGTGTGTGTGTGTGTGTGTGTATAATCTTCTGTGACATTGTGGGCCACATGAAGCTACCCCTGTCCCAAGTTGTGGCTAATAATTGGTGTGTGTATATAGATAATTAGTGCATACATATATTTGTGTGTGTGTATATATATATATATATATATATATATATATATAAAGACTGGGTATACAGTCCAAATGTGATACTTCATCCAAATCTCTGGCCTGCAGTAGGGCAGCATTAGATGGCTATTGTCCTTAGAGAAAGTTGACCAAGCCAGGAGTCATTTCTGTCTGACTGAGCAACAAGCCTGGTGTGCTCAATTTATTCTCTTCTCTTTTCTTGTAAACCCTACAGAAGAAAAAGTTTTAACACCATTTATTGCAGTCCCTTTTAGGTAGAGAAGGAGTGGCATCAGGTGAAGGAACCACATCCCCCTCCTTGAGTCAATGTCTTATCATCAGACTCTTGGTGGATGGGAACATAAATAGCAGGGTTTGGGCACAGAAGATAAAGAATGTCTCCCCAATAAATAATTCTCTTAGGTGTTAACAACTTCTCATGGAGTTAAGATAAGGCACTGTTTTCTATCTTACAATAGAAAGAAAAGTCTTAACAACCTGAAAACTCTCACAGCATTTTATTTTTCATTTTGCTGAGCCAAAGAAGTAAAATGAGTTATTTGTATGGTACAGTTGCAAGCTAGGTCTGATTTTATGGCTAATAATATCTAAAACATACACCTGGAGTTAGAAACCTGATCTTACACAAATAATTTTCTCTAAACCTCAGTTTTTTCATCTTTAATATGAAATTAACAATTCAACTTTTTTTTTTTTTTTTTGGTAAAAATCATATGAGATTAAGACCTAAATGCAATGTGTAAAACAAACTTCTATATAAGAATAAAGAATAAGTATTGTTACCAGTCAAGACAGTTTCATGAAGGAACTTTGCTTCTGGGAAGCAAAGAGTCTTATAGTTTGGTGGGGAAATGGCCATTTGATTAAAAGACTATTTCCTTTCATTTTCCTCCCCATCAAAGAAGTTGATCTCATTGGGAACAAAAATGCTATCTCAAAATCCTTAATATTCTCCACTTTCTATGAACCAAGTATAAGCTACTTGTGTTGCTGAATCAAACTCTTATATTCATTATTTTCATTACATTTAATAGAGAGGGTGAACTCACCTGTCTCTATTCCCTGAATCTTCCTGAACACCTCTCTGCATATTTTGTCAAGCTATTTCCTTAACCCAGAACAGCTTCCCACAAAGTTTCTTTAAATATTCATTAAATATTATTTAAGGAATACTAAAGGGATACTATTCTTTTTTTTTTTTTTTTTTTTTTTTTTTTTTTTGCTGTGCTGGGGATTGAACCCAGGGCCTTGTGCTTGCAAGGCAAGCACTGTACCAACTGAGCTATATCCCCAGCCTGGGATACTATTCTTTATGAGGATAATTCAATTAATATTTCCCATAGCTGAAACCTATAACCCCATTTTCCCTTTCAAGATCCTATTCCCCTTTTTCCCATTTCAGCCACTTCTTCCTCTCCAGGACTGCTTTGCATTTCTGGTTCTTGAAGAGTCCCCTGTACCACACTTCATACAGTGGGATTCCTACTCATGCCATATTAGGAGAATAGATAGGAGGAAGAACAATGATTTATGCTATTATTATCTCTGACTCTGAATCTATTCCAGATGAGTCAGAACAGTTGCTGGTTTTCTTATTCTATGCTATATGGAGTGTCTTGGCCCAGCTTTAGATAGCCCTAGGCACAAAATACAGCTCTCTTTCTTTATTTTCCCACGCTCACTACCCTCAATACCCACCAAATATCATTTATATAAGGTATACGTGCAGAGTAGACTACCAGAGATGAGAAAGATCCAGAGAAGAATGGAAAGTACTTGAGATCTGTAGAGGGATCTCCTCAAATATTTGACTGACTGCTGACCTGTACCTATGTGGAATAAAACTCCTGAAGCTGGAGGAAAATCCATAAAGTGGAAAATCTCAAACTGAGTAGGATATATTTCACACATCCAACAACTACTGGAGCTATCTTGGAATGTAACGCGTATTGATAGGGACTTTGAAAGAGCTATGCCTTTGCAGTAGAGCTAAATTAACCCAGAGTAAACACTGTTCTGGACTTACTATAACAAAGCTTAAAAGTAAGATGCCAAATATTCAAACAATTATGCAAGTAATTTTACTGCATTTCAAAACAAAGTTCAACACTCTGCAAAGGATTATAAGTAAACTCAACAATTAACCAATACAAAAGGCCTGGTAGCCAATAAAAAATTCCCTGGCATGCAAAGAAACATAAAAATAAGACTCATAATAAGAGGGAAAAAATCAGTTGAAACAAACTTAGAAATGAAAGTAATTATGAGGTCAGATAAAGAACTTGAAATAGCTATCATAAATATTCATAAATATCGGAAGTAAAACAAATATGATATGAAAAGAAATGAAAAACATTTTAAAAACATGTAAATGGAAGTCTAAAGAAGAAAATATATCAAAAATAACAAATATACCAGATTAGATTCACAATACTTTAGACATTGCAGGAAAAAAATAATAAACTTAAAAACATAACAAAAGAAACTATCCAAAACAAAGCATATATATATATAAAAGGCTAAAACAGGCAGACAGGCCTTCATGAATGTGGGATAATACAATCCTTTCTGACACCCATAGATTGAATTTCCAGAAAGAGAAAGGTGGAAGATATATAAAAGGATCTGAGGAAAAAATAAAGGTTTTTCCTAAAATCTGATGAAAATGAACACCAAGCAGAATATTGGACACACACATGCACACATGTGCATGCACATACACACAAACATACTCACAAAGGTAAGTCATAGCTTAATTTGTGAAAATCAGAGAAAAATTAAAGATACTATGCATAGAAGAATATGGCTAAGAATGACAGCAGACTTCTCTTTGAAATGAAACAAGCTGGCAGGCAGTGGAATGAGGTATGGAGGTAAGCCTACACTACTATACCAGAAGTGAAGACAATATAAGAAACTTTTGAGACAAATTAAAACTGCAATAAACAGAAACGCACCCACATCATAAGATAAATTAAAGGAAGCTCTTAAGAAAATAAGAGGAGATATGACATCATCAACCTCATTTACTTCTCCCTTGCCATGACTGTGCAGTTTCCTCTACCAGATCCACTGTCCTGTGTCTTCCATTGGTGGTTCCATATCCTCTCTACCATGAGTTGGAGAATGTATTATGAACATGGCCCCTTCTCCTGAGGTCAGATTGGTTGATTTCCAGGATATAAGCCTGCATCTGAATGTCCCTGCCTTTCTAATCCTATAGATGCACATAACCTTTCAAATTCTGTAGATATACACAAACTTCTTAAAGGCCATGCCCAGTGTCAACTTGTTTAGCCCCCATCTCTTCAGCAGGTCATCCCTGTTTTAAGCATGGTTTATGGTTCTATTCTATGTGTGATTTCCTTCTAGACCCATTCTCTGTAGAAACAAGCTTTCCTCTATTTCTGCCTGCTCCCAGATTTGAAGTTCAGCATGCCTGAATCTTGTACCCTCTTTTGTACTTCCCTCTCCACTAGCCTCTCTTCCTAGATTCCTTTTTAGGTAAATGATACAAACATGCAGCCAGCCAGATCACACTAAAACCTGAGAGTCATCTAAACTCCTTCAATTTCACTCACTCCCTAAATGTGTCCATACTTCTCTATGCTTTATTAAGATTCACCCTAGTCTAAACCCTTACCATTCCTTACCTGGCCCACAACAGCCTGATCCTCCCACATTCATATAATTCATTGTCCATGGAAGAGAGTGACCTTCCAAAGTGAAAATCTGATAATGTCACTCCCCTGGGTAAAGTTTCTTCATTCTCTTAAAGCAAATTAAGCCTAATCCTCTTAAGCTTCTTAAGAGTTTTTTTTTTTTAATTTTTTATTTGTTCTAATTAGTTATACATGACAGTAAAATACACTTATGCATTTTGATAAATCATACATAAATGGAGCATAATTTCTCATTTTTCTGATTGTACATATTGTAGGATCACATCTGTCATGCAGTCATATATGTATGTGAGGTAATAATGTCTGTTTCACTCTACTGTCCTGCCTAGCCCTATATCCTTCCCCTCCCTTAAATCCCCTCTACCTAATCTATAGTCACTATTCTTCCCTGGTTCCCCCGCTCCTTATTATGAATTAGCATCTGCATATCAGAGAAAATATTCAGCCTTTGGTATTTTGGGTTTGGCTTATTTCACTTAGCATGATATTCTCTAACTCCATTCATTTACGAGCAAATGCCATAATTTCATTCTCTTTAAAGCTGAGTAATATTTCATTGTGTATGTATGTATATATATACACTATATATATATATATATATATATGTACACACATCACATTCTTTTTTAAGAGCTTTAAAATTCAGCCTTTTCCTGTTGCTGTAACTTATTTTTCATTGTTTGCTTCTCCAACTTTTATTTTGACCATGAAACAACTAACACTCCAGGAATGATCCCTATTCTTTTTTGCTTCTAGGCCTTTTCAGAAAGTGTTGTCTTCCTCAAGTGCTATCCCATTTTTCCTCACGTCATCCCTGCGTGGTGAATCCCTTTCTGACCTCTTAAGCATGGGTTGGGTCCTCCTACCCTACTCTTAAGCCTGTGGAAGAGCTAATTACACTCTTTTCTTCTGCCTCCTCAAATGAGGTTATGAGCAACTTAAGGGCAGAGACTGCACATGAGCTAGCACAGTGCCTGATAGATTGCTGGGTGCTCACAGAATTATAGTTACTATGTTAATTATTGATTTGATGTGGATATTAATTCTTATAACCCCACCACACCCATCATAGGGCCTGGTACATATTAATCACTCAACACATTTAACTACATTAAGGCAGTTGTTTGTTACTATGTACCTCCTACGTAATTAATGCCCTTTTTAAAATGTGATTTTATTTAATTATTCTCAAGCCCTCCTCATGAATTATGTTTTAAAAATTATCCTCAACTAAAAGATAAATAAAATAAGACTAACAGATTTTAAGGAACTTTCTTAGGGTCAAATTAAAATCAGAAATTTTGTATACTGTAGCTCATTTTCTCTAGATGAAGAAAATACTTAAGTCCAAGAACAGGGGAAGAATAACTATCTAGTTTCTTTACTCTTTTCAGACTAATCTTTATCAAGTTTATTAAGGGGAAATAACTTAATGTATTTGCTATGTATTTCCCCAGTAAAAAACAATATGCAAACAAAGGAGCAAAGAAACCAAAAACTATGGAAACAGAACATTTACTTCCAAAGCATATCTGTGAAGTTTGTTGAAATGGCATGTAATTGTGAGAAGAAACAAATTGCAATTTTTATACTGTTGATTGTTTATCTATAAGCATTTGATGGAGCCTGAGAATTGAGCAGGAAAATTGATATAATATTGCAGTATTTTTCATCAGTACACTGGACTTAGAAAAAAGATGAGAAAGATAATGACAGTGACTTTGTCTTCTGATTGCTATGCAGAATGTTTGCTTTCATGGTCAAGTTAGGTAGATTACTCTGTAAAGGAGGCTGAAGTGGCTATACAGCTGATGTTATTGGAAAGCAATTAAGCAGATAACTCTGCAAAAAAATATTTCTTACCTGAAACATTGTCTGAAATTTCTCTTGAAGGGATTTCAGTGATGCATTCCTTTGAGCAGAGACTTTATATGGAAAATACAACCACCTGAGGAGGCCATGCAATGGAGAGAGAAGCGTTCTGACTTTTGAGGACTGAGTTTCCTCTTCTCTGCTCTGACCTGCTCTGTGAATGGGGCAGATGGCTGTTGCAGTACAACCAGCAGAGCTCTTCTCTCCTCTGCAGATTGCAGATTAGGAGTAGAATCTGTGACCTCTAAGACTCCTCCGCATTACCACTGCTGTGGGGCTGGGGGTGAGCCATCACTGCACAGACTGGCCCGACTGACTCTGTCCCTCCTGACTTCCCACACTCTGCCCCACAATCACCAGTACTCTGTGACCCACTGGGTGGGCAGCGGTTGGGTAATAGATTCATGGAATAATACCAAAAAGGGAAATCCCATTTATTCCTGTATGTTTTTCCCTGCTGCTTTTCAACATTCAACTTGGATTTCTAAAGTGTGCTGCCAGCTACAAAGCATTTTTTTTTTTTTTTTTTTTTTTTTTGCTCTTCACTGAGCCACCCCAATCTGTAAAATGGAGACAAATCATATATACTTCTTGGTCTGTATTTCTGGCTTCTTTTTCTCTGCTTTACATTCCTGGTGATGTTTCAGTGGGGAAATACATTTGCAATAGTGCTTAACAGAATTCTAGGCACATCAGAGGAAGTTAGTTTCCATCGGTTATGGTTTAAAAATTCCCCTCCCCCCAAAAGGACTCATGTTGAAATCTTATTGCCACTATGATGGTACTGGGAGGTGGGATCTCTAAGAGGTGTTAGATAATGAGTGCATGCACTGCACTCATGAATGCATAAAGGCTGTTATGGGGGAGTAGATACCTTATAAAAGTCTGGTTTCCTTGGCCCTCTGGCTATCATCCATACTCTCTCATCAAGTTATGATGAAGCAAGAAGGCCCTTGTCAGACACCAAACCTTGATATTCCACTTGCCTCCTCCATAACTATGAGATATAAATTTCTTTTATTCATGAATGTCCCATTCTGAAGTATTCTGTTATAGCAGCATAAACTGTGTTAACACCAACCCTACCTTTGCTTGAAGATCAAGTAAACCAAACACCCTTCCTGTTAGCAAATGTGGTCTATACACATATGCTGATACGTCATGCCTGGTGAAGTAAGAGGTAGTCTACTACCTCTCGATCAACATAACTCCTTCTATAGAGCCTGATTTTCCTCTTGTGTGTGGGTATGGGGCAGCACTAATTAGACCCAGGTTACCGTAATGAGATGTGGCCTGTGTGAACTCTCACCTTTGTATTGCCTGCTTGATCTGGAGACACTAATAGTCGATGCTTCCAGTGGTGCTCTCTGCCACCAAGGAATCTCAAATAGTTGTGGTTAGAGGGTCTGATGATGATGTCAGTAGCAGTATCTTATTTCATATGACAGTTAATTATAACATTCATTCAGAAAAAAATAAAGGGGCTTGTTGTCATAGTGATGGCTGACTCTTCAAGCAGGATGCATAGCTTCAATGGGAACATCTGCCTGCAAGAAGATAAATATCAATTTGTTGTGTATGCTGTAGGAATAGTTGAGACTGCACTTCAGGGAAAAAAAAAATTGACTCAGGCAGGGGTTCCTGCACTTATTCTAAATTGCATCCTTTTTTATACAACCATGTTTTTTTTTTCTTTGAAATTTCTATTTCCTTTTCCAATAATATGATTTTTCAGGTACTTGGCTACTCTCCAGGGACCTTTGGTGATACTCACTTCTGATATCCATGACCTCTGAATGCCTGAGGCCAGTATGGGGGACACTGTTTAGTTAACTAACCTGGGGTCTTTGAGGCTTTATCACTTGTGAAATTAGGACAGAACCTGCTGGAACCCCTGACTCAAATGATTAAACTATAAAACTTTGAGGGAAAGGGAGATTTGGGGGTTCTCATCCTTTTGATTCTCTTGTCGCCTTCATTTTGCCAATCTCAACAGATATGCTGTTATGTTTCAGACATGAGATGTCCCCCAAAAGCTCCTGTGTTAAATCAGGAGGTAGAAGGATCAGATCATGAGAGCCATAACCTAATCAGCAGATTGAACTGTGTTATGATTAATAATTTTGATTGGATTACTGGGTAACTGTAGGCAGGTGGGGGCATGGCTGGCGGAAGCAGATCACTGGGGATGTGCCTTGGGGATTAAATATTTTGTCTCTGGATCATTCTGCTTTCTCTCTGCTTCCTGGTTACCAGGAGCTAAGTAGATTTCCTTTGTTTGGACCTTCCCCATGATGCTCTGCTTCTCCTCAGGCTCAGAACAATGTAGTCAGCTGACTGAACAGAATCTCTGAAACCATGAGCCCAGGATAATCTCCTCCTCTAAGTTCTTCTTGTGGGTTACTTTGGTCACAGTATTGAAAAGCTTACTAACACACGTACCAGGTAATGAATAGACTTCAGCTTTTTGTGCAGTCTTTATTATGGGATAGAGCAGTTCTGCAGGAGCTCTGTCTTGTTTCATTCTAAAGGATCTGAAAGAAATTAAAAAGAAGAGATTAATAGGTATCAGAAAACATATAAATATCCTAGGCACTATCACATCCATTTTCCCATTTTTATGCCAAGCACAATGGTTGTGCCTATAGTCTCAGCTATTCAGGAGGCTAAAGCAGTAAGATCATGAGTTTGAGGCCAGTCTAGGAAACATAGAAAGGCTCTGTTTTAAAAGAAGGAATTCATTTTCTCATTTTTCACAGCAGGTGAAAGAAGGAATCAGCAGTCATTCCAGGAATTAAGTAGCTAATAAGAAGAAGAGATCAGAATTGTCCCATAAACTTTTTTCTTTTTGCATTTTTTATTAGTTTGTTTCAGTTGTACATAATATTAGGACTTTTTGACACAATTATACAAACATGGAATAAAATTTGCTCTGATTCAGTCCCCAGTGCTTCCTCCTTTCCCCCTTCCCTCCCCGTTTCCTCCTCTACTCTACTGATCTTTCTTCTATTTATTTAAAGTTTTTTTTTAAAAATAGTGTCTTGTGTGTATATATATATATATATATAAAGGTGAGATTCACTGTGGAATATTTTTATATGTACACAGGAAAGTTGGGTTGAATTCATTCCACAGTTCTTTCTTTTTCTCATCTCTACTCCTTCTCCCTCAATCCCCTTTCTCTACTCCACTGATCTCTCTTCTATTTTCATGGAATTCCCCTCCACACAATTTTTCTATTTCCTTATTTTGGTCTCCCATAAACTCTTAAAATCACCTATGCCCCATGATCCTTAAGCCCAGAACCAGCCCTGGATCTTCATCTCCCTGTCTCCTCTCCCTCTTCTCTACTCTGTCACCTTGAGTTCTTAGAAACAAAAGTATTTTCCAAACAGAAGGCAGAACATATACAAGGAGAGAACAAGGGCTAGGAGTGTGGCATTATCAGAACAGAGAACCAAATCCTGGACTGTATTGAAAGGAAGGATATCAGATGGTTCTGCCCACAAAATCTTCTTCTTGTCATATAAAAACCAAAAATACCAGACTGAAACTCTGGTTAACATGAGTGTTACTGTTTGGTATTATACTATCTGGGTCTGTAGCATAAGACATGTCATTTTCCCCTCTCAAAACAGGGTCAGTAACTCTCATATGGGGAAGTAGGTGGAATGCATCACCTACAAGTATCACAATAGGAGATCTGTGGAAGATGATTCAGTATCACCTTCTGGTTAAATCTTTCCATGAAAGACGTATAGCAAATGGCTAACATAGGAAAACTAAAATCCCACAGAAGGTATACATGATTTATAACCCATGAGCCCCCAAATATAAGTAGAATACATATCATATTACAAGAACTATGTTGTATCAAAAACTGTGTGGCAGAATGTGAAGGGCATATAGAGGAATTTTTAAGGGCCCTGAGAGCCCAAGGAAAACCCAGATTGCCATAACCTCTAAATGAAAGTCAAACCTGAAAGGATGCTTTCCAGACTCAAAATCTTAAGTGAGTAAAAGAAGCTTATGAAAAGCTCATATAGCCCTACAATGGTCAAGGACCTAAAAACTACTGATTCTCACCTGCCAAAAAGTCCTTCTAGGGAAAATCTCAGAACTGAGGAGACACTAAGGAAAATAAGATCCAAATTGAGAGGAATAGGAACATGGGAGCAAATAAATGAGAAAGTTGAGATAGAAGGAAGGAGGGGTGAAAGTCAGCAGATCTTAAAAAAATATGAAACAATCATCCTCCAGATGATTTTTTCTCCAAAAAAAGAAAGACAGAAAGACCCTCCCCATTTCTGGAAAACAAAAGTATTCTCTAGCTAATAAGCCAGAAAAACTCTACTGACCACTTCCTTTTCTTTAAGTACAGTACTATGATTTCTAGTTCAACTCCTATCAGCCACATGTGACTAATTAAAATCCTAGTAGAACTATTCATATTTAAAGTTATGGTCACATGTTGGTTAGTAAATACATATTATATGATTCATAACATTCCCTCATTGCCAAAATTCCTATCAAACGATACTGGCCATCTAGCATGTAACATGAGCCACAGAAAATGATCAGAGTCAAATCCTACAAAAGCTTATAAGAATTTTTAAAAAGGGTTCAAAATAATCTATCTATGGAACAGTGATTAGCAAACTTTTTCTGTCAAGATAGTAAATATTTTAGGTTTTACAAATCTAAATTAGATAGTAAGCTTTTTTGGTAGGTAACAAAGAATTTCAGTTTCACATACCATCTGGTCTATCAGTATAGAGCAAAATTAGCCATATACAATAAATAAAGAAATAAGTGTGACTGAATTTCAATAAAATTTTGTTTACAAAAACAGATGGTGAGCTAGATTTGGCCTGCTAGCCAAACTCTGCTATAAACCATGAAATTATGTCAGAAAGATGCATTGAAGATGGTAAAGTGAATGAAGATGGCAAACTAACCATCAAAATTAGCTGAAAGAAAAGAAGAATAGGAGTCAGACCTTTTTTATGCAAATATTATGGGCACAGAGACAAGTCAGTGAAGCTGACTCTATCTAAGACTGCAAAGAAATTCTCAATAAGTGCCAAAGAGGAGAAAGAGCAAACGGCAGCAGGTAGACTGTTGTCCTCTAGTGCAAGACGGGAGGATTCCTCCCCAGACGTATGATCAGTTCAAGAGGAAGGATTTACAGACCCAAATCTAAAATGTCCCAATCTCAACATTAGAGCCCACAGTCAACAAATTACATCCTTTGAGTCCAGCTTCTAATAAACTTTTCTTGTGGCATGGTCTAGTTAGTTTTTGTGATTCCTCAAGGACCACCATCTATTTCTAACTTGAAATACAATGACCAAATCAAACACAAAAGGCACCGTAGAGAACATGGACACCCTGCTGAAAGAAGACAACTTAAAATATCATCTTTACAAAGTCCAGAGATGATATTGCATCCGTGAGAAAAGAAAAGGATACAATTAAAAACATACTCAGATTCAAATAGAAGAGTGCTTGGAAAGTGAGAACAAGAATAGAAAAGTTTAATGGAAGAAGTAGAAATTAAAGCTGAAGAGGTCTATTATAAAATGGAACAAAATGACAAACAGAAAAATAGAAAAGATGAAAATATAAAAAGACCAGCCATTGAGATCCAATGTCTAAATAATAACATGGTTTCCAAAAGAAGAGAAGAATTGGAATGGAGAAATCTTCAACCAAGATTAGGAAAAGTTCCCCTTGATGGAATGACTCCAGTTTCCAGATTGAGTAGGGGGTTCTGGCACAATGAATAAAAATGGTATAAGAGAGAAGAGATGGGGTGAGGGAGAAATGAGGAAAAGGAGGAGAAAGAGAAGGAGGAAGAGGAGGAGAAGGAAGAGGAAGAAAGAAGGAAGAAGAAGGAGGAGAGGAGGAAGAAAGAGGGAGAAGAAGAGAGAAGGGGGAGGAGGTGAGGAGGAAGAGGAGAGAAGAGGAGGAGGTGGTATTGTGGGCCAATGGCCTATCTGGGCTCCGGGTCAACAGCCAGGACCTCCTGCCAACCATGCCAGTTAAGGATGGTGAGTGTTCAGTCCCTCAGAGCCAGGTAATGCCAAGCTAATCTTCTAACTGAAGCTCCATGAGAGACCCTGCAAAGGAGAATCACCAGGCTGAGCATAGACAGTAAAGAGAACCATGAGAATTAATAGTGAATTTTTTTTTATTTTCAGTCACTAAGTTTGGGGACTTTTCATTACGTGGCAATAAATAACTGGGCTAGGAATGATCTACTCCAGTCCCCTCATTTTACTGAGAGGAGAATAAAATGGACAACATGGGAGGTTTTCCCAAGGTCTCAGGGCAGCGTGGGGTTGGGTCAGGATTGCAGCTGGGCCTCCAGACTCCAGGTCAAGGGTCATATAGTCCACAAAATTCTTCATGCTTTGTCTTCCTTCCTTCATTCTTGTCCTTCTCCTCTTCCCCTTCATCTTCTTTCTTCACCTAATCCTTCTTCTTATAACATTTTGTATTGATACTTCAAGCTTACAGAAAAGTTTCAGGAACAGGACAAGAAACCCCCATAAACCCTTTACCCAGATTCACCAATGATTTGCATTTTACCTCCTTTGCCAATGTTCTAAGAGAACATTCTTTTTTTCCATAGGAAGGCTGCCCACATAAGAGATTCCCACTGAGTAGTTAGTCAGCATCCAGATCATCCCAGCAGGAATCAGAGAAGGAATAAGCACCCCCAGGAACCAAGGATGTGGGAGGGAGAGATAGGGGAAAAAAAGGAACGTTAATCAAGAAGAGAGGACATAAAAAAGGGAGACGAGACCACTGAAGACCAACTTGTCTCCATACAGTGTTCCCCCAGAGCAGTTCTGTAAACTAGCCTGCCTTACTGAATACACTGTGAACTTTAAGCCTAAAGGCATGATTTTGAATCTTCCACTAGCTGCGTGACCTTGGGAGAGTTTCCCTCATGTATCTGAGCTTTGGGTTTACCTTCTTTATAGGCAAGATTAAATAAGTCGGTGTATGTGAATAGGCCTTGGGAATGTTGTGAAATTAAGGAATTTTAATCATCTATATGTCATAGACTCATTTGGGGAACTTCTAAAAAATCCTGATGCTATAGCCCCATCTTTAGGAATTCTTTTTTAAATTATCTGGGGTGGAGTCCAGATACTGTTTTGTCTTTTGCATTGTTTTGTTTTGTTGTTTTTTTTTAACTCCTGGATAAGTTTTCATGTGCTTTCAAAGTTGAAGACCACTGTGATAGGCAGCACCATCGTCCAGGGTGGCTTAAACTCTCAGGACTTCTCTGAACTGGGCTGGTTGTCTTCTGCCCTTCACCCATTTCCCACTTGGATCACCCCCTCCCTCACAAGAGTGAGGCCCTCATCATGAGGGCCACCTCCATTCCAAGCCTGGCATGTCTCATATTTATTTAATCATTTTATCTTTGCAGAGTCCATTTCTGCATTCCCTTATCATTCATATTGGAAATATTGCTTCCTGGATGTTCCTCATAGGTTCTCAATCTCTCTGTAACCCTGCAGAGAGGATTTTTTTTTTTTGCTTGTTTTGTTTTTCTTTTCTATCAGAGTTTATGAGCATCCATTCTTCCCCATCTAGCAGTTTATGTACCCAATTGCTACTGTACAGATCTCTGTAACTGGGGATCATTGGGAACTGACTCACAGGCAAATACCTTTGAAAAGAAGTGTGGGAGGGATTTTATATTCCTTAGTGGTCTTAACAGGGCAAAAGAATAATATCCCAGATGAGTGTAACTTTTTCTTGAATTATGAAAATGTCCTTATGATACATTTAATTCATGTGTTTACTACCAATATTCCTGAGATAAACTGATGATGCATTGAAGTTTAAATCCTTCCTTCTCGTTCTTTTGCCTTCTTCCCTTTTTCCCCTTCCCTTGCCCTTCCTTTCTTTCCTTCTTCCTTCCTTCCTTCCCACAAAGTATTTATTGAGCACCTGCTCTGTTAGGCACTGAAGATAAAAAGTTGATCAAGAATGTGTTCTGCCTCCTAGGACTCCTAGTCTAGGGATAAAGAAAGGAAAGCACAAAGCACAATTTTAAAGTTGTTAGGACAGAATTGCACAAACCCACAAACCTCAACAGGACCATTCACCTTTGTTTGAAATAATTACAGAAGAGAGGATATTTTAGCTGGGTTTGGAAGAATGAGCTTGAGATTTCTTCAGGTGGAGATTTAAGGAAAAGCATTTGGAGTGTGGGAACAGATGTATAAAAGCCCAGGACATGAACTAGCAGTACATGCCGAGAGAATTGCCATGGCAAATCTGAGAACAGAAGGATTTTCTTGTGGGAAGAAAGAAGATGAATGGACTCTATTGCCTAGGACATGCTGCTAGAAGAAGTTCTTAGGATAAATACCCATCTTAATCTGCTTTGGTGCAAGGTCTGGCTAGTCCCCATTTCTCAGGGCCCCACATTATTTTCTTAGCATCTAAGGAGGCCACTGGTTTGAATTTCTTCCACCCCACCTCTTATTGTTCATATCTGTATTCAGATTGTCTTTCTGTTCCTCACTGTAAATTCCTTCCTTCCTCAGGGCCTTTGTTCTTGCCATTCCTTTTGCCTGGAATCCACAGATTATCACATGGCTGGCTTATCCTTTCAGTCTCAATTCAAATATCACCACTTCAAGGAAGCCTTTCCCAATCATTTCTTCTGGCAGTCTCCCTCTGTGAACTCATCTTGGCAAACATTCTCCATAAGCAGTCGTAGCATAGAAATTGATCCATGTTTACTTGCTCATACATTTATTGTCCATCTCCCACCTTATTTCCCTGTTGAATCTCCAGAACCTACCCAGCCCATGGTACTTGATAAGTGTTCAATAAAGGGTTTTATTTGCTGAATAAAACAGGCTGGCACATATTTTTGATTGGAGCCATCTTTTCCCAGGAGCCAAAATACTCATCTTCTGACTCTATTTCTAGTTTCAGAATATCTCAGAAGCAAGAATAGGATTGTTATTGATGAATGTGGAAGAAACACATAAGGAAATTGAGAGCCCTAAGCAGTACCCTGGCTTGGTGAGACTTATTGAAATGTCCTTCCCTACAACTGAAAGGATTGGTCCACAGCCTTGGAGTACAGGCACCTCCCGACCCCAGGCGTCTCCTCCCCGGCATCTCTGGAAGCTCCTTTGCCTCTCCGCCCACATTTTCCAGCTTATCATGTCCTTCTCCCAACAGATTTTCTCCTTAGCTCTGTCATTTCTGTAGTCACATTGCTGTGACTGTGACTCTGGAAGACCCCAGAGGATTGGGGCATGTGTACCATGCAGCCCAAAGGATGAGAGCCAGGCCATTGCATGCTGGTCCACAGAGGCAGGGGCTGCAGCTAGAGGGGAAGCCAAGGGCAACCCTCAGCAGTAGGGACTGAGCTGCTTCCTTATTTGTTCATTTCTTACAAACCTTGATTTTAAGAGCGTCTTTTTTATATATTTCAAATTGAAGTAAATCCTACTGATGAAAGCATTTTCTAAACCCATTTTCTTTGGTTAAAATGGAAATTATTCCACAGAGTATTTTAAAAAAGAAAAACAGCAAAATAATCTGAGGAACAAGTTTATCCTGCATCCAGGGAGGGGAGACTTTGTATCAGCTCCAGACAGATACTTCTCTTTCTGGGCTTTGGGTGCTCAGGAGTGAATGCTGCAGCTAAAGACACATTTTCATTTCTGCCTCTTCGACAGCCTTAATTACCTCGTGGAAATCAGAGAAGGTGATGCCAAGTGGTATTTGTATCTGTCATTTTCTTTTACCATTTTGGGGACTCAGATATTTTCCATTCTAATGTGGCAAAATATTCAATCAGCTTAAATTATGCATGCACTCCAGATCAAGCCAGCTCGATGTCAGGAGCAATTCAATATTTCCTTGAATTTGGGAAGACTGAAAGCCAGCAAGATAAAAGTTTAGGAGAGCTAGACACAAATTAACTTTGCAAATATGTGGAAAAACAAGTACAGAAGCAAGAAAGCTTTGCTCCCTGGCGTTGCCAATTGCTAGAACTTCTACTAATATCTTTCTGGCAATATTGAACAGACAGTTTTAATTTCTAATGCCTGCCTTGAGTTTCTAAGTCTTCTTACTTTAAAAAAAATAAATGTCAGGTAACATGTTCCTTTGTCATCCACCATGTGATTGTAACAATTTTACTACTTCTCTGTGTCCCTGCAGTCATGTTTCCATGGAGGAAATTTTGTCAGGGTCAGATTGATAGCATGCAGCTAGGTTCTAGCATCTGTGGTTACTTACAATGATATAATTAATTCAGAGAATTTGTGATATGTTTATAAAACATCTACTATGGACAAGACACTGAACCAGGGTCAGCATGACTGAGTCATTGGGCCAGTATGCAAGTTATCACTAAGAGTCATGGAGGCGATGCAGCCTAAGGACTTGAGGAGAGGACATTAAGTTCAAGTCAAGAATTCAAGGACGAGTCTGATTTTGGCTGAGATGCTTGAATGCATCCGATTCCAGCACAGG
Source organism: Sciurus vulgaris (assembly GCF_902686455.1). Lineage (NCBI taxonomy): Eukaryota > Metazoa > Chordata > Mammalia > Rodentia > Sciuridae > Sciurus > Sciurus vulgaris. The sequence goes on from NC_136470.1 coordinate 85,961,480, forward strand.
CTGGCAGGGAGGGTGCTCCAGGTAGAGGCAGCAGCTTGAGAGAAAGCATGATATCGATTGGGCAAGCACCAACTGTGCTGTGGCAACTGTAAGCAAACCAGTGTAGTTGGAGCCCAGGATGGTTTGGGGACAGGAAGGGGAAGCATTGAATAAAGGAAGAAAGGTGAGCAAAACACCGTAAACCATAAAGTCTTAGGGGTTACTTGAAATGAATGAAGGATTTGTGTCGCCACAGGTCCCGCATGGGTGAAGATAAGGGTTCCTGTCAGAGGAATGGAATGGCTGTGAACTAATCGCTAAGAACTTTATTTATTATCAGGAAAAACAGAAGACAGAATTATCTTTAGAATGGGGGGTGACAGGTTGAACCATTCATAAGGGTCTGGCTCTAACAAAATAGAGGAGCACATGTTTTCTTTATTAATAGTGGTATAGATCAATAGGGGACTGGTAGGAGCTTCTTCCATGAGAAACAGGATGGGGTGGAGTTAAGCAAGCCATTTTTCTCTACCGGATCATTGACACATCCAGGATCTGCAAATTCCAGCAGTGAGCCACTCTGCATGGAAACCACATACTCTAGGCAATCTGGAACATTTTCTCATAATTGTCAATTCCTGAGAGCCAGATTTCCATGTCTAATAGCTCAACCAAGCCTGGTTTTATTTGCTGGTCATGGACAGCACCCTACAGATTTGATCAGTGTTGAATAGGTGAGAGAGACTCTGAAGGCTTCTGTTGAAGACGGTGTGTTCGCACCCCTCCAAAATGTGTATTTTGAAATCATAATCTCCAATGTGTGACATTAGGAGGTGGGATCTTTGGGAAGAAATTAGATCGTGAGTGTAGAGCTCTCATGAATGGGGTTAGTATCCTTCTAAGAAGAAATATCAGTGCTTGCTCACTCTCTGTGCTCTCTGCTGCAGGATGGGATGAGAAGGAGGCTGTCTGCAAGGAGAAGAGTGCCCTCAGAAGACACCAGATCTGCCACTGCCTTGATGTTGGACCTCCCAGCCTTTAGGACTATGGAAAATAAATGTTTCTTGTTTAAGTCGTCCAGTCTATGGTATTCGTTAGAGCTTTCAGAGGAATGATGGACAGAATTGCTTCAGGAAGATAATTCAGGCTGCAGAGTCACAGCGCAGTGGTTATCAGAGGTATGTGGAACACTGACGTGTTCTTACTGTTGTCTTCAAAGCCGAGGTTAAGCTTCGAAGCATCGTTAAGTGCAAGATGCTCAGAACAAAGATGAATGGCCATGCTTTTTGAAAGAAGATTGCAGTGGACTAATAAAATGTCCAACCAGTTTTGCTTTTAGGGACACCTGCTTATTTAATTGAGGACCTCCTGACTCTATCTCTATGGCTAATAACAAATTTTCAACTGAAAGGTGAAAAGGTCAGACAATCCCCAAGAACTGATATTGGCTAAAACCAGATAGCTTGTGTGTTAGTCATCTTTTCATCACTGTGACAAATTACCTGAGAAAAACAACTTAAAGGATTTATTTTGGCTCACAGTTTCAGCCCATAATTACTTGGCCCCATTACTGTGGGTTATGGTAACCGAGAATATCATGGTATGGAGTGAGCAGCAGAGCAAAACTGCTCACCTCAGGAATCAGAGAGGTACAGGAAAAGGGACCAGGGACACACACACATCCCCAGTGACTTATCTCCTACAACTAGACCTCTCCTCCTACAGTTTCCACCACCTCCCATGAGTCCACTCAATTATTAAATGATCAATAGGTTAATCTATTGATGAGCTCAGAGTCTTCATAAGTCAATTACTTCCCAAGTCCCACTTCTGAACATCACTGCACTGGGGAACAACCCTTCAACACATGAGTCTTTGTGGGGACCTCTCAGATCCAAACTTAACTCTCCATTCAAGTGTATGCTAAGAACAAGCAAACACAAAAACCCAGTAAAAGTAAGAAAACATTATCTTTATCTCTAGTCATTTGAATTCAGAAATCTGGGTTCTAGTCCAGTAAGTTAGTCACTCTGGACTTCATTTTTCTCATTTTTAAATTAATGATAATAGCTTTTCGAACTCAAATACTTAAATACTTAAAAGTATTGTCCGTCCTTAAGGAATTATCACATATGGTCGAATTTTTGATAAAAGTCAAGTCTCCATTGTAATGTACCTACAGCAAGAGATGAAGTGAATTCCCAGTTCTCTTGTAACATGGCTAAGAAGCTCAAAACTTGGAGACGTTTTTAGTAGTAGTAGGACTTTATTAGTCCACTACAATTTCCTTATATATTTCCAACACGTTATGTCTTCCTCAATGGTCTGTAAGGTCCATGCTGGCAGGAACCATGCCTGGTATTCACAATATTACAACAAACCTAGAACATGTTCTGGCTAGAGTAGGGACTCAGTATTGACTGACTGAAATAAAATAACTAATAATTGTGGGTTCTTTTCATATTAGGACTAGTTTTTTAAAATTTCTGACCTTTCAACTAAATACTCAATTATCAGTCAGAATTTACATCGTCTTTCTTTTTTTCCATTTAAAAAGAATTACTGAATATCTACCATGTACTCGGTACTATGTTAAGCACTTAAGAAACAGTAAAAAAATCAACTTGGTGTCTGCCTTCATGGAGTTTAAGATAAATTCATTTTTATTATAATCAGCCTCATGGATTCTATATTTTCCAACTAATTCTATATATTAATATTTCTAATAAATGAAATTTGTGTCCCTGAGGTCATTTGGAACATTTTGGGAAACTTCAAGTCCAAAATGTTTAAAAAATTGTCTAAAGAAAATAACGTAAAAATTATATAATAAACAATAGTCCTATTACTGATCTTTAAAAATTATGTTGAAAGTTTTCTAAATTTTGGGTTAGTATTTTTTAAATGAATTATAGTTATCGACAGAGTCTTTAATGACTAGGCTAACATGGAAAGCAGAATTTTTGAAATTCAACTTGTTTTTAAAATTAAATTCCATCAAATATCCAAAGAATATGTGCATGTGCATGCTACAAGATACTTGAGAATCAATTAATAAATATTCACTCTCGAACTAAATATTTTGGTACACTAAAGAAAAAAAATAAAAGAGATTCCAGAAAATGACACCATGTGCATTTTCAAAATTGTCAATAACAAACCTGAATGAAAAATTTGAAATGTGCATTGTATTGAAAGAATAGTTGCTTCTAGGAAATTAATATTTGGATGAATTTTTGGTATTGATTTCAAACTTAATTGTGCTGTGATCAGAGATTGCAGTCTAAAATGACAAATTTTTTTGAGACATCTCTAGCCTAACACCAAGACAGAATTTTGCAAGATGTGCACTGAACAATGGTATTTACTGACCTGTTGGTGGATGTTGTATGTATGTTTTAGAATCAAAACTTTGATTAATATTTAAAAAACCTCCTTATTTCTAATAATAATTAATGTTTGGAAATTCTTTTTTATTAATTAGTTCATTTATTCTAATTAGTTGTACATGAAAGTAGAATGCATTTATACATCTTGATAGATCATACATAGAGTGCAATCTCTCATTGTTCTGATTATGCATATCGCAGGATCATATCAGTCTTGCAGTCATATGTGTATCTGAAGTAATAATGTCTGTTTCACTCTACTATCATTCCTTTCCCCATACCCCTCCCCTCTACCTAAAGTAACTCTATTCTTCCCTATCCCCTCTCCCTTATTGTGAATTAGGTTCTACATATCAGAACCTAATCGGCCTTTGGTTTTTTGGGTTTGGCTTATTTCACTTAGCATGATATTCTCTAACTCCATCCATTTACCAGCAAATGTCAGAATTTCATTCTTCTTTAAAGCTGAGTAATATTCCATCACATATATATATGGTATACATATCACATTTTCTTTATCCATTCATCTGTTGAAGGACATCTAGGTTGGTTCCATAGTTTAGCTATTGTGAATTGAGCTGCTATAAACATTGATGTGGCTGCATCACTATACTATGGTGATGTTAAGTCCTTTGGGTATAAATCAAGGAGTGGGATACCTGGGTAAAATGGTGGTTCCATTTCAAGTTTTCTGACGAATTTCCATAGTGCTTTCCATAATGGTTGCACCAATTTGGATTCCCACCCCCATTGTATGAGAGTACCTTTTTCCCCACATCCTCACCGACACTTATTGTTGCTTGTATTCTTGATATTTGCCATTCTGATTGGAGTGAGATGAAATCTTAGAGTAGTTTTGATTTGCATTTTTCTAATTGCTAGAGATGTTGAACATTTTTTACATATTTATTGATCAATTATATATCTTCTGTGAAGTATCTGTTCAGTTCTTCAGCCCATTTATTGATTGGGCTATTTTTTTATTTTTTTAATTTTTTTATTTTATTGTAAACAAATGGGATACATGTTGTTTCTTCGTTTGTACATGGTGTAAAGGCATACCATTTGTGTAATCATAAATTTACATAGAGCAATGTTGTTTGATTCATTCTGTTATTTTTTTCCCTTCCCCCCACCTCTCCCACCCCTCTTTTCCCTCTATACAGTGCTTCCTTCCTCCATACTTGCCCCCCTCCCTAGCCCTAACTCTAACCCTAACACTAACCCTTCCCTCCCCGCCATTATGTGTCATCCTCCACTTATTAGCGATATCATTCGTCCTTTGGCTTTTTGAGATTGGCTTATCTCACTTAGAATGATATTCTCCAATTTCATCCATTTGCCTGCAAATGCCATAATTTTATCATTCTTTATGGCTGAGTAATATTCCATTGTATATATATACCACAGTTTCTTTATCCATTCATCAATTGAAGGGCATCTAGGTTGGTTCCACAGTCTGGCTATTGTGAATTGAGCAGCTATGAACATTGATGTGGCTGTATCTCTGTAGTATGCTGATTTTAAGTCCTTTGGGTATAGGCCAAGGAGTGGGATAGCTGGGTCAAATGGAAGGTCCATTCCAAGTTTTCTAAGGAATCTCCACACTGCTTTCCAGAGTGGCTGCACTAATTTGCAGCCCCACCAGCAATGTATGAGTGTACCTTTATCCCCACATCCTCGCCAACACCTGTTGTTGCTCGTATTCTTCATAATCGCCATTCTAATTGGGGTGAGATGGAATCTTAGGGTGGTTTTGATTTGCATTTCTCTTATTACTAGAGATGTTGAACATTTTTCCATATGTTTATCGATTGCTTGTAGATCTTCTTCTGTGAAGTGTCTATTCATTTCCTTAGCCCATTTGTCAACTGGATTATTTGACTTATTGGAGTAGAGTTTTTTGAGTTCTTTATAGATTCTGGAGATTAGTGCTCTATCTGAAGTATGATTGGCAAAGATATTCTCCCACTCTGTAGGCTCTTTCTTCGCATTGCTGATAGTTTCCTTTGCTGAGAGAAAGCTTTTAGTTTGAATCTATCCCAGTTATTGATTCTTGCTTTTATTTCTTGTGCTATGGGAGTCCTGTTAAGGAAGTCTGGTCCTAAGCTGACATGTTGAAGATCTGGACCTACTTTTTCTTCTATAAGATGCACCTACGGTCTCTGGTCTGATTCCGAGGTCCTTAATCCATTTTGAGTTTAGTTTCGTGCATGGTGAGAGATATGGGTTTAGTTTCATTCTGTTGCATATGGATTTCCAATTCTCCCAGCACCATTTGTTGAAGAGGCTATCTTTTCTCCATTGCATATTTTTGGCACCTTTGTCTAGTATGAGAAAATTGTATTTATTTGGGTTATTTATTTATTTGTCCGTGTCCTCTATTCTGTACCATTGATCTACCTTTCTATTTTGATACCAATACCATGCTGTTTTTGTTACTATTGCTTTGTAGTAGAGTTGAAGATCTGGTATTGCAATACCCCCTGTTTCACTCTTCCTGCTAAGGATGACTTTAGCTATTCTGGGTTTCTTATTCTTCCAGATGAATTTCATAATTGCTTGCTCTATTTCTGTAAGGTATGTCATTGGGATTTTAATTGGAATTGCATTAAATTTGTATAGCACTTTTGGTAGTATGGCCATTTTGACAATATTAATTCTTCCTATCCAAGAACATGGAAGATCTTTCCATCTTCTAAGGTGTTCTTTAATTTCTTTCTTTAGTGTTGTATAGTTCTCATTGTAGAGGTCTTTCACCTCTTTTGTGAGATTGATTCCCAAGTATTTTTTTTTTTGAGGTTATTGTGAATGGGGTAGTTTTCCTAATTTCTCTTTCTGAAGATACATCACTTATGTATAAAAATGAGTTGGATTTATGAGCATTGATCTTGTAACCTGCTACTTTACTGAATTCACTTATGAGTTCTAAGAGTTTTCTGGTGGAATTTCCAGGTTCCTCTAAATATATAATCATGTCATCAGCGAACAGGGATAGTTTGAGTTCTTCTTTTCCAATTCGTATCCCTTTAATTTCTTTGGTTTGTCTAATTGCTCTGGCTAGATTCTCAAGAACGATGTTGAATAAAAGTGGTGAAAGAGGGCATCCCTGCCTTGTTCCAGTTTTTAGGGGGAATGCTTTCAGTTTTTCACCATTTAGAATGATATTAGCCATGGGCTTAGCATAAATGGCCTTCACAATGTTAAGGAATGTTCCCACTCTCCCTATTTTTTCTAGTGTTTTGAGCATGAAGGGGTGCTGTATTTTATCAAATGCTTTTTCTGCATCTATTGAAATAATCATGTGATTCTTGACTTTAAGTCTATTGATATGGTGAATTACGTTTATTGATTTCTGGATGTTGAACCAACCATGCATTCCTGGGATGAAACCCACTTGATCATGGTGCACTATCTTTTTAATATGTTTTTGTATGCAATTTGCTAAAATTTTGTTGAGAATTTTTGCGTCGATGTTCATTAAGGATATTGGTCTGAAATTTTCTTTCCTTGATGAGTCTCTGTCTGGTTTAGGTATCAGTGTGATATTGGCTACATAGAATGAGTTTGGGAGGGTTCCCTCCTCTTCTATTTTATGGAATACTTTGAGAAGCATTGGAATGAGCTCTTCTTTAAAGGTTTTGTAGAACTCGGCTGAGAATCCATCTGGTCCCGGACTTTTCTTTGTTGGTAGGCTTTTGATGACTTCTTCTATTTCAGTACTTGAAATTGGTCTATTTAAATTGTGTATGTCCTCCTCGTTCAGTTTAGGCAATTCATATGTCTCTAGAAACCTGTTGATGTCTTCGAAATTTTCTATTTTGTTGGAGTATAGATTTTCAAAATAGCTTCTAATTATGTTTTGTATTTCAATCCTGTCTGTTGTGATATTTCCTCGTTCATTCCGAATTTTCGTGATTTGGGTTTTCTCTCATCTTCTCTTTGTTAGTGTGGCTAAAGGTTTATCAATTTTGTTTATTTTTTCGAAGAACCAACTATTTATTTTGTCAATTTTTTGTATTGTTTCTTTTGTTTCAATTTCATTGATTTCAGATCTGAGTTTAACTATTTCCTGTCTTCTACTACTTTTGGTGCTGGTCTGTTCTTCTTTTTCTAGGGCTTTGAGCTGTAGTGTTAGGTCGTTTATTTGTTGAGTTTTACTTCTTTTATTAAATGCGCTCCATGAAATAAATTTCCCTCTAAGTACTGCTTTCATAGTGTCCCAGAGATTCTGATATGATGTTTCTTGGTTCTCATTTACCTCTAAGAATTTTTTAATTTCCTTCCTAAGATCTTCAGTTATCCATTCATCATGTAATAGCATATTGTTTAATCTCCAGATGTTGGAATAGTTTCTGTGTTTTACTCTTTCATTTGTTTCTAACTTCAAACCATTATGATCTGATAGAATACATGGTAGTGTCTCTATCTTCTTGTATTTGCTAACATTAGCTTTGTGGCATAATATATGGTCTACTTTAGAGAAGGATCCATGTGCTGCTGAGAAGAAAGTGTATTCACTCTTGGTTGGATGGTATATTCTATAAATGTCTGTTAAGTCTAAATTATTGATTATGTTATTGAGAACTATGGTTTCTTTGTTGAATTTTTGTCTGGAAGATCTGTCCAGTGGTGAGAGAGGCATGTTAAAATCACCTAGTATTATTGTGTTATGGTCTATTTGGTTTCTGAAATTGAGAAGGATTTGTTTGACATACATGGATGAGCCACTGTTTGGGGCATAGATGTTTATGATTGTTATATCTTGCTGATTTATGCTTCCCTTAAGCAGTATGAAATGACCTTCTCTATCCCTTCTGACTAACTTTGACTTGAAGTCCACATTATCTGAAATGAGGATGGATACTCCAGCTTTTTTGCTGAGTCCATGTGCATGGTATGTTTTTCCCCATCCTTTCACCTTTAGTCTATGGGTATCTTTTTCTATGAGGTGAGTCTCTTGTAGGCAACATATTGTTGGATCTTTCTTTTTAATCCAATCTGCCAGTCTATGTCTTTTGATTGAGGAATTCAGGCCATTAACATTCAGGGTTATTATTGAGATATGATTTGGTTTCCCGGTCATTTGGTTCATTTTTAAAATTTTATTTATTTATTTGTTTGACACAACTTGTTTCCTCCTTTATTTGACAATTCCTTTAGGATAATTCCTCCCTTTGCTGATTTGCTTCTTTGTTTTTCATATCTTCGTCATGGAATATTTTGCTGAGAATGTTCTGTAATGCTGGCTTTCTTTTTGTAAATTCTTTTAGCTTTTGTTTATCATGGAAGGATTTTATTTCATCGTCAAATTTGAAGGTAAGTTTTGCTGTGTATAAGATTCTTGGTTGGCATCCATTTTCTTTCAGGGCTTGAAAAATGTTGTTCCAGGCCCTTCTAGCTTTTAGGGTCTGGATTGAAAAATCTGCTGATATCCGTATTGGTCTCCCCCTGAATGTAATTTGGTTCTTTTCTCTCACAGCCTTTAAAATTCTGTCTTTATTTTGTATGTTAGGTATTTTCATTATAATGTGCCTTGGTGTGGGCCTGTTGTAATTTTGTGTATTTGGAGTCCTATAAGCCTCTTGAACTTGATTTTCCATTTCATTCTTCAGATTTGGGAAATTTTCTGATATAATTTCATTGAATAGATTGTTCATTCCTTTGGTTTGTTTCTCTAGGCCTTCCTCAATCCCAATAATTCTTAAATTTGGCCTTTTCATGATATCCCATAGTTCTTGTAGATTCTGTTCATGATTTCTTACCATCTTCTCTGTTTGTTCAACTTTGTTTTCAAGGTTAATTATTTTGTCTTCAATATCTGAGGTTCTGTCTTCCAGGTGTTCTATCCTACTGGATATGCTTTCTATGGAGTTCTTAATTTGGTTTATTGTTTACTTCATGTCAAGAATTTCTGTTTGTTTTTTTTTTTCAATATCTCTAACTCTTTATTGAAATGATCTTTTGCTTCCTGTATTTGCTCTTTTAACTGTCGATTGGTGCGATCATTCAATGCTTGCATTTGCTCTTTCATCTCATCGTTTGCTTCCCTGATCATTTTAATTATGTACATTCTGAACTCCTTTTCTGTCATTTCTTCTGCCATGCTGTCATTAGGTTTTATTGATGTAACATCTAGATTTGTTTGCAGCATTTTCTTTCCTTGTTTTCTCATATTGTTCAGGTATCAGTGGACCGTTGAGATATTGCAGATTTCCTCTATTGACTTACAATGTCCCTGAAGATTTCTATATATATCCCCTCTTAGCCTTCAGTAGGCTGAAGTCTTGGAGGAAGTTGATAATGCGGTGCTCCACAAGGAAGCTGCCTCTCTAGGAGTGGTGGCCTTCAGGTGGGGTATATTCCCTGCTAGTGGGCAGAGGTGCCTCCACTTGTTGACCAATGGACATCCAAAGGGAAACTAGACTGCGGGCTGAGGCAAGGCCTGTTTGGGCCTGTGTCTCTGGTTTTATCGTTCTTGTGGGGAAACCTCACCTGGCAGGGAAGACTCACCCGGTGGGGAGGTCTCGCTGGTCAGTTCCCCTCCTAGAGGTTCCCCTCAGTTTACAGCTACCGCCTGGGCTGGGCTGCCTTCCTCTGCAAAGTTCCCAGGGGCCCGGCCCTACCTCCTGGGCCTGGGAGCCTCACCCTTCACAGATGAATCTCCTTAGGCTGCCCCTCCTCAGAGATTCTGCCCGCAGCCCTGGAACCTTCACTCCGCCCCTAAGCCTGTCTCTGTGGGGCTCTTCCACCAAGAAGCCTCCTAGATCCTCTGACCCTGCTCTGCACCTAAACACCTGGCTATGTGGCCCCTCCTCTGAGCAGCCACCTGGGGCCCCGTACAATCGCTCTGAGTCCCAGAGACCCGCCACACGCCTCTTCCTCCAGACAGCCGCCCAGTATTCCAGTGCAGTCACTAGGAATCCAAGCAACTCACTGCGTGCCTCCTCCTCCCACCAACCACCCCTAGCCTGGCGCAATCAATCACTCCGAGTTGAAGTGACCCTCCCCGTTCCTCCTCCTCCTCCAGGTAACCCCCTGGGTGTTCAGGAGCGGTCGCTCTGAGTGGCTCTGAATCCACGTGACCCACTGCACGCGTCCTCTGGGCAACCGCCCGGAGCTCTGGTGCAGACACTCGAGACCAAGCGACCCACCGCACTTCTCCTCCTGGCAGCCCCCCTGGTTTCAGGAGCGGTTGCTTTAAGTCCAAACAACTCACCACTCGCCTTCTCCTCTGAGCAGCCGCCTGGAGCTCTAATGCAGTCACTGCAAGTCCAAACGACCTGCCGCGCTCCTCCTCCTCCTCCTCCTACTCCTCAGGGCAGGCCCCGGGGTTCAGAAGTGGTCTGAGTCCAAACGACCCGCCGCGCGGTTCCTCCTCTGGCAACCGCCTGTAGCTCTGGTGTAGTCACTCTGAATCCAAGTGGCCCTGCTCCTCCTCCTCCTCCTCCTCCTCAGGGCAGGTCCCGGTGTTCAGAAGCGGTTGCTCTGAGTCCAAACAGCTCTGGTGTAGTCACTTCGAATCCAAGCGGCCGTGCTCCTCCTCCTCCTCCTCAGGGCAGGCCCTGGTGTTCTGAGTCCACACAGCTCTCCTTGCTGCTCCTCCCCTGGGCAGCCACCAGAGCCCCAGTGGTTGCTCTGAGTCCCAGCGCTGTGCTGAGCGGCCTTCTCTACGATGCTCCCAGTTGTCCGAGTTCACTGCTCCAGCGGGGGGAGGGGCGTCTCACCGGCAGCTCTACTTCACAAAGTTCCCTGCGTTCCGGGACTACCGTCCCATCTGGGACACCTCCCCAATGGGAGAGACTCACCCGGCTGCTTTGAGTTGGTCCCATGTCTCTCAATATCTCCTCTTTTGAATCCTGAGTCCTGGAGCAACATGAAATGCAGCTACCCTCTAGGTCGCCATCTTGAAAATCGGGCTATTTGTTTTTAATATAAAGTTTTCTGTTTCAACTTTCCCTAGAATCACTTTTTTCATTTGCTTATTTTAATGTGTCTATGTATTTGTGTTTTAGTTATGACTTTTGAGAATACAATATAGATAAGTTTATTTAATTTTAAATGCAGTTCAAAAATCCTTTTCTTCTCAATAGAATTTATTTCACTTACATTGATTGTAATAACTGATATGTTGAATTACATTTTTTAATCTCACTTCACACTTTCCATTTGCTCTGCATTTTTTAATCCTCCTCTTCATTCTCTCTATTGCATTTCTGGATTGACTATGTTCTATTCAACTTATTTTCCTCCCACCAATTTAGAAGTTGTACATTTAATATTCTAGCTACCATAAACTTTAAACATGTCCATTTAACTTAATAATATCCAAAGAAAAACTGACATATTCATCTTCCTTCAGAACAGCAAAAGGAAATTAAAACACCTGGAGGCAATCATTCTGTTCATCCTGTATGCATGTACCCCAAGATTTATCTTGATTTCTTTTACAGGTACACTATAATTATACATAATAGCAGAATTCATTGCTACCCATTCATAAATGTGCACATTGCCTTGATTTTTAACACCAAAAATCAAGCTACATTAATTTCTTTTACAATAATATCTGTTTAATGTTATCCTCAAGGCCCTGCTTTGTTTGGGACTCCTTTTATTTTTCACAATTTCCTTCTTTTCTTTCTCTAAATACAGAAAATTGGTAGTAAATTCAATTTTCATTCATTAAAAATGTTTCTATTACCAGGTGTTTTGGGGGGAAGGGATTTTTTTATTTGTTCTTTTTAGATATACATGACAGTAGAGTTTGTTTTGACACACATACATAGAGTATAACTAATTCTAATTAAGATCCCATTCTTGTGGTTGTTTTTGGTGGATGATTTCATCATGCATATAATGTAATTTTGATAATCATCTTCTCTTAATACTTGTTATGGTTTAGATATATGATGTCCCCCAAACTTCCTATGTTAATGCAGGAATATTCAGGAGAGCAATGATTACATTATAAGAGCAGTAACACATTCAGTCTATTCTAGTTTGAGTGGACTAACTTGGTGTTTCCTGTAGGCAGGTGGGGCATCGCTGGAGGTGGAGATTCACTTGGGGTTGCCCTAGAAGGTTCCTTTGCCCTATGGTCACTCCCCTTCTCTCTCTGCATCCCCTTCACCCTGAGTGGATCAGCTTTCTTCTACTGCTGTCTTTGGCCATGATGCTCCACCTCACCTTGTGCCTTGATGTTCTGCCTTACCCTGTGCCCAGAGCAATGGTTCTGGACCAAAACCCTTGAAACTATGAGCTCCAAACCAATTTTCCTCCTCTAAGTTGTTCTTGTCAGGCATTTTGATCATAGCCATGAAAAGTTGACCAACACAGAATTTTAAAGACATATTTCTTGGCTTCAGTTGTGTAACTGAGAAGTAAATTACCAGTTTTGTAGGTAAACATTTTCTCAACCGCTAAAGGCATCACACTACTGATTTTAGGACACACCACATAGTAACCCAAACCACACAGTTTTTGCATAAAAACAACACAAAGACAAAAGGAGCAAAACAGAGAACCCAGAAGTAAACCCACAGTCAACCAGTTCTCAACAAAGGTGCCTAAAGCATATGCTGCAGAAAAAACAGCCTCCTTAACAAGTGGTGCTGGGAAAACTGGAAATCCACAGGTAGAAGACTGAGACTTGACCCCATCCCTTACTCTGTATGCAAATCAGTTCAAGATGAATCAAAGAACTTGATGTAAGACTATGAAACCACTAGAGGAAAACAGGAAAAACACTCTAAGAGATTGGTAGAGGTGACAATTTCCAGGACAGGACTCCAAGAGAAGAAGAACTAAAAGCAAGAATTGACAAACAGAATTACATCGAGTTAAAAAACAAAACAAAACAAAACCTTCTGCACAGCAATGGAAACAATCAACAGAGTGAAGAGAAAACCTACAGAATGGGAGAGTATATTTGCAGCTATTCAGCTGATGGAGAGGGTTAATATCCAGAATACACCAGGAATTTAAAAACTTAACAAAATTATACTTAATCCAATTGAAAAATACATAAATGATCCAAATAGATGATTCTTAGAAGAAGAAATATGTGTCTATACATGAAGAAATACTCAATATCTTTGCCACCAGGGAAATAAAAATCAAAACAAGAGATACCATCTTCCCTCATTACAGGTGGCATACACCTATAGTACCAGCTACTTGGGAGTTTGAAGTGGGAGGAACAATTAAGCCCACAAGTTCAAGAACAACCTGGGCAATGTGATGAGATCCCTGACTCAAAACACAAAACAAAACAAAACAAAACAAACAAGAACAGTTATTATAAAAAAAAAATAACCAGTGCTGTTAAGGATGTGAAGAAAAAGGAACTTGTACACATTATTATGGAATATAGTACAGCTACTATAGAAACAGTATGAATGTTTCTCTAAAAGCAAAAAATAGAACTACCATATGATCCAGCTATCCCACTCCTAGTTCTATATCCAAAGGAAATGAAGTCAGAATGCAGAAGAGACACCTGCATGCCCATGTTCATTGTGGCCTATTCACAAGAGTTAAATCATAGAATCAGTCAAGGTGCCCATCTACGGATGAATGGATGAAGGAAATATGGTAGATACACACAATGGAGTATTACTCAGCTATAAAGGAGAATGACATCTTGTTATTTACAGTGAAATGTATGGAACTGAAGGACATCACTGTTTTAGTTAGCTTCACATTGCTGTGCTTAAAAGACCTGACAAGAACCACTTAAAAGAGGGAAAGTTTATTTTGGCTCACAATTTCAAAGGTCTCTGGGCCCTTGGTGAGACAGAACATCATGGTGGAAAGACATGGTGGAGGAAAACAGTTCAGAACATGGCAACCAGGAAACAAAGAGAGAGAGAGAGAGAGAGAGAGAGAGAGAGAGAGAGAGAGTGCTCTGCTCACCAGGGACAAAATACAAACTCTCAAGGCATGCCCCAGTGACCTACTTCCTCTGTTGATACCCTAATCTATGTACAGTTACCCCCCAATTAATTCATATCAGTAGATTAAGCCACTGATAAGGCTAAAGTTCTCAAAACCCAAATCATTTCACCTTGAAACTTCCTTCCATTGTTTTACACATGAGCTGTTGGGGAACACCTCGTATCTAAACTATAAAAGTCAATTTTTATATTTTTAATGAATAAACATTCTACAGTTAGGTTCTTCCTCAATTCTACTTGTTCATACTATACAGAAACTATACAGTAATTAACCTATTTCAGTGCTCTTTTTTACCTTTTACTTTAGGTCTTTTAATTATGTCTATTTTCTTTTATTTCTGGTAATCTCGATGTCTGGCATACTCACAAATAAGATTCCGCAGTTTGTTGTTTTTCGCTGATTCCCGCACCTAGGCTAACTTGTGTGGATAGTGGTTTCAATATGCAATTTCATGTGCTTTGTAGAAGTTCTTGGAGGCCCCGGTTTCAATTGTGCTCCTCCAGAGAAGATTCACGTTTACTTCTTGGACATCAAGAATTCTATCACTCCAGGATCACTTTAATTTTTTTAGCTTAGTATTTTGGTGACCCACATTAAGGTCATTTCTGACCTTGAATCCATTTGAACTTCACCCAGATTTGGGAATTATCAGAGGAAACTTCTGCTTTCTATTTTTCTGCTCAACCCTGAGTCAAAGGCAAGTCAAGCATATTGTTCATGATCTCCCTCTGCAGAATGAGTTTCCCCTCAGGGAGTCAGGAATCCAGGCTGGTCTGTAATCCCTGTCACCACTCTACCTGGCTCAGAGTTATCTCCAGCTAGAAACCAGACCAGAGATCACTCTGATCTGGCCACTCATGACCAGAGATCAGATAAAGCAAAACTATTGCCATGGATTCATATCTTCTTTTGTCAGGCTCTCTCTACTTTCTCAACAGCTCATTATGCACTGATATATATTTACATTTTAAATATCAGGTTTTTATATTTTAAGTGAGTTGTAATCATGAGAGATTTTTCTAAATGTCTATTTTACCATCTTGCTGTTTGACCTTTTCCTTAAAACTCTCTTCTTCATATTTTGTTTCCCTCTTTGCAGACAAAGTAATCATAGAGAAAAACAAAACATTAAAATGTGTTTATTATGACACATTTTAATTTATTTGCCATTCTTGGGAGAAAGTGGTCCACTTCATGTATATTATCTTTAACTGATTTTGTGCCCTAAGTTTAACTACTGTCTGTATCTTTGGGCATGTTTACCCTGCAAGATATTTTCTTTGGTGACCTCCATAATAAGTCCATAATGTGATGGCTCTTCCCTAAAAGGCATTTGCTGTTTCAGAAGAACAATAATATTTCATGGTAAATATGCAGCCTGGGGGACATACACAGCCATTATCGATCCCAGTTCTAATTTTATGTCACTACAACTTCAAGATACATTTGCTACTATCATTTTTTTCCCCCAAATTTTCTAGAAGATCCCAAATACTAATTGCGTTCTAGGAATGGAAAGGGAGCTTGGAGAAGGAACCAACCAACAAGCATGTACGCAAAGACTTCTCTCAGCAAGGATTCATGTTTTGTCATGTGAGCATAGGGGTGAGCGTTGGGTAGTTTAGTCAGCCATAAGCAGGTGGGTAAGGAAAGAACAATGAAGGGGAGTAATGCACAGGGCAGGCATCAGATATATGCCTAAGAAATTAAGAAAATGCCCTGAGTCACAAGCTGAAACCACAGGGATGCTTATTGGCAGGCAAGCGTGTGGAAAATGGAAGCCAAAATGTCCAACCAGCCATGACCTGAACATAATTATAACCCCTCAAGGGACCTATGACTTGAAATCATGGAGAACCTAATCAAAGTAGAAGGCTTCAGGAAAATTTGGCCTGGTATTGAAAGAATGGACATTTTTTTTTTAAGCTGTTTTATCTCAACTCCCTAAGGTCTCCCTCCCATTGTCTCAACTCCCTAAGGTCTCCCGAACAAAGCCCCTAAAGCTGTTCCAAGAAACAGCCCCAAACAGAGAGTAAAAGAGTAAATTGAGCCAGATAGCAGCTAGATAGTGCTCAAACAGTAGGATTACCAGAAACTATTGACCAGAATCTATGCACTGTTGTAAAACATTGTGAAACATGTTGTATGTTATCAGACAACTCAGACCCCCTTTGGAATTTCCCGGCAGCTTTGTTCCCCCTTTTTTTTCTTTTCTTTTTTTCCCCCTTTTTCTCCCTTTCATGTGCGACCCCTCCCGATGTGTGGTTTTCTGCCTTTATAAACTTGTAAGATTTGCTGCTAGGGACTCGACTCCTGGACTCCTGCATGAGTCATGAGTTGGGTCCCAGCGCGCTGGAATAAATACCTCTTGCGGTTTGCATCAAGTGACGCCTCCTGTGGTTGATTGGGGTTGCCGTCGATCCGAGAAATAGAGTTGGGGTCTCCTTTTTGGGGGTCCTACAGTATGTCAGAACGTCCCCCCAGTTATAAGTTAATTATAATCCCTAAGGGAATTGCTGGTTCCTCACCATGTAGTCACTATTTCTTGTGACCAGGTTGCACAACCCTCTCTTATCAGAACTGCCCCAAATACTCTTTATGACCAGGACATCATGAACCTCACAAAGAAAGTTTGCTGAGGGCTATTCAAAGAGGCAAAAAATTGCTTAAGGTAGTACAAGAGAACTGAGGCAGGATCAAGGTGACTCAAAACACTTAACCGTAAATCTATCAAGGCATGTTGATCTCCCATTCAGTCTTTCCTGAATGTTTGTATTCTCCATCCTTCTAACAAACTCCTACCTGCTACAATATGCAACTTGCATGAAAACTTTCCTGTGACATTGCAAGAGCCAGGAGCTGAGGACTCCCAGTCACTCTGGCTCCATGGGTCTCCTCCTCTGCACCACCCATGAGTAAGACAGTTCCTGTTCCTAAGTAACTTACAGACATAAGAGCTACCAAACAGGGTGTCTAAAAATCTCTGAAATTCATTTTTAACCCACCTTTTAGTTCCTATAGGAGGAAAGATGTGAGGGATGAATTTTGAGTAGGAAATTAGCAATGTCTACTATGGTTTGCTACTGGAATGACTGATAGGTTAGGGACCTCAGGCAAAAGTCAAGCTGCAATGAAGGGCAATGGGCTTATGGAATACAGTTAATCATGGTTAAATAGAGTCTAGCATGAAGGTTCACTCTTGTTAGCAGTCTTCAAAAGGAAGGAATTAGAGATCTGGGGAAAAACCATGATGCTGCACTTTAAATCCTTGCTTCTCAAAATGAGGTCTTGCCATGGGCCTATTCTATCAGAATCCGCAGGTTAACAAAATCCCCAGGAGATCCAAAGCCCATTAAAATTTAAGAAGCTGTCACAGGATGACCAATCCTTCTGATTTGCTCTGGGTTGAGAGGTACATGAGTTGGGGAGATTTCACTGGCAAAACTGGGTAGTCACGGACAAACTGGGACCTCAATCGCCCCACTTGAATCTGTCCCAAATAGTCCCTCAAGGTTCCTCTTTCACTGATGAGAGAGAACTGCATATGAAAATACAAATAGTTCTATCCTTGGGTTTCAAGTGGGACACAGGAAAGAGAAAATGTGTCTCTGATTATGCACAAGAGCTCTGGGTAAGCAGGGGGTTACAGCAGAACACCAGGTGGGTGTGGTGGAGGGAGCAGTTCCTTCAGCATCAGTTGTTCTCAAGGTGTTACTTGTGGCTACCTAGCAGAAAGTCACAGAAGCACAGCAGGCAACAGTAAGCATGTCTCCAGCCCTGGCCTAGAAGGACCAACAGGAATACCTGTGTAGAGTAGAGAGGTTCCAAGGTGACAGGCCCCACAGACAGACAAGAGTCAAGAGAGTATGGAATGGAGCACTCAGAGCAGAAACATCCAGAGGAAGAGCAGACATGCTGGTGTGGCTGACTAATGACGGTTACAGAACCTTCGAGTCAGATTTGTGCGATGGATGAATAGCAACCAATCACTGAACACCAGTGCTTGGAGTAGAGAAAGTTGACCCAGAAGTTACCAACTAAGACGGTAGGGGACGGTGAGCCCCAAATCTGCCTTCCCCAGCAAGCATGATTTTGAGTTACATGAGGGACAAAGGCAGAGATAATCCAGGAGGAAACTTCATAAAATCAAGGTTTTCAAACTTCTTGCCAGCTACAAATACCTGGTGGGCCAGTGAGCTATCCTAGGATTCTGCAAATCACCCTGCTAGTAAATCACCCTGTGTAACAAAGATAATAAGAAGTGCAATTAATAGTTATAGAAATGGAAATGGGGATGCTGGTCCCCATCGACCAGAGGACAGAAAGAATGAGCTCTATCAGTTTGGCTTAACTAGGGAGGGAGAATGGGTCCATTCTGACAAAAGAAAATAATTTATTAGTTTCATCATGGGGGCTTGGTCATAACATGTGAGGGTCAACACCCTCTTTGGTTACTAGAAAGTCATAGGATTGGAGAAGGACTAAGGACCATACCTGTCCCATGAAAGGCGCAAATGCAAGTCTTCTCTCTAAATGTACAACCAGCTGTTAAGAGAGAGACTTCAACCCAGAGGCTACTGTTGGGAGTACAATGTGGTCATATCTTCCATCTGTTCTATTTTTTCTGCTTAAAAAGCTGTGACTTTTAAAAGAGCAAAGACAAATTTAAAACAAGGGGTTTAACTGTTTCTGTTGAAAATAAAGGAAAAGATTTCCCTCCTTTCTCTTTTTAAGAGCACTTACCTTAGGCATCCTGTGTTTTTTTTTTTTTTTATTGTAAACAAATGGGATACATGTTGCTTCTCTGTTTGTACATGGCGTAAAGGCATACCATTTGTGTAATCATAAATTTACATAGAGTAATGTTGTTTGATTCATTCTGTTATTTTTTCCCTTCCCCCCACCCCTCCCACCCCTCTTTACCCTCTATACAGTGCTTCCTTCCTCCATACTTGCCCCCCTCCCTAACCCTGTGTTTTTCATGTCTTTGAAATGTATCTCTTGGAAGACAATATAGGCCTTCATGATGCAGGAGAGTTGTAATGTACAAAGCTACTCTCCCTGCCCTTTCCATTGCAGCCATTTTCCCTGCCTCCCAACTACTTGTCAGTCTGTGAACATCCTACCTAGCTATTGGTTCATCAGTCAGCTTGCAAGTATCCTTCCCTGTTATTAGTCTCCTGTTAGCCCGACAGAATTCAACTTCTTAAGAGTAGCTACCCTGCCATCTTTTCTCATGCTTTCTCTCCCCCTGACTCACTTTCTTTCTCCTCTTTGCTTTTCCACTCTCTTTCCTTTCTCTTTTCCTCTCATTTTCTCTCTTACCCTGCAGGGAGACACTCTGTTTGCTTAATTAACTCCCTTGTTGATTTTCCCGTGTCTGGTGTGGTTTTCGTGGGTTTTCTTACAAAAGTCTCAAGGATCTGGCAGCCATCTTTTAAAAAAGTTAACATCAAGGGAGGTAGCCCCCACCTCCCAGTTCCTGTGGGAGGTAAGAGCCTAATTTTAACTTGCTAAACTACCTCCTCATAAAGATGTGAGAAGTTTATTTCTCCTCCAGATAATGCCAAATGGCTCAGTTACCATGGTAAAGTTAGAATAAGCTATGAGTGACAATAGGTGTTGTCAAGTCCTCTTACCTGAGGACTAGTGATGGTTTATCTTGAAAACATGCATGGAATGGATTGTAGTCACTTGGCTATATAAGGGGGTGAGATTCCTTTCAGTTTTTGCAACTCCTTAACATATTGCCTGTGGTGGAAGTCATGTCTTATCTTGGTTGAATATTTATTCAATAACAAAAGTGTTTTCTTTCTCTTCCTCTTTTGTGGAGATGTTACTAGTCTGGGATGTGATCTTATTTTTAATTCTATTATTTCCCCAACACTTCTTTTTTGGTACTGGGTATTGAAACCCCATGACACAGCCGAATACTGGTGTTAACTTCTACTTCCTCAAATGTTGAAGTTTGAACATTAGAGAAGCACAACCAAGGCAAGCATATGAAGCAGGTTTTATTTAAAGGTGGTAACACAGACTTCTCCTGGGAGGGAGAAGGGGGCCATGGTTGGTATTCTGGTATCCCCAGAAGTGAGAGCACCCTGCCCTTCTTATAGACTAAAGTATCCTTTGTTTTCCTGCTCTCTCCCCCGCTTATCTCTCTCCTTCCTGCTTACATGACTAGGCCCAGGAGATGCTGGTGAGATGGCAAAAAGGCAAAAAGCAGATGGGCAGGGGGATGGGCCAAATGGAGTGGATTCAGGCAGGTAACAGCCCAGGGGGCATTAATTAGCAATTCCCTGCCTGCAAACTTTTGGGAGGGGTAGTATAGGCGGGTAATCTTGGTGATCAAAGTGCTCTGGAGACATTGACATTCCAATCTTCCAGGGGCAGTCACTACCTTCCCAGATCCAAACTGGCCTCCATTTCTTTGATTCAACCCAATTCACTATTCTACACTAACTGCTTGTCTTATTTCGGCTTCACCAGGACACTTAACCACTGAACCACACCCCCAGCTATTTTTATTTATTATTTAAGACAGAGCCTCCTTAAGTTACTGAGGATGGCTTTGTGCTTGTGATCCTCCTGCCTCAGCCTCCTGAGCCACTGGTATTTACAGGTATGTGCACTGTGCCTGGCTTTCAACAATTTTAAATAGAATGATACCAAAATAAACTTTGTAAACACACCTGTTGGTTTCCTCTACTGAGCTGCAGTGTCTTGGTATTCACCTCCTCAAGACTAAAGTCTTGTGTTGCCTGCAGGCAGATGCACCCACTCTGAGATGCTTGTCACAGGCCAAGGCACAGGTGGAATTAGAGCTAATATCCAAATTCCTTCCCATCACTGGTTTTTATTTAATAAAATTGTATTAGGGAAGGAAAAAAGATAACACAGAAGCTGAAGGAGGGCTATTAGAGAAGAGAAAAAGGACTGGGGCAATGGGAACACAATAGGGAGGGAGAAATGATCAGAGTCCATTATAAGCATGCATGAAAGTGTCACAAGGATATCCATTATTTTATACAATTACTATTCACTAATAATTACAGTAAAATTTTATTATCTTCCATGTACCTAACAGTGTGCTAAAACTAAAATATGGTACTGTCTACGGGCTTGCTGATTCTGAAGCTCAACATTTTTTTTCTTTTGTTATTTAGCAAAGCTATATCTAAATATTCATGTCCTTCTGGTCTACATAATACTCCAAGTTAAGCAGGTTAACCAATGCTGTATTAATTCTTTACCTTTATACAGTGATTGTTTTCCCTTTTATCAACTTTATTCATATGCACTATCTCATTTGAGGGTCACAGATATCTGGGTGCTATTATTTCTGTATTCAGGGTGAAAACACATGATTAAACAGATAAATTTTCTCCAGGACAACCGGTGGGTTCATATAGCAAAGTCTAGCAAGCAGATCTTTTGAGTGCTTTCAAAAGACTCATAAATTTTAAACTGCGGAGAGCTGCTCTTACGAAAGACTGCGGCTTCTTTGCCCGCGGCTCCAAGCGGCTCCGCTTACGGAAAGCTGCTTCTCGCACTTTCTGCCCGACCAGTGGGACAAAAGACACATACTCTTTAGAAGTTCATGAAGCAGTTTCCCGTTTATTCCAATAACACCCTCAATATATAAGCAGTCTCATGCATAAGCAATTGTAACCAGATATGTCCATCCAATCCTGTTACAGGTCAAGCAGTCACTCGCTGGAGCACACATACAAAGTATATCTGTCCACGTGCTAGGCCGCTGAACGGATTATTATCGTACAGCCAATTGTAAAGGCGTTCTGCCTCTCTCCATGCATATTCAGAATGCCGTTTGCTCTCTGCCAGTCGCCATCTTTGGATGCATGTGGCTTAACCCTGGGCCCGGGTTTCCGCCCACCACATTAAACTTTTTAGAAGTTAGAAGTAACTTGCTGAGAAATGTGTGTGTATGTGTGTGTGTATCTATGATGACAGAAGAATAAAAAATCCTAGGACATTTGAGCTGTTGATAGGATAAAGCTTTGGCACTGTTGGCAGGCAGTGATAGGTTTTTCTGCAATGCTGAGATAGAATCCAGGGTTACAGTTTGTGTGTCTTTTATCTCTGCTGAGACCTCAGGATGAGGTTAAGAAACTGGAGGAAGATTTGTAATTGCAAGAGGAGATTTTTTTGAGAATCTGGCATCCAATTTTGTTTTGCTGGACTTTCAGGAAATTAATAATCAGGCTTCATTCCAAGCCTCAGGACCTGGGCTGGTAGCAGCTGTTGGATATTTGGTCTGGCGATTAAAAATGCTACTGTTGGAAATCTTTTGCAAATTAAGACAAGCACTAGATTTGTTTCTGCTCTGCTGGGGGACACAATTTTGCCTTTTCAGCTAGAACTAATTATCCACACCTGAGAAAATTGCCATCCAAGTAGTGATCTGCCTGAGTTCTCTTCCATGAACTGCTTTCCAGAGCATTCTGTTCTCTACTCTCTTTATAACCTGGGAAAGTTCAAAAAACTTCTATATTACATAGACCAAGATGGCAGCAACAGGTTTCCTCTCTGTGTGTATTCTAACTCATACACTGTGATTACTTTATTGAGTCAAGCTGATAATCTATGCCAGAGCTTTCGTGAAATATTTCTCTAGGTGGTGGTTTGGAGTTTGCTGCACTGGACAGATATGGTAAGCAGAATTGATTGTCTGAATCAAGGTTTGTTTTGCCTCTGTAAAAAACTGCTTTTGAATGGAGCTTTAAAGTGAGAACTGACCTCCAAGTGGGTCAAAAGTCTGAAGCATAAAAAAATTGTGTTCTACAAATAAAGGTCACTCTGTTCACTGAGTGCAGGATCAGGGTCTTCTCCATCTCTGCAAGTGCAGGTCTGTTCTTGGCACATAATAGTCTTCAAAATATGTTCATCCCGACCTGGAAACATGCTCATGGAAGTTGGTGTAGGGTACACAGAACAGAGATAACTTCTTGGCAAGACTAGGATCACTACAAGGTTCTTAGAGAAATATATGGGAACTCTGTTCATATTTTAACTATAACTTATAGTCAGTGATGGATTCCTGAGTCATGCCTGATGGTGACTAGAGAATCAAAACGAGAGAACACAGAATGGAAAGGATCTTGGGGTGCAACAGAAGTGAAAATGTTGATGTTCTTCCCCATCTGCAGCAACTCCTTCTGAAACCCTTTGCTCAGACACTGGAGGTCAGGTAATCTGATCTAAGGCCAAGGATCATCCAAACCCTTCATGGTTGCCAAACCTTGGGGACCATCTGCTTATATTTACTCTTTGCTCTAGTATGCCCAGAGAATTGTGCTCGTAGTGAAAGCCTTGCACAGCAGTCTGTACTTAGGAAAATATTGGGCTTCCTAGAGTCCCTTTGGGGCTAGGACTTTGGATCCCAGAGAGGTGCTATATGACAGCATATGGAACACGAAGGAATCCATCACCACCTGTGAAAACAACACATACAGTTAGAACCAAAGTATTGAGTAGCCTGTAGGGACAGGCCTGGGGTGGGGTGGGGGATGAGAGCTTATAGCTTGGTAGGGTGTATAGCACATGTACGTAATAAATGCAAGACAAGACAAAAGCAGCAACTGCCCTGAAAAACATACAAGAAAATTTACTGTGAGATGGTGGCACAGGAAGAATGTAACTCAAGATCCTCAGAGGATAGCATATTTCAGTTAGGCTTTAAATGATGGGTAGAATTTGGACAAGCGGCTTTGGGAATAAGAGGAAGGAGGATTCCAGACAGGAAAGAGAACAAGTCAAATTACTGAAGTGAGAAAGCACCAACTGCGCTCAGGGATAAGCGAACGGTTCCATTTGGCTGGAACATATGTCAACAAGAGGGGGTCTTGAAAGATGGGATTAGAAGGCTTTAAACACTAGGGGAAGACAGCCAGGCCTCATTTGGAGTAAAAATGGAAGGCACATATGGGAATAGTGGCAGGTCAGTGTTTTCATCCATAGATGAAAGTTTATCAGAGCTTCTAAGGAGCTCAAAGAATCTTACCAATGAGATTTTCACCAACCCCTCTGATTCTTTGCAAAAAAGAACGGAGATTGTAATTAAACTTTTCTCATTGTAGACGGAGAAGAAATAAGATAACCTTTAAGTATGGAACATTAGATGCCAGTGAATTGTCACAGCCGGGCTCAGCAGCAGCTCCACAGCCCAGTTCCAACTCACAGCCTGTACTTAAAGGTGGCATAGCCTTTTTGAAGATATTAGTCCATGTAGACCATCGCCATGTTCCTAGTGTAACACTGGCACTATAATTCAAGTCCCACATGTGACAAGGACCCGTTCTGGACTATGGAACTAGGGCAGCCTGACGTAAGACAGGCAGTGAAATTGGAGAAGAGGAAACAACGTCAAGAGAGTTTGAAGATAGGTCAATGGAACATGGGATCTTAGATGCCAAGGATGAGTGAAGGGGGTGCATATCAGTTCAGATCCTCCAGGAAGCAGAAGTCAAGACAGAAGTGCAATGATTTGTTGGGTAAAGCTGAGGAATGATAAAGAGGGAACAGAAATAGGTAGGAGAAGCCTTCACACCATGATGTATGTCTGATATCTGTGAAAGGAGAGGAGGAAGGAAGAACAATTGAATAGGAAGAGCCTCAGATGGTGGTGAAACTCTGAGAAAACTTTATCTAACCCCAATGGAGAGCTCTGATCCAAGGCAGATCTGGCAAGGAACCCTGTGCTGGGCAGACTGGGGAGATCATTCACTGACTAGGGCTGGAGAGAGAATGGACTCAGTTCAAATGTGATGGATCCAAAGGCATTCAGGTGGGATGCCTCAGGTAGGTAGCTGCACTTGGGGAGAGATTTGGGAGGGTTTTTTTCCATGGCTGCCACAAGGGGTGGGGGATAACAGAAGTCTAGATGAATCAAGGCCCTAGATGGGTGAACACACATTTCCTGACATTATGAACACAGTTTAAAGAAATGGACTATGGAGAGTTATTTTTCCCAAACACCTCTGAAATGAACTCGTCTTGGCACAGAGTGTGTGACAAGGGGGCAGATTCAAACCTGTGATTTAATATTCTTCCTGTTTGTATGCTGCACAAATATCATGTGCTATATTGTAGCCTGTACCCTAAAGTCAATGCTAAACCCTCTTCTTAGATTATCTCTTCCCTAAAGCTAATCTGAAAGAACCTATGCTTTAAAAGAAGTTTGATCCAATGCTGTCAATTCAAAGGCCTATGCCTAATATTGTGACTTTTCTTGAATTCTGTTCCTATAAATTCTTCAATGTCTTTCTTACATGCTTTCTCATTGAGGATTCTAACTCCCTGTTATGTCTTCCATTCTTCCCTCTTCATTTAAAATAGTGTTTGCAACTTCATTGAGGTGTAATAGGTACAAAATAAGGTGCATATATTTACTATGCAGTGGCACACACCTGTAATCCCAGCAACTTGGAAGGTTGAGGCAGGAGGACTCAAGTTCAAAGCCAGTCTCCTCAACTTAGCAATACTTTGTCTCAAAATTTAAAAAAAAAAACAAAAAACAAAAAAGGGCTGGGAATGTGCCTCAGTAATTAGGTGCCCTGGGTTCAATCCCTGGTACCAAAAAAAAAAGGGGGGGGGGATAGGGTAAGTGAGCAAGTGGCAGGGGAGTGAGCAAGTCTTGCCATGTATATATACCCTATACCCTGTAACCATACCCCAAATAAGAGAACAAAGATTTCCATCAACCCAAAATGTTTCCTCATGCCATTTTTATAATAGATCCTTTTCCTTGTTCCTAGGGTATCATGGATTTGCCTTTGTCATTCCAGATTCATTAACATTTTCTAAAATTTTATATAATGAAATCATATAATATCTACTATACTCTTTTTTTCTGACTTTTGTATTTGGTAGAATTATTTTGGGATTTACCCAAGTATCAATATTCTGTTCCTATTTATTGCTGAGCAGTGTTTCATTATGTGGATTTGTCAGAATTTGTTTACATTAGCCTATTGGTAGACATTCAGGTGGACTCTAAGTTTGGGCTGTTATTAATAGTTGTGCTGTGATTATTCATCTACAACTCTTCATGAACGTATTTTTTTTTTTTTCACTTCTCTGGGATAAACGAGTGGAATGATTGAGTAGTATGGTGGAGGTATGTTTAACTTTTTAAGAACTGGTCAAAAGTTTTTCAAAGCTCTTGTACCACTTTACATATTTTCACCAGCAATAGATGAGAGTTGCAATTGTTCCACATCTCTGTTAACATTTGGAATCATCATTTCATTTTATTTATTTTTTAAATTTTAGACATTCTAGTCAATGGTTACTTGTTTCTCATTGTGGTTTAATATGAATTTCATTAATGACCAATGATCATAGGCATTTTTCTATGTCTTTATATGCCATTTATATTTCTTTGGTCAAGTACAATTTAGAATCATTTGCCCATTTTAAAATATTATGTTGTCTTTGTTCTCATTATTGAGTTGTAATAGTTATTTATATGTTCTGGATTAAAGTTCTTCATCAGATGTATATTTCATGTAATATGGAAATTTTTTCTCCTAATGTGTGACTCAACTTTTATTTTCTTTAACAATATCCTTTAAAGAACAAGTCTTAAAATTTTTGATGAAATTCAATTCATCAGTTTAAAAATTTTATGCTTAATCCTTTTAATATCCTATTTAAGAAACCCTTTCCTAACTTAAGATCACTAAGACTTTTTCCTGTTTTCTTCCAAATGTCTTATAGTTTTATCTTCCATAATTAGGTGTATAGTCTACTTTCCATGTGAGTTAATTTTTGTTTATATAGTGTCATAAGGGATAGAAGTTGATTTTCTTTCTTTTCTTTTGTTATTTATTTATTTAGCTAGCATAAGGCTATGACATTATGCTGGAATAAGCTGGGCATAATGTCATGTACCTGTAGTCCCCAAACCCAGGAGGTTCAGGCAGAAGGATTTCCTTATTGCAGGAATATTTTTATTCTAGGACTTTAACACCACTTGAGCAACATAGTGAGACTCTGTCTCAGGAAAAAAAAAAAAAAAAAAGAAAAAAATTAAGCAGAACAATTTGTTGAAAAGACTATCTTTTCCCTGTTTAATTCTTATTGCATTTTTTAAAAAATTGGTTAATTGTTATTCTACATGTTGGTCTTATTATTATGTATTCTTTGTAGAGTACAGGAGGTTTCTCTAACTTTATGCCAAGTCCATGTTGCCTTGATTATTGTCGATTTATAGTAAGTTTTGGAATTAAGTAGTATGAGTTCTCTGACTGTTCCTGTTCCTGTTTTTCATCTTGGTTTAGGCTATTTTAGTTCTTTCAAATTCTCATGCAGATTTTGGAATAAGTTTGACAATAGAAACATGTATAAAAATGTTTGTTGGAATTACATTGAAACCGTAAGATAGCTTAGGAAGAATTAATCTCTCAAAATATTTACTCTATCCAGGTGTCTGATGTCTTCTGTTTCTTTGGTGTTCTTTCATATCTCTCATGAATATTTTAGAGTCTTCAGTTTTTATACTTTGCCTGTCATTTGTAAAATTTATCCCTAATTACTTCATATTCTTGATGCTAACATAAAAGTTATAAAAGTTATCATCTTTAATTCCACTTTATGATTGCTTATTGCTCACATACAAATAAAATTAATTTTTTTCTACTTGCCATGTAACCTGCAAACTTAAACTCGCTTATTACTTCTTATAGCTGTTATGGAGTTTCCTTATGATTTTCCATGAAGATGTGCTATCTGCCCATCATGAGAATTTTATTCCTTCTTTTCCAGTCTGTATGAAAAAATTTTTTTGGCTTTATTAAAGCAGCTTAGAACTTCCCACACAAGGCTGAATAAAAACATTGCAAATATGTGTTATAAATTTTTCCCCTCCAGTCTTAAAGGGAATCCACTCAACTTTTCATCACCATGTATCATGCTACCTTAAGTTTTTCATGGATACTCTTTATCAACTTTAATAAGTTTTTTTCTATTTCTAGGTGGTGGGAGCTATGAGTTATCATGAATAGACATTGAATTCTACCAAATCTGTTTTTCTGTACTTATTGAGATGACCATGTGGATTTTCTTTTTTAGTCTAATGTGGTAAATTCCACTGATCAATTTTCAAATGTTAAAGGAAATTTAAATACCTGCAATAAACCTCAAGCACAATGTGTTAATTTCTTTCTATATATTTTTTTCCTTTTATATTGGTTCTTTTTAATTACATATGACAGCAGAATCCATTTTGATATGATTATACAAGCATAGAATATATCCAATTCTAGTTAGAGTCCATTCTTATGGTTGTACATGATAGTGGGAGTCACTGTGTTATTTTCCTCTTTCTATATTATTAAACTCAACTTCCTAAAATTCTGTTAAGAATTTTTGTGTCTAGGTGCAGGAGCAATGTTGGTTTATAGTTGCCTTTTTATGTAATGACTTTTGTTTACTTTGAATATTGAGGGCAATACTGTCCTCATAAAATGAATTAGGAAGTGCTCCCTTTATATCTATTTTCTGGAAGAGATTATGAAAAATTAGTATAATTTCCTCCATCGAATCTTGGTAAAAAGTCACCAGTGTAAACATCAGAACTTGGTGATTTTTAAAAGGTGATTATATATTGATTCAGTTTCTTTAGTAAATATGGCAGAATACAGATTATCTTTGCGTGTGAACTTCAGTAGGTTTTGTTTTTTAAGGTATTTTCTCATTTTGAGTAATGTGTAAAGGGCAGGGCATGTGACTCAATGGCAGAGTGCTTGCCTAACAGGTACAAGGACCTGGATTCAATCCTCAGTACTGAAAAAAAGAAAAAAGAAAAAAAGAAAGAAAGAAAGAAAAAGAAAAAAAAAAACTTTTCTCCTTCTGAAACAATGTGTAGGTTTATTGGCATGAAGTTGTTCATAATATTCTCTTTTTATCCTTTTAATGTCTATAGGATTTGTAAAGATGCCTTTTTATTCTTGATATTGCTCCTTTCCTTTTCTTGATTTATTTTCCCTTCTTTTTTTAAAGTAACTAAAGGCAGAAAGGTAATTAAGTCCCCATAATTCTATCATAGACCCAAAGGAAAGATTTCTTATTCAAATTTGCACTGAAGTCATCATCTCCACCCCCAATCTCTTTGCAATTACTGGAGGCCTTGTAAATATAATACCCTAAGTTAAAAGCACTGAATATGCTGAAATGAGAGAAGAAACAGTCTGCTCTGTTTATGAGGGAGTTGAGAGCAGATCCACATGGAAATCCAGGGAGAATCTTAATTTAGAGAAAATGAGATTTAGAATAAGGGACATAGCAATACCCCTTAACTAAAAAAAGCATTTTATAGAACAAGAGTTAGACTTCTAGTCATCCTGGAATAAACAGGTACAAGTTTTAGGGAAGTAAATTTTACCCTGTCACAAGAGCCCCAAATAAGAGTGATTTATGGTGATAGACATAAACTCCTAGTCTCTCCGAAGAAATGGAAAGAAGAAACATTTGAACATTTGCCATCCTTATAATTTTCATCTCTGAAATCAGACAGGCACACGTTCCAATTCCACTGTGACCTTGGGTCAGTTGATCTGAGTACCAGCTTTCTCATGTGTAGGTGGCAGTAATAAACATACCTTACTTTATAGGGATATAAGGATTAAATGAGATATCATATGAAACATTGTTTAAACCTAGCATTTCACATGTGGTATGTACTCTATAAATTTTATTTATTATTATCAGCTTGTACTGAAATCCTAATTATGCATAATTACGAACAGAGAGTAGCCTCATAGATCATTTAGTCCAAATCCACTATTTCATCAATAGGGAAGGTGAAAAAAGAGGAAGTGTCTTGCCCAAAGTCACACAGTTTATCATTTGATAAAACGTCCCCTGGAGACTGGATCTTCAGCTGCTGAGTTCTGCTGATCACCCCTTTCTTGACATCACCAACTCACTTAGTAGATCAGGAGTCAGGAAACTCAATACTAGATTCTGTTTTTTTCAATTCATGTGCTGTGTGATTTTATCTAAGTTCTTTCTCCTATCCAGATCCTAGTCTCCTTATCTATAAATTGAACACATGGAAATATTTCTAAAGGACTTTCTAGACTAAGTGTATTGTGTTTTAATCAGAGAATTTAGACTGGTGTGTAAGGAACTGGCATATAGTAATTATTTTCCTTGAGCAGGCACTTCTATTTCTTTGCCCACAGTGACAAAAAGAAAAAAGAAAAAAGAAAAAAAAAAAAAAAAACCTTTGTTTCATGTTCTATTTTAAAAAGAAAAAAAATTATCATTCATTTCTAATCTTGTTGGTTTGCAGCTGGGTTGAGTTAAATAGCACACCAAGCTTAAGGCAAGCCAACTGTGTTCCCAGGAAAGCAGCATGAAAGTTACCACTTTGTTTTCCTTATCTCCCTTCTGGGTGCTGATAAACACAGCCTGCCTCAGCCTGTCCCTTCCCTGTCCCTGTCCCTGTCATTGGCTTAGGGATTTACACTATTCATGCTCCTGGGCCCCTGGACACCAAATTAGAGATAATTACCCATTTTGGCTGTTCCAAGTGGAGGGGGAGCTGGCTCCGCTTGCCTACCTCTTGAATGTCACAAAAGGGAGACAATACTCTGGAAAGATATGTCAATTAGCATGCCTGCCTAGCTACTTTCTTTGGCTGCAGTGAGATAAATTTTTCCTTTTCTCTTAGAGTTGTCATTTTGCAAGGTTTTCTTTGTTGTCACTTTGAATGGCTATGCAGACTGTGATGTGTGTCTTCCTTCCAGAATGTGCTGAGAATGACCCGTGTTCTGCCAAAACTTGCTGCCTGCCTTTGAGTAACTCGAAGGTCAGGGGTAGGAGAAAATGAGGAACTCTTGGTCAGTATTTTAAAGAATATAAGCTAGATGCTAAGAAAATATGATATAAGGAAGAGATGAACTCTACCTGGGACTCAGGAAAGGCCGCCTGGAAGTGTAGATTTACAGGTTAGAAAGATGGGTAGGATATAAGAGAGCAGGAAGGACAGTTGACACAACTACTTTCTTGAACAAAAGTCATAACTAATACTAGTTGAATGCCATCTTAGTGGCATGTTCTGTGCTATTCAGGTGTTGGAGGGTTTACTTTAGAGAGGGATAAGATGCACCTGGTAGTTGAAGACAGCCTTGCAGGGTGGGGAAAGTTGCACATTTCAGATAGGAAAGCTGAGGCAGTCTCTGAGACCCAGCTAATATGAAGTTACCTGGTGGCCCAGAGGAAGCAAAGAATGCCAGAGAATGACCCTCCCTCTCCAAAGTCCAGGCTAAGAGTTTTAACCTCAATGCTATTAACATTTTCTGTCAGATCATTTTGGGGGAGGCTGTCCTATGCATTGTAGGATGACTAGCAGTATCCCTGGCATCTGCCCACTAGATGCCAGTGAGCCTGTTCCCCAACCATGGCCATTAAACATCTTTCCAGACATGGCCAAATATCTCTGAAGGGCAAAATCACCTACAGTTGAGAACCACTTTGAGATGCAGCTTGAAACATTGGAAAGATCAAAAAGTCAGGATCAAGGAAACAAGTCTTGCTTTTTTATAGTTTTCAACAAGTCACTTCCAATTTGGGGCATCAGTGTCTTCATTTCAAAAAGAAAGGAGAGCCAGGCAAGGTAGTGCTTCAATAATTCCAGCTACTCCAGAGGCTGAGGCGGGAGGATGTCAAGTTCCAGGCCAGCCTGAGCGACTTAATGAGACCCTGACTCAAATTTTTTAAAAAAGTAAAAGGGGCTAGGAATGTAGCTCAGTGGTAGAGCACCCTTGGGCTCAATCCTCAGTACTACAAAAATTAATTAACTAACTAATTAATTAAAGATATAAATAAATAGAAAGGACTCACTCATTTGTTGTTCATTTATTCATTCAACAATGTCTTCTTAGGGACCTACTGTGTGCCAGTCACTCTTTTATAAGGCAAGCAGGGTTCTACCTTCATGGTGCTTCATTCCAGGGGTGAGAAGCAGACACCAAACAAGTAGACATACTCAAACAAAATAAAATTCTAGGCAATGACAAGTTCTATGAAGGAAATAAAACAGGGTGATCTTACAGAAAGTGTCTGAGGGTAGGAGCCCGCCCTTTGAGAATTAACTCTGAAATGATGTTTGAGCTGAAATCTAGGTGATGGGAGGGCTAGCTGGTGTGAGGTGCAGAGGAAAGAATGATCTGGGCAATGCAGGCAAGAAATGCAGAAGCGGTGAATGGGATGAGCTAGGTCTTTCTACAGGGTGGTGAGTGATGGGGAGAAATGGCGGAAGTTGGAGTCTGAGGGGAATAGAAGCGCCAGTTTCTCTGTGGGCATGCAGACCTGGTAAAGGAATTTAAATTTTATTTTAGCTTCAGTGGATACCATTGGGAAGTTTGAAGTAGGAGAGTTTGAAGTAGAAGAGTTTGTTTTTATAAAGATGATTCTAGTCACTTTGGGGCTAATGGATTTTAAGGGCTCAAAAATGGGAGCTAGAAGCCAAGGAATGAGGTAGTTGCCTTAGGTCAGAAGAGAAATAGCAATAAAGCCTGGGAATATGGTCATGGAGAGAAGCGGGTGGAGTCAGAAGAAAGCCAGCTGGATTTGATGAGGGACTGGATGTGAGGATGACGGAGAGAGAGGAATCAAGAATTATGCTGAGGCTTTGGACAAAAGAACTGGGTGTATCATTTTGCCATTTACTATCAGAGAAAATCAGATTTAGGGATGAAAGACAACAGTTCAAAATGAGTCTTAAATAATTTTCAACTAGACAATTCAATTCTGTAATAGAATTAAATATTATAAGTTTGTTTTACTTTCTCCAGAGATTTCAGTCTACCGCCTCTCACTTCCACAGCACATGTACATCACAGATGCACACCCAAAAATCCATAACAAAAACAAACGCATGAGTCAATGTCAAAGCAGGAAATTAGAGTGTTTTCTAAACTACCCCATGCGTGGAGAGAGGGTCCCTTGTCTGACAAGCGATAAAGGCTTTGGAAAATCATGGTAGATGAGATCTTGTCAATGGGAGGTTTTGCTATCAAAAAATCTAATGAGGCTTAAAGAAAATGGATAATTCATTAGCATTCTTGAACAGGCCCTCACTTTGCTGTGTGGTAATTATTGAGTAGTTACCCACCAGCTCAGAAATATAGTGACAAGACAGACTGCTGCATCCATCAAATCCCAACAGCTATAATCATCTAATGAATGCTACATGAATCAAACAGTGGAAAATAATAATAATGTTTCTGCTTCCCCCTGAGCCTTTCAGCAAGGTTTTTAGAGCCTACAGTGAATAGATTTACTGGAAAGTTTTGCTCCCTCTAGGGGGTAAGGCCACGGTTGTCTGACAGCTACAGGACAATGGTGTTCCTTAGATCCAAAGAAGAAGGGGTTAAAAGGATAGATGGCCTTTTATCTGAGGAGAATGTAACCTTTCAGCTTAATTTATTTTTAGGAAAGTAAAAAACTGAGAGTATTCATGGGCTGGGGGTTTCCAGATTTCAAGACAAGAGTAGGGATGGCAGAGGGGGACATTTCTAAGGGTCTTAGATCATTCATTTGGCACTGACTGAAGAGACCACATGAGATGGTGGCAAGTTCTGTGTCTGGGACTCAGAAGACACAGGAGCAAGGCTCAGGTCAAACTCTTTTGCCGTAACTATGGACAACTGACTTCCATTGTTTGAAGCTTTAATTTTTATAACTGTAAAATGGGGATACTAATATATCCTCTATATTTCTAAGTCGCTATAATCATGAAACTGGATTATGCTTTAGAAATTTTCAAGTTTTAGGGAAAAAAAGGGAAGTTTTTACAATAGTTGCTTTTTAAATCATAGCAATCTTAGAAAAGGATGTATCCCTGAATCACAACAAATCCCTGAAACAAAAAAATCACATGTCCATCCCCCCATTTATTTTCTTCATTATCAGATAAGCACTGAAGCCCAAAATTCATATCATCCCAGAAAAATTCCTGAATCTTGAACTTTGAAATAATATTTTTGTAACCTGGGATGAGTCCTTATTATAAACAAATGCATTGCTTAGTAGGGGTGACACATTGACTCATTGCTGCCATCTCTGTTTTGGCAGAGGTGGGTTTCTCATAGCACCTGACAGGCCACCAAGAATGCTACCCATATTCTCTTTGTGCCAGAGATGAACCACATATCATTCTATGATGCTATATAAGGAACATCTGAACAAAGGCTTTCAGAACACCAGTTCCAGCCCTTGCCTTCTTAGCTCTTCTTGGTGCAGGCCTGGAGCCCTCTGCCCCTTCTTTCCTGAATCAAGCCTAGAGATCTGGCACATCCATCTTGAAAGGTCTAAAACAATTTCTGCTTCTTAGACTTGGTAGT
Source organism: Sciurus vulgaris (assembly GCF_902686455.1). Lineage (NCBI taxonomy): Eukaryota > Metazoa > Chordata > Mammalia > Rodentia > Sciuridae > Sciurus > Sciurus vulgaris. Next base: position 85,996,182 of record NC_136470.1, read on the forward strand.
CACAGTGCCTAGGTGGTCTCTGGTCCAGTCTGCTCTCTCACCAAAGCTACAATGTTTTCTTATTTTCTGCTACGCTTACTCGGTCATTATAAGTTCACACTTATGCCCTAATTTCCTGCTGAGACTATAACATTCGTAATACAAGACATTTTTGTCTAGGCTTAGATGCTCGGGCTGTGTCTTGCCAGTATCTTCTTCTTGGGTGACTGGATCCAATTCTCCTATCTACCCATCAGCAGTAATTGGTCCACTTCAAACAAACTATTCATCTGGACTATGTCCCTATGTTGCTGCCTTACTGAAACTACATCACCATTGTCTGGGCCCTCCTATTTCAAGCCCCATGGGTGAGACTGGAATTTCACTCTGACTCCACCAGATCCCCTCAACAGAGTCCTCACATTTCCCTGGACCTTGCAGTTTAACCTGACAGCCACCACACAGTTTGCAAGTCAGGAGAGTTCCCACGGTCCCACCCGACTCTTTCCCCTCCACCCCTTGCTTATCACAGGGGTCTTGGCCTGGCACCTCCAGAGATTTTATTTAAAACTGACTTTGGGAGAAGTCATTCTAACTCTTTCATTTATTTTTCTGGAAACTTCATTTAGATAATTGCCATGCAAACAAATCATTCTCATTACTTTAGAGCAATCCCTTCTCAGTGATGAAGTGCCTTGGTTTCCTCAACCCACGTAGCCTTTTGCACTTTCCTCATGAGCAGGGCCAGACCTGAATTTAGAGGGCAGTTTATGAATTATCAATTCTGATACATCCTGTCATCCTTGCTCAACAAGCCTACATTGTACGTAAAATAGTTAATGACATGCTAATTTGATCTTGGTCAATCCTTTTATTGGATCAAGCTGAGCAACCTCAGTGAGTTTAACACTGTTAAAAACACCCTTCAAAGATAATAACAAAGTCATCGGCTGAGATTGCAAAGAACTATAATACCATCTGAACTAATGCCTTTGAGATAAAGAGCTTTCCTGCAGAGCATTCAACTGGAAGATGGATCCAGTGAGTGCGCTGGAAAACCCTGCTTAAGTCTCCATGGGGAGCAGGTGGTATGGCAATTCAGATCTAAGTTATTTCTCCTTTTATGTGGAATGCAACAATCCAGAAAATCCATTGACCGTTAAGCTTAGTGCCATTAAATTCTTCTACTAGTTACATGGGATAATTATAACAGCTCAGAGCAATGTCCTGTGACCAAGTCACCAGGCAACTCTTCACCCTCTCTCCACCTCAGCTCACTCATGTGAAATGAAGGCACTGGGTAATGTGGTCTCAAGTCCTTCCCACTCTACATTTTTTTATTTTTGTTTTTTTGTTTGTTTTTGTTTTATCCACTGCAGCCTAAGTTTGGCTTAAATCTAAGCTGGAATTAGTCATTAAATTAGATGCACACATGCCTTCAGATTACTTTTGGCTACAAGTTTCCCAAGTTTTAAACTATTTGTTCCCCAGAATGACTAGATATCTAATGTGTAAGGGGCTAAGTTGGTTGCATTTCTTAGAAAATATCTTTGGAACTGAATACAATTTTCATCTGAAATCTGTGACTTTGGGCCTGAGACTGAGCCAGCTTCCTCCTTCAGGGGACAACCCTGCTGACTTGAAGACAGTGCCCCTGCCTCTCCACATAGGACCATGAGGGGCAAGGGAGGCAAGCTCATCAAAACTCCAGCCTGAACTTCTGTATTTATGCTCTTCCAGAGCTGAAAGAGACTTTTGAAGCCCAAGAATCCATCACACCCCTTCATTTTACAGCAAAGAAAAAGACTCAGAAAGAAGTGAAGTTTTAGAACTTTGGTGGTTAGAACAGACCTGGGTTTGAAAATACATTCCACCTTTTGTTAGCTCTGTTATGACCAGTTAAATCATTTAAATGTTGCATGCTTCTGTTTCCTCATTTGTGAAATATTGATAGTAACCATTAATTTTATAGAGCTTTGTAAGGATGGATAAGAAAATGAAAACTGAAGCCTAGTGTTTTCTGAATCTTACACACTCAATACGGCCAAGTATATTTATTGCAGTGTTTTGGTACCAATCTTCTACCTTCTAATCCATTTGATTATAGAATAGGATGCTTCCTTTTTTGAATCCAGAAGAAAAAGCTAAGAAAAAAATGCCAATGTCTGGAGTGTCAGAAATGGTTGATTTTCTTGAGATAAAACACCTAAAAAGAATGAGACCAATGCCTACAATTTAATGTAAATAAACAGCTGAAGCATGAAGTCTAATGACAAATTGTAATTGCAGAGGTTGCTGGAGGAGACATCAGGATAATCTTACAGCAGCAGAGGACATTGAGGGTTGGGATGAATGTGACTTAATGTACTGGATGGAGACAGGTGGCAGTCCTGGCATGCTCCTGGGCAAGGGAAGTAGTGGGGAGTCAGGAATGTGTCTGAGATGGGCAGGCCATGCTGGTGACATAAACAGGCAGGTCAGATGTAGAACTAGAGAAAGAATTAGAGACAGAAGGCAGAGATTCAATTCCAAAGGAGAGCAAGGCCTCAAGGGATTGTTTAGAAGTTCTAGTGGGAAAATGCCCAGTCAACTTGACTAAAAAGTAGCCCCCTCCCTCAGGAAAGGTCATCCTCTCTGTCCCATCACAGGAGGGAGACACTTGAAGCAAAAGAGGGGGAAGGGACCACCTATATGAGTAGCCCAAAGAGTGCAATGAGCCTTGATTTTTAGATAAGGACTTATATTTTGCAGCAAAGTCCTAAAGAGACAAATCAGTATACGTTCCAGAGAATCTGACAACAGACCAAGGCAGAGGCTGAAATTATTAGACCAATGATAGGAGAAGGGGTTTGGTCAGATTAAGACAGAAGCCACCCATTTAGTGAGGCTGTACCTACGAAGGACCAACAGCTAGGCTGTCTTGATGCCAAGTGTCCTGAACTTCTGGCATAAGAAGCCATAACCCCTCACCCCTACAGTGATAGGATTGGTTTCACTCAGATATGAGACTGATTCAGTAGAGGGTTAGTTTGAATAGGTTATGGAGAATCAAGGATGGAAAGATTAGAAAAGTGCGAGGCCCCAGGCAGCCACCGTGACTTGTTCAGACTGTTCCCCACAGCACGTTGGTGGCACAGGTCTCTGTTGCAACATTCACTTTAATCTTTCAGGACTATGTGTCTGTCTGGTCCTCTGTACTACAAATATTTAAGGCAGAGATTTTAAAAGGCAGTGGTACGTAGCATTCACTCTGGGGCTATAGAGCAAGGACTAAAATTGAGCAAGGACTAATATGTGCATGTTCTCAGCAAATTTCCTAACCCATGTTTCCGTTTTCTCATGTGTGAAAGTGGGGACTGTAATAGTCCTCTTAGTGCTGGCGTGAAGATTAAATTATTTAATAAACCAAATAGACTAGTGCCTAGCTTATGGTGAATTTTGCATAAATGTTTGCTAAGTAAAAAAAAATTGCCTATCTCCACTTCTTGGCTTGGCGATCATTTCCAGTGTTTGACAAATGATTGCTGAAGAGAAAAATTAAATGAAAAACCTGAGCAGCAGTTGGAAATCTAAGTTTTGGCCCACACTCTGTGATCCTGCCTTGAACTAAGACACCAGCACCAAAGGGACTGAATGAGGTGGACGGTCCCATTGCTGAGCCGTGGTTGTAGCAGAGCTGTGGTCGTGAGTTAAAAGGGCATGTTCATGTTTTATACTGTGCATCTTGTAAATTGCTCCATCCCATCTGGCTGCCATGGGAGACCATGGCTGCTGGTGTCCCTGCTCCTGCTCCACCTACCTTTTCTTCCTTATTGGTTTCTGAGTATAGGGGCAGGTAGAATTACAAGGGTCCTGGGAGAAGAATCTCCACTCTGCATAGCCTCTTGAGTGCATAGTGAGTACACCGCAGAGCATATGGGAAAATGAGAGAGAAGGATGTCAGTAAGGGCTGAAGCACAAAGCCAAAGGATGCCTCGCCTTAATCCACTGCCACTCAAGCAAGTCCTCAATTGCTTCCGCAGTCTTGTCCTCTGAGCCACCTCTCCCCCTTGGGCTCTCCCTCCACTTTGCACCCCCTTTTTACTTTTCCTCTTCTCTCCCAACATAGCACCTGCAAGACCTTCCACTCCAGAAACAGGATCTTGCTCCAGGACACAGAGCCTCAGTTTGCCCTCTGTGTCAAATGGGGACAGGACACTCACTTCACAGGCCCTGGTATCTTTAAGAGTGTTCAACATGATACGAATGCAGCACAAACTGTGTAAAATCGTACCATTTATAGAGCCAAGTGTTCACTTTTCTTTCTCTCTCTCATTGAACTTGAACAGCCCCCTCAGGAAGTATTTTAATGGGTTTGTATAAAACTGAGAAAGTTTAATTGCATTTTGAACCAGAGTACAACAACTATATATCATATGAGTCAACATAAAGCACTCTTAACAGTGTCTTATGCTGATAACACCATGTTAATGAAGTCCAATATATATGTGGAACTGACAGTGTAGGGGAATGTTCTGGACTAAAGGCTCCCAAACATGACTCTAAACTGAATTCTACCATTCTGTTTCCTTATTTTAAAATGTTGGTATTTGTGCTTGCTCTTCCTCCTTCATACATGGGGTAGAGCTGGGGCAGGGGTCGAAGTAGAGATGTGAGTGTTACTATAGTACAGTTTACATTTTAGAGATAGTTCATGGAATGTATTTGTGTATGTTGATAAGCCACTGTATCCATTTTTTTTCAAAAATTTCTGTTTCTCATTTTTCCATTCTTTTTGGTAATTGGAGCAAGAAGATCTTAGGATGATGAGCCAGTTTCTAGACCATTTTTATAGTATTTGCTTTAAAACTTACCATATGATCACTGGGGCTTGAAAACAGTATAAATACACACACACACACACACACACACACACACACACACACACACATTTTCAAAACTTCAATTTTTCTTGTGTAAAACTATAATCTTTGCCCTAGAGTGTTTACTCTGACCAGCCATGTAATTGGACTTTATCAGCCAAGTTGGAAATAGGAGTTATCCTTTAATCGGATTAGAAAGATTATCTATGACTGCTGCATAACCCGAATGCTGAAACCCACGTTGATTTTTAGACACTGAACCTATAGTAACCTTCTGCTACCCATCAGAATGGCTTCCTGGAGTTTCTCTATTCAGAGGGGAGTTGGTTGTATTCAGGGCAGCCGGTTGCACTTAATCCTGGTTTCTTTGTCTTAAGCAATGCATATGATTCAAGGTTTAAGGATTCAAGGTTGAATGATAAACATGAAACTGTGACCATGAGCCAAGGCGTAATGTGTGACCTGACTGAACTGGACAACACAACACCCATGTCCCCTCCAAGCATGCCCATTCTTTAGCTGTGTGAACTTGGTAAGCCACATGGACTTTCTGAGCCTGTTTCTTCATCCGTAAAATGGAAATGATAGTATCAACTCCCTGTTTCAGGTTTGCTATGAATGTATACAACATTCTGTTCTTTGTTAATCAGGCCCTGCAGACAAATCTAAAGGTTATTTAGACACCAATACTTGCTAATAAGGAAAGTGATTGCTTTGAAAATTATCCTACTTGATAATTTGGTTTTCAAAGAAATCAAGGATAATTATTGATTAATTCTGATATCAGCTAGAATTATGGTCTAAAAGGAGAGATACATGTTACCAATATTTATCCAATTTTATTTGTGGATCAAGAACATGGCTCCCCTTGAGATCTTTCCTTGCATTTCGTGCTTTGAGGATAGCTCCACAGTAGCAGATGTCTGTTTACACAATGACAAACAAGGACAGTTCTGTGGAGCTGGAACAATACAGTAGTCATGTCCTGGACTGAAAGGGAAATGGAATGGTCCTGCCCTGTTCTGGCCACGCCTGGGTTAGAAAAGGAAGCACGCAGTGCTGCTTTTATCCTTAGGGGGATTTGGGTTGTCAGGGCCACTCATGTAGAGTGGAATTCTGGAACAGTTTCTCACAGAACTGTTTTCTGCCCTCTGAGTCAGACATCCAGGTCCTCATCACCTCTGGTAATTCAGAAGAAGTTGCTTTCCTGCAGAAGCCATAAAGATCTGTGTCCTCAAATCCTCCTCTCTGACACGGTGACAGATCATTGCATTCCCACCAGTCCTCCGGGACTGGACACTGTTCTAATGCATGCCCTTCAGGATCTCAAAATGCATGGGGAGGGATAGGTCTGGAGCCAAGCATGCTCTTTGTGCTGCATGAAAAGTGTCTATACAGGAACAAGGTAGGCAGCAGAGAGAGTAACAGATGGCAAATCTGTTAAATTATAAATCATTGTCACTTTTCTTCCCTTTCTGATTGTCTTGGATTCCTTTTAATCACTTCTTTCTACTTCCTCTGCTTCTACCCCAAGACAAGTCCTATGGGAGAGAATCTAGCTTAATGGATGGTACACACTTTGGGAACCAAAAGAATTGTTTGAATCCTGGCCCTGCATATTAGCAGATCTGTAACCACGGACAGTTCTCCCAAGCTCTCTAAATCACAGATTCTTCACCCATAAAATGTCAATTGTAAAGATTAAATACAAACACAGTAAAAACTCCTGGACCATCATAGGAACTCAATAAAGCTTAAAACAACAAAAGGGTGATCCTCCAGAATGTCATCATTAAAGTATAACAACCCTGTTCACATCCAGAAATAATAGGAGAGTGGCTCACCCACTGTCCGTAGGAGTTGGATGGATGCTTGCATCAGGCCTTTGCAAACAGACTGATCGATGGAGCCAGTGATCAGGAAAATTGAATTCCACTGAATACACACCACTGTCTGCCTGGAATCATCATATTTCAATGAAGCAAAATTGTAAATAGTAGGTGGTGTTTCGATGAGCTATGTGTTTGGAAATAGGGGATTTTGAAATGTCATTTTGAGCTCAAATTAATCAAATTTTGAATAACAGAGTTTGGAGAAACAAGTTCAATAACATCTAAGAGGTTATTGAAAGCGAATTCAATCTGGGCACACAAAAACCACAGAAAATAAGATCTCCATGGTGCTTTCTTTGACCTTTCAAAAAATAGGCCTATATTATATTCTTTCTGTGTTGTTCATTCTCCAAATATTTCGCAGGAGTATCCCATATGCCAGGAATTGTGTAAGACACTAGGAAACCTTGTGCACATGGAGACAGGTGCTGGTATCAAAAAGCTCACAGCTGAGTATCAGATGAGGATCCTTAGAGGTCTGGTTAAAACTGACCTCGTCCACAGTCCCTGACCTGCGATTGTCCAAACCCTTCCCTGAGATTCTATCATATTTCTCTGCTTGCTTCTCCTTGCCTCTGTGCTAGCATATGTGCCTGTCTTTCTCTACATCAACCCAAACCCACAGCCTATTGCAGTATCCCTGAAATCTATTCTTATCAAATATTTTGTAAGGTCTTTACAGACTTTACTTAGGACTCTGAGAGAACCACAGCATGGATATATCACAGAGTGGATGACCTCCTTCTTCCTTTTTGGAGGAATAGCAATACCTCTTTGATTTTTAGTAAAGCAGTTGTGACCCGTTTTATTACTCTTGGTTCCTCTAACTATAAAGTTTTACCCAAAGCACTCATTTTTTTTTTTTTTTCTAAATAAGTACCATTTCTTTTCCACAAGAAGACCTGATGTTTCTGTGACATCTCCCCTTCTCCCACCTTACGATAAAACAGATTGAACGTCAGCATGTGTGACATGAGTGCTATTGGAGAAATCAACGAGAAAGGGTCTGTTAGTCGGCCTGGGATGGTCAGGAGTGGCTTGGCAGGAGAGGAGGCGTCCTCTGGATTTCTGGCACGCTGAGCAGGCAAGGGTGGTGGAAAAGCTCCAGCAGGAGGAAAGACAGTGGCATGCTTCTGCTGATCCTCCTCTCCCAAGACGAAGTGGAGCTGTTCCAGGGCCACCGTGCTGTGTCCTGTGGCATGAAGAGAGTGGCGGCTAGCATGTTGGTGTACATCAATTGGAGCCAGGTAGGAGGCATCAGTGGAAAATGATGACAAAACTGGGAAATTTCTTGAATGAACTCAACCAAAATTTTCAAAAGAGAAAAAATTCTAAGGCATAAGATGAGATGGAAGCTAGGTGAGTGAGAAGACTTAAAGAGATTCTGGAAAAGTGGGTCTAGAACAGCAGGCTCTCAGTTAGGCTGCACATTGAAATCACCCGCAAGCTTCCAAAACCCCCATGCCTGTGCCTACCCTGAGCCTGACTTAATTGGTCTGGGATGTGTACTGGGCACCAGGGTGGGTAGAAACTCCCAACATGATTCTGCCAGAGTTGAGAGCCCCTCTTCTAGGTATATCCAAAGGTGACACTGATAATAGGAGCAGCTTATTTTAAACACCTGCTACCATCATTGTGCTTCAATTTGAAGAGAAGGTAGAAAAAGGGAGCCAGACATCTTTAAGATATAGGCCTAACTTGCACAGCTTTGAGAACCTTGTACCAGAGGTCAGGGTTTTTTGTTTTGTTTTGTTTTTAATTTAGAATATAATTTTCTAGAAATATTTTTCAAAGTATGATCATTAAATTACTTCATCAGAATCACTTGGGGTGCTTATTAAAATACATATTTTGGAGCCATGCCTCACAATCTCTAGATGTGAGATGGGCCCCAGAATCCATATTTTAAACAGACCCCATTGGAGTTCTTATGCACATTTGAGTTTAGCAATCACTTCTATAGCAGATCAGTATGTTTTATTTTGTAGAAACTAATAAATGGTACCTACAAGAGCAATGTCACTTTTAGCCAAACATACAATATGTCCAAATACTAAATGCATAGATTACTTCACCTTATACTTAGATAAATATTTTCAAGTAAATACCATTATTTTTGCTTTACAGTTGAACAAACTGAAAGCCAGAGAAGTTAAAGGATTTACCCAGAATGATGGAGCTAGTGGTGGCAAAACCAGTTTTCAAACCATCACCTGACTCTAGAGCCACAATATTCCATGCATAGTCAGTCCCTCCAGAGCAATCCAGAGTACACCAGCAGGCACTTTGAAGACCTGCTTTTTTAGCCTCAGAGCACAGCACCAGGTGGGTTGCCTATAGGAGCTTCTGACATGGTAGCACTAGACTAGCACCTGACTTTCTGGTTTGGTATGCAAGCAAACCCCACCTTGGCCCCACTTTCTGATTTCTGTGTCTCTGGGTCTTCATGGAAAGCTAAACTTGCTCCTATTCCTCTCTGTTTAGGCCTTTGCTAAACTTTTATTTTTTCTGTCCTGTACTCTTTCTAAGGACAGGGATCTCATCTTTGATGCTGAGTCTTTTCCCAGGTGTCCTGTCCACCTGCTGCTACCAATTGCTTAGATGGTGACTTTTACTCTGGCAGCTGTGGTGAAATGAAAAGAACCCCAGAAACTTGGAGTTGAAAGATGTATGTGTTCCTCAGGTTTACCTTGGATAAATCACTCTACTCATCTCGTCTCAGTATTTGTTCAGAAATCAGACTATGACTCACCATAGTCTCCAGACCCAATTCTTTGCCCACCTTCCTCAACTCTTTTGTATAACCTGAAATGGGCTTGACCCTCCTCCTCTACCCCGAATCTGCCCACCTGACTAGCAATATCTTCTACTCAGGCTCCTATTGGAAGAGGTAAAAGTTTTACCCCTTCCATTCACTCTACACAGCTCCGTGGATCTCCTGCCTTGATGGGGTACCAGGTGGTGGAAAGCATTCCCTCTTCAGCTACTCCTACCTCCTACCTCCCCAAACAGGAGAATTTACTATTTGTCCAGAGCCAGGACATTCAATAAACCCAATTTCTTCATAGCCTGGTTTACTACACCTTGTTCAAGTAACACTCATATGCTGTGTTCTCTCTTCCTCTTCTGCCTAAAATCCATGCAAAACCTGGCTCAGATTGGCCAGTTTTGTTGATCTTCAGTTTCCACTCATAGCTAATTGAGTAGGCAAGTTCAAGGTCTCTCTGGAGTACAATTTTCTTTCTCTTTCCATAGGTATTTCTGAATGCATGAGTCCTAAGGTTTAGTGGATAGGAAGACTATTGATAGGCCTAAGTCATGTTTTCTAAGTCAGCTTTTACCAAATAGCCCTTATCAGAGATTATCAGATGCTGGTCTCAGGAACAAAGCAGTAGTTTTATTCCCAGGCTGCTACAGTTTACTAAGTGTGCAGCAACACTAAAGGACCCCGTGCTTAAGGTGAGTCCAGCATCCCTGGGACATAGGCCAAAATGTCATTATTATGCAGTTAAAGATTCCATCTTAACTTTTAATTATGTTCACATGTTTTCATTCACCAAGCTCCTAAGTCCTGTTATGGTTATATATCTAGATGTTATTCCTTCTTTAATTTTCTCCATCTCCAACTACAGAACCAGTGCCCAGTACCCTGCACTAGCTCAATGTTATACTCAAGGAGTTAAATAATGCCCCGACTCACCAGCAACTCTGGTGAATACAACACACACACACACCATGAAAAGACAAAACAAACAAAGGACAAAACTCCCTTGATGCCAAGGGAGTTCGGTCCTCATGCTGTCACTTCTTAACTGGCTGATTTTGGATAATTAAAATCATGAGGAGTCCAAAAGTGGAAGAATTCGTCATGTTTGACGTTGGCACATTTTAACCAATTTAAAAAATTGCTTCTGCATCAGCAACACGGCCAATTTACATGTACTCGGGTAATGAGGAAGAAAAGATGCAGACGCTGAACGTGATAAGGAAAATAACCACAGGAGAGGCAAGGGGGCGGATCTCTAAAGAAAGAGGAGAAAGAAGAGGAATGGGGAGAAGGAAAAATCAATGAAAAAGAGAAGGAATAATTAAAAAAAAAAAAAAAAAAAAAAAAGAAGACAACAGAGTAGGTAAATGCCCTACTCATTCAAACTCAGAGCATTAGATCAGCTGAGGAAGAAGACACTAAGCGGAAAACACATCCACCGGCCTCCTGGTTACCTGGTGTGATTCCCTCCCTTGGAGTAGTTCCTACCTGGTGTGATTCCCTACCTTAGACTAGTTCCGCGGCAGTTTCAGCTCTCTTCTTTCCAGTGTGATCAGTCTCCCACACATAGTAGGTACATGCACAGTAACTGCTTGTGGAATGGAGAATCCAGGGCATATGTTCCTGTATTCTGATACTCTCTAGTAGTTGTTGAGCTATTAGTTTTTATTTTTCAAGGGGATGAATTTTTTAAATGTGTATATCTTAATGCCCCTTCATAAAGCCTAATCAGACACCCCCACCCCTACCAGGTCACAGCCTTCCTAACTTCCCAAAGTTCCTGATTTATTTTTCCTTTTTTGTGGTGGTCACTTTTATCTTGTGTGTGGAATTCTCTCTTTTTGCTGACTCCCCCCCTCCTCTTTTCTTTTCCTTTTTTTTTTTTTTTTTTTTTTTTTTCAGTACTAGGGATCCAACTCAGTTACTCTTGACTGCTGAGCCACATTCCCAGCCCAATCTCGCTGAGTTGTTTAGTGCCTCGTTTGCTGAGGCTGGCTTTTTTGAACTTGTAATCATCCTGCCTCAGACTCCCGAGCTGCTGAAATTACAGGCATGTGCTACCATGCCTGGCTCCTCTTTTCTTTTTATTTATTTATTTATTTATTTTTGGTCTGTCTTGTTTTCTTGCCTCAATTATAGGCCCTTGGAGATCAGTCTTTATTCAGCCTACCACACTAGCCTAGGGGGGATTTGAAGGAGGCTTGTCTCTGTTGGGATTCTGTGTTGACAAAGAAAGCTTTCCATGTATCCACCCCATGCAGGGGTTTGGTATATCACTTATACATTGTGAGACTTTCTACACCTAAAAAATTGCATTAAAATATTTCTAAGGTCATGATATCTCTGGGGTACATAGCAAAAACTACAACAAAACTTCTCTGGGAGAATACTCCCCCAACTCACATCACATCTAATCCCTACTCATTTCCAAATTGCCATTAAAAATGTCCTCACACTCAAAACTTACAGAATACACAAGAAAAAAATGAGTGCAAATAAAATAACAAAACATGAGAGCAAAAATATAACAGGTAGGATTGCATGTCAAGTACTTAAGATAAATCTATTTAAGGGGGACTACAACATAAATGCTTAAAATTATTGAAGAAATAAAATTAACAATCAAAGTATAATAAAAATAATACTCAATGAAAAAATAAGAGGCAGACTTGAGAAAGAGTCAAAAGGTACTTTAAGAAATGAAAAACCAAAATCCTTGAAATTGAAAACTTTCCTCATAGTTTAGAGAGCAGACTAGACACAGTTACAAAGAGAATCAGTGACTGGAAGACAGATTTTTTGGACATTAGAATGCAGACAGCATTCTTTTTTCAAATGTTTTCATTAGTGCATTATAGTTATACATAATAGTGGAGCTCATTTGGAAATAATCTTACATGCACGGAATATAATTTGCTCCATTTTGATCCTAAGTACTTCCTCTTTCCCTGTCCTCCTCCACCCCATTCTCCTGCCTCTACTCTATTGGTCTTCCTTCTATTTATTTCATGTTTCTTTTAAACTGTTCATAGATATACATATAAGTGAAGATCATTGTAGTATATCCATATATGTACATATTGAAACTTGATCAATTTCATTCTACAGTTCCTCCCTTTCTCCATCCTTCCTCTCTCCATCTCATTCCCCTTCCTGTACTGCACTGATCTCCTGAAGAATTATTTTAGTAGGCATTTAAAGGAAAAAGAGAGAGGTAGGAAAGAATCAATATTCAATGAGATAGTGGAGGAGAATTTTCCATGCCCAAAGAAAGACTTGAACCTGCAAATTAGAGATTGTACCCAGAGCACCAAAAGAAAAAAATGAATCTACATCTGGATACTTTGAAATGAATGCTCAGAACACCACAGCAAGGAGATCTTAAAAGCTGTCAGAGAGAAAGAAAAATTACCCACAGGAAACATAAATGACGCTAACAACTGACTTCTTAGTAGCCAACCTAGGAACCCGAAGGCAACAGACTATTACCTTCACCGTGTCAGAGTAGTGATAGATAAGAAAAATAAGAAAATATACAAATAGCATTAGTTTAAATCCAAATAGTACAAACTATTTTTTAAAAAGTAATCAATTGGAATACTTAAAAGAGGCAGTACTAAATTGTTAACAATATTAATTATGTGGGAATTAGAATGAAAGTTATTAGATTATTGGTGGTTTTGCTTAGGGCAGAGATTCTGATTAAATGGAGATCATTTTAAAGTCAGGTAGGCATAGTAAACACTTAAGGGTAAAACCGAAAAGAAAAGAGATAGAAAGTATAATTTCAAACCAGTAGACAGCAAAAAAAAAAAAAAAAAAAAATTCAATGAATCAAATGTAAAATGAATACTTTAGACATAATTAAAATATTAACAACATAAGGATAATTCACACAAACCTCCGGATGTCTGTTACTTATTGGGACGACTGCTGGAGGGTTTGGAATTCTGCTTAATTTTAATGTTGGATTATTATATATGCCCAATACAATAAAAAGAAGGATAATATGACCAAAAAAGCTAATATTTATACTAACTAGGTGCATTTATACTAACTAGATTTTTCTGATAGTCTAGTGCATTATTTACTCTATTTTAGAATTGTTTTGTAGCCTGGGGGTGCAGCTTAGTAGTAGAATGCTTGCCCAGCATATGACTTCCTGGGTTTGACCCTTAGCACCACACACAAAAAAATTCATTAATCAATAAAAATAAAATTTAAAAAGACTCACTATTTTGTAGCTAAAAAAAATAAAAAAGAAGTACATAGCACCAGATTAGGAATTAGGAGTACAGATCATGTTCAGGCCCAACTTTAACCTTTCATCTGACCTTGGGCATCCCTGACCTGTTGGTGTCTCGTTGTCCTCTATTGTAGAAATAACTCATCAGGGTAAATAATCTCTTAGTCACAAATGCACATATTCATAACTCTCCAGTCATCTCTGCATTTTTGTTTGCTTGCTAAATCATGAAGCAGAAAGGAAACACAGGGATGATCTACTCTAAACCTCTTATTTTATAGAGGGAAAACTGAAACCCAAAGAGGAGACGTGTTTTCTCAGAGTCACTGTGAGAGTTGAACAAAGATCCCGGATCCTGAGCCCCAGCTCAGGCTCTTTCCATAAGCTCTGAGGCTCTAACTGCCTCTCAGTGGTGGTCTGAGGACACAGGAGGGAACGTCCACAGTGGGGAAGATACCAAAATAGATAAGGACAACCTATTAGCACTAAACAGTGGCGAAACGAGACCCGATATTATCCTTTATGAAGTCAAGCTGAGAAACTGAATGCAGGGGGTGTTTTATGTCAGGACTGCAGCAATTATGAATGGACTGATTAATAAATAGGCAAACAAATACTAGGAAATCAGACCTGTTTTAATGCTTCAGATTCACAGCAACGCCCTGTTAACACGAACTTCAAGTATTAACACTAATAACCACCCTAATCAGAGGAATGAAAACTCAAATTAATTCAAATGCTGCTCAATAGACCATCACTGCGTCATCACTGCCTGCTACTTTGCTATCTGTTCAGATTTCCATGCAGTAATTAAATCCATTAACATGTAAAACTGGCTTTTGTTCTCAAGGGGAAAAATGAAAAAAGGAGCTGAACAACATCCTTGGTGATAGAACTCCGACTTCTCAGAACTTCCATTGCATCCAAATTCTTGGCCCTTGCTTTCTGAAATAGCAGCTCACGCACGGCAGGCTTTGCAGCTGGGTCCACAGCATTTCTTTACCCAAAAGGAAGACATGGATTGACGAAGGGGAGGGGCATAGGACTTAAAAGCAGGAGGCTCATGGGGAGGTCATAGCTCTGCCTCATACAGAGCTATAAAACTTGGTTTTATAATGCACATGTTTTCTAGCTTCATTTTCCCCATTTGTGAAATGAGAATAATGTGTGCTCTTCCAAGCAGCTTGTAGGACTCAAGTGAGATGGTGAAAGTGAAGGTGCTTTGCAAGCATTAAAGCACTCCACAGTATGAGCTGTTTATTTTTCATAATGTTCAGATGCTCGTAGGGTCTTAAAGATATTCATTGAACACAATGGGAATATAACGCAGGGTGGGAAAATAAGGTGTATATGTGGTTCACATTAAGACCTACTGAAGAATACATTCTGAAAGAGAATATAACATGACTTTAGTACAGATATAAAAGACTACATGCCAAAGATTTTATTTAACTCATTCATTAATGAGACAGTAGACTGAAAAAATTCTTCATATAATTAAGGTAGTTTACACTACCATCCCTTCCTCCAACCATGAGGGAATATTTTATTATTATTATCTGACCACTCTGAGCAGAGAAAGAAACGTCACATGGCTCTCCAACTGCTTTATCTCCTAAAGACACTTCTTTAGAAGGATAAAATCAGAATTGTCAGGAAGAGGAAATGGAAAGAGTATTAAAATGCTAATGCAGAATGATGGTGGTTAATTTTATGCATCAACATAGACAGTGTTTTACATGAAAATAGCATTGAAATCAGTAAACACTGGGTAAAGCAGTTTGCTCTCCATAATGCTAGTGGGTCATAGGTCTCATCCAAACCAGTTGATCAACTACATGACCAGCCTACCAAGCAGAAGGGAATTCTCAAGCAAACCATCCATAGATTTCATGGGTGCCATCCAGTCTCTTGGGTCTTCAGCTGCCAGCCTTCAGACTGATACTGGAACGTGAGCACTCCTGGTCTGTACCTGCTGGTCTTTGAACTATAAGTACATTGTCAGATTTCCTGGTCTCCAGCCTTCCACCCCACACTGTGGATCCTGGATTCGTCAGTTGCATGCACACGCGCGCACACACACACATACACATCCTATTGGTTCTGTTTCTTCTCTTCTTCTCTGGAGAACCCTGACTAACACACACTCACCACCCAAATGGGAGTCACTGCAGATTTAGTAGTGGGTAGTTTTTACTCCACTCATGTGAAATCTCAGGAAAGTAATTCCCAATGAAAACCTGGAAACCTTGATTTCTGGGAGGGAGCAAGGCCTGGTTAGTAGCCCGAGTCACCATGGATGGAGTCCCATGGGACCTAGCATTCCCCACCAGGAAGCCTCAGCTCTAGTTCAAATCTCCCCACCCTACCTAGGCAGGAATCATCACAGTAGGTATTCCTGGATTTCCTGACAAGGGAGTTATGGGGAAGTGTCGGAACTTGAGAACTATAGAGCGAGGATAGAGGAAGAGTAACCTAAGTCATAAAGCTCCTGGAAGAAGAAACACACTCCTAGAATGAGGCCTAGTGACTGTCTTTTCTGAGGCTCACAGTGAAGGTGTAGAAGTATCACAGAAAATACTATCACATCCCTTACTCAGTGCTGCTTAGTAATGTGTCAGGAACTGTGCTCAGTATGCTTGGCATCAATTATCATGTGATCATCTTAGCAATGCTGAAAGCTAAATCATCTCCATTCAACACAGGGGAACTGAGTTCAGAGAGGGAAAGTAGCTTGCTTTAAATCACCCAGCCCTGGGAAAGGGAAATTAAAGACAGCACCAAACACCCACATGGGCTTGGGTAAAGAGGGAGGGTTGTAGCAGGTTAGGACTGGGGGCCTTGCAGGCAGGGTACTGCCTGAGGATGACTTGGATGGGGGTTAGCATCTCCATCTCTTCCTCCCAGAGACTAGCTGATGCTCAGTTTTAAATCAGTGGTTACCAACAACATATCCTCCTAATTACACCTTACCCATCAGCCAAGGAAGAAGTTATGGTTGCTGGAGGCAGCTTTTATGGGTCACCTCCACCACCCAAGAGCAGAGTAATTAGCAGTTACTGATGGCTTTCATTCATTAACAATTATTCCCCATCTCAGATTGCTCAGGAGCCACTGATTCAAGGTCACATTTCCATATACCAAGAATTCTTGCAGGAATTCCTTGGTGATGTTAAGTGAGACACTTGATAGGTCACGGGTTATAAGACAAGAGTTACTGACACATTAGCTGGCTTGAAGACAGGGCAGGTCTAGGTGTCAGGAGAGTGGATTAGAGACTACCAGCTCTGCCTCCTTGAAGCTGTGCAGTCTTGGGCAGCACCTTACTTTCCTGAGCTTCTGAAAATGGAGATGTTACCATAGTCTTATACTGAGTACCAAATAAATGTGTAAATGTGAATGGGGTTTTATACTTGAAAGCACAGGTCAGTGAACTTTTTTTGTAAATGGACAGGTAGCAAATAACTTGAACTTTGGAGGTCGTACAGTCTCTTTTGCAATTACCCAACTCAGCTGTGATAATATGAAGACAGCCTTAGGTAATACATGACAAATGGTGCAAGACAGATCTCCTGTCAGGCCCCGTCTCCTCTCTTCTAGCTTGTCATTCTCAAGAATTAACAATAGAACATGCTGAGGATGCAACATATCAACATCAGGAAAGATCAGCTGGAATAGCCTGGGCCCGAGAAACAGAATTTCCTTCACTACTTCAGCCCAGTGATTCATGTTCCTGAGGGTATTATACCCAGGATGGGCTGCTTTTTGGGATCCTTCAGCTGTGATGCAAGTAAGGCATGTGCAGGGAGGATTCCATCTACCCTGGCAGCTTTCCTGAGCCTTGGGGTGCTGACTTGCAATGAATCCTAGATTCGGTTGTCTCTGGTTGCCAATCTACAAATAACAAATTTTCATCTCATGTAACTTGTTGCTTATGAATGTGTTGTTCTCACCAGATTCAGACAAGTTGGTAACCCCTACAACAGTGAACCTGCTGCACAAATAAGAGCAGCTGTGTTTCAATAAATCTATTTTTGAATGCTGAAATTTAAATTTCATATAATTTTCACACTTCATGAATTATTTTTCTTTTGATCTTTTTCAACCTTTTAAACTTTAGCCTATTCAAAAATAGAAAGCAGGCCAGATTTGGCCAGTGGGTCAATCTCCACCCAAAAGTGCTACATAAATGTGCAAAATGCAGTAGGAAAAGAAGTTTTGCAAAAATGTGAAGAAGACCATATTTTAAAAAATACTAATGTCTGTCTTTTTAAAAGCAACTGCTTACTGAGCATCAAGTACTTGAAATCTAGGAAAAGAGAGGTTAGTGTAGTCTGAATCAGTCATGGAGGAACTCAGAAAAAATACAGTATTTGACATGAGCTGGAAGGTGCAGTAGGATCTCAAGAAACAGAACCAAGGAAAGGAGGATGAGCAGAGGCAGAGAGGAGACAAAGGACACATAAGGGGAGACACCTGACGAAAGAAAGTACTAATAATGGGCAATGTCAGGACTTCAGCCTGAAACTCCTGACTCCCACTCAAGTACTCTTTCCAGGTCCCAGCTGCCTCATAAACTATGTGGATGAATCACAGTATCTAGAAGCATCCTGTTCTAGGATAACTTATCATCACATTGGGAAATACTCTGAACTAGTTATTTAAAACTAACAGTTGTGTTAGTAAGATTTCCATTGCTATGACCAAAATACCTGACAAGAACAACGTAGAGGAGGAAAGATTTATTCTGGCTCATGGTTTCAGAGGTCTTTGTTCATGGTTGGCTGATTCCAGTACAGAACTATCATAGTGGATGAGTATGGCAGAGGAAGCTGCTCAGCTATGACAACTGGGATGCAGAGAGGGGACGGGGCTAGGGAAAAAATAAACCCTTAAGGGGCATTCCCCTTTCTCCTTCAACCAGGTTCCACCTCCCAGTAGTCCAGTCAGCCATCAAAGGATTAATCCACTGATGAGGTCAGAGTCCTCATAATCCATTCACTTCCCCAACTCTGGACATTGTTGCACTGGAAACACACAACCTTTGGGGGACATTCCAGAGCCAAACCATAATAAAGATATCAGGTATCCTACAGATAATATCTCATCTGGGACTCACAGTAATCCTTGAAGAAAATCTGGTTATCCCCATCATCCTGCTTTTATAGATGAGAAAACTGAGACAATTTCTCACTGTTCTCAGCACGACCATCCTAAACTACAATAAACATTTATGTATTACTCTCCAAAGATTCTCAGAAGGAACTCAGAGAAACACAGCCAGCAGTAATCTAAGGGCCATGGTCAGCTTGGCTTCCACAGAAGATGGAAACACATCCCAGGTGGGCCAGTCAGAGTGTTCAGAGGGGGTGATACGTGGCAGTCTGTGTAGATGACTCAACGCCACTCTGTTTGAAGAGGCTGCAGAGTTTCATCCATTAGCAAGCCTAGAGTGGTTCCTAAGAATGACTACAAATGCCTTGCTGGGAATGGCATGCTCTAGGAGGACTCATAGTAGCAGCAGTGTGGGGTTTAGGAATAATTAAATAACATTTTCAGCTTTCCTCAGAGCCCTTGGACTAAAACAAAGAAACAGGTGAGAAGAGGAAATTGAGGGTTATTTGTGTTTGGTTAATGGGCCTTGAATCAACAGAACTCTGCTCCTCCGCCGGCAGCAGCCGGTCCCTGCAATCTGGGGAGCCTGTATACTCACAAAGTGCCCATTCAAGAGCCATGGAAGCTGGCACAATGCAGCAATCAGACAGGCCCCGGCTTCTCCATGGTGCTACACCTGCACCTGTTATCATGGCAGGAACTTCTTTATCAGCCCTTAGAAACTTACAAAAAGGAGGAGGTTGTCTTTTATCACTTCTCTTCCAGTCTTCGCAGGCAAGCATACTAACCAATACCAAAGTCAGTCTCTTTTTTTGGAGAACAAGTAAGCCCCTGGGGTCTGGCAGTTACAGGTCTATCGCATGGCATCAACATACCTGAGTTCCTTGGACTGTAAACCAGCTCTAGCTCTAGGGGTGTGGACAAGGTTGGTAGCTGTGGCTGTAGCTAGAACCAGGGGGATGGGAGCTGCATTAGCATCCACCCCGCCACTTGGGAGAATGAATGCATGAGCTGGCTTGTCAGGTGCGGAAGGAAGCTGAATGCTTTTTTGATTGCTATAATTGCAGCAAATTGGACGCTTGAGAGAGCCTGTTTAACAAGAAGAATCTCATGGATGAGACTTAGGGAAGACGCCCCTCTTCAGTTCCCTCTCCTTTGTCCTGTGTGTATGAGATAATTCTCCAGCCATCACAGATTGTGAATAGGCTGCTAATTTTAGTTGTGTAAGCCAAACAAAGACCCTGGTTGGTAGATCCGGAAGGTGATTCATCTGATATGTTGTTTGCATGGTGGAAGCTAGAGGTCTTAACAGGAGCCCCTGACTATTTCCAACTTTCCTTACAAGGAGTTGGATGACTTCTTAAGTGGCCATCTCAATGTGGACATCAGTACCCTTTTTTCTGCTATGGGCCTTCTGTCTTGGTAGTGCTGGGTGTTTGAGTGTGGGGATCCTCCTCTGCGACTTCTTAATTGGGAGGAGTCAGGAAGGCAGCAGTGAAGCCAAAGACAGGGAAAGATCCATAGAGACCCCATATACACCCAAGCCCAGTGGTCTTGGACATCTGTGGGGAAAATAGACATGAGTAAAGAGGATTCAGAACCTGTGTGGGAGTCGAATTTTAAAAACTATTGAGGAAAGTTGAGGATGTCCTGATTCTTTTATTGGTGTGCTTGTGATTGGTACCTGGACTTGTTGAGCTGAAAATTACAAGCTCAGTGCCTTTTTAAATAGTCTGTCATAATAGCTAAGGGAATATCATATCTGATTTCTAAGTCATTCCTGCTACCTTACTGTTTGTTTACTTGAAATAGGTCACTCTGCCTTGTTGTGACTTCAGGTGACCAATAAGTCACAATTTGCCACTTTTTTCCTGCTTAAGCACTGGAAGTCCTGCATCCTGGAAAACCCCTCCATTCTGGACAAACCAGGATGGTTGGTCACCTTCCTGAGCCCCATAATCTCCACTGGGGGCATAAAATTTGCTAGATAACTTCTAAGACTCTTCTGACAAGAGCATTCTTAGAGCTGGTGAGTTTCTCATCTCTTGAACTCTTCCATCCTACTCAAATATTAGCCTCCTCACGCCTCAGACATGGTATGTTCTTTGGTGTTTTCTTTGCCTTTTCTTCCTTCCTGAAATTTCCTTTTCCACCTCTCTTTCCAAAATACTCTAACTCATTCTTTGAGGTTTTAAATGCACATTCATGCCTACAGATGAGGAAACAGGATAGGGTTGTCAAGTGGGTTGGCCAAGATCTTCTAGTGGCTAAGTGGCAGAGGTGGAGTATGAATTTAGTGATCTTGCTCCAGAGGTCATACTTTTAATGACTCCATTCTACTACATTCTGTGCATATCTCTTCGATGGCATTTGCTACATGTGTTGATTACTTATTTGCATATTTGTCCTCCAAGCTGGACTATAGTCCTTGAGAACACAGTTACCTCTTATTCTTTATCTAGAGCATCTAGCACAGAGCTGGAACATGGTAGATGCCCAGTTTTTGCCCAATAAGTAGCCAAATGAATCATGGGCATATATGCAGAGGAGTGACAGAACAGGGCCAGCTAGGTGCCACTGCATTGAGGAAACTGCATAATCCTGGGGAGGGAGCCTGGGGATCAAAGACCAAAAGATTTACTATGAGCAACCTGGAAATCATCACTCAAATCTGTGTTCTCAGAGAACAGAAAAACTAAAACTCACTCATGATAGTTTTAAAGGCACCCCACTCACATTTGTGTAGTCCCCAACACTGGACCATTCACATGTGTTGCTTCCCATCAGCCCCAAATGTCCATATATATGAAAAAAACACCCCAGAGGGAGACAGAATTGTTCTAGGTACTGAAAATTAATGTTAAGACTTATGGGTGAAATAATAGAGGGAGTTTTCAAAGATGAATAGAAACTTTCAGGTACAATATGGGAACTGTTATTTTAACCAAAAATAAAAATACCACATTTTCGAATAAGGATGTTTTTAATAGAAACTATTGGCAAAGTCCAACTCAAACCATTTCAAATATAGGAGAATTCACTGATTCGGTTCACTGGGCAGTCCAGGCTTTCAGCAGCTCCAGAGGTGGTTGATTCAGTGGCTCAGTAGTGTTTCTCCGTTTCAGAAAGTTGACTCCATACTATGACTGGTTTTTCTGGTGTCTGCTGTGATGCTTCCGGTAGCAGTCAGTGCTGTCCCTCCTTCTATCATCTAGTGGGAGATGACCTGAATGTTAGCTCCAACCACTAAATAAAAACCCTGAGGGAAATCCAAGATGGTGGACTAGAGGGAGGCTGCATTCCTTGTCACTTCATAACTCGGGTTTCAAGCAGAGGATATCTGTTTCGTGGTGAGGCAGTTTTTGCTACTTATCAATCCCCTGCTGTTTACCCCATTTGTCTATTGTGATCACCTGCAGTCTGCCAGCATATCAATGCCTTTTTGAGTGCAGCTTGCTTACTGTCAGGTGCCTATCACCCACCATTTGCCTGCCTCTTGCAAGTCCATCACCTGCCTTTCACCTATCCATCACCCACTGCCCGAGGTTCACCTCCTCGGCCGACAGCAGTCAGCAAACTGACCACAACCAGTGGAGCGCCAGCTGTCTGCTGTTGCCTGGAAGTCCACTGCCACAGTACCTTGCAGGTTTGATTACACGTGGCTGCCACCGTTTTGAGATGACAGCCAGACCTCGTAGGACCCCTGACTGAGCCCCGTTTCCAAGGTCCCTCAGCCCGACCAATCACTCCCTGCCTCTAGAGCCCTCACATCAACTGACTGCACCCTAACTCAGGACCCCCAGACCGACTAATTGCACCCCATCTCCAGGATCCTGCAACTAGACCAACCACACCCCACCTCCAGGACCCCTGACCAACCAACCGCACCCTGCCTCCAGGACCTCCAGCCAACCACGCCAACACCCTGAGCTGCAGCTCCCCATTTGCCAACACATTTGGAAGCCACAGTGGCCATCTTGCATAATCCTGGAAGCTGTATCTTCTATCTTTAGGTGGGGCAAATTCCATCTTGAGATGCCTGCTAGAGACTGGAAGCTCATTGTAAGGTAACTCTCATACATCAGTCTACTGCAGACTAGAAGGTTTGAATGCTATATGACTTACAGTGTAGATTTTCTTTTTTCTCCTTATTGAAAAATTTTAAGTTTTTATTTCTTTACTTTGCTTGCTCTCTTTTCCTTTTGTTTACCTGTTCCCTCAGAGTCTCTTTCTCCCTTTTCCCATGCTAACAACCAACTTCTTTTGATCACACTCTCACTCTTTCTATTATCTAGACTTCTATATATTCTTTTCTTATCCCATTAACAGCTACATCCTACACCCCTCTGCATCCTCTTTGTCCTACATTAGAAACTGCAGATCTTATTGCAAGTCTATTTGTTATAC
This sequence comes from Sciurus vulgaris, assembly GCF_902686455.1. Lineage (NCBI taxonomy): Eukaryota > Metazoa > Chordata > Mammalia > Rodentia > Sciuridae > Sciurus > Sciurus vulgaris. Next base: position 86,019,450 of record NC_136470.1, read on the forward strand.
TGAAGATAATAATTGAACTCATTCTGTTTATTGTGACAATATTGTTAATGTCCTCAGAGGGGCTATTTGGTCTAGGGTTGCATACTGTCTGAACTGGGCACTGCTAATATTGATCTCCCCCTTAAAGAACAGGTTTTGGAAACCTATAGGGCCACTGTAAGCCTATCGTGGGGAATTTGCAATACCCCAGATCTGCACTGCTAGAGGGGAAGATACATGAACAACATGAAAAAACAAGGGAAGAAAATGATTCAAACAAATCTAGATTCTATATTAATAGAATCCAGTGACAGTATGGTAGAAGAAGTGTCAAAAAAGGACTTCAGATTATACATGATTAAGATGATTCGTGAAGCAAAGGATGAGTTAAGAGAGCACATGCAGGTAATGAATGATCATATCAATAAGCAGTTGAAAGACCAACTGCAGGAAGCAAAAGATCATTTCAACAAAGAGCTAGAGATTCTCAAGAAAAACCAAATGGAAATTCTTGAAATGAAGGAAGCAATAAATCAAATAAAAAACTCAATGGAAAGCATCACCAAAAGATTAGACCACTTGGAAGACAGAACCTCAGACAATGAAGACAAAATATTTAATCTTGAAAATAAAGTTGCCCAAACAGAGAAGATGGTAAGAAATCATGAACAGAATCTCCAAGAACTATGGGAATCATGAAAAGACCAAATTTAAGAATTATTGGGATTGAGGAAGGCACAGAGATACAAACCAAAGGAATGAACAATCTATTCAATGAAATAATATCAGAAAATTTCCCAAATCTGAAGAATGAAATGGAAAATTAAATACAAGAGGCTTACAGAACACCAAATGCACAAAATCACAACAGATCCACACCAGGTCACATTATAATGAAAATGCCTATATACAAAATAAAGATAGGATTTTGAAGACTGCAAGAGAAAAGCATCAGATTGCATTTAGGGTGAAATCAGTATGGGTATCAGCAGATTTCTCAGCCCAGGCTCTAAAAACTAGAAGGGCCTAGAACAACATATTTCAAGCTCTGAAAGAATATGGTTGCCAACCAAGAATCCTATACACAGCAAAACTAACCTTCACATTTGAAGATGAAATAAAATCCTTCCATGATAAACAAAAGTTAAAAGAATTTATAAATAGAAAGCCTGCGCTACAGAATGTTCTCAACAAAATATTCCATGAGGAAGAAATGAAAAACAACAATGTAGGTCAGCAAAGGGAAGAACTACCTTAAAGAAAAATCCATGCAAAGGAGAAACCAAGCCAAGTTAAAAACCCAAAATAAGCCCAAATGACTGGGAATACAAATCATATCTCAATAATAACCCTGAATGTTAATGGCCTAAACACATCAATTAAAAGACATAGACTGGCAGAATGGATTAAAAAGAAAGACCCAACAATATGCTCCTTCAAGACACTCATCTCATAGAAAAAGATATCCACGCACTAAAGGTGAAAGTATGGGAAAAAACCTACCATGCACATGGACTCAGTAAAATAGTGGGGGTTTCCATCCTTATTTCAGATAAAGTGGACTTCAAGCCAAAGTTAGTCAGAAGGGATAAAGAAGGACATTTCATACTGCTTAAGGGAACCATAAATCAGGAAGACATAACGATAGTAAATATTTATGCCCCAAACAATGATGTATCCATGTACATCAAACAAATCCTTCTCAATTCTAGGAATCAAATAGACCACAACACAATAATTCTGGGTGACTTTAACACACTGCTGTCACCACTAGATAGATCTTCCAAACAAGAACTAAACAAAGAAATCATAGAACTCAATAACACAATCAATAACCTAGACTTAACAGATGTATATAGAATATTCCATTCATCAACAAGCAAACACACTTTCTTCTCAGCAGCACATGGAACCTTCTCGGAAATAGACCATATGTTATGCCACAAAGCAGCCCTTAGGAAATGCAAAAAAATAGAGATACTGCCTTGTGTTCTATCAGATCATAATAGAATGGAATTAGAACTCAATGACAAAATAAAAAACAGAAATTACTTCAACACCTGGAAACTAAATAATATGCTATTGAATGAAGAATGGATAACAGAAAACATCAGGGAGGAGATAAAAAAATTCTTAGAGGTCAATGAAAATGGCAATACAACATATCAAAATCTCTGAGACACTATGAAAGCAGTACTAAGAGGAAAATTCATTGCATGGAGTGCATTCAAGAAAAGAATAAAAAGTCAACAACTAAATGACCTAACATTACAGCTCAAAGCCCTAAAAAAAGAAGAACAGAATAACAGCAAAAGTAGTAGAAGACAGGAAATAATTAAAATCAGAGCTGAAATCAGTGAAATTGAAGCAAAAGAAACTATTCAAAAAATTGACAAAACAAAAAGTTGGTTCTTTGAAAAAGTAAACAAAATAGACAAACCCTTAGCCACACTAACAAAGAGAAGGAGAGAGAAGACTCAAATTACTAAACTATATGATGCAAAAGGAAATATCACAATAGACACCACTGAAATACATTACATAATGAGAAGCTACTTTGAAAATCTATATTCCAACAAAAAGAAAATACTTTAAGACATTGACAAATTTCTGGAGACTTACGCTCCTCCCAAACTGAACCAGGAGGACATACACAATTTAAATAGATCAATATCGAGCAATGAAATAGAAGAAGCCATCAAAAGCCTACCATCCATGAAAAGCCCAGGACCAGATGGTTTCTTAGTCAAGTTCTATAAGACCTTCAAAGAAGAACTCATTCCAATACTTCTCAAAGTATTCCAGGAAATAGAAAAGGAGGGTACCCTACCAAACTCATTCTATGAAGCTAATATCACCCTCTTACCCAAACCAGGAAAAGACACATCAAGGAAAGAAAATTTTAGACCAATATCCTTGATGAATATAGATGCAAAGATCCTTAACAAAATATTGGCAAACTGTATCCAAAAACATATTAAGAAAATTGTGCACGACTATCAAGTGGAATGCAAGGATGGTTTAACATCCGTAAAACAATAAACATAATCCATCATGTCAATAGACTTAAGGATAAGAATCATATGGTTATTTCAATTGATGCAGAAAAACGTTTGACAAAATACAACACCCCTTCATGCTCAAAACACTAGAAAAAATAGGGATAGTAGGAACATACCTGAACATTGTAAAGGCTATTTATGCTAAGCCCATGGCCAATATCATTCTTAATGGAGGGAAACTGAAAGCATTCCCTTTAAAAATGGGAACAAGACAGGGATGCCCTCTTTCACCACTTCTATTCAATATCATATTTGAAATACTAGCCAGAGCAATTAGACAGACTAAAGAAATTAAAGGGATACATATAGGAAAAGAGGAACTTAAGTTGTCACTATTTGCTGATGACATGATTCTCTATTTAGAGGATCCAAAAAACTCCTCCAGAAAACTTCTAGACCTCATCAATGAATTCATCAAAATAGCAGGTTATAAAATCAACATGCATAAACCTAAAGCATTTTTATACATGTTATGAAACATCTGAAAGGGAAATGAGGAAAACAACTCCATTCACAATATCCTTAAAAAAAAATAAAATATGTGGGAATCAATCTAACCAAAGAGGTAAAAGATCTCTACAATGAAAACTACAAAACACTGAAGAAAGAAATTGAGGAAGACCTTAGAAGATGGAAAGATCTCCCATGTTCTTGGATAGGCAGAATTAATATTATCAAAATGACCATGCTTCCAAAGGCACCATACAGATTTAATGCAATTCCAATTAAAATCCCTATGACATTTCTCATAGAAACAGAAAAAGCAATGAAATTCATCTGGAAGAACAAAAGACCCAGAATAGCCAAAGCAATTCTGGGCAGGAAGAGTGATGCAGGTGGTATCAATATACCAGACCTTAAACTATACTATAGAGCAATAGTAACAAAAATGGCATGGTACTGGCACCAAAATAGACAGGTAGATCAATGGTACAGGATAGAAGACATGGAGACATACCCACATAAGTACAGTAACCTCATACTAGACAAGGGTGCCAAAAACTTACAATGGAGAAAAGATAGTCTCTTCAACAAATGATGCTGGGAAAACTGGAAATTCATATGCAGTAAAATGAATCTAAACCCCTATATCTCACCCTGTACAAAACTCAACTCAATATAGATCAAGGATCTAGGAATTAGACCTGAGACCCTTCACCAAATAGAAGAAAAAGTAGGCCCAAATCTCCATCACGTTGGCTTAGGACCAGACTTCCTTAACAAGACCCCCTAGTGCAAGAAATAAAAGCAAGAAACAATAAATGGGATAGATTCAAACTAAAAAGTTTTTTCTCAGCATAGTAAACAATCAATAATGTGAAAAGAGAGCCTACAGAGTGGGAGAAAATCTTTTCCACACACACTTCAGACAGAGCACTCATCTCCAAAGTTTATAAAGAACTCTAAAAACTTTATACCCAAAATACAAAGAACCCAATCAATAAGTGGGCTAAAGAAATGGGCAGACAATTCACAGAAGAAGATATACAGGTGACCAACAATTATATGAAAAAGTGCTCATCATTCCTGGTAATTAGAGAAATGCAAATTAAAACCACCCTAAGATTTCATATAATTCCAATTAGAATGGCTTTTATCAAGAACACAAGCAATAATAAGTGTTGGCATGGATGTGGGGAAAAAGGAACACTCATAACATTGCTGGTGGAGTTGCAAATTGGTGCAACCACTCTGGAAAGCAGTATGGAGATTCCTCAGAAAACTTGGAATGGACCCACCATTTGACCCAGCTATCCCACTCCTCAGTTTATACCCAAAGGACTTAAAATCAGCATACTACAGTGATGCAGCCACATCAATGTTCATAGCAGCTCAATTCAGAATAGCTAGATTGTGGAACCAACCTAGATGCCCTTCAATTGACAAATGCATAAAGAAACTGTGGTATATATACACAATGGAATATTACTCAGCCATAAAGAATAGTAAAATTATGGCATTTGCTGGTAAATGGATGAAGTTGGAAAATATCATGCTAAGTGAAATAGGCCAAACCTGAAAAACCAAAGGCCGAGTGTTTTCTCTGATAAGTGCATGACAATATAAAATGATGGGGGATGGCAGGGGGAAGAGAAGAATGAAGGAACTTTGGATGGTTTAGAGGAAAAAGGGGTAGGAGGGGGTGGGAATGGAAAAACTAAAATGAAGCAGACAGTATTACCCTACACATATGTATGATTACATGAATGGTGTGAATCTACATTGTGTACAAGAGTAAAAATGAAAAGTTGTACCCCATTTCTGTACAATGAATCAAAATGTCTGTAAAAATAAAAAAAATATTTTAATAAAAAAAACCAAAACCTAACTTTTGCCTATTGATTCCTTTGTCCTGCCTGTGGCCAGGAGAATGTCATGTGCTTAGGGGGCAGTAACCACTGAAGCAAGGGGGTCAAGGTTAGCATGAGTTATTTAGAATGATGTGGGAGAAAAAACACAATTTTTCAGTTCTATCATTATAGCGAGAAGCCTCCAAGTAAATCATTCCCTATGTCCTGCTTAGGCACGGTATCAAGGGACAAAAGAGTAGAGAACTAAGAGCTAAATTGATGACATTTGGGTATTAGACAAATAATTTTCATGAGCCCCACCCTAAAACACTACAATTTTCTCTCTGAAACCATGTGACTCTACAGCATTCTATGATAATTATCAATGCATTTGTCTGCCCAGTGAGCAATATGAAGGAACTCCTATAGGCATAGGAATGTTTCATTGAAATGGATCTGTCACCACCTAGGGTCTTCTGCAGGTTTAAAAAACATTGAGTGATTCCTTTTAGGTTCTTTGTGGTAACTAGGATGCTTCAATGGCAGAAGGGGAAAAGCAGAGGCCTGTTCCTTGACTCACTTCTATAACTTTTCCTTCCATAAATTATTTATTGTCTGTTTTAGTTTACTAATGCATCTTGTGTTTTAGTCAGCTATTTCACTCCTATGACTAAATGATCTGACCGGCACAATTCTAGAGGAGGAAAGGTTTATTTGAGGACTCACGGTTTCAGAGGTCTTAGTCCATAGAAGGCTGGCTCCACTCCTCAAGGCTCAAGGTGAGGTTGAACACCATGGCGGAAGAGTGTGGCAGAGGGAAGCAGCTTACATCATCAGGAAGCAGAGAAAGAGAGAGTCTCCAATCTCCAGAAAAAAATATATATGCCCCAAAGCCATGCCCCAATTCCAATCTCCTCCAGCCACATCCAATTAATCTCATCAGGGATTAATTCACTGATTGGGTTAAGACTCTTACAACCCAAATTTTGTTTCTCCTCTGAACCTTCCTGCCTTGTCTCACATGTGAGCTTTTGGAGGATACCTCACATCCAAACCATAACATCTTGAGTATTTGATAATATGGTAGTTTTGTATTTTACTCTCTTAGCTAAGTTGGAACTACAATTCCTAGAATTCCTTTTCCTGTATGGTTCTGAGTTAGTATTAGCACAAGTTAGTGTTCTAAGTCATGTGAGATTTGGAAGGAGAAAGTGAAAAATCCATTTGATTTTCTTTTTCTTCTAAATGTCAACGAGGACAAGCATGGTTGTAAGTCAGTATCCCTGGCTTACTTGATTGGTATGGGGTAGAGTTGGGGCTGTAGCTCCTCCAGCTCCTGCCAGGTCCCATCCTTTTTCTGCCCTGAATCCTGAACCCAATGCAAGAATTACTCTATGGTACGAGGTACCAGCTTTTCTTGTATCTCAGCTGCATCATTGAAGATGAAGGAAGTGAGACACAGATACCGGTCAAGCTTCTAGTCTGTTCTTTGTATCCCTACTTCTTGCTTATATTTTCTTTCACATTCCTAGCCTGCTGACTTCAAGTCCAATACCAAAAGCAGAAGTTACAGACTTAATAGCCAACATATCAGCTATCACAATTATTCATGGAATATATCTCTTATTCTATGCCACTCAGAATGGTCCTATTTCCCTGAATCCTAAGTGATATAAGAATATTTATTGAATATTTACTACAATGTTATATATATACACACACACATATATATTATGTGTATTTACTATAATGTTATTTAATGTTACTATAAGCACAGAGAATTTAAGTAGTTTACCCCAAATCATACTTGCTCAAATTTGTAAGAGGCTAATCCAGGATTTTTAACTTTGATAGTCAAGTGGAGTCTGTGCCCTTATCCACTGTCTTGTTTGTATAAGGAAAAGCTATTCTAGATATCCTTGGATTCTCCTGTAGCTTGCAACTCTCTGGGAAATAGGTTCTGTTAAATTCTTAATCTCTAGAATAGTGTATATCAAAGTATGGTCCAAATGTCTTCTACGTCAGAATCACCTAGAAGACTGGTTGCAGGACATTCCCTGAGTTCTGCAGGTATGGGGTGGTTTTCTCAAATGATTTTGATGCACAGTGAAGTTTGACAACTACTCACTGCCCCCAAGAGAATAATAGCATAACAAATAAGTGTGTGTTTGTGCATGCGTGTGTGTGTGTGTGTGTGTGCGTGCGTGCGTGCGTGCGTGCGTGTTTGGGAAAAACTGGAAGGAGTCTTCTCGGAGGTGGCCTCCCACCAGGCTGTCATTTTAAGAGATGGCTGGGTTGCAGCCTCTGGTCTGTAGTTGAAGAAGACACAAGCAACAGAGTTGATACCAGAAAGCTCTGACAGGGTTTGCCTCTGCTCCTCCTGGAAGCCCCTCTAGAAACAGCTCCAGAGACATCTTCAGTGAGGCAGGCTGTCATCAGCCTGCCCCTTGACAGCGCCAGGAAGCAATTAGAGTGGCAGCAGCTGAAGGGGTAGCAGTGCCATTTGCATACATCCTTACCACCCCTCTGTCATCTGCCAGGGTTGTTAATTAGAAGTGTTTCTCTCCCTTCTCTGTGGGTTTATCATTCATTGATCTTCTCTTGGGAAGTCAGAACTGCACTACTCGCTGGCTGGAATGAGCAGAGGTTCACCGCTGGTGACCTTGTCTGAACAGCCTCAGGGGCCAGCTCCTGCCTGCACAAATTGCACTGGAAGAAGGCAAGGCACAGGATAAAAGCCTCCGCAAGGCTGCTGCGGGCATCATTAGCAGACATGTAGGGCTGATAATGAGGCCTCTTCCACACAGATGCTGGCCTGGGGGTGCCAGCACTCCTGTCTGCGGAGAAGTAGCCCCTCAGGCCTGAGACAGTCCCTCTTGCCCCTTAAGATGGAGCCTAACAGTTTGCGATGGGCTTTCCTATTCCCTGTCTCATTTGAATTTCTTCCCATTAATCTTGATGAGGTAGGATAGAAGAAATTTAAAAAATAGAAAGGAAACATAAAGAAAAGACAAAGAAATATAACTTAAGACAGTTTCCACATACCTTTCCAGGACTATCACTCCCCAACTCTCTCTCCTGGGCCTATCACTACCAAATTTATGGAAAATCTGAAAATCTACCTGGTGTATTATTAATAAGCCCACCAACAAATAGATTAAGCAAAGAGACAGAAAACCTATAACTTAGCTGCTAATAAAGACTTTGTAAGCATGAGGGTCCTGAGAATAACCAGATCACCATAAACCATCTTGAGATCACCAGACTGATATCGCCTCAACATACCTTCCCGTAGCCAGCCCTTACCAAAGCTCCTTCAAAAAGGGAAATTGAAAATCCCAAAATGCACTTCTTACTCTGGAGATGGCCCACATTCTCCTTTGAACGTGTAGTCTTTGTTTTCCTAAATAAATCTCTGGGCCTCTACTGACATGTGCTGAAATTCTTTCCCATCATGTATGTTAAAGGCCCCACTTGTCTTATTGAGTTCCCACCTCTCTCTAGGAACTTCTTGGGAGCTTCATCCAGAGATTTCTCTTCTCCCCTAACTTTGGTATGAGTAAACTAAGGAACTTGGAACCCAACTGCTGAAAATGTTAATAACTAAAAGTTTTTTCCTATCTTTCATGCCAAACCTCTTTCACAAAATGTGCCATTTCTTAGAAGTTCATTCTTTTCTAGATGTGGCAGTATGAGGTGAGTTTTAGGTGCCAGCTAGGAACTATATTTGCCAAATTACTTAAGTGGTATTATTTACTCCTCACAGTAACCTCCAAAAAATATCATCAGAACCACTGCACAGATGAGGAAACTGAGGTTCATGCCAAATTTCCTCAGAAGTAATCTCACGGGATTTGCGGAAGGACTGGCATAACTACGTGCTGTGAGCCGTCTGGTGGGGTTGATTTGGAGCAGGGACAAACGAGTAGCAAGGCTCTTGAATTCGGACAGTTTATTGTTGGATCAGGAAACCTGGGAACCCTGGCTCTCAAAGCTGGAACTTGAGACCTCCAACCTCGAACTCCAACTTGAACTCCGCACTCTGGTGCTCGAGGAGAGCCAGCTTATATCCCCTTCAGGAGGTGAAGGGTAGGGCTGACGCCAATTATGCGAAGATTAGGCGAGCAGCTAGCTGCCCAATCATGGCAAAGGTCAAAACGAGCAGGCATGTCAGGAGCACTTGGGAACACTTGTGCACACGTTGTGTGTGTGGACTTAATTGAATACGGCCAATGATAAATCACCTGGGTGTGCTTATGTTAATCAACCTCCTCACTGCCGAGGTAACCAAAACAACTTCTGGCTGGCTGCCATGCGCCATCTTGGCGAGTCCGCAGGGCATAGCCCCCAACAGTGCTGCGCACAGGGCATGGACTAGAGAAAGATGCCGACTACCTAGAATGCACCTTACTCTGACCTCCTGACAGGGGACGTCCTAAGGCCAGGAGCTCCTCCTAACGTTTCTCCTTGCACAAGTGACTTAAATTGCCAAGATCAGGCAAAAGGAGACTGGTCTCATGTTGTTTGAGTTTGTAATCAAGCTGAACCTGGAAGATGGCTCTCCTTTTTCTGTGAAAGAGCTCTCACAATCGCTTGCTTGCATTCTGGGTTGACTTTCCTGAGAGGACTTGACCGCTGGCTGTTCTATCACACATTATTTTTACACTGGAAGATAGAAGAAAAAATCCCCTACCCCTGACTCCTTTTCAGACCAATCCTGTGGCAGGCTCAGATGCATATCCACTTGTCCTTCTGATACCAGAATCTTTGGATGTGCAAGTCCCTTGTATAAAATGGTGCAGTATTTACATGTAACCAGCACACTTTCTCCTAAAATCATATCTAATTTTTTTTATAATTCCTAATACAATATAAATGTTATATGAATAGTTATACTGTATTGTTTAGGGAATAATGACAAGAAAAAAATTCTGTCTGTATCCAGTATAATTTCTTCTTTATTTAGACTTTTCTGTTCTTTATTGAATTTGTGAATTCAGAACTCATGAAGAAGGCATGTAACAAGTAACAACTCGGTATACTTGGAATATAAGAAAATATTAATAATATGAATTCTAAAATATAATCAACATGAATTCTAGATGCTTATATTTCCTGTGTTGGAAGATATTTCAGTAGATATTTAATTCAGACTCCTACATGGTGTGGTAATTACCCCCAAAGTTGAAGGGATTGCTGTAGAATCAAGTAACTTTTCTCCTTAATGAATATCTTGAATTCTGTAGTATCCCATCACCCAGAAACACAGTAACAGTGCATAACAATGTCAGAATTATTCATTTAGAAATGAGATTATAAATTATTTGAAGAAAGGTATTGTGACTAGTGTGTTTATTTCTGATTTTCAGAGTTTTAACCCATAGATCAGCACAGGTTAGGTTCTGTCTACATAAGTGTTGAGTGAATAAACAAGTAAATGAATGAGTGAATGAATAAATGGACAGATTCCTTAGATTTCCTGACAGATTTCCCACAACTTGCTTGAAGTAGTGTAATGTCTCTTACCTTGTCTCCCTCCTTCCTGGGCCTCTACTCTAAGCTGTGATGAGACAAATACTCCATATTAATGCTCCTGACACAGTACTTTTTCATCAAGTAACAACTCGGTATACTTGGAATATAAGAAAATATTAAGAATTATGAGACTGGAGTACAGGATTGTGATTCTTTGAATCCTGTTGCTCAATATTTCTAGGAATGCCCAAGAAAAATATATGCCAGATACCAGGTATTCCCCCAATCTATTGTCAACCAAGCAGGTCAAACTACTACCTTCCTCTCCATTCTCAATCCTAAATCTGAATTCCATAGTTTACCATTTAATCACAAAGAGAGGCCAGTTTTGAACAGAACTAATACCACCACCACCAACAACAACAACAAAAGAGTTTGTGTTGATACAGATTTATCTATACCTCTGGAAATATGATCAGTCGGTGCTCTCTGCTGTGACCAAGCTATACAAACAAGACTTCTTAATTTGTTGTTTACAGCTCTTGTTATTGGTCAGTTTTCTCATTGCTTAAAAATACCTAAGACTCCATATAAAGAGGTTTATTTAACTCAGTTTTGGAAGCTAAAAGTGCAAGATCAAGTGGATCCATCAGTTGAGACTCTGGTAAGGGCCTCATGGCAGATGACATCATGGCAAGAGAGCATGTGAAACCGAGTAATCACATGGTAAGACAGAAAGTCAGAGAACTGAATGGGGCCAGTTGCACTATTTCCTATGATGAGCAAACTGAGGTCCCACAAGAACTATGCTAATCTCTTCTGAGGGTGATTACCCCCAATGAATCAGTCACCTCCCACTAGTACCTACTCTTCAAAGTCTACCACCTCTCCATACCATCACCACTTTGGGGACCAGGCTTCCATCAGATGAACCTTTAGGGAGTATATTTACTAACACTCAAAGCACAGCAACTATTCAGAGTCCTATCATAGAGTAGACTTGAAGAAAGGTATTGTAACTGGTGTGCTTATTTCTGATTTTCAGAGTTTTGACCCATAGACTAGCACATGGTAGGTTCTGTCTACAAAAGTGTTGAGTGAATAAACAAGTAAATGAATGAGCGAATGAATGAAAGGGCAGATTCCTTCGATTTCCTGACAAATCTCCCACAACTTGCTTGAGGTAGTGTGATGTCTCTTACCTTGTCTCCCTGCTTCCTGGGCCTCTACTCTAAGCTGTGAGTTCCTACCTCCCTACACCCTGCAGAGCATTCCAGCACATCCTCTCCATATCTGGCTTTAGGGATCCCTGTGTTGTTAGACCTTCTCATGCCTCCTCTACCCCACTGTTTCTCCAGGACCATTCAATGCTCCTCCCATCCTATTTGAATTGAATCCTGACTATTCCTCCTCACACACAGAAAGGAAGACACAGAGATACAAAGGCAGAAATCTTTGACAAAATGTTTAGATTAGTTATATACTTCCTAAGTGTAAACACTTGATCCATTTATTTAATTCTTCAAACTCCAAATTTCTAGTCTAGACAAATTAAGATTATATCTACTTTGCAGCATTCTATGCACTAAGTGATAGCTGTTATCACCCAGTTTAAATTTACTAAGGGTTTTCTAAGTGCCAGTTGCACAGTGACATATATATATAGCAGGTGTTTAATAAGTACTATTCAATGTTACTAAATACTTATTCAATGGATTTGTAGAGCTTGTATAGTGAGGGAAAAGAACTGCTAGGTTAAGCATAGGATCTGTTTTCACCATCTTCTTCCTTTTTTTTTTTTTTTTATGTGCTGGACACAAAAGAAGGGAAATAGGAACAGAATTTGTGATTTAATATCCTATGTTCCACAACCCATCTATCATCTTATCCTATCTCTAATCATTTGAATTTCTGCTGGATGAACTACTGAAATGTCTAGAATAACAATAATAAGCATGAGTGCATTTTTTTTATCCTTTTTGCATCAATCAAGTAACATTTGTCAGGTAACATTTTATTAAGCCAAACTTATTGTTGAGCCAAGAGAAGACATTTGTGAAGGACATGATAATTATCTTGAAATACACGGAAGCCTCTCGTAAAAAAATGAATTAGACTTTGCCCATGTGTCCTCAGCAGAAAATCATTACTAGTGGCTGGAGGTTATCAAAAAGGCAGATTTCCTCCAAGATACAGTGTGAGGAGTGGGCACGTCCCTTCAGTGTGCGTTTGTCTGTGCGTGCATGTGTCATTGGAGATGGTGTTCACTGAACTAATAGTCTGGGGCACAGGACTATTGTGACGGCCAGGGACCAAAGCAGAGTAATGAAGAAAGGACTGATGAGGATTCCATTGACTCTACTTTTAATCAGCAAATAGGTTCCATTCTAAATTTAGAAAAATTCCCTTTACCAGAACCATCTCCATCCCCAAAGCACATTCACACAAGTGTTCACACACATACACACACACACACACAAAGAGACTATGTCTTTTTTGAGTCTCCTTTTGGGGCTAGGCCCTGTTGTCACCTTAAGCGAATGTGCATCAGAATCATTATGATGGCAACAGCAATAATACTAGTGTTGACAGGAACACTCCAGCTCCCCACTGCCCTCTTACTGCCTGCCACAGATCTGTCACTAAGGTGAGCCGTGTCTCTCTTCCCTTCTGGAAGTGTTCGTGAAATGCCAGAGGGTGTGTTTAGCCCTGAAGCAAAGTGCTGCCTCCTTCCAGAAGCAGGTAGACCCCTCATAAGGCCACATGAAGGCCTGATGTGTGCACATCAAACCCTGTCACCAACATGCTCAGGGGCATTGAAGCCTTGTGGCATGCTTGTCAAAGGTCGTGTTGGTTTTCCTTGCTGCAAAGAATGTGGTAAGTCTCTCAAGACTGAGTGTCCACATTCTGAGCTCCAATACGACATCCTCACTGGACTGAGGAAGGCCCTGAATTAGAAAACACGTGGAAAAGAACAATCATAAATTGCACACACAGACTCATTACAGTTTAGCCGCGTCCATGAGAAACACGGTCCAACCATAGAGAGTGTATATTTATATGTGTATTTTAATGCAAAGAAAATGGAACCCAGGAAAAGTAATTCCAAGGGCAAACAGTAGGTTATGAGTGAGGAACATACAATCAAACCTTCTCAATGGAAAGAAACCTTAAAAGTACATAACTACAGGGTTTTCTCTGCATAAACAATCTGTTCTACCAGAGGGAAGGTAGGTCTTTCTTGCTTCTTTAAAAATATTACCTAATGCCAGGCATGGTGGCACACACCTGTAATCCCAGCAGCTCAGGAGGCTGAGATAGGAGGATTGCAAGTTCAAAGCCAGCCTCAGCAACTTAGTGAGGCCCTAAGTAACTCAGTGAGACCCTCTCTCTAAAGAAAAGATTAAAAAGGGCTGAGAATGTGGCTCAGCTCAGTGGTTAAGTACCGCAACGTTCAATCTCCGGCACCACACACACACACACACACACACACACACACACACACACACAAGAATATTACCTAAGATAATAACCTCTCAACCAGACTGATTATTTCCCACCTTGAAATTTGCCTGAGAAAGGAGAGACACTTTGGGAGCAAATGAAAGAATCTGTGCCCTCACCCTGCCACTAATTCACTGGGTGAAGGTCGGCAAGTCACACTTCTGATTTTTTGTCTATAAAGTGAAAAGGTTCCTTCCAGATTCATGAGCAGTGAAATCTGTGTGTGTCGTCTCCTCAGCCTGACTCCCAGTTTGTGACTATAGGTAAGCCATTTAGAGGACAAGGCCAGTCAGGGGAGGCCCCCCGCTTCCCACAGGCCTAGATATAGCTCACCAGAAAACACATGTGAGAATTGACTACATGACATTCTGCTTCTACTTTTATTGACATTCTTAAAGGAGCTCCTTTATTCCACACTGGAAGCTGGGACATGGAGCAGCCAATGAGAGGATAACTAAGCATTCAGGGTCAGAGGAGGCTGGGCTGTCATGGCCCCGGGGGGAGGGCACCCAAGCTTGAGGTGTAGCCTATGACTAAGGCAGCGTGGAGTCGGATGAACTGCCCAAGGAGACAGCTGAGCTATGATTAATAAATCATCATCTAACACTTGGTTTTCTTATCTGGAAAGGCTTCTATAGGATTACATAGGACTCAGGCTCAGCCAGAATTCCATGCTGTAACCTAGAACTGGAAAGACAAGAAGCTTCAAGTTGAAGTTTGGTTTGGAGAGAGGTTTAGAGTATGCCAGGGCTGCTCTACTTGGGAGGCAAGGCTGTAGGGAAAAGCAGATCAGAGATGGATCTAAGTGAGACGTAGCAGCTGGTGTTATGGCAGTGATGGAGAGCTGTGTGCCTTAAGGACCCAGGATTTAGTTCCAGTTCTTTTGGGCAAACACCCATCTCTGAGCCTTGTTTCTATCTTGTAAAATTGGAAAAATAATCTCTAGTCATGTTTATCTTATCAAACAATGCTGTAAAGCTAATATGAAAACATGCATAGAGAAGTACCCTGTCAACTAAAGAATAGTATAAAATGATAGTTTAAAAAAACATAACTGTAAGGACAGACAAATAAAAGAGAAGGTGATCTCTTCCTGTGTTTTTTCTTTTTTTTTCTATGTATATAGTACTGGGGATTGGGTCCAGGACCTCATGCAAGCTAGGCACTGAGCTACATCTGTGGCCCTGTTATATTGTGAGACACGGTCTCACTAAGTTGCTAAGTCTGGCCTCAAACTCATGCTCCTCCTTCCTCAGCCTTCCAAACAGCTGGGATTACAGGTACATGTCAGCACACCCAGCCTGGGTTTACTCTTTAATTTTTTTAAATGTTAGTACGTTATATAGTTTTATATAACAGTGAGGTTCATTTTGACTTATTCATAAATGCATATAACATGGTTTTCTCCATTTCAATTCTCAGTACTATCCTCTTCCCTCCCTTCCTCTCTTCCCTAATTCTCTTCCTTTGGTCAATTTTATTTCATTTACTCTTCTAATGACATTACAAACACATATCCGTTTGCAAAAGAAATCATAATTCTTCTGCATTTTCAGCCAACCAAATGTCCATAAAAAAGAGAACTGGAAACAAATTCGTGAATTTGTGATGTATTCTTTTATTTTATTTTTGGTACTAGGGATTGAACTCGGGAACACTCAACCACTGAGCCACATCCCCAGCCCTATTTTGTATTTTATTTAGAGACAGGGTCTCACTCGGTTGCTTAGTGCATTACTATTGCTCAGGCTGGCTTTGAACTCTCCATTCTCTTGCCTCAGCCTCCCAAGCATTTGGGATTACAGGTGTGCACCACTATACTTGGGTGATATATTCATTTTAGTAGAATGCTACTCAGCAATAAAAAAGGAACACCTATCAATACATGCAGCATTGTATATCATCTATAAGAAAAAGTATAAACTAGTGACATACTCAACTCTTAATACAAAATGTTGCATTGAATAAAAGAAGCTCTACAATAAATAGCATAGCTACTACAGGAGTCCATTTATATTAATGTCTGTCGTTTCTTTAATCAACAGTTTGTGCCTTTCTTTGGTGACTTGGAGTTTGCAGGTTTTGTCTAATACCTGAATTTGTCAGCATAAAGGTATTAAGATTTTCCTTTCTTCTTTAAGTGTCTACAGATGCTAAAAAATGGCATTTTGCCTAATATTAGTAATTCGTGGGTTTTTTTTTCATTTTTTTTCTATCTGATCAAGCAAGGTTACTTGCCTGAGACATAGCAGTCTTAAACTATTCATAAACTAGCTTTGCTTTTGAATGATGTCTCATACTGTTTGTCCATTTTCTATTTCATTGATTTCTCCTTTTTTCTTACATCCTTTCTCTTTACTTTTACTTTAATCTGCTCTTTTTTCTTCTAGATTCTTAAGAATGAAGCATGCACACAAACAATAATAGATGCTGGCATGGATGTGGGGAAAAAGGCACACTTCTACATTGCTGGTGGAGTTGCAAATTGGTGCAACCACTTTGGAAAGCAGTATGGAGAATCCTGAGAAAACTTGGAATTGGTCCACCTTTTGACCCAGTTATCCCACTCCTCAGTTTATACCCAAAGGACTTAAAATTAGCATACTACAGTAACACAGCCACATAAATGTTTATAGCAGCTCAATTCATAACAGCTAGATGGTAGAACCAAACTAGATGCCCCTCATCAGAGAAATGGATTAAAAAAACTGTGTTATATATACACAATGGAATATTATTCAGCCATAAAAAAGAATAATATTATGGCATTTGCAAATAAATAAATGGAACTGGAGAATATTATGCTAAGTGAAATAAGCCAATCCCCCAAAACCAAAGGCCAAACGTTTCCCTGATAAGTGGAGAATGATATATAATGGGAGTGGGGAGTTGGGGAGTGAGGGAAGAATAGAAGAACTTTAGATTATGTAGAAGGAAATGAGAGGGGTGGGGTATGAAAAATGGTAGAATGAGACAGACATCATTACCCTATGTTCATGTATCATAATACAAATGGTATGAATCTACATCATGTACAACCATAGAAATGAAATGATGTACCCTATTTGTGTATAATGAATCAAAATGCAGTCAGTTAAAAAAAAGTAAATAAATAATTTTATAAAAAAATAATGAATCATGCAGTGTGTGTGCTTTGATCCAGTCTCTGGCAGTGGCTTATGAGTCACCCAAACTGTGTCCCCAGGTCTAATCCATGTCTCCCTTTTCTTTGGCTTCAAGTGGGACCACCACTGTGATGCAGATTTTCATAAAAACCCTTATGGGGAAGACTTTCACACTCGAGGTTGAACCCTTGGACACTACAGAAAATGTAAAGGTCAAGATCCATAATAAGAGTTCCTTCCTTATTGGTGAAAACTGATCTTTGCTGGTAAGCAACTGGAAGATGGATGTACTTTGACCACAACATTCCTAAGGAGTCCACCCTTCATCTTGTGCTGAGGCTTTGTGGTGGTGCAAAGAAAAGGAAGAAGTCTTACACCACTCCCCAAAAGAATAACCATAAGAGAAAGAAGGTTACGTGGGCTGTCCTGAAATATTATAAGGTGGATGACAATGGCCAAGTCAGTTTCCTGTGCTGGGAGTGGCCTTCAGACAAATATGGTGCTGGATTTTTTCAGCCACTTTGACAGACATTATTGTGGCAAGTGCTGTCTGACTTACTGCTTCAACAAACCAGAAGACAAGTAGTGTGTATGAGTTAATAAAAGACATGAACTCATAAAAAAAGAATGAAGCTACAAGATTGCTATTAAAACATTCCCACATATAACTATGAATTTCCCTCTAAGAACTATTTTGACTTCATCTCCCAAATTTTGATCTGTTGTGTTTACATATCATTCAGCTAAAATGTTGGCTGATTTCCTTTCTGAGCTCTGATCTTTTGACACATTGTTTATTTTAGAATGTGTTAATTAATTCTAAATTGTTGTGGGGGTTTCATACATATTTCTGTTGTGGTTTTTCAACTTATTGCATTGTGGTCAAAAATATATGTTTCACATGATTTTTTAAAATTTAATTTAGGAAGGTCTAGATGTTTGCCCACCATGTGGGAAATCTTGCATTTGAAAAAAAATCTGTGCCTTCTATAGCTGTTGGATAAAGTCTTCTGTAAATGCCAGTTAGGTACATTGATTGATGGTTTGACTCAAGTATATTTGATATATAAAGAAGACTTTACTCAACAATTTTCTCTCTGCATCCTTGCCAGCATTTGTTTTCTGGTTGCTGTGGTTTTATTTTGTAATAGACTTTCTGACAGCAATGTTGACCTTCACCTCCCAGTTAGTCTGAGTGGGCTTATCACTGGAGCAGAAGTGAATTTTGCGACTTGAGTCTAGGAGCCCTGTGTTCAGATTATAAAAGGTGATGCAGATGGCACCTGCTCTTGAAACTCAGTCACCATGCCAGGTGAAAGCAAAGAAACCACTTGGAAAGGCCAAGTATAGATTTTATTCAGTCCCATATCAGTATTAACCTTCAATAGGTGAGTGCCTTAGGCTTCAAATGTTTCCAGATCCCAGTCTTCAAGCAACTTCATCTTAATGTGTGAATCAGAGACAAATGGTCCCTGACAATTCCTGTCTTAATGCTAATGTAAGAACCAAACAAATCAATGTCTCTTAAAGCCACGAAATATGAGACAGTCTGTTAATCAGCAATCAACAGCTAGAACATTACATTTTCTCTCTCTAGTGGTTATTAGGAGTACAACTACTGCTTCAGGCCCTCAATTTAAAAAAAAAAGTGAAAAGGAATCCCCACATTCACAAAAAATGTGAAGACTCATTGAGCTAGGAATTTTAACTGATAAAGAAAAGTACAGCAGAGGCCATTGTATTAATGCATTAGGTTAGTTTAGTTTAAGCAAAGCCTGCTCCCTGTCTGTAAACACTAAAAAGATTTTGCTGAAACCAGATTCTATCTCACATAGCAATTATTTTGACAATGTGTTTTCTTTTACCCATAATAATACATTTATTTCATACCAAGGCACAATTTATTTTTAAAAACAAAAATGTTATGCTGTAGACCAAACCAGGTGAATTTAAATAATTGGAAAAACAGGCTCTTTTAAAATCATTTCTGCCAATTTGTCTTCTCTCCTTCCTGCCTGCCCACACTTCTTCCACATGGTCCCTTGCACACGCTCTCAAATGTGGTGACAACAGTTGTCAATAACAACCAAAGATTAAGCTTCGTGTGTCGAGAAAGATTTTAAAAATTGGAGCTGGTGGAGCTGGAAACACCTGCAGGGGTTCATTCCATACTCCCTGAGGTTGACTCATGCAGAAAGTGCCCTGCTGCTCCGGTTTAAGATAACAGCAAATCTCCAAGGGCCTGGAGAACATTTGTGAAGGTCTTACAAGTGGGAAAGGACTGCGTAAACCATCTCAGACAGAAACATCACTGCAAGCAAACACCAAGACACGCCGATGCAGTGAAGGGCACTCAGTGAGACAAAGCGTTTGAATTCAAGACCTGGGATCTGTCACTCCATCAAAGGAAATGTTCAATGGAAGCCCAGTTGTCCTGATCCATTCAGGGCATATTTCACCCCTATTCTAACATACAGCATAAATCCACCAAATCTGCCAGGTTATATATATATATATTTTTTTCATTTTTACCCAAATATCAATGCTTTTTTTGTGAAACCCAGGATTTTTTGAATCCATTTATTTTTCTGAATTCTTTTAGAATGCATTTTGCATTTATAGATGAGAAATTCTAATAAATTTCTCCAATTGACCATTGCACAAAGACCTGGGAAGTATTCCCCCAAAAGGAGAGATGTTTATCTTATTATCAAGGAAGTGTTCATTGATGCATCATTGAAACTCAAAAGAAATGAGTTGCTGTTATGTTTCAAAACAATTTGATAAAGGGAAAATGACTTCAGACTTTTAGGGAGTCTAAGAACCTAATTGATTTATAAGGAATTTACCCTTGACAAAGGCACTAGGGCACAGTGTATGCAATTTTTATTACAACTTTAGGGAGTTCATGGACTTCAGGTTAAGGACCCCTGTCCAATCATGACTATTGCATGTGGAACATAAGCTAACCGGTTTGAATTCAGGTCAATTGCCGTTCATTCATTTTAGCCTGCTATATGTCAGGCACTGAACTAGGCCTGCCACCTGTGCTTCAGCATGATCCTGAGAAATAAAGGGACCCATTTGACAGAACAGCACCTTTCTTTTCTCTTTCCTCTTTTCTTCATGACAACTATTACATTCCAATAATTTAATGTTCTTCTAAAGACTGCATTATGAGAAATATTAATCCAGTCCAAAGGCTATATTTTAAATATAAGAAAACTAAAGCCCAGAGAGAGAGAAAAATAACAATAACATGCCTTAAGTCAGAGAGTGAGTTGCTACAGTGGATTCCAGGCCTGTACTCTTGACTGCATTCCTCTTCAACCAGAGGACTCCAGCCCAATGGATGAAACATCTTTGAAGTGTGGGTTACCCCAGAAGCTGATCTTGGGACAAAGATGGGACAGCAAAGTAGTTTATTTTGGGGGTGAAAGAAATAGTAGTGAAGAGAGGAAGAAATGAGAAAGAGATGGCAATGGATATAGGGCTCCTAATCAAATGGGCTATGACTGTGTGAATGTATCTTAATCCTATTATTCTGGGAAGCAGTACAGGACACAGACCTTAAAGGTATCCCATGCAAAGGAAAAGGGAGCTAACCTCTTTGGGAGATAGGAAAGGACACTAAGTCCCACACTTCCAACATCCCTCATGATGGGCTCTGGTGGCCAAAGAAGATTCTTAATCAAAGAAATGCAGGTGCTAGCAATTGCAAGTCACTTGGCAAATGCAGAAGATGGAGGAACAGGGTTGGACCACTGATAATATATCCTGTATGTGGATATTCACATACGTGGTTGGATCTACAGGCTAGTACACAGTGCATTTGTGAGGGGATTGGGAAACTTGGCTCCTTGTTTAATATGTTTAAGCTCCATTTGGAAACACACAACTAAACACCATTTGGAGACCCAGGGAAGTGCTTTTGCAGACAGCAGCCGAGATAATGAGGGGTTTGTGAAGCAGGCAAAGTAGGATGATGGCTTTGGGTTTATTTAGGCTGCAGAAGGGAAGGTTGACACAGAGCTTAATTATAATCTACTGAGTCCCAACACTTTCCAAATTCTGTTAATTCTACATTCATAACATTCTTTTCCACTCTTCAGGTCTTTCTTTAGGCTCTCAATGTTTACCATCTAAACCAGGCATCTTAAACATCAATAGATCTAATGCTCCTTTTTCTAAAAGGAAAGAAACAAAAACAAAACATATTTTGTGATGCCTTATTTAGTACCTGAAATGGAAGTTATAGATAATATAACCTATCAACGTATATCATTTTCATCAACAATATAATGCCTAATACATACAGAAATAAAGTAATTTATGATGAAATAATGATATATTTGAGTCATGTAATTGCTAAGTGCACCTTCACTAGAGCACACAGCAAGTAGTCAGAGGCTTGTGCCTCTTCATGGAATCACTGAGTGCTGTAGTTTTAAATGTGGCCAGCACAGGTGTTTTATGTTGGGATTAAAATACCATTAACACTGTGTGCATATGTAAAATAGAGTTAAATTCTACACTTTCTCTATCATTAAAATATATATTCAACTTTTACATGAAATAGAGGACAATTCTAAGTTGTTTGGAGTTGGCCTATGCAATGTAAAAAGGGTCCCAAACTAAAGGTTCATCAGGGGTTGGTGGCACCAAAAAAATACATCATTCTTTGTTCCTGCCCACCAATACCAATAGCAAACCAAACAATTCCACAAAATTCCAAAACATGCCCTATGAGCAGTATTGCCCCCAGTGAGAAGCAATGACTCATTACAATAAAATCCTTTGCTCCCCCCTTAATTATCTATTTCATCTATCCTCCACATCACCACCAAGTGAACTTCCTAGACTGCAGGGTGGACCTTTCTCCCAAAATTTCTGCAGTTCCTTCTGTCCAAATTCCTTCTACCTGGTAGAGACCTAGGGATTGGTTCCTCTGCCAAGAGTTTCAAAAAGCCAGAGCCAGAGCCGCTACATAAAATTATGCGAGTGTTGCACTGCTCAGTTCTAGAGAGGTTGGGGATTTCTTACATCTGCTGATGGAGACAATGTGTGATATTGAAAACAAAGAGGTGTATCTACTCTAGAGTCTGTGTAAAAAGACTACATAGAAGCAGGACTGATGTACCACTAACTGCTCTAAGAAGCCCTGATTTGCTCTAGATTTCAGAGAAGTATGGAACACTATAATAACCCCTCCCATCCAGAGTCCTCTCCTGATGACGTAGACAACTGAAGCTGGTACTGCCGTTAGCCAAGACTTGAAGTACCTTGTCCACATGTGTGTGCTCCCTCTCTGTGATTGCTAGGTCTAGGTTCTTGGGGCTCTTCGTGACACGGTGCAGTGAAAAGTGATGGGAAGTGGGTTAGGGTGAGTGTGAAGAATGGTAAATTGAATTATCAAAGCAAAGAGTTGACAACTTCCTCTTCTGGAAGGGTCCCAAGCAATAAACCACCAGGTTCCTCAGGGGTTAGTGGCACAAAAACAAAAAAAAAAAAAAGAGCATTGGGCATAGAAATCATCTTCCAGTTCCTGCATCTGTTAGGATACTGCTTCCATCATCCTTGTTATTCATATCCACGCAATTCCCCTGATGACTGAGGAGAACGAACGTGGACAAGAGTGGGAATAGGTGGAGCAGAGAGGAGGAGTTGAGGGAGGCCTACAAACTGGTTTCTCTTTCCAAAACTCCACCAAATCCATATTCTGGAAGGTCACTATAAGCTCCGCATCACAAAATCTGTCTTCACCTGTGTTAGCCTGCTTTTCACCACTGTGCAAAATACCGGAGAAAATCAACTTAGGGGATTTATTTGAGCTCACGGTTTCAGAGGCTTCAGTTGGTGGTTGGCCTTCTCCAAGGCAGAAACATCATGGCAGAAGTGTCTGGCAGAGGAAAGCTGCTCACTGCTCACTTCCTGGCAGCCAAAAAACAGAAACAGAGAGGAAGGGGCTAGTGACAAAACTGTTCCCAAAGCACATCCCCAGTGACCTACTTCCTTCAACCAGGTCCTACCTCCTGCAGTTTCCATCACCTCCCAATAGTCCCTTCAAATCAGGAAGTCATCGATGCATTAATCCAGTCATGAAGTTAAAGCCACTAATGACATCACAGGAGTCCCATCCTAACATCCTGATTATCTACCAAAAACCTCACCTCCAAACACCATGAGCATGAATTTGGGGATTAGACTTCCAACACATTTACTTTTGGGGAACACACTCAAATCATAGAAATTTCCAGAGTAGAGTGTAGGCCTCTCTTCTTTTTACTTAAAAAAGGTACTTAAAACTATGTTTATTCTTAACTATTTTCAGTCTATTTTTTTAATTTCTAATGTAATTTTGTATAATCAGAAAACATACTTCTTATAATTTTAATCTTGTTTTGTTTTTGGTAGTGGGGATTGAACCCAGGAGCACTTTACCACTGAGCCACATCCCCAGCCCTTTTTTCTATTTTATTTAGAGACAGAGTCTCACTGAGTTGCTTAGGACCTCATTAAGTTTCTGAGACAGGCTTTGAACTCACAGTTCTCTTGCCTCAGCTTCCAGAGCCACTGAGATTACAGGCATGTGCCACCAGGCCTGGCTTATCATTTTAATCTTTTAAAATGTATCCATTTTAATCCACTGAAGGACTCATCTGGTTTATTTTCTATTCCCAGTGATTATGATCCTGTGAGGCTTATTGACCAACATCTGAAGGTAGTTTAGTCTCATTTATTTTATTCAGTTTTCTACTTGTTGACAGTGAGATTACAAGTCCTGTACTTGTTACTTCCCCATCACCCAAAGCCTCCTTGACTTATTAAATCCAACTCACAGTGATTAATTTCCATTGCTTTCCTCTGTGAGCCTTCATGTCCCAACACAGATGTCATTTTTTTCTTAGAGGTTTCTCCCAACTACTCTCCTTCATTTCTTTTCTTGGAGTGTAAAATATTTACTCTTTATATAGCCCATATCCTGCACAATTGTATTTCTTGATTACTTTTTTACTTACTTTCCCAAAGAATATATATTATATACATTAGTTTGAGGCATATGGAATGTCTGTTACTTGATGGTTTTTTGGCCTACAGAACAGGCAGTTTCCCCCAGTTCAAACTAATATGTACAAAAAATAATACTGGTTATATATATGCAGAGAAATTGTGGGGCTCTCAACATAGCCCTGGTCTCTTATGAAATGTTATTAGCATAGTGTCTTCCTGTACAGTAGGTAATTCTTTCCCCAGAACTGTTCACACTGGCCCTCTCACAATTCTTGCTTCTTGCTATAGACTGTGCTGAGGACAAAACCAAGACCCTGGGAGGGGTCCACAGGTAAGAGCTCTAGCTCAGCTGCATGCTGTGGTGCTGGTGTTATTCAGGCTGTTGTGGTTTCAGCTCGCTTTGCCTTGGCCAGGTGTCGGGCTGTTGCTGACTCTGGGGTGTTGCTGGCTTGAGGCGGACCAGGGGTGACACTGGTCCTACTTTTAGCTAACCCTGAGGAAAGGGGTTCCCTCTTCTGGGAGTGATTAGAGGTCCCCCTGGGCTTCAGGCTGGAAAAGTCTTTGCACCTGATCTCTTTGTCTCTCCTCGAAGCATTATCATGATCTCAGGATGGTCTTCGCCTGTTCCTCCCACTCCTAAGGTGGAGGAGAGGGGATTTGCAATCTCACATCGATCACCTCCATTGTTACCTTGCTTTTTCATTTTGTTTGTTGTTATTTTTTAATTTCTTCACAATATTGGCTTTCTTGGCCAAAGTGTTTAACTCAAGCTCTTGACTTGAGTGTCTAGAAATAACACATAGCATATTATAGATGAATAAATGGCAGTAGCCATTAGTCCAGACACCTGGTGTTTCTATAATAGCCCCTGAAAGAAGTTCCTAGGAGCATGAAGGTAGAAGTGCCCAACACCAGTGTCCACCCTGATTAACCAAGGTGAAGAAGGTCATCTGGAAGTCTTTTTTTTTTTTTTAATTTGTTCAAATTAGTTATACATGACAGTAGAATGCATTTTGACACATTTTACACAAATGAATATGGTGAAGAGTCATGTATAGCATTATCATACATGTATGTAGGACAATAATGCTCTTTCCACAGTCCTTCCCATCCCCACACTCCCTCCCCTCCTCTGCTCTCCTCATATCCCTCTGCACAATCCAAAGTTCCTTCATTCTTCCCCACCCACCCACCCCTATTATAAATTAGCATCAGCTTATCAGAGACAACATTTGGGCCTTTGGTTTTTTTGGATGGGCTTATTTCACTTAGCATGATACTCTCCAGTTCCATCCATTTACCTGCAAATGCCATAATTTCATTCTTCTTTAAGACTGAGTAATATTCCACATTGTATTTATACATTTTCTTTATTCATCCATCTGTTGAAAGGCATCTAGATTGGTTCCATATTTTAGCTATTGTGAATCGAGCTGCAATAAACATCGATGTGCCTGTATCACTGTAGTATGCTGATTTTAAGTATTTTGGTATAAACTGAGGAAGGGGACAGCTGGGTCAAATGGTGGTTCCATTACAAGTTTTCTTAGGAACCTCCATACTGCTTTCCAGAGTGGTTGCGCATCTGGGAGTCTTAACACTGCAGTCTTTTAGAACCATTGCTGGGTGACTTGGCCAAGGCCTGCTCCCTGTGCAGACCCCCAATCCCTCATCCTCTCAAGGCCCTTTTAAGTTCTCAGGTCCTGTGACCTGCTCAAATTCTTTTGAAACACATTTCCAGAATTCCTAAGAAGCTGGGCCTGGTAGTACACACCTGGAACCCGAAGGACTCAGGAAGCTGAGGCAGGAGGATCACAAACTTGAGGCCAGACTTAGTAAGTTAGCAAGGCCTTCAGCAACTTAATGAGATTCTGTCTCAAAATTAAACATAAAAAGAGGTAGGGATGTGGATCAGTGCTTAAATACCCCTGGGCTCAATACATGGTAATAATAATAATTTTTTTTAAATTTATACATAAGAAATTGGAGGAATCCTTTATTTCTTGACTACTTATTTTCTTGTAGAGCACAAGTCAGTCATTTATTCACTGAAGATTTTTATCACTTAAGTGAAGACTTTAATATACTATCAAGGAAGGAGCATTTTACCTTTAACTTAAGGACAAGAAATAGACCTTAATTTCAGAGGATCTCACCTTTGTATCTCCCCTCAGTCGTGTGAGTGAACATGTCCGCTCCCCACCTTGGAAGGAACCGCTTTTTGATAATAGCATGTGGGATGATGATTCTTGGCCACCTACCTACATCAGAGTATTATCACTACACAGCACTTAAGAGGCACTCTAGAATACACTTCTCCTGGGATAACTAAACCAGTGGAAAATGGCAGTAATCACAGGTGTCTATACCTATGTGGGCTGCATTAGCCTTGGGCCTGTGGAGGCAGGGAGGGCTGCGGAGTTGATAGGGAAATTGTGGGCATGTGAATTGAGGTTCTTTGAGGAGCAATTACGGCCCAGAATACTGAGCAATTGTGGGAGGAAGTTGACGACTGTAATTGAAAAGCATAATATGGTAAGTCAATGGAGCAAAAAGGAGAGAAAATAGTGGAATTTACAACAGCAGGAGAGCAATGAAATGCCTTGTGTTTGATTGTTTTTGTCTCTTGTTTCCACAGAATTCTGAACGAGACTGAATCCTGACCTTGCCTTCTTCTAAGGACCATCCTGGGCAAATCACTTTCCCTCTCTTAGGCTTGGTTCCTTTGTAGAGACTAGGGTGACAGTGTATTGCAACATCATTGCTAGGAGTATATGAATCAATAGATTGTAAAAACAGCAGATGATGATGCAAGTCCATAAAAATATTTTCTGAATTTTCACTGTGTATAGGCACAGTACTAGATGTATACGAGCTGCAGATAAAAGGAGGTAAGTCCTGACTTTCAGGAAAATAGAGGCTGCTGGATAAAACAGACATGATTACTCAAGATCAGAAGGTAAAACACTAGTTTGCCCTAAGAAAAATCCAATTCATTTAAAATATTTTTTCAAATATTTTAAAGATTAGTCTGATTACCTTCTATTGTGAAAGATTATTTCCATAATTAAGTGAAAGAAGTTTTATTAGCATATTTCATTCAAGGGCATTGTGGTGAGTTGATGTAGTATCAACTATCATAATTATGAACTATCCTATTCCTAATGTCTTCTTTGATTCTAAGGGTTTAAGCATAGCCCTTTTTAAAAAGTCTGTAATTAAATGGAGTTGTCAAGGAAAGCCTGTGTTTTCGATTATACCATTCACAAGCCCTAGCCATCTAAAATGAGAGTTGATCCAAGATCTAATTTGAGACTCTTAGAGACATTAGTCATTGGATGATCAAGATTCCCCAAAATCAAAATAATCACAGGACATTTCTCCAGCTCTTTTCAAACTTTGGGCAAACTTCTTGACTCTGAGCAATTTGGGGGGAGGTGCTTGATGTTCTTTCTCTAATAATGTTTACTATATTCTTGAATTCCTTTCCAGCAGTATTTCATAGATATACCGTGGGTATATTATACCAAAGATGTACTGTGGGTATTTAGTTATTTGGACTCCTAACTCCTATCATATGTGGCCATTTTGAGGATTATATAGGATCATTCCAACTAACTATTTGCTGCTTTTAAAAATTAACCCCAAATTCAAATGATAAAAACAACCAATCTGTTACAGTGATGATTTTGTGGGTCAAGAATTCTGGAAGGGCTCGTTGGGTGATCTGTGTGTGGTCCACAGGGCACCACCTGGACAGCTGGAGCTGGAAGAGCCACTTCCACGATGGCTTCTTCACTCATATGCCTGGCTCTCCTGTGAGCCTTGTCCTCTCTCCTGACATGGAATCTCATCCACCAGGCCCTTTCTATGAGATTTGAGATTCTCATAGCATGTCGTCTCAGATAGTGGTACTTCTTAACTGGCAACTGAAGCAGGACTTTAGGAAGCAGATGTTGCAGCCAGATTAAGGAAAACTTCTATCTGGCACGACTCAACTTCACTTCTATGACATGTTACTGCTCAAGGTGGCAACAGTACCCACTCAGTCTGCCTCTTGATGGGAGCAGGACATGGTCACATTTTCTCAAGAGCATGTGGACTGGAATCCTATGTGGACATACTATCTGGAAACACTACAATGTGCCACAAAGATGATCAGCACACAGTCCAGGGGCCAGCAAACTTTTTCTGTAAGGGCCAAAGAGTAATTATTTTAGGCTTTAAAGCCATGTCGTTTCTGTCATAATCGCTCAACTCCTCCTTTACAGCACAAAGGTAGTCACGTTGATCCCCAAAGGTTATTGCTGGATTCCAATAAAATTGTCCTATAAGTCCAGCAACTTGGAACATTGAGGCAGGAGGATCTCAAGTTCAAGACCAGCCTCAGCAATTTAGGAAGACCCTGTATCAAAACAGGGATAGGAGTACAGCTCAGTGGTAGAGTACTACTGGATTCCATCCCAGTATAAAAAAAAGAAAAAGAAAAAGGAAAAAACCCACTTTATTTATAGAAGCAGAAGCAGGACAGGTTTGGTCCAGGGCCTATAGTCTGCTGACCTCTGATATAATGCATGACAAATAATGAGAGCTCAATAATAGTAGCAATTGCTATTGTCATTGTTACTCAGGGGTTTTCAAAATCACCAAATCTACTCCTCAGTCTCCCTTTCTTTTAGGTTTACAATTTTTTGTTAATAATGTCACAGATAATCTTAGGATTATTGTCCTGTTAGGAAAAATCTTATAACATTCATACATAAACATTAGACCACCAAGAGGGCATTTCACATTTCTGAGTATAGTGAATCATCATAAATACTCTGAATCAATGAGTAACACCTTCATTAACAAGTTTGCTAGCATTTTTTTTAACAAGTCTATCATTGATATCCTTGTTGTAGTGGTTTGTTATCAGTTTTATATTATCATCATTGATATGAGCATTCCATGCCAAATCTACAGAATAGTTTCAAATTTTCCAAGGGTTTGTATGATTCACTTCACTCATTAATTAGATTATCGAACAACCCAAGAGCCTATCTACAGTTGTTATGGAAACATTATCTTTTCCTGTTAATGAATTACTTCCTTTGGTTATTTTTGGTTTTGTAACAATTTGCTTTTCTACATCAGAAACTTCTATAAATTTCCTTACTCATCCTGATCTTTATTATTTCATGTTTCATTAAGTTTTAATACAGTCCCTGCATTTTATTATAGAAATTTTCAAACACACAAAAATATTGAAAAATGGTACAGTAAATATCCACTAATTTTTATCTGATTGTCATTAAATTCTTCAATAAACCATTTGTTTGAGGGAAAAAATGATGTATTTATCTTGATTCTTCATATTGAGTATTAGTAACCTCTCACTTGATTATCGAGATAGTCAATGTCTTTTCCATGGAAATGGTGTATTTAAATGTTGCCAACTTTCTGCATACCCCTGTGCATCTTTATCATGTTTATATATATTAAATACACAAATATACCCCACTAAATCCAGACTAACTAGTTCCCAAACTCAACTTTCTCATGGCTCAAACCCCAAAATGCTTTCAACCTAGTTTATGTCACCTTCCTACTAAATATGAGATGAAAGCAGAGTCACAGTGGACAAATATCTCAATCTTAATTCAAGGTAATTAAAATATCTTAATTTTGATATTTTATAAGAACAAATGAATACATTGTTAACTTCTGATGCCTGGTTTTGTTTCAGAGGGTGGCTTTTTTTTTTTTTTTTTTTTTTTTTTTTTTTTTTTTTTTAGAAAGAATGAGAAAGGCAGGCAATAAAGTATAGCAAGAATTATGGTCTCCAGATCAGCAACCTCTCCCACTAACTGGACTATAAGAGATTGTAAATCTCTTTTCCTCTCCAAGTTCGATTCTGTGTCCTCAGCTCAGTAAAAATCCACCTTATCCTAGATACAAGTGTGAAAATGTAAGGACTGAAAAGAATTCAGAAACCTAAGACCAAGTCATGAGGAAGACTGGATTGACATGATATCTTTGGGTTTTCATTCCTTGGGATTATTTTTCTTCAAAAGTTCTATTTCTACAAAATGAAGGGCCAGAAGCTTTTTTTTCAACGAAGTCTCCATTATTTTGCATCATAAATATAATCAAAACATACCCTTTAGCTAGAAATAGATTATCCCAGATGCCAAAAGAAAAAGAAAAAAGAAAATAAAACAGCCCACATAATTTCTTACACAATGACTCCAGAGAATCTTTTGTAGAAGACAATTGATTTCCACCAGCACACTCATTAATTTTCATGACACGGTCTCTAAGTTTTAGAAATAAATGGAGTTATTAATATTTGACGACAGTGGGTAGTATTTTGGGTCACCTCATTAAAGAAACTCCACGGTCAACTAAAAACAAGGAGGGAGTTCTGAACCCAGAGTCTAGACTTACAGCTGAGCCAATGACAAGGCAGGGGCTCTCCCAATGCAAAGGGTTTGGACTCACAGAGAAATCAAATTGATGTTTCTCATCCCATGTTAAAAAACAACAACAACAACAACAAAAGAAAGCATGGAAACAGGAAAAAGGAGAGTAGAACTCCAGGCCTGAATCTACAGCAACAACCAGGATAGGGACTGAGATTTGCTTCTATCTTCTAAACATAGAAACAATAATCCCTACCTCCAGAACGCAATTTTATGAAATTCAGCATATAAAAATGTTTTAACTGCAGAGCTATATATAAATATGAGTGGTAGTTCACTTTAAAATAGTCACTTATTTAGAAAATTTTTTTAGTTTCCATCAAATTTCCAACCTGTATAGTGATAGAAACCTAAGAAAGAAATAAAGAATTATGTTTAAGAAAATGATGGACTAACTGCCTAGGCTTCCCTATTCATTCAATGGTGATGTTTATTCATTCATTTGTGCTTTGCAGTGCTGGATACCAAACCCAGGGCCTCATGCTTGCTAGGCAATCTACCACTAAACTACCTTTGTCTAGACTACAAAGGCGATTTTTAAACGTCACTTTAATATTCTAAAACAGGTAGAGCCTTGGGCAGATTCATCTCTCAGCCTCACTTTCCCCAGCTGAAAAGAAGAATGTGCATCTGTGAATTTAAAGCTTCCTTTCAGCTTAGATAATTCACAACTCCAAGCATTTAACAAGGTCAGACCTGTTCATGTTGCTCTTCACCTTTCCCCCCACTTCTGGGAATTTCTCCATGAGCCAGGACAATGGTCTTTTTCCTGCATAGTCTGAAAATGGCTCAGGAGTTCTGCACCTGAACCCAACCATGAAACAGTCCTATATGAGCAGACACCGAGGGAGGAACACACCCAAGGGCTGTACTTACAAAGGGCCTCCTCAAGAACACTCAGAATCCCTCTCTAGGAGCCTTAGCACACTCTAAGGGTGAAGTTGAAATGTCAACTTGATTGGATTAAGAGATGGCATTGATTAAGAGGTTTCTGGGTGTGTCAATGAGGACGTGTCTAGGAGTGATTGGAATGTGGGATAGTGAACAGGAGACCCTTCCTAAGCGTGGGCAGCACTGCCCAATAGGGTGGTGGCTTGGATGGAAGAAAAGCTGTGAGAACAAGGAAGCAGATGCGGATGCTAGCTCGACTCTCCTAGAACAGGTTCTTGATTGCTGCTTTGATCATCTGAGGATAGAAGACACCCCTTCTTCACTCTTCCAAAGCAGACTCTGCCAGTGACTCTCCAGGTGGTTTCCAGAAGCCTTGGTCTCAGATGAGGGTAGAATGTTGATTCTTCCTGTTCTGGTGCTCTGTCTCTCTTGCCTATAGATGACCATTGTGGACTATCCAGGTTCTGGTCATGTAAGCCAATCTAATAAATCCCTTTTTTATAATCATACTTCTTGTTGATTCTGATACTGTAGAGAAGCCAGCTGATACACACAATATCATGTGGAGTGGTGTTTGCTTTCCCTTGATTTCTGGAAGTAACTTTGGTTTCTTCTGTGGGAGAAGAAATAAACATACTGCTTCTTTGAAATCACGAGACAAAATTCTCACCCATGGGTGCATGGGAATTCTCTATTTTGTAGAAAAGAGATTCCATAGAAACTTCAGGAGAAGGAAGCAAATAAGGCCCAGATAGAAAAGACTTCCTAAGTCTTGAAGGATGGGTGGGATTTGGATTGAGACAAGAAACAGGGAGATTACAGAAGTCAGTAAGTCTGTGGTCACTACTGGTATCCATTAGATCATCTCCTGAACAAACAGCCCAACAATAATACCCCAGAGCCTGCTTGGTGGCACAGGCCTGTAATCCCAGTGGCTCGGGAGGCTGAGGCAGGAGGATCACAAGTTCAAGGCCAGCCTCAGCAATTTAGTGAGGCCCTAAGCAAATCAGCAAGACCCTGTCTCTAAATAAAATACAAAAAATGGTCTGGGAATGTGACTCAGTGGTTAAGTGTCCCTGGGTTCAATCCCTGATACAAAGAAAAAAATAATAATGCCCCAGGTTCTTAGGAACCTCCTTAGGGTCTGTGCCAGATTCTATGTTCTCAGAATTTCCCTTTGTGCTGGTATCTTCACCTCCTCTGTTGTTGCTTCATAGCTACTGTTTTCCTAACCAACTTTTTCAGATTAATTTCAGATTAATGTTAATACTCCCATTGGATCATCTGCTTGACTTTTTTCAAGAGGTGGGTTGCTGAGGATTGAACCCAAGAGCACTTTACCATTGAACAATATCCCCAGCCCTTTTCATTTTTTTTTTTTTAATTTTTTATTTTGAGACAGAGTCTTGCTAAGTTGCTAAGGATCTTGCTATGTAGCTGAGGCTGGTCTCGAACTTATGATCCTCCTGTCTCAGCCTCCCAAGTGACTAGAATTGCAGGTGTGTGCCACAGAACCCAGATGTTGAATCTTGATTCAGCGTGTTATTCAGTTTTTCACTACTGATATGAACAGCTTAAAGGAAGAAAGATATATTTTGGCTTAGGGCTTTAAAAGTTCAGTGCATGGTCAATCAGGTCCAAGGCAGAAACATCATGGTGGAAGGGCCTGGCAGAGGAAAGCTACTTGGTTCATCTAATTGGGAAGCTAAGACAAAGGAGCCAGGGAGAAGTCAAACCCTTCCAGGGAATGCCTCAAGTGATCAACTAGGTCCCAGTAGTCCTTTTAGCCATCAGTGGATTAATATGAGGTCAGAGCTTTCATGCTCTAAGCATTGCCTAAAAGCCACACCCCTGAACCTTAGGACCATGCTTTCTATTCTTAGGACTTTTGGGGACATTTCAGATTCAAACCAAAGCATTCAGTCTTCACCCATGGATTCTATGTGTTTTAAACAGAATTCATCAGCTCTTGAAACCAAGTCCAGTGGCAGGGCAAACCTCAAGGTCCACATACGCTGGTGGCCCTGGGTCAATGCCCCAGGAAACTGCCTCTACAGCTCACTAGTGAGACAGCTGTGGACATTCCAAACTTCAAACCTGAGCACAGGTTGTGCAGAGAAAATCAGAGGGCTTCTCTTTGGAAATTCTGTGTTTTAAGTTAATCAGGACTTTCTCAGAAACCCACTGTAAACTTCTTGCACTCCATTGACTGGTCTTGTGCTTCCTTATGAACCATCTGCTGACGAGGGGACATGATTTTCCTTGAATAAACCAGGCCATCGCTTGGAACTAGGGGTGAGGTATGGAAGCTTTATGAGAGAGGTGGATGCCAAGAGACACTGAGGAATGGCAAGTGAAAGCTGGGCAGGCAAACTACAATGTGCACTGAGTTCAATTTTGACATCTCTCTGGGCTCTGAACCCATCTGCTCCATTCCCTTGCCTGTCCTAATTTTTCTGATTTCAGCATGGTGCCAGTGACAGGGGTCCCTACTTGTCTAAAGGTGGAATTTACTGACCTGGAAGGTAGAGAGAAGACATGGAGAGAAGAGTGGGGAAGAACTCTAAGCATAGTACTTAAGGACAAGTTTGGGGGTAAGATTTCCAACTCTGTGGTTGTCAGCCTGGGATCTGGAGCAAGATGCCCAGTCTCACTAAGCCTGTTTCCTCACCTATCAAATAAGGCTAACTGTACAGGCCTTACTCTGGCTGTGAAGATTAATTGAGATACTAGAAGTGGAATGCAAAGACCACTTCCAACAGATGTTCCATAAATGTTGGTATTTTATTGTTATTCGATGGAGGGAGGCTGAGAAACAGTACATAAAGAAAATGTCGAAGAGTGGAGTCAATAGCCTGCCTTGACTCTCAGCCTGGAGAGAGAGGCTTGATTTGAGAAGGAGAAATGTACTGCAGTCATTCCTATCTAGCTTTGCTCTCTTTGTTTTATAGTACAGCCTCAGAGAGCTACCCCTCACTCAGCTGGGCTAGGAGGCAGAGACTCGCTTCCCCAGTGCAGAGCTCTGCTCTCCTTCTTATCCCCGTACCTCACACACACACAGCAAGGGTGCCTCCGCTCAGCTGCGTGAACTTGGGTCAGTCCTGCTGCTTATCTGGGCTTTCCTTTTCCAATCTGTAAATTACTCATCTGTCATATTCCTCGGGCCCTAATATTCTGTACGACAAAGAAAAAAAACATTGAAATCTCGGCCTCACACTTTCAAAACGTTCCCATTTCCATCCCAGATTGTGTTCTGAACTTGGTATTATAATAGTTCTGAACTACTTTACTAGCTATAAGGAACTTAGCCTTCTTGGAACTTTTCTTATTTTAGAGGATAAAAAGAATGCAAAAACAAACCTGAGAGTGGGGCGTGGGGGTAGATGACTCATTCTCCTCCTCGAGTTATCTTTTGAATGGTTAATAGCTACCCGGTGCTACCCTATTCCTTATCTACCTGAATTCCATTCCAGACAAGTAAACAAAACGATCATGAAAAAGGCAATCTCACAGAGACGCTGTCAGGGCTGATGGACTCTGGTAATGAAATTATTCCAACCTCTGCCACCCACACAGATCTGGCAAGAACAAAAGAACAAAAGGGTGTTTGTGCAGATGCCTTGTCATAGTTTGTAAGCTGCTCAATGTCATTGCCTCAGGCTCCCAAATCTCTTAGCAAAGAGTAACTCACTCAGCCACAAGCCCTCCCAAAGGAAGGGCATCGCATTCACTATGATGAGGAGTCAGGAAATTAGATCTGTCCTAAAGCCCAAACTGCAGTGCCAGCTCGGTAAACCCACCTGAGGCTTTCTAGGTCCTGTATGAAAGTTATCACTCCCGTTTTGGGAATGAGCTATTAGAGAATCCTTGAATTTAAGCTCTGAAAGAATGTTCAAGGACACTATGCCAAACAAGCATGCTCATTACTTCAATCCAGTTAGTTAAATATCACAGCCAGAGTGTCCTCAGGCCTCACTTGAAGACTTCTAATGAGGGTTCCAACTGAATGTGCTGCAAGAACTCAGCAATTCAGAGAGGGAGTTGCAGGGCCCAACTGGGAGTCCACAGAAGCTGAGTAAGAAAACCCAGTGAGTGTGTGGAAGGGGTCATAGAATGGTCAAGAAATCCTGTAAAGTGCTGTAAGGAAGAAACTAGGTCTCCAGACCTAGTTTGGGGAACACAGAGCAGGGCCCCAGTTCAGGTTTACTCACGAGTCAGTGTTTGCATAAGGAGCGACAGAGAGATGTCCCACCTGGGCAGGCAAGAAGGAAATCCACCATTTCTCCTACCGGTTGCTTCCATGAGTGACAATTTGACTCTTGAACAGCTTCGTCTTCCAGAATTGTGTTACAAGAGCAAAAAGTATTGGTTTAGTTATAGGAGACCCCAACTGTCATCTTACGTTTGCTTGTAATTACCGTTGTGACCTTGGACAAGTTTAAAAAGCATCTGAAACTTGGATACAAACCAGAGATTATTGGGTGTTTTTCTAGTGCTAGACTTAACTTTCCATTTACTAGACTGTTTTACTTCACTGTAAAGTATCACTTAAAATTTTTATTCAGTAGAAATGGAAATAATTTCTGCCCAGTGAAACTAATAGTCCCAAAGTTTACAGTTTATGATCCCATTAAACCAGTTTTTTGTATAGCTTGTAACCCGAGAGCTATTAAATTGATTTTATGTCTATAGCTTCTCAGATGTACTTCAGGCCAGTTTTAAATCTTACTGTTTCCTCATTAATTAAAGAGTTTCAGTAAAAATCTTTGAAACGTGTTCATTTACTATCTGTACCAGAAACATGATTTTACCTTGTTAAAAATTATACTTTAACAGGCAACTCAGTTCTGCCTCCAAGGATCTGGGTCCTTATCTGTTGAAAAATGCATTAGGACCAGAGGGTCTCTAAAAGCTTACTCTAAGGTATCTGAGCCACTAAGCCACCTGGGACTCTCTTTCCCAACATCCTGGGGTCTCCAGGGAAAAGGATATCCTATCTCTCTGGAGGAAGAATTAGTGACTACAGTACTGCTTCCTGCCATACCCAGCCCCACAAAGCAGTGGTCAAATTGCATTAGAAAGCTTTCGGCCTTCAGTGCCTCTGAGGTTTAGAAGTTCTCAGGAGCCAGAATACATTGTTTGGTCCAGTTTACCTCATTGCTCTACCTCTTCCTCCACCAATCACTCCCTGCTTCTCTTTAAAACCTTGAAAAATCCCCAGTTCTGCATCTACAGCTTTCAGTTTAATCCAGAGGTCAGGACATTACCCTTGAGTGTTCACCTTTTTGACATCCCTAAGTGGAAATCTGTGTCTTTGTTCCCAGCAGAGACCCAGGGGTCAAACAGCTACTCCTTTCACTCTGCGGAAGGGGATGGGTCAGTATTCCTTTCTAAAATCACTCTGGCTCTGACCTCAGACGAATCTTTCCTTCCAAACCTCCAGAGGCATCTTTTCTTCTGCCCTCCTGGCCTGAGGATGTTCAAGGCATCATGCTGAAGGCTAAAGGTGCCTTGTTCACAGGATAAAGATGTGAAGTGTAGTTGGGGGCAGAGAACACGACAGGTGCTTGAGGAAAGGTTGAGCATTGTATTTCATTTCCCTTGAAATCCATAGCTGCAATTAGTGAGCAACACATGGAAAATTTTCATTACAGAGGATGACTGATTCTGTTAACAGCAGTTTTTCCCAAGCCTTCTCAGGTCAGATCTCTGCCTAAGAACCATCTCAGTCCTTGGAGCATTCACAAAATAAATATCTTTCCGTTTCTGAGTCCTATTTAGTTGCCTGGCATGGCTGATAAGGATCACTCAAGGCTTAGTGGGAGGTGCTGAATTCCTCTTCTCAACTCTCTCCCCTTCAATAATATCCCAATCCATTTCAGAAATAAATTTTCCATGTGTTCCTTGGCATGAGAATAGAATGATGTTCCCAGGCTGTTGACCATCTCCTCACCACCCATGGACGGATGTTGTTCAGGGTCAATGGTACATGGTAGGAAAAAATAGACAAGTTTTCACGCATTTTATTACGAATTAAAATTTTTCTGCACTCAACGCACCTCTCCATTACCTAGGGCAGAGCCCACCTACCACCCCCCACCTTGTATTCACCAGCAGCTCACAGAGTTGGATCTTAGTAGTGGAAGTAGTGTTAGTCTAGGGCTGTCTCACTGTTCATAAAGAAAAAACATTCTTCCAACTGAAAATCGTGCAGTTGTGACCATATCTAATTGTGATTAGAGAAAAAGAGTAAAGAAGAAAAGAGAAGGAGATATGAGAAAAGAAAGGGGAAATGGGCATATTAGAATAAGCGAAATAAAGTGGCATTTACCTTAATTTTTATTAGTTATATGAGTACATAGTTTAAGAAACATGAAATAGTTCTATAGCGGTTATTACAAAAGTAGTCCTTTCCAGTCCCTGCCAACTTCCATCTTCACGCCCCACAGCAATTTGTTTACTCTTTTTAAACTTTTTCTTCTGGTACTCAGCTACATGTTTCTGTTTCTTGGTTTTTTAGTTTTTGATAATATTCCACTGATTTCCTATCATCAAGATAAGAATTTAATTTTCTTACACCATCAGCCTCTACGAAAGTATACTTCTCTTCCCCTCAAATACTTTTAAGCATATTTTTGATAAACCAATATTCACTCCTAATATTTAATATTATGACTATTTCAATATTATTCATGTACACCATGTAGAGTACTACACCATGTAGAGTACTCTACTGAATTTGTTGTCTGGTACAACCTTTCTTTCAGCCCATGAAGTTAATGCTTGCTTAGGTTTTTACTTCTTGTTTCTCTTTTTACTTTTCCATTTATACCTAGTTCATCCCAAAATTCTGTTGAAAATGTAAATTCCTCTCTATACATTCAAATGCATCAGGTAGCCTCTGGGTTACCTTTGATTTTCTGGTGGGAACATTACCTCCTGGAGCCTTCTCTCAGCAACCCCTACCTGAATGGGTTTCTTTCTAGGTTGATCACTTTACCAGTGTTCTGGTATCACCTCAGGCTTCTCCTGCATTCTGAGAACTTTCTTAGTCTCTTCTTATCCCAAGGCTCCATGCATTCCTTATACATTTTTTACTATCTTATCTTTTTGGAGCGCATCCTCTAGTAGTTTCCTGGGAATGGATGCATGGAGAGAAGAGGGTAAAATTTTAAGTCTTTGAGAATATGAAAATAAAATTCATTCTATGTCTATGTGTGACAAAGTTTTGTCTGGGCATAGAATCCTATGTTGGAAATAATTTTCCCTCAGAACTTTGAAGGCTGAAAGTTTGTTCCATTGTCTTTCAGCTTCCAGTTTTCTAATCAGCTACTGTCTAGAGCTTGAAATTAAACAGAGAGCCAAGAACTCTTTGATATTTGAGGAAATCCTCTAAGATGAAAGGCAGAGACAAAAATCAACATGGGAAAAGTGAGCCAGAAAAAAAAGTCAGTGCAAGAACCAGAAAATGATACAAACAAAAGCATTAATGCCTCTTCTTTATACCTGGTGCTAGAAATTTCACAACAACGTGTCTTGGTGTGAGTCTTTGTTCATTCATTGTGCAGGCAAGCCCCTTGGTAAAAATTTTTCCATCAAGAAATCGTCTCCTTTGGTTCTAGGAAAGAATTTTTAAACTAATTATATATTTATTTTAGGAAAGAATTTTTTTAAATCCCTTTCATAATTCCCTTCCCCTCATCATCTGTTTTCTTTTTCAGGAGCTTGCATTCTTCAGTTACTGGGTCTCTGAACTCAATCCACTGGTTTTATGTAGTTCCTATTTTCTATGTGTGGGCAAGTAGTTGGGCATCTAGTAAGGGTATTTTTCAATTTACACAATCAAGAGAAACCAAGAATAAATGCTCAGGAGACTGCAAACAGTGAATCCAATGAAACAATTAGGATTTCTTGCTCAGTCAAGATCTCATCCAGTTTTCAGACTCAACTCATTTTCTGAAAGAGAGATCAGGTCCCCAGGAGGAAGAATGCTACAAGGAACTTCCAGCTCTTCCCCAAGGGGATACATGGTCATGTATTCAGGTAACTGTATGCTGGAGAAAGGCAAATACCCAGAAAGCTAGAGAGATTTTGGATTCAAGGTCTGAATCGATATTAATCCCTAATCATCTGAAGCAAATCATAGCCTTCTGTGAAAGGAAAAACCAAGTAATAAGAGTCAGGTCAGGCTCACCATGGGTCCACTGCTTCCATAGACTCACCCAGTGGTGATTTCCCTACTCCCCAAATACATAATTGGAATGAATACATGTGGTAGATGACAGATGGCTTCATTTATTCTTTACTCTATGGATTGACAGCTACTATAATGGGTTGAGGTATAGCTCAATGGTATACCCAGGGTGTAGCCTAGCACATGCAAATCCCTGCATTTAATCCCCAGCAACACACACACACACACACACAGACACACAAGTGCTACTATAATGAGAAATTCTTAGGACCCTCCCTGAAAGTCAAGATATGATATTATGAAAACAAAAATATTACTTCTCAGGGGGAATGGCAGAGATTAGTGCTATGCTTAGAAGCTAAAAAATACAGAGGTAGTAATCTCCAGGGTATCATCATTCAATTCACCAATATGGCCCCTAGAAAAACCAATCAGATCCTGGAATATGACAGTGGGCTATCTCACACTCAACCAAGCAGAGGTATGATAGCAACTGCTGTGCCAGCAGTGGAATTTTGCCTAGGGTAAATTCAGATAGCTTCAGATACATGGGATTTACACATTGACCTGGCAAATGCATTCCTTTCCATCCTGAACATTTTCCCCCAAATTTGTGAGTCAGAAACTTAATCCTAAATGCAACAGCAATAAGAGGTGGGACTTTTTCTTTTTTTTGCAGGGGTGGGGGAGTTCTGGGGATTGAACCAAGGGCCTTGCACATGCTAAATAAGCATTCTACATCCTCAGTCCTTTTTAAATTTTATTTTTATACAGAATCTCACTAAGTTGCTCAGTTTGGCCTTGACCTTGTGATCAAAAGAGGCTAAGACACTTATCTAGAGGTGGCAATGTGGGGTTTTCACTTATCACCAGCCAACAGAGGAAAGGAAAGGCCAATCTTGATTTATCAATGATTTAGCTCAATATGTGGTGAAAGCTGAAAGTAGACTGTGGCTGCACTGGGCCTTGAAAGGCAGTGGAGAGGAGTAACACTCCCAATGGGTAAAACTTTGGTGCACCAGGTCATCCACTTCATTTTAAAAAGTGAAATAGCCCAGTGAGAATAAGCATGAACTCACATGCAGTGGCAAATGTTTTAACTGATTGGTCAGAGGCCTAGAAGGAAAAATATGGGAAAATTAGAGACAATGAGATCTAGGGAGGAGAAATGTGAATGAATTTTTAAGAATGAACACAAAATGTAAAGGTCTGTGTCTTCTTTTAATACCCACCAGAAAGTACCCACCATATAAGAGGCACAAAACAATCAAGTAGACAGAGTGACATAGTCAGTTGATGATGGTGGCCTCTGTCACTGGCCACTCTAGTACTAGCATTATGGGTGTGTGAAAGGAATAGCCACAGAGGTGGGCGGGTAGACTACAAATGGGCCCCAAATCGCAAGTCTACTCTCACTAAGACTGATATAAATAATATCACTGCTGAGTATCCAATCTGCCAAGAGTGTGTAAGCCCTCAATATGGTCTCATCCCTTGAGTATAAAAACCAACACCTTGGTGGCAAATAGGTTACATTATACTCTTTCCATCACGGATAGGGTAGTGACTTATTTTGATTGAAAACGAGCACATATTTCAGATATGGGCTTGCAACTCTTGTTTGCAGGACTTTGACCGGCACCTCTCCCAGGGCTTATGGGCACTTGATCCACAAACGCAAGATCTCAGATGTTATGCATTAAATCTCATGCCCCTAAATTCACATGTGGAAGTGCTAACCACTGATACCTCAGAATGTGACCACATTTGAAAATAGGGTCCTTGGAGATGTAATTAACTATGATGAAGTCATATTGGAGTCGGCAGGCCCCTAATTCAATACAACCAGTATCCTTATTTAAAAAC
Organism: Sciurus vulgaris; assembly: GCF_902686455.1. Taxonomy (NCBI): domain Eukaryota; kingdom Metazoa; phylum Chordata; class Mammalia; order Rodentia; family Sciuridae; genus Sciurus; species Sciurus vulgaris. Next base: position 86,061,312 of record NC_136470.1, read on the forward strand.
ATGAAATTTTGACACATATATGCACACAGGAGAATACCATAGGAAAGAGAGGCAGGGATCAAAGTGACACATCTACAAACCAAGTAACTCCAATGATTGCAAACCAACCCCCAGAAGCTGGGCATCGGGCAAGCAACATTCTCAGAGGCCCAGCCAACTAATACACCACATAACATCCCTTAGACCAAGGGACAGAATTTGTATCAAAAATATAAACAGCAGTGGTGATATAACCATGGGATTTCCTGGTTTTATCAATCATAATCTGTCAGGCTGATACATCAATGATCTTAAACATGCAGCATCAGGAGCTGCCTTCTTTTTGAGTCACCATCTACCATAGCACACCCTGAATTAATGATCATTATATGATGCTGCTACCCCAGTAGGTAGACTATATGGTTCTGGAGTAGAAGTAGGAGTGGCCTGCTAACCATTACTCACATCAGTTTAGTTGTGTTTTGTGTGTTTCCCATCTTACGTTCATTAGTACTGCCAAAGAGAAATCTTCCCTCTGCATATTGAAGGGTGAGCAGGTAGGGTGTAAGACAGTGTCCTAGGCTTAACAGTGGGTAATAAGAGTCTTATAATTCTATAGGTGAACTCTTACTGTCTTTTTGGTGGCTGGTTGGCACCCTCTCCATTAGAGGATTTCCTGAGTTCCAAATACCTGTAATAAATGTCTTCAGAGAATAAAGCTCTGCTCCTCTTGGATTGGGTGAAAAGCAGTCACCAGGTTACATGGGAATAGGAGGAAAGAAACTTGTTATAAAGGCTATCAGTCAATCCTCCTACTTCAACATTCCTATTATCTACTTTCAGAGCTATTGGTTGACTATAGTTTTGGAGGCTTTCTGAAATTGTGCCATGGATTTCCCATATTTACATATATTCCAGATCACTACTGTGCTCAGTTACCTGTCTCTAGTTCATCTGTTTTCTAGTTTCTAATCATTCTCCTTGCCCTTATGAATTTCTATCTTTACTCCCCTTTTACTGTCACTCAGTGTGATTTCAAGAGAGATCAGAGGTAAATGCAAACGTTCAATCCTCTATGTTTTACCTTAACCAATTTTTTAGATGGAGAATCTGAGGTCCAAGCAGAGACAATGGCTTGCACCAGGTTATAAAACATAAGCAGGTCACAAGTGAATTCTCCAGGCATGTCTTCAGAGCAATATTCTCTGTGAAAGAACCAAAAAGGTATGAAAATAGGAAGAATGCAGAAATTCAGTAGGATGGTTTGGAGAGAGGAATAGGGAGTAAGGCAGAGTACTATAAGGGTGGGCTGAGAGTAAAAGGAAAGAGATTTTTAATGCTTTTATTAGTGTATTATAGTTATACACAATAGTGGGGTCATTTTGATATGATCATACATGCAGGGAATATAATTTACTCCATTTTAGTGCCCAGTGATTTTTCTTTCCCTCCCCCCCATCCCTGTTCCCTTTCCTCTCATCTACTGCCCTTCCATTTATTTATGTATTTATTTATTTATTTTTAATTGGTGCTTTATAGATACACATAAAGGTGGAAGTCATTGTGGTATATTCATATATGTACCTAGCAAGCATAATATGGTCAAGTTCATTCTGCAGTTCCTCCTTTTTCCCATCCCTCCTCCCTCTCCCTCAATCCCCTTCCTCAAATTTAGAAGCTTCTACATGAAAATGGAAAAAAAAGTGTTAAGAGAGAGCTGACAGAAGGGAGAAAACCTCTGCCAACTACTCATTTAATGGAGGATTAAATTAAATTGATAATATATAAAGAACTCAAAAAATTTAACATCAAAAAACAAATACCCCAAATCGATAAATGGGTAACAGAACTAAACAGACATTTCTCAGAAAAAGAAATACAGATGACCAATAAATATATGAAAAATGTTGAACTGTCCTAAAAATCAGGGAAATGCAAATCAAAACTACACTGCGATTTCATCTCACTCCAGTTAGAGTAGCAATTACCAAGGATACAAATAATAATAAATTCTGGAAAGGATGTAGGGAAAAATGTCCACTTATACATTGTTAATGGGACTACAATTTAATATAACCACTCTGGAAAGCAGCATGAAGATTCCTCAAAAGACTAGTCAAGAACCACCATAAGACCCAGCCATCCCATTCACATTTATCCAAAAGAACTAAAATCAGAATACTATAGTGATACAGGCACATCTATGTTTATAACAGCGCAATTCATACTAGCCAAGTTATGAAACCAACCCAAATGTCTATCAATAAATAAATGGGTAAAGAAAATGCAGTGTACATATACACAATGGAGTTCTACTCAGCCATAAAGAAGAATAAAATAATGGCATTTGTTGATAAACAGTTGGAACTGGAAAATGTCATGCTCAGTGAAATAAGCCAGACTAAGAAAGTCAAGGAAAGATATTTTTATCCTTGAATTTTTTGGCCTCTGTATTCAATATTCAGGCTTCTTGTTCACTGTCTTTAAATTCCTTCAAATTATTCATTGTCTTCAGCAGCCCCCATCTGTTTACTGCTATCCTGTTGCAAAACATAGTCCTATTTCTATTCTGTATTCTTTTCCAGAAATATGTTTTTACAATGTGGTTCTACTCAAATTGCCCAGATCCATAAGTATTCATGATGATTCCTCATTACCTGTGGGATGAAATCCAAACTCTTAGTTACTAAGTAACCCTGAATTAAGTGGTTAACAGTGGGATAACAGGGAAAAATGGAGGAAAGAGATGAGAGCAACCTGATAAAAGAAGAGATAATGAAGGTTAGTGACAGAAGCTAAACATGACTCCAAGGTCATAAGGTTGGGTGACTGGGGCGAATTAAAACAGAAAGTCGGACACAAAGATGAGTGTGGTTTCAAACATGGTAACATAGAGAAAAGTCAGTATGGACAGTCACACAGAAATGATGGGACAGGTGAAAAATAGTTGAAAGAAATAGCCTTGTACTATGGGGTCTCAGTATCAGTAACTTCATACATGCCTCCTGTTATTGTCAAATGTCCCCAAAAGGTTAATGTGTCCCCAGTAGAAGCAGCAATGTACAGAGGTAGAACTTCTAGGAGGTGACTGGATCATGAAGGCACTGAACTCATTAAAGGATTAATCTATCAAAGTGAATAGACTATGGGGAGGGATGGAAACTGTAGGAGGTGGTGTCTAGTTGGAGAAAGTAGGACTCTTGTTATTATCCACTTTGATAAAGCAAAATAATCTGTCTACTTCAAGACCTTAAATTAACACAGTTAACACAGTTCCTGGGGATTAGGACATGGATATTCACAGGGGAGTTTCATTCAGTATTGTGGCAACACAATAACTTTCTGCACTCATAAACCTTAGTTTTTGTCAAGATTTGATCAATATGTACTAATACCAGCGAATGAGGGCATGAATAAATAAATGAAGACCTTTTAATGATTCAATACATATTTATTACTGGGTCCATCATGTGCATGGCCATGTTTCAGACTATCTTCATTGTATATTCAGGAAACCAGTGCTGCTTTTACATGCTTAACCCTGCATGATCTCAAAGCAAATCTGCTGTCATATTAAAATGGTCACCACTTTATTGATTAACATGGAATCAAGACAAGAGAACAAAGCAAACCTACAATTTAAACTTAAACTTATTTTGCTCCCACCATATGGCTATAAATAGTATAAAAAATATTGCAATACCGCCAATCACTAAAATGTCAGCTGAAGTAAGTTCTAAGGGTACCTCACCAGGAGTCGCATTACCATACAGAATTAAGAAATGCCCTGGCTTTGGGGTAGAGGGTGGGGATTCAGTTGGCTTTTTGATGTGTCCCTGTGAGCCCCTTACACAGACACCCAGCGTACATGCCTCACAATTGCTCCTATCATGGGGCCCATCCAACCCCACGACAGGAGCAACCGGCATCTTCCTGAAGTTATGTCCGTAGTAGTTGTGCAGAATACACTGAGCCAGGTTATTCAGAATTCTCATGGTGCTATCTGAGGAGAACTCAGGATTCTCAAATTGGGACCAGGAACACTTCTGGCACCTCTGAGCAAAAACCCGCATAAGGACCTGGCCCTGGGTTGTCCGACGCTCCCTATACATGTGGCACAGGATCTTCACTTGAGCAGAAGTCCAACTTCGATGGCATGAGGAACACCAGAACCTGCAAGCAGAAGAAAGAAGCTGTGTCCTCAGCTGGCAATGCTGACCTGAGGGAAAATGGCCCTGATCTGAGATCCCTTTCAATTAGCACATGATTAGAAAAAGGTTTTTCCTGTGATTGTCTGGGTTTCTGCCTACATGTTGTCCCCAAATCTGCCTCTTTTACTAGTAAAAACATCTCTGGATGCCTTAGAGAAAAAAGAATTTCTACCATCTGCAGTTAAATTTGTTCCCCATTACGGTGACAGAAAACTTTTATAAAGTAACTATTTCAAGGCAAATACTGTAATCAGTGTCTTATGATGTCATTTCATTTTGTCTTTAAATCATTCCTATGAAGTAGGCATTATTGAGCACAATATCCAGATAAGGAAACTGGATCATAATAGGTCTACACAACCTCTTCAGGACATACAGGGTAAAGTAAAGGCATGTTTTCCAATCATAGGCCATTTGAAGTCAACCTCGTTTATCCCTCTACTATGACACACCATTCTCATGAGCAAGCGGCCAATCTTGCACCTAGAGAAATAGACTAGGATTTGGAACCATAATATTTAGGTGGAAGATCTGAGTCCATGGTTTGCATCAGAGGACACTGGCAAAGCACCTTCCTTTTCTATACCTCAACTTTTAAATATATAAAAAGGAAAATGTTCAAGGATTATGTTGTCAGCATCAAATGAGAAAATGTATGTGAAAATATAAAATACAAAATGCTTTTCAAAAGCTGATTTGATATTTTCCAAAAGCATGCTGGTTGGTTGCTTTTCCCATCTCAAAATGACTTTCAAATCGATTTATCTAGTGTCAAAGTGATAAGAGACATTGTGAGTCTGGTGTGAAGAGAGACACACATGTCACTGAATTACAGAGCAGAACAGAATGGGTGCACGTGGGCTCTGCCAAGTGGCTTAAAAACTGTCTTCAGAGCTGTAGAAGGCTTCATTTTAAAAATTGGATTCTGTAGCTCAAAATAAACATAAATATTGTATAATATTAATAAATTATATTATTTAAAAATATATATTACTTTTATTATATACATAACCATTACCTGATGAGACTATAGAGGAAGGAACTTACTCAGCTTAGGAGGACCAGGGAAGGCCTTAATGAGGCACAGCCCTTGAGTATTCCTTGAAGGGTGAGTAGGGAGGGAATGAGGAAAGGGGCCTGCCAAACAGGCACAACATTGTCACAGGGTATGGCCTAAGAGTGCATTTCCTGCTGATAGATCATAAGGATTGGCACAGAGCATGCCTGAGGTAGGATAGGGGCAGACAGCAGGGTAATAGGTGAGATAAGTAAACTGAGGTCCTAGGTGTCAGTCATATAGAGGACTTGATTGTCCAGGTTGGTCATGCTCACCCTCCTGACATGGGTAAGGAAGCTGGTTCCTGCAACCTGGAGGCTTGCTGGGGGTGAAAGAGGGGATATCTAATAGGGAGGGGCATTATTGAAGCTCCATGAACTAGGTTTTAGATTTAGATTTTGTAGCATCATTATTTCCAATTATCCCCAGGTCTTTATTAATGTTCAAAGTGACTGCTTGATCTTAGTAGAATGTTAGAATGTTAAAGCAAGGATCAAGTCTCAGACTACTAATCAGTACCAGGGCACAGAGAGTTGCTACAGCCTGGGAGGCTGGTCAGGACTAACTGATGAGGGAGACTGCAGAGGAATCTAGGGGTTACTGCACCAGATGAGTGATAAGAGACTAGGAGGGCAGATTTATAGAGCCTGGAAAAATTTTGCAAAGATTTCCAAAAACATTTAGGGAAGGAAACCTAGTAAAAGAAGAAACTTCCTGCATTTAAACAAGAGGGAGGCTAAGAGTCTGTTAGACCTTAAAGAGCACTGTAACCACAGTAGCTTGGAGAACCTGGTGACATTTATTGTTTCAGCAAGTTCACAAAGGGATAATGCAAGGCTGGGCTGAGCCTCTCTGCTCAGGAAGGCCTAATATTGAGCAAAGCCACACTCACCTGCCAAATGCTCTCTGCAGGTACTGCCTCCACCCTCGGGCCATGCCACCCGGCTGAATGTTCTCATTCAACTTCAGGGTCCATTTGGCCCAGGGTTCCTCCTGCTGGATCAGTGATTGAAACGTCTGCTCCCATGTACTGATATCCAAATACATTTTCCTTCTCTGTTGAGCTTCAGGATTCAGTGAACACGATTTCAGTACTGCTCAATTCCCAACAAAAGAAGACTTCCGTTTCCCCGTTCAGTTCAGTTTCAGTTTCCTTTTCTGAACACAGACTTTTTTTTTTTTTTTTAATTTTCATTTTCAGCTGAAAACGAAACAGAACAATTCTTTGTTCTGAAGACAGAGGGCAGCAGAGTTTTGTTACTTCGTTAACAGGCCTTGCTAGAGAGCTGACTACAGTGATCTGTTCTAGACTCTGGTGGCACCTACAAGTCAACTTTCATTTTACTTTTCTCTCATTTTTATAAAAGGCAAAGCACTAATTTTGTCATTAGGATAAAGGAGGAGCTTGCAGCTAAGAAACCTACCCCCATGGAAGGGAGACCCAGAGAACAGGTGAAGGGAGAGTATGTTCAACACTGTCCTCATGCAGTCCCCCAGAAGAGGATTTTCCTAGAATTTTGCAGGTAAGACACACAGAGAGCTGGGGGCACCTTGCTCAAGGTCACACAGCAAGTAAATGTAATAGTGCTCCACCACATGCTTTGAATATAGTCCATGCTCTTTTGTCACTGAGGCTTATTTTAAAATGGACATTTTTTCTCCTCTTCTTCTCCCAGTCCCTGACCTCTAGGGAGATAGAATTACCTTTCTCCCCATCCTAGGCTAAATTATCTGTCCTATAGCATACACCTACCACAGGAACCAAATAACTCAGACTTCAGGGATGCCACAAGAAGATCTAAGAAATGGCTATCTCTCAAATTAACAAGTGAATCATCCCCCCACCCCCCCCACACACACATACCCACACACATACTTACAGAGAAACCTGGAAAGAATCACTTCTTTAAAAATCCTCTTTCTCCCTGATGGGAGAATCACAGCCTCTCGAACAGGAGTCCCCTTTGCTAGCAAAGCAATTAAACTTCTTTTTCCTCTTTCTCAAAGCTTTGTCCTTCTGGACTTGGCATCAGGGACCAGGCTTTCTATAACAAATTGGCAACCCAGATGGGACTCACTAGTGGCTCCCTGCTCTGGCTTTGTCGGTCAGGTCTGGCACTCCAAGCAACTCCACTTCCATGCAGAATTCCTGTGAGTAAAGGGAAGGACAGAGGGACTGTCCCAGCAGTTGCCAGAAACCCCCTTTGCTTTGGGGAAATCCTGCCTTCTCTCCCTGAATGATACAGATTGCTCTATCTTGGTCTACTTTAAGAAAACAGAAACTGAATGCAGTAACATTGTGACCCTCTAGGCCATCTGGTAAATCCCTCCGTGCATCTTAATTCCATGCATCTGGTTCCCCTTTGTGGGAACATCTGGCACCTCTGGCATGGGAGTCATGGTTAAGTGGGAATAGGCAACTTACGGGAATTTCCCCTGTCTGGTTTGTCTGTTTTAAAGGTTCCTGTCTTTTGGTCATGGTTTTGGGGATCCTCTCTATTTGTCTCTGTGTTTTTATTTGTATATCTTACTGCCCCTTTTAAGACATGGGCAATACTGTGTTGGGCTACCTGTAGGTATAAGCCTGTATAATAACAAGATGATATTTTACTATAATACAATGCAGCCTTTAAATGACTTTCTGAATTATTTTTGCAGTTGCAAGATAAGAAGTCAGAAACTAAGCTGAGGGTGCAAACAGCACTGCCTCTGTTGTGCAAGGTTAACAGGACACCATCAGAAAGTGTTAAAAAATTAAATTCTTTCGACCCAGTGCTGGAAGTCCCAGCAATGATTTTCAGCCTGGCCCCAGGCAGCTGCAGATCATCTCACCATGGATCAGTAACACCAGCCCTGTGCCAAGTGGAAAAAAATAAATCCCAGGAAAGCTACCTGGGCTATAAAGAAATGGACAAGGAAGACCTGCCTCTGTCCTGCCTTCCAGCCCCTTTTTGCTCATGGGTTAAAACGAGTTTGAGAACAGGGCTCAGCCCATCACTTCTGCGGTTGGGTGGGATCTGTGTGGTCTGCAGACCTCGCTGATTCTTTCTGGATTCTTGTCTCACAGTTTCAGAAAATGAAATCCATGTGTGATAGTTTAGATATTAGATGTCCCCCAAAAGTTTATGTGTGAGACAATGCAAGAAAGCTTAGAGATGAGTGGTTGGGTTATGAGAGCCTTAACCTAATCCATACATTCATCCTCTGATGGGGATTAACTGGGCGGTAACTGTGGGCAGGCAGGATGTTGCTAGAGGTGGTCGGTCGCTGCAGGCATGGCTTTAGGGTATATATTTTGCCTGTGGTGAGGGACATCTTTTTCTCTCTCAGCTTCCTGGTGCCATGTCCTTAGCCACTTTCCTCCACCACACTCTTCCACCATGATGTTCAGCCTCACATTAAGCCCTGAGGAATGGAGCTGACTGCCTATGGACTGAGGCCTCTGAAACCGTAAATTCCTCAAATAAACTTTTCCTCCTCTAATCATTCAGGTCTTTTGGTCATAGCAACAAAAAAGCTGAAAAAACACCATGGATGGTGGCAGAGGGCAAAAGTGAAAGGATTAAGATTCGAAAGAGAGGAGGAAAGATGGAGCTCCCAAAATGTGAGGAGGAACCTGGCAGAGGGTTTCTTCCACTTAGGTGTACGAGTCTGGGTAGGGACATTGACTGAAGTCCATGCTGAACAACAACAACAAAAAAAAGTGTTGAGGCTACTGGCTGGAATCTATATCACACAGTGATTGTGAACACACCTGTGACTATCTTGGCCCATGATTTTCTAATTGGCTGTGTCTTTTTAGTCCTTGAGTCTAAACTTTTCTATAACCTCCATTTGGGTTCATCCCCACTTTCATTTTCCAGCTGCTCTGGGACAAAGGAGTGGACTGGAATGTTCAGAATGTGTCTACAGACCAACCTCATAGGGGTGATCTTGGGGCCCATTACCCTGATTGTCTGACCATTAATTATCCTATCTTATTCAGGGGGTAAAGGCTACTGGTCACAACAGACATAGGAATGGGTTCCAGCACTATTAGATTATAATCTGGAAACAAAAAATGGTCTCCCCTTTTATGGATTTGACAGGATGCTCCATTTGGCCAGGCAACACTTCTGGGTGACTCCTGCCTATTGTCCACATAGTTAAAATACAAGGACCTCCTGGAGCCCCATGTATGCAGGTACCTGTGTCTCTTGGCCCTGCTGATTTCTGCAGAGAGAGGTCCTTAAAAATCTCTGTATGGTCAATGTGGTCTGCATTAGACACAGAGTGCCCTGGACATAAGAAAAAAACAAGCTTCAGTGTACAGAGGACACAAACTCACATGAACCCCTCACAGCGAGCTGATAGTACCTTTATGGTATATAATGCCTGAGAGGAACAGAAACTAAAGCCAACCTGTGTTTTTTGGCAGCCTCTACAAAGGGATACTCAAGGAAGCCTAAAGAAAAGGATGGAGAAGTCTTTGCTCTCTTTGCTCTCTTAAATATCAATATGACTACTTGTAAGAGAAAGCCCCCCCCCCCCGAAAGCCTCTGGATACAATTGAGAGTGGGGAACTCACTGAAAGTTGATAGCATTATGATAATGATAAGGGTGATGGATCAGGTTGAACAATATCCTGTCTTCCTACCACTTGAATGCCACCTGGGAGAAAAAAAGATTAAGGTGCAAATTTTGTGTATGCCAGGTTATCCAATCCTTCTCCAGAGAGGAAATTTCGTTGTGTAAATTATATGCATACATAGCACTTATAAAAATTATTTCAGAATAATAATTTAAGGAAGGATCTAAAACTAGAAATGAAATATAAGAAAGTTATAGGTAAGAAAATATATTATAGTTGGAAAATCAGAAGGAAAAAAATGCTCTGGATGAGAAAGTATTTTTTAAGGTCTTAGAAATACCAGGGTGCTGTAATGATCAAACACAAGCCTGAGAGTAGCTCAGTCAGGCAAATTTACTTCTGCCAGAAGGATGTACTACTGAACAAGCAAGCATGCTTGGGCTGGCAGTCTGCCCATTTTTATCCCTAACACAGCACCGTTCCTTGCTCTGAGAGGAGGAGCGTGGCTAATTTTAAAGTTGGGGAGAGCAAAGGAGAAGGCTATAGTTAAAATGGCTATGATTACTCTAAGGCTAATTACTCTATTCTGAAAATGGACCACTGGACTTTCTATTTCTCACAAGTTCCCCCTTTTTCTTTTTATACCTTTTGGTCTCATTTTCATATTTTGTTCTCGTACCCTTTGGTATTTCCATGTGGAAATTGCCTATGATAATGAGTTTCCCCCTTTTTAGCAGTTCGAATAGACACCCCCAGTGATCAGGAGCACTTGGTAAGGTCCTTTAAAACTTGGTTGAAGTTTATTCTCTTTCCAGGTCTTGATTAAAATCAAGTTGCCAGGCTGGAAGTGATCCTCTTTTGCAAACTCCAGAAGAGGATCCTTTGTAGTTTGTCTATTGTGCCAGGCTAGCTCAGGTAAGGATGTGGAGTCAAGACCCCCAGATTTCGGGAGTTGGGTGGAAGCAGGCTTGTGGCAAGCAGCCTGCAAACTCATTTATTGCAGGAACAGCTATACATTTTATAGGCTTCTTGCTCAATCACAACGTGGCACAGAGGATCAGACCACCAGGCTCCTATATGGGTTCTCTAGGTAACACTGAGTCAACTTGGGGCACTTGTTTACTCTCCTAGGTAGGAGAAGCGGAATGCTCCTTCCTGCAAGTTTACACACTTGAGACATTCACTGCTGCCAGTCAAGAACTAGGATTTCTCCCAACAATTCTTGGCAGCAGCTCATTAAAAAAAAAAAAAAAAAAGGTGAGGGGAGAAAGAAACACATCACAGATAGGTGTCAAATTGACTCAGAACAAACTTGTGACTCTGACAGACTTTTTGTGTTATTCATCAGGCACCTATATAAAATCCCTTCCTTTATAACCTCCCTGTTCTACTTACTTCTGGGAGGATTGACACAAATGTACAAATCGAGTAAAAGAACCATTGTTTTACCTTTGAAATGTCCATGTATGGCTGCATTGGCTATTCTCCTTCCAGGTGTTTAAGACCAAGTTGGCCAAAATTGACCTTTTGTCCAATCTACTGTTAGAATCAGCTGAAATTTGTCAGGGATCACTTTTGGGGACTTGCAAGAAGCCCCTTGGTTCCTTTTTGGCTTTACATCTAACATTTGTGCCATCTGCCAGGATGGGTCAGTCTTTCTGACCACATGTGGCTTTCCTTGGAAGCATCAAGGGCTTTTCCTTCTCCAGTGCCCTCCTCTTTGCAGAATGTGTACTGGTTGGCTTCCTATTCTCTGGGGTCCTCTTGATTCCACTGATTGGGAATCAAGGAGTTGCAAGGCCCTTAGAGATGTCCCATCATTCCCTGGATCTTTGCTGAACTTAAAAGGCAAGGACCAAAATATTGGCTGCTTTTTCCCTGGTCCTTTTACTTCCTTAACTTTGGTCTCCAAGTTTTGGTTTTAAATATCCAGCAGGTCAGTTTCACCAATCTTGAAATAGGAGAACTGGATCTTAAACTTCAATGTCTGTAATCTTATAGTTTCCCCTTCCATTTAATTGGGATCAGTATTAATACTGGAAGTCAACCTCATATTCTGTCTGTCCTGTGGGTGATGATTTATTGTCTCAAATAAACTCAAGTTGTTCGATTAGAAGCAGTAGTTCTATAAAACATTAACAGGCAACACTTATAAATTTCTATAAGGAGAATACAAAATGAAATTAACAAGACTAAAAACATATTTAGTTTATATAATAGCTTTCAACCAAAAAACATAATTTCTATAATAACACTAATGTATTTTTGGTATATATTTTACCTCCACAAAGACCCATAGATTTATCAAATCAATCACATATAAGATCCTTTATAAATGTTATTTCCTTTAAAAACTCATTTACAATCTTGAATACATTTTATAACTTACCTAAATCCTTACTTAATTTTGTGTTATATCTCTTTTTTAAAATGTTATTTTATTTTTATAGACTGTATTTTGATTTATTGTACACAAATGGGGTACAACTTTTCATTTATATGATTGTATATGATGTAGGTTCATACAATTTGTGTAATCATACATGTACATAATGATGTCTGTCTCAGTCCACTATCTTCCCTTCCCCAGCCCCCTCCCCTCTCGTTTCCCTCTACACAATCCAAAGTTCCTCCTTTCTTCTCTTGCCCCCCACACCCCATTATGTATCATCATTCACTTAGCAGAGAAAACCTTTGGCCTTTGGTTTTTTGGGGATTGGCTTTTTCACTTAGCATGATACTCTCTAACTCCATCCATATACCTGCAAATGTCATAATTTTATTCTTCTTTATGCCTGAATAATATTCCATTGTGTACATATACCAGTTTCTTTATCCATTCATCTATTAAAGGGCATCTAGGTAGGTTCCACAATCTGGCTATTGTGAATTGAACTACTATAAACATTGATGTGGCTGCATTACTGTACTATGCTGATTTTAAGTCCTTTGAGTATAAACTAACTAGTGGGATCACTAGGTCAAATGGTGGGTTCATTTCAAGTTTTCTGAGGAATTTTCTGCTTTCCAGAGTGGCTGCACCAATTGCAACTCCACCAGCAATATATGAGTGTACTTTTTTCCCCACATCCATGCCAACACTTATTATTGTTTTGTTCTTGATGTTTTGTTCTTACTCTAATTAGAGTAAGATGAAATCTTAGGGTGGTTTTTATTTGCATTTCTCTAATTACTAGAGATGATGAACACTTTTTCATATATTTGTTGATTGCTTGTATATCTTCTTCTGTGAAGTATCTGCCTGGTTTCTTGATTAGCCCATTTATTGATTAGGTTCTTTGCATTTTTGGTGTAAAGTTTATGTATTATATCTCTTTTTTAGTTTTGAGATTGCAGTAATCTTTACTACAAAAATCTACCTTTGAACATAACTTTAAATGAGCTTAAGTCTAGCGATCCTAACATGAGGTAGGATGAGAGACAGAGCCCTACCTCAGGTGAGCTGGGGCTCTAGACAAATTCTAGATAAAGCATTTTATTTCAGAAGCTGATATTTGCCCTCTCTTAAATGTCATTTTATAAAGTTCTCATATATTATTTCCTGAATTTATCTTAATATCAGTTAACATAATACAACATTACATCTGAAACATGAATCAAACAGAAAGGCTAAGAGAGCTCTTAACTTGAACAGATCAGACTCTCCTTTATTACCTGACAAAAATGCATTTAAATTCCCACCCCAGTGTAAAGAGTAACACAAAATTCTATGCGTATCTCTCATTGGTAACAGGTTACATTTATCCAGTTATGGACCATTAAATGACATAAATAAATCCCCAGTTAAATTTGCTATTTCTATGTAAATCTAAAGGAAGCGACTACTGCAGACTGTAACTAACCCAAGCCTGGATGCAGAGTAAACCAAGACACACTGTTGTAAGAATTAACTCCTGGGAAAGGGAGAGTTCTGCTCCCATTTCTAGACAACTGTCTTCAGGGAACCTGATCAACACCATCCACTCCTCCCCTAGGATCTGACTACTTTGCTTTAAGTGTCAATGTCCCTCTGGAGGCTCCAGGCCCATCCTGTTCTTCCCCTTATCACACTCTGCTTCTGTAAACATACTCCCCTCTTGAAACCCTTGCACAACTTTGTATCCTTTAGACTAGAAAATTATGACACTACGTAGCCTATAAGTGTGAAAAACTGGTGATGAGGCTCAGAATTTGGAGTCTGATCTCCTCTGAACCTGCTGGCATAAAATAAAGTTTGCGTTCTCTCACTCCTGGAGTGTTGCCACTTCTTGCCTGATTCCCCCAAATCAGACCACTTTAGTTGGGAAAGCACCCGCTTGATAAAGTGCTCCCCTAAGCTTTTAGATGTATGTGTATCTCTAAACACATATATTTGGGGTTTCTGGCAAAGCTGACTCAGTTCATGTTTTAAAATTCTATCTGGAAGAGAATGAATCCCCAGTGATGCTTGCCTTAAGGGGGTATTTATTTATTTTTCTTTCCGGGGCAAGTGATTTCCTCTTTAAAATCTTGGTTAAGGATTGATCCCCTTCCTTAGGGTCCCTTTGGCCCAAATGGCCTTACTCACTTTTATCCAACCTCCAGCAGAGAGGGCTTTGTTTGCTCTTCCTGGGAGGCACTTGCAAAGGAAGTTGTTGCTCTTTGGTTGAGAATGTTATTTGTACACTTAATTTACACAATACATATATAAAGAGAAGAAACCTGTGCCTAAATCTCCTTGACCCTTTTTTTTTGTTAGATTTCAGTAATATCGCCTCCAGTGAGACTCTAGAATTTATGCTCAGTCCTTGTCCCCAATAACAATCCAATAACGAAAATACAGTTTTGAGAAAAAGGAAAAAGAAATTTTATTCTTTGACTAGCAAAGGAGAAACTCAGGGGACTCCTATCCCAGAGACTGTGATTGTTCCTCTTGGAGGGAACAGTTTTTTGTTTGTTTTTTTTAACAAGTGAACCAAAGGCTACATTCTGGGTGTTCTCTGTTGGGAGTTGTAATTCACTTGTTAATTTGGGAGACACTCATTTCTTAGATCTCCTTGTGCCATCCCCAAGTCTGACTTACTTTATCCTGTAGTGAGTATGAATTCAAGGACAGATAACTCTGCCTAGGATGGAGAAGAAAGGTAATCTTGTTTTCTCCAGACTAGGGAGGGGGACAGATTAGGGAGGAGGAGGGGGAGAGGAAGAAAAAGAAACCTATCTGTTTTAAATGTGAAAGGGCTACCTTCAAAGCATAAAGTGGACCACTGTTATGGTGAGACTGGAATGCAGGTCTGTGTGATTCCAAACCCTGCAGTGTCTTCACCACTCACTCCCAGAGAAGAGGCCAAGGAAAGGGGAGGGGAGGGAAGGGAAGGCAAAGAAAGGGAAGGGATCCAGAGGAACGAGGTCTTCTGCCCAAGGTCACACAGCAATGTTAAGTCAATACAATCCCCAGCTTTGGCTCCTTTGCCCGACCCAAAAATAAACCTTTTCCCCACCTTTTCCACTCTTTTCTCTTTTATCTTCAGAATAAGCCTTCAGAGAGTATCCTGATCACTGGATCCATCTATGTTCTGTTTTGCTCAAAATACGGACTGATCCTCTGCCCTCCTTCATGATTTCCTCCTGCCACTATCTTGTGTGTTCCCGATGACATACACAATTGGTTGGCCTGGTCTTTGACATGTAAGATGAAGACAGGAAGGACATTAAGAGTAGGTTTTGTAATTTAAGGACCAGAACAAACCCATCACCATCCCCACACCAAGAAGGAAAAGATGAAAAAGCAGAAGAAAGTAAAAGGAAATCACAGAACCTTTTACAACCTCATGATACACTTACACCACTCTGGGTACGTTTTATATCCAAGCATTCTAACGCCAAGATAATGAAATCATGGAACTCAGTAGTTGGAAAAGATCATTTTGTTGAGACTCATTGAGGAAAACTGACTTACCCAAGGCATACAATGTGATCATGGTTGCCCTCAGACTTTTTTCAACTGTTGGTGACTTTAACATAGATTAAAGCACTGCTGAGAGATTGCCATAAAACAGAAAAGATCCCCAAAGAAAGAAAAGCACAGATCTATTCTGGAAAAAAGAAGGCATAGAAAAATCTAGATTCTTAGGGGTTCAGAGCCAGAACGAGTCTACAATAGCATCTAAACCCAGATGGCAAGTGATACCCTTCCCTACTTTTTCGACACAGACGTTGGTAATCAGTGTCTACACTTTTTTTCAGGACCTGGGTATGACTGAGAATCCCTCACATCATAGAGTTCCAGGAAGCCATTACCAATTGCTTGGGTGATTCTTGCCATTCCTGCAGTAGTTCAACTACAGTTGCTATTCTATTTTACAAATTGCAGAAACTGAAGCTAAGATACATCTGATTTGACCAAAGCTTGATGTTTTTGTAATCTTAAGCATGCACCCATTTTTGGAATATCACATGACCTATCACAAAGAGGACTAGTACAAAGTTTAACACTAAGACATGGTAGGCTTGGGAAGAGAGGAGACCAGACATGAATGATAAGGTTTGATGGAGATCAGACTGAAAGAGGAAATGGGGGCCCTGCTTATGGTACTTATCTACAGGATCATTTGTTTCTAAAGTTCTTTTAGTTTGGGAGTAGAAAGGCATGGAGAGATTCAGCTTGGTTAAGAAAGAAACAAAAATGAGAGAGGGGCTCTGTAAGGCAGGAATCATATTATTTACATTTTGAATCTGAGTGGGCATCTTTACACTGCTCCTCCATGGATTTCACTCTCTGGGGTCACTGGGCACATGCTATTTCAACTCTGAACTTCTGAGAATCAATCTTTCTACTCCCTCTTTCAGAGCTTATCAGTGCTTTTCTTCCCTTAGGGATTCTTCCTCCTTTCCAGCTGTCTCTCATTTTCCCCCTGTCACTTTGTCATGAGTTTATTCCATGAGTTAGGAGCACAGATCTGGAGCCAGACTACCTGGGCTGTCCTACTTATACCACTTACCACCTTGGTGGCCTTGGCCAAGACCATGAACTGTTCTGTGACTCAGTTTCTCTATATAAAAATGGAGATAAAAATCTTACCTACCTCATTGGGCTGCTGTGAGGGTTGAGTGATTTAAAAGCAGCTGCCAGCACCAGCAAATAGAAGTGTTTGTTCTTTTTGTTGCTATATTACATGCTTCTGTGAAGTTACCATAACATCTTTCTTAAACATATTGAAAATACAAGATAAAATTATGGATGCATATTTTAAAAATTATAGTGTGGGGAGAAAAAAGTGTAATATGCTTAGTATT
The DNA here is from genome assembly GCF_902686455.1 of Sciurus vulgaris. Classification (NCBI taxonomy): domain Eukaryota; kingdom Metazoa; phylum Chordata; class Mammalia; order Rodentia; family Sciuridae; genus Sciurus; species Sciurus vulgaris. The sequence goes on from NC_136470.1 coordinate 86,078,404, forward strand.
CAGAAAGCCCAATATTCCTTAGGAATTCGGACTGAGCCTATATATTCCTATCGTCCCATGTTTTCTATCCCTGTCCAGCTCTGTGCACCTCCTTGGGCAAGGCCAGTTCCTTCTCCAGGACACATGCTCAACCCCTGTTTTCAAGGCCAAACACACTGTGAGGAGTGAAGAAGGGAAAGGAGATGTGACATCCAGAGCCAGTACTGCTCAGGCCCTGAGGTTAAGTATGCAAAAATAAATAAATAAATAAATAAATAAATAAAACAAGAAAGCAAATATCATCCTAAAATAAACCTATGCAAAAGAATGAAGATAAAAATTTATACTATTTCAGAGGGACAATTTGCTTCATAATTTCATTTGCTTCATAATTTCTACAAAAACCTACTTGAGTTTCAGGCCTCTTGAGATCCATCACTAGGATACGGGGGTCTACCCAATAGACAACCGTGTGAATATTGGTAGAAAAATCTTCCATGAATCTGAATAAAGCTGAGACCCAGAGAGGAGAGGTGACCAATCCAGAGGTGCCCCGCTGACTGAGGCTTCTGTGTTAGTTTTTGTCATTGTGACCAAAATACCTGACATAAACAACTTAAAAGAGGAAAAATTATTTTGGTTCATAGTTTCAAAGGTTTCAGTTCATGGTCAGCTGGCTCCATTACTTTGGGTCAGCCTGAGGCGAGGCAGAACATCATGGTGGAAGGGTGTGCATTAGGAAAGCTGCTCCCATTAAATTATTAAAACTACAGTGGATTAATCCACTGATGAGGTCACAGCCCTTGTGATCCAATCACTTCCCCAAAGCCCCACTCCTGAAGGTTGCTGTCTTGGGGACTAAAGCTTTAACACATGAGACTTCGGTGGACATTCCAGATCCAAACCATAACAGCCACTGCAATTAGAGCCTTGAATTTTGTTCATGATAGCCACTTTCTCCTTTTCAGCACAGCTGATCTAAAAAGCCAGAGTCAGAACTCTTTGAACTCTGTTCCAAGGCTGTGGTGAACATATGCCCGGCAAAGGAGCAGGGTCTGTAATCACCTCAATTCCAGACCAGTGTTTGGAAACAAGCAGGCCAAATATACCCTTTAACGAGCTTTCTTCTGCCCCTGGCTCACTCTATCAACTGCTTACTCTGCTGCCAAAGATTGCCTCTCAAACTACTTGTACCAAGACTACTTGTCATAGACTCTGCCCTTAAAAGAACTGTAACCAAGAAAGAGCAACTTATTTTGTTTTTCTTTATTTCCTTTTTATGGAGGAAAAAGGGAGTTTCCAGTCTGACTTACAAGGAATTTAGAAATTGTCACTCCCACCCTCACAATAAGAGAAAAGCTGAACAAACTGGGAATCAATATCTCTTTTTAGACCCATTAGAGAATTGAGGTCACAGGGCAAACTGCTGCCCTGAAAATTGGAGAGAGATGGATACAGAGAATCACAGCTGAGACAGGAAGATGGCAGAAGTCAGCTAAACTGCAAGTCCTGATCTCACAACAGAGAAAGGAGGCAGTGAAGGGAAAGCAGAATTGAGAGGTGGGTGACAAAATAAATGTTCTAAGACTCAATATTATAAAGTGGAGAGACTGGAAGACAGGTTACCTGAGTAGAAAATAAACTCAGGGTCCCCTAACCTCAAACCGATGGATAAAAAGCAGGAGGGGCAACACAGAGAGAAATGGTGGGTAGAAATTCTCTTAAGCTCACCCACTTGAAAACATTTGGAAAAACAGACACAATGTAAAAGCACAATAGCAACAGTAGAATCCTTAAAATAGCACAATCTATAGAACTTCCTTTATTCCCCTGCCCCCATTGTGGGTTAGCTTCCACATATCAGTGAAACATCTGACCTTTGGTTTTGGGGGATAGGCTCATTTCGCTTAGCACAATAGTTTTCCTAATTACTTATGTAAATACACCACAGTGAATCCCACCATCATGTACATCTCCAAGAATAGGGTCATAATTAGAACAAGATATATTCCATGCTTGTATAATTATATCAAAATTGATTCTACTGTCATGTATAACTAAAAAGAAAGAATTTTTTTTAAAGCATAAACAGCTTAAAACCAACTCATAAAAAGAAAACTGATCCAGAGGTATGCAACCATCTTGTAGAGCCCTCAGCTGACCAATCACCCCTGAAAACCAGCTCAGCAACTTCTCATGCCCAAACAGCTACAAATTAAACAAGAGGAAAGTCCCCTGCTGTGGGACCTCTTAAGAATCAAGCCAGGGACTGAGAAAGTAGCTCAGTGGCAAAGGGTTTGCCTGGCATGCAGGTGGCCCTAGATTCAGTTCCCAGCAACACACACACACACACACACACACACACACACACAAGAATCCAAGTCAGAAAGAACTTCTAGAAGGATCACTCCTAGCCCCAAACCTCTTCTCCCTCCCCCTCACCATGGACAAGGGGAAGGGAGCAAGCTGGTGGGACCTGTGCCAGCAAGTGCATATAACCCTGCTCAGCCCCTGTGACCCAGGCAAGGATGGAAAGCTCTGTGCAGTTTCTACTTGCTCAACTCAGAGAGATCAATGAAGCAGCTTTGGTTCCAGAGAAAAGTGGATTTGTCAGACCCCAACTACTTAAATTAGGGGGAGGCAACTTGGGAAGCTTAGGGACAGTACTGGGAGTGGGGCTATACCAGAGGGAAACTTCCAGAGTATCTAGGGACATAGAGAACTGGAGGAAAATTACCAGAGTCTATACAGCAGGTAGGAGCTGACCCCAGTCTCAACTGGGGCACAGCCTGACCCATGATAACAACTGGGGAGTGAAAGGGCATCATTTGGATACTTGTGGAACCTTGAATTAGGCTTAGTAAATGGAAGGATCAACACCTGCCATTCACAACCTGGGGCAGTGGTAACTAGAGTCCAGGTGAACCACCTGAGACTTCACTACAGTACCTCAGAGAGCAGTGTCAGCTGGAAGAGTACTTCCGTACCACAGAACATCAGTGGAAAACCCAGAACAAAAGTCCCTGCACTCACAGATAGCCACCAGGGTCTTCACTACCTTGAAAAGGATCCTATAGAGGAGAATAGGTACATGGTGACCCACAGCAAACACAGAGGCACTTCAGAGCCTGCATCTTGTAGTGCACACAATAGAAACAGCCAAGCTACAACACTGCACACTCCAAGCAGGCAACTGCAGGGCCCTGAGCTGACAGCTGCTGGTAGGAGGTGCAGAGCAACTAGGGGACTGGTTCCTCTGCACCTGGAAATTGAGAGCGATCCCCAGCCAAGGACTGATGGACATCTGCTAACTCTCCAAACCCCAATGAAATCTAAACTGAGATTCAACAAGAATGTTCTTCACCTTGAGATGGTTTACGAAAAACAACTCCATTATCAATTTCGATGATACAAATACTACTTTAATTGAACAGTAATTGTTAACCCAATAGCCAACATTGTGTCTTCAACCCATTTGAGTGTATTTCATCTAACGGTACAATGCACTAGTCGGAATGGATCTTCTTATCTTTGTTTTCCCAGTCCTAGTTTATGCTTGCTCCTCTTACCTCCTATTATCTGCCATCTCCTCAAATACCCAACATTCATCTATTTCTCCTTTCTCCCTTGGTGTAATTTATTCTGTTATATCTTTTCTCTTTTTCTCCCTCACTCTTTGTCTCTTTCTTTCTCTCTGTTTTTCCTTCTCTTTTTTGCCCAATCTTTCTTCCTCCCCTCTTAACCCTCACATAAAGTTATAGTGTCTATTAAATTTAATAACTAATTGTTTTTCCTATTCCAGCACTTTATGATAGGTTTATACTTGAATTTGAGGGACCAAGGAGAACAATTGCAACAAGTTTTTTTTTTTTTTTTCTTAAAAGATTGAAAGTAATAAGACTTGGCTCTGAAATGATTATAGTAAATAAAGTTTAGTGGCATCTCTTCAAGTGGTATTGATATTGGGACCAGCAAAGGTCACACATTGATTTAAAATATCTTTATCCGGATAGTCACCCACCCCAGAGCTCTTAAGACCAAGGAGCTTAAAAGTCAGAACTATACAAATAGATGGGTGGACATACAAAAAATATGAAAAGCAAGGGAACAAACCACCCCAAACAGCCCATAATATTTCAACAACAGACTTCATTGACACTTCATTGGAAGGAATTTAGAAAGTTTATAGTTATGCTGTTCTATGAGACAAAATAATATGTAAGGAGTAAAATCAGGGACAAAATATAACTCAGTAAATTACCCTAGATAGATTCTTCAACTGGTATAGAAAATTAAAAATGGCCACACCTAAAAAAAGAATTCTAGAAAATTCTGAATACATTTGTTCAAAATATAAAAATGCCATATTTTCTGATTTGTTTGCAAAAAAAAAAAAAGACTGACTTATGGAATATGAAACTCTTCTAGGCAAATGTCCACATTGTCTTTTGTATAACTGGTAGTTACTGAAAAATGAGTCTAATGTGTAGAAAGTACAGCCCATAATGTACATCTTCTATTTTCACTCTCCATTTTTTTGAGATCCTTTACAGACTGTCAAATCCAGAAAACCATGGACAAAATAAACATCCTTTCAACCTGAAAAAAAAAATACAGATAATAAAAGATCACTTCAATAAAGATATAGAGATTTTGAAGAAGAACCAAACAGAAATCCTCTAAATAAAAGAATCGATGAACCAAATTAAAAATTCAATAGATAGCATCACCAATAGATCACTTTGAAGATTGACTTTTCAGGCCTTGAAGACAAAGTATGTAATCTTGAAAATAAAGTTAACCATAAAGAAAAGATGTTAAGAGACCATGAAAGAATATTCAAGAAATCTGGGTAACACAGAAAGGTCAAATTTAAGATTCATTGGGATAGATGAAGACTGTAAAATACAAACTAAAGGAATGCACAATCTTTTCAATGAGAATCACAGCTTACCAGAATCAAAACCAAGGAATGAAAGTCACAGCTGCAACTGGCACTGATGAGGTAGGAACTCTTCATGTTGTGATTGCAGAATTGCTAGAGACACAGTGAGGACAAAACTGGGAATTAAGAGGGTCCACTTTCATCAGTTTTCCCTCCACAAATCCCACAAGGATCTCACTGTGAAGACTGAGAAAAGTCTTGTGCTTCTGACAGGAGAGGACAAATAGAACCATTTTTACAAACACCAAGAGCTTTCTCTGCTCTCCTAACATGATCTGTCCTCATGGGAATCTATTTCACCAAAGCATGACTGAGTTTTATCAAAGCCTAACCTTACAAAGGGAAATACTCAATGCCAGCTACTTCTGCCCTCAATATGGGGGACAGGAACCACCCTGCTCCACCTCAGGGATGACTTCCTTTCTGATAATAATGAGAACAAAGTCCACCAAGCTAGTAGTGACCAGGAAATGTACTGGCCTATGCTCAAGAGTCAGGATTGCCTGTGGTTTCCTCTGTGGGAGGAGCCAGGTCCCACAGAGTTCAGATTAATTTTTTACTCAGTTTATAATATCTGAGGGAGAAATAAAGAATTTAATCAGTTATCAAAGTGTCCAAACAAACTAGAGTCATTAAGCCTTTAAGCTATAGGAGAGATTTTAAAAGGCCTGTAAGTTCCATTTCTTTCTTGGTGGCTTTATGATTGATATTTGAATTATATATAAAACTAGATCCTATGCCTGGAGTAACTCAGGAGGAAAAGCAATGGACTTAAAATTAGAAGTCAAAGGTATAAATTCTACTGTCAACACTCTCTGGATTGCTTAATCTCTTTGAACCTTAATATTTTTCTCCTATAATATGGAAATAATAGTACCAACTGTATTAGATTTAATATGTATACAAATATGATTTAGAGATGGATTATGGTGACAAACTATTAGTATTATTTCAAAAGAGGAAGAATATGAAAAACTTGAAATAATGGCATTTGGATGGAGTAAAACTCAACATTTAAAGAATGAAGAAGACATAAAGGCACACATATGGAAAGGAGAGAGATATTTAAATCAAGAAATTGTGTCTTTGTATTGGAGAGGGAAAAAAGCAAAAGATAAAATGAAGAACTAAAATTTAGAGCCCTTTGTCTCTTATAATGCACCTTTCTCCTCAAATCTACATAGTCCTTATAATACCCCAATGGCTATGACTCTTATTAAAGAAGGTTTCAGAGTGGGTGAGTCTAATGAAGCTTTGTAAAATGACCAGAACTACCACTGGAAATTCTGATTCCACAGGTCTGGGGTGGGGCTATGTATTTTTAAAAGCTTCAGGAATGATACTGAAATACATTCCTGGATACAAATCATTAGAAATAAAAAAAAAATCCTACAACTCAGGAAATAAGAGTGATTTACCAAGATCTAACAACATGGAGGCAGAGACAGGATTAAAGCAAGGTACTTTAACTTCTCCCTGTGTATTTTTTTTTTTCCCCCTACAGTGAAATTACTGAAAGCAAGGTCAGCCTTTATTCATCTAGTCATTATGGGTGAGTTGACCTGGCACCTGAAAGCAGCTTTCTCTCTGATGGATAGAGTCCAAGAGACAGCCACAGTCATAATGCATGAATTTGATTAACAACAGACCACATTGAAAGTGAAGGAGGAGAGCAATAAAAAATGGAGACAGATCATTCAAGGCCATTACAAAGTAAAACTGAAGAGACATTGCACATCAGTGCCAACAATATCACTGAAAAGTGGTAACCCTTTTACCTCCTCAACCTTGATCTGAGTGTAAGAATGCAGCTCAGGCCTCAGGGAGACCTGTGGACCCACCTGACATCAGAGAGAAATTGAAACCTGTGCACAGGGCAACTGAGACGCCAGGAAACAAGCAGGACCAAGCAACCCACCGAAGAGTAGCTAGCTTGGTAAGTATATTAAAGGACTCCTGATCTTGGCTTCAGTGCATATGTTTTGCAGAGGTTTAGACTTGTTTCCCCAAGGACTGTTCACAAGATTCATGCCAAGTGTTTTCAGAATTTGACCTGGAATCTTCCACTGAAGTCATTGATTTCTCCCAAGTTCATCCTAACAGGTCATTGTCACAACCTGTTTTGTTTATCACTGTGTGAGTCCCTCTTCCATTGTTAATCGGAAGAAAAGATGTCTATTCTCCCTGTGTCCCTGCAGACACTTTATTGGAGGTCCCCCTTCTGTTTTCAGTTTTAAACTCCAGATACATTATAATCTTATTTTATGAAGAAGGGATAGATAGGCCCTGTGAGATTCAATTGCCGGGTGTCAGTCACATATGTCAAGTACATAGAGAGGGATCAATGAGGTTTACTGCTTCAGAACACAAGCCCGCTGTGTTCGTGACACACTCTGAAGAAGCCGCGACTGGACCATCACAGGTGATGGATGTTGCTTGGGGCAGCAATGCTGTCGCACTATTTTCTCTCCTTGTTTTCCCCTCACAGCCCCAGGATGTATAATGCTCTCTCTTGTCCAGTGTTGGTTGCAGTCTGATGAATGTCATAAGGCTGTACCCACGCTGAGGTTTTATTTTTGTGTGTGTTTTCTCCTGCTTTGTTATAATCCAGGTCACCCAGTGGCAGATTAATTTTTGAATTCAATTTTTGTTCTTGTTAAGCTCCTGAGGTTTGAGACATGAATATATAGAACTGAGCTGAAAAATTATTCAGGCGTAAATACATGGGGAGAAGAAAATGAGATACTATCCCAGAGAATTTGATAAACATAAACAGAACCAGATCAGGCATGAGGGGACCTGGATTTAAATCCAGCTGTGCCTTGATCTGGACAAATTGCTTTGTCCTCTGCCTCAGCTTCCCTTTCTGCATAATTAAACACTAGACTAGCTGGCCTCTCCCCTCAGTTCTAGTTCTGGTATTTTGGGGGTGCAACAGGTCTCCGGATTTGTGTGAGGGATGAAGAGTTCTACTATATCCATGACTGTGCTGTTTTGATTTGGGACAAGCACCAGCTTGTCTCAAGGACATAGCAGAGTAATGACCTTGAGGGTGGTCCTCTGGAAGTCAGGAGGCCTGCCTCCCACTAGAGCTCAGTTTTCCCTCAGAGAAAACTGGAGGAGGATGAGGACAAAGCATATGAGGTCAGTAAGAGGGAAGGGTGGGCAAGGAAGGAAGACTACTTACCTGAAGGAAAGACAGATTCACAGAAATACAGCTACTTGAAAACATCAAAGGAACCCCTTTCATTTGCAAGAAGAAGCAATTTAACCCCTGACATCTCCAAAGTGCTAAATTCCATGCAGGAGAGAGAAGCTATGGGAAGAGGAATTCTCTCAACATAAAGGGTAACTGAATAAAATTGTCACTCAAGGCTAAGCAAAGCTGGTGTGGGTGATCACAATCATCAACTTCCTTTCTCTAGTATCATCTAGGCATGTGCGCATGTATGTGTGTGTGTGTGTGTGTGTGTGTGTGTGTGTGTGTGTATACATACACAGTGCTGGGGAGAGAACCCAGGACCTTGTACATGTTAAGAAAATGTCCTACCATTGAGCTCCATCCCCAGCCCTGCATCCCAGGAATTTTGATGTAGCATAAAAAGGCCAAATTTAGAATTAAAGACCTAGATTCAAACTAAGCTTGGCCAGGATGGGGTAGTAGTGGCCAAGTGAGGACATTGAAAAGATCCATGCCGATTATCAGTTGGAGGAAACAGCTTTAAGGCCTCTTTCTTCCAATCCCAGATCTATGAAAATCTTGGGGTGTATCTTCCCCATCCTCCAAATTGAAAATAAAATATGAGAGAAATCAGCACAGCCTTGCTTAGCCTGATACAAGTCAAACTCTTAGCATAAGTGGGTTAAGTGGGTGTTTGTTTGCAGATTACCATAAAGTCTAGGCTAACCTTCATATCAATGAGTACATAATGATTTGTATTCATTTGTGGCCTCCTGAAATGTTTCTATTCTTCCTTAAGTGCAAGTGTTAGACAACTTTGAAGTGTAACAAGTACTATTGAGTCTTGCTTTCTGGATGAAACAATTCAGAATTGAAATAAAAACATTACTCAGAACTACAGTTATCTTAAGAGACATTATCTATTTCTATTCTTCAAGACAACTTTGATGAAGAAAATCCATTTTCCAATCCTGATTACGTTCATTTCCAATGACCTTCACTCCACTCATTTAAGTCACTCGGTCGTGTGGCCACATACTTTATCTTGTCATATACTTGGTCATCCATCTTCCTAAACACATTCAGCTATTCCCACCAAGCCTATTGTTAGACCTCATCAGCCCCTGACCCCCTCATCTACCAGTACCCTGAAGTCTTTACCTTCTTCTGTCTCCAGTTTAGGTAATATGGTCTAACTTTAGGCCTAGTTCATCCCAACTATAAAAATCTGAACCTGCGATGAATTTACTTCCTTTATTCTCTTATGTAAGTACCTGCAGAATACTGTTGAACACCGAAATACACACACACACACACACACACACACACACACACACACACACACTTGATGCCATTGCACATTCATGTTCCCCAATCTCAAAAGAGCCTTCCATATTGACCAAAACTTGTTACCATTAGTTGAGAATCAATTGTGGAGCATTGTGATACTTGATCCTTGGATATAATTGTCTAAGATGAGGTGATTACCCTGGTGCAGAGACAGAAAAATACAGTGAGGCAGAAATAGCGTTTGGGGCAGGTTTATAATAAGGTGAGAGAAAGGCAAGAGAAAGTGAGATAACCACCAGAGAGGGTTGGTGGTGCGCAGGTGGGTGGGGAGCTGAAATATGCTGCAAGGACTAGGACGTTTTGGTTTTTGTTAAGATAGGAGATGAGAACTTGGAGTGGAGCGAAGCTTACACATACTCCGTGGGCCCAGTGCTCTGTGTGGCTGCCACCCATTTGGGGGAAGTCCTATGCCTTCACTGCATGCACCTGCATACTTTGCCTTTCTGGCCTAATGCCACTGATGGCCGTCATATAATGACCCTTGGAGCAGCCTGGGTGCATGTGTGACCTGTGCTGGGCCTCTTTCTGGAGTCTGGTACCTCTGGGCCGATTATTGGTCAGGGGACTTTTTACAGTTGCTCCTCTCTCCCTCTTCTCATTACTGCTCATATCTAGCTAAGCTACCTGTGCTAACAAAATATCTCTCAATCATTTTCTCCTCCTTTGCTTTAGCTGAGTCCATGCTCCACAAGTTGCATCTCTGCTGTTTGCCTGGCTCTCTCTCAGCAGATCTTACCTGGACTCTTCAAATGAGCGTTTTCTCAGCTGTAGGGAACAAACCTGGACGTTCCCCTTAATCTTCACCCACCTTCCCTCCTCTGCCCCTGCTTTGACATACAGTCACCATTCAACTTGACGGGGTCAACGATTTCAGTCCTTCTCTAAACCCTCGGCATTTTAATTTACCCTTTTCTGCATCTCTCTTTCTCCCCTGCTAGCTGCTTGCTCTCAGGATTTAAACATGTTGAAGTCTTTGTTGTCTTAAAAAGCTTCTAACCTTGATCCTGAATCCTCCTCCAGCTACCACCCATCTCTTTTCTACAGGTCACAGTCCCGTTTCTCAGGCACACTGCCTCTACCTCCTCAGCTTCCCTGTACACCCCAACGTGCTCCTTCTGACTTCCAGCCCAAACACCACTGGAGCCTGGCTCACCATGGCTGCCCTCAAACTCCTTCTTGTTGGATTGCTGATTGTCCTTCTTCACACTATCTAATCCCTACACAGGATCACATACTGCGAGTCACTTTGAAACCATCTTTCTCTGACTTTATGACTTTATGGGTTTGTTTTTCTCCCCAAGTTTCTGGCAACTCTTTTAGTCTTCTTTGGCATTTATTTGTTCTATGCCTGTTAATTTTCACTACAGCGTTGCCTTCTTATCTCATGCACGCTTCCCTTAGATATTCCACACATTCCCACAGGTGACTGTATTATACACCTGATGCTCATGTGTAGCACCAATGTCTCCAGTTTCAAACCCTGTGCATTGTGCTATGGTGCCAGAAGCATCTCCACCCCAGCTGTGGTAGCCAAAACTGTTATCAGACATTGCCAGATAGCCCCCCCAAGAGCTAAATTAACATCAGTTGAAAGTCACTGCTTTAAACCAATCTCTTGGTACATCACCCTGTACGCTTGAAATTCTAATCATAGTCAGTTTCTCTCATTCAACTAATGAACCACTTTTATTTATTTTATTTTATCCAGTTTTTATATTTAAAACAGATTTATTGAGATGTAATTCACAGTGCACACAATTTATCTGTTTAAAGTGTGTAAGTCAGAGGTTTTTGGTATAACCATTACCAAACTCAATTTTAGAACATTTTTATCACTTGGAAAGAAATCCCGTTACATGAGCAGTCACTCCCTGTTTTCTTCCAGCTCCCCCAGCCTTAGGCAGTCACTAATCTGCTCTCGTTTTCTATAGATTTGCTTTTTCTAGATATTTCATATAAGTGGAGTCCTAATATGTGATTTTTTGTGACTGTTTCTTTCACTTAGAATGTTTTCAGGGTCCATACATCTTATAGTGTGTCATTATTTTATTCCTTTTTACTGCTTAACTATTTCTGAGGTTTGTTTCTATCTTATGGAAATTCCACATGTATTTTCTTTCATTCAGACGCTGCCCTCACCTTCATTATACAATTGTCCCCAGCACGCTGCCAACCCACCATCTTTACCCTCAGATCTAGAAACAAAGGCGCATTAATAGAGGAGGGCTTTGACAGGCCAAACTAAATGTCGCCTTGCCCTGATTTATGTTAATAATTGGGTTTCTCCTCAGTGAAAACTTTCTTAATCCTCTTTCTGTACTTTGTCCCTATTCTTCATCTCTCCCCAATCACTACAACTAAGCTTGTAAGGTCAGAATTTTTGAGTGGTTAAAATAGTGTCCTCCTATGCATATTTTTGCCAAAGCACCAGACAATATAATGCTTGTCTTTCTCACTATAGATGGTCCCTGACTTACAGTGCCTTAATTGATCATTTTTTTTTTTTTACTTTATGGGAGTACAAAATTAATAGACATTCTGTAGAAACTGTACTTTAACACGCATTAACCATACATTAATGATGATTACCAGTTTTCACTTTCAGCATTATATTCAATAAATTACATAAAATATTTAACCCTTTATTATAAAATAATTTGTTTTAGATGATTTTGTCTAACTGTAGACTAAAGTAATTGTGCTGAGCATGTTTATGGTAGAACAGAATAAGCTATAATGAGTTGGGTTAGGGGTATTAAATGCAGTTATGATATTTTCAACTTATGATGAGATTATTGGGGTATAACCACATTATAAGTTGATCATCTCTAGTTAAAAATTTTTGTAGAGTCAATGTATTTGTAGTAATGACTTAAATAACTGGCACGTTTTCTGGTACATTTAAGAATTTTAATAAAGTTTTTGCTATCTACATGAAAAAAAGAATGGGTTACTGCTTAGATAATGTCTGGTATTGTGACTTTCTTGGATCTAGGCCTAGATTGGTCTAATCAGTCTTCCCAGAGATGGAGCCTCACCTTTCCCCAGGGTATCAAAGCTGTAACAGGGACCTGCTTTCAGTCTCTCTTACCACCTATCTGTATCATTATCATCTTGCCTCTGCTTTTTACCTTCGGTGCACACATGATCACCTCCCTGTGATTCCCCACTAACCCTCTTCATGTGGACTTAATGACTGAATTTCTCTCTCCCCATTCCCACTTTTCTCTTCTCATCCTGTGCTTCAGCCCATTGGGATGGGTTGACATATTTGACTTCATGGAAATGTTATAGGCCAGGCTATATGGACAATGACTAAACAGACTCCATTTTACCCTGAGACTCCATGTTATGTAGGAAATGCTTCTCCAATGGGAACACCTCGCCTCTGTACCAACCAACAGTTGCTTAGCATAACAGGTTTGGCAGCACAAATGACAATTCTTATATAATGTAAAATTGTTCTCTTTTTGATTCCTATTTTTCTTAAACAATGTACCATGTCAACAGTGATTATCTAGATGTTAGTAACCATTCTTTAACTTGTACCCAACTACGGTCATTTTGACCCACTTCCCCTTCTGCTTATGATTTCACATCTCATGATGTTAGTTTGTAGTTTTGAATCATAGCAACAGATGCTTATGATTGATGTACTGACTTATGGTATAAAAATTCCTGCAACCCTATGGTCAGGGCTATTCTCCCAATAGCCATTTTGAGCGTTGTGTGAGACAGTCAGCCAGCCAGCTAATAAAGACTCTCAGATTTGGACTTCTCAGTGGTGATTGGTCTGTTCTTAAAATTGCACCCCACAACACCCATCTTTGAGCAGTCCAGAAGTTCACGATCATGTAAGGACAAAGCAGTGTAGTTTCTGCAACTGGTTCCATTATTGAGAAGGTCAGAGAATAAACATGGCTACCTTGAATAGAAGAACAAAAAAGTAAATTCTTTCTTATTTCTTGTTGACTGATGCAGTGTAGAAAGATTATTATTATTATTATTATGTATTTTATTTAGAGACAGGATCTCACTGAGTTGCTTAGCACCTCACTTTTGCTGAGGCTGGCTTTGAGCTTGTGATCCTCCTGCCTCAAGTTCCCAAGTGGCTGGGATAAACTTATTTTTATTAACAAAGTGCTATTTGCAAGAGATTTATCTCATAGGCAAAGACATTCAGAGACTGAAAGTAAAAAGGGTGGAAAAAAATATTCCAAGCAAATTGAGTCTAAAAACAAGCAGGAGTAGCTATTATTCTCATATCTGACAAAGCAGATTTCAAGCAAAAATTAGAAGAGACAAAGAAGGCTACTACATACTGGTAAAGGGGACAATCCAACACAAAGATATAATAATAATAATAATAAATACTTATGCCTCAAATATCAGTGCACTTAAAATATATAAAACAAATACTTCTTGATATTAAATCCCAGTTAGAACCCTATACAATAATGGTGGGTGATTTCAACATACCTATCTCACCAATAGTCAGGTCATTCCAATATAAAATCAAAGAAGAAACTTCCAACCTAAATAATCTTTAAATCAAAAGAGCATAACACAAATTGGTAAAATATTTCACCAAAAACAGCCAAATCCACTTTATTTTTGGCAGTTCATGGAAACTTGTCCAAGATCAACCATGTTCTACATCATAATGTAACTTAGCAAAAATGAATAATTGGTATAATACCACATATCTTATTAGATAATTATGGAATAAAATTAGATATCAAGAGCAAATATATATAGAGAAACCACATAAATACATGGAGATTGACTATTACTCATTTAAATGAGAAATGAGAGGAAAAATTTAAAAATTCCTAGAAACAAATGAAAATATTGATATAACATATCAAAAATCTCTGGGACACTGAAGGCAATTCTAAGAGAAAAGTTTATAGCATTAATTGACTACACAAAAAAAAAAGAAAAGAAAAAAGACAGAAAATGAAAAGAAAGGAAGAAGGAAAGAAAAGAAAAAGAAAGCAGAAAGATCCAAAATAAATAGTCAAATGCTATATCTAAAGGCCCTAGAGAAAGAACAAAATAATCCCCAAATCAGTAGAAAATAGGACATAATTAAGATCTGAGCTGAAATTATTGAAATGGAGAATATAAAACTAATACAAAGAATTAGTGTAACAAAGAATTGGTTCTTTGAAAAGATGGACAAGATTGATGAATCCTTAGCCAAACTGACCTAAAGCGTGAAAATATACATCAACAAAATTAGAGATGAAAAAGGAGATGTTGGCACTGATACTGCTGAAATTCAAAAGATCTTAAGGGACTATTTTGAAACTTTATATTCCAATAAGCTGGAAATCTAGAAGATATTTACAGATTTCTAGACACATATGACCTACCCAAATTGAACCAAGAGGATCTAAAAAACCTAAACAGACCAATATCAAGCAATGAAATTGAAGTAGTAATAAAAAGACTTTCAACAAAGAAAAGTCCAAAAGACTAACAGACTTTTAAAGAACTAATGTCAACCCTTCTCAAATGATTCTATGAAATAGAAAGAAAGGAAACACTCTATGAAAACACTGTATGAAGCAGTGTTCATGTGTACACCTAAGGCGTCATTTTAATTACAAAACTGGATAAAACACATCAAAGAATGAAACTACAGACTACTAGCCCCAATGAACAAATGCAAAAATTCTTAATAAAATACTAGCAAGCCACATCCAAAAACATATTAAGAAGATAATGCACCATGATCAAGTTGGATTCATCCTAGGGATGCAAGGTTAGTTCAATATATGTAAATTAATAGATGTACTTCAGCACATAAATAGAATCAAGGTCAAAAATTCCATGATCATCTCAATAGATACAGAAAATGTCTTTGACAAAATCCAGCATCCATTCAGGTTAAAAACGCTGGAGAAACTAGGGATAAAAGGAATATATTTGAATACCATTAAAGTTATATATGACAAACCCATAGCCAACATCATACTGAATGGAGAAAAACTGAAAGAATATCCTCTAAAATCAGGAATAAGACAAGGATGTCCATTCTTACCACTCCTATTGAATATAGTTCATGAAATTTAGCCAGAGAAAGCAGGCAAGAGAAGGAAATTAAGTGATACAAATGGAAAAAGAAGTAAAATTATCTCTGTTTTCTGATGACATGATCCTGTACTTATAAGACCTAAGAAACTCTCCAGGCTCTAGAGTTGATAAATTCAGCAAACTTTCAGTATATAAGATCAACATATGAAAATCAATAGCTCTCCCATACTCTCATGATGAGTTTGCCAAGAAGGAAATCAAGAAAACTATTTCATTCACAAAAGCCTCAACAAAAAACTTGGGAATATGTTCAACTAAGGGAGTATCAGACCTATAAAATACTAAAGAAAGAAATTAAAGATGAGTTTGAAGATGGAAAGAACTTCCATGTTCTTAAATAGGAAGAGTTACTATTGTCAAAATAACCATATTACCAAAAATGTTATACAGGTTCAATGCAATCCCTATCAAAATACCAACAACATTCTTCACAGAACTAGAAAAATCAGCCCTAAAATTCATTTGTGATAATAAAAGACCAGGAATATCCAAAGCAATACTGAGCAACAAAAATGATGCTAGAGGCATCACAATACCTGATCTCAAATTAGAGCTATAATGACAAAAACAACATGTTATTGGCATCAAAACAAATACAAAAACATTGGACAAAACTAGAAGGCACAGAAACAAATTGAAATAAATTAGTCATCTGATCCCTGACAAAAATCATACACTGAAGAAAAGGTAATCTCTTACTTTAAATATTTTTTTTTACTTGTAGATGAACACAGTATCTTTATTTTATTCATTTATTTATTTTTATGTGGTGCTGAGGATTGAACCCAGTGCCTCCCACATGCTAGGTGAGCACTCTACCACTGAGCTCCAACCTCAGCCCAAGATAGTATCTTTAACAAATAGTAAAACTGGATATCCATATGTAGAAGAATGAAGCTATATCCCTATCTCTCATCCTGCACAAAAATAACTCAAAGTGGATCAGAGATCTAGGAATTAGTCCAGAAACAGTAAAACTGCTAGAAGAAAACACAGATGTAAGAAAACTTGGAATGGAATCACCATTTGACCCATTTATCCCACTCCTCAGCATATCCCCAAAGGACTTAAAATCAGCATACTACAGTGACACAGCCACATCAATGTTTATAGCAGTTCATTCACAATAGTTACACTCTGGAACCAGCCAAGATGCCTAACAAATGGAAAAAGGAAATGTAGTATATATACACAATGGAATATTATTCAGCCATAAAGAGAAATGGAATTTTGGCATTTGCCAGTAAATGGATGGACTTGGAGACTACCATACCAATGAAATAAGCCAATCCCCAAAAACCAAAGGCTAAATAGTCTCTCTGATATGTGCATGCTAACTCACAATAAAAGGGGAGGGTGGAAGAATAGAAGTTCATTGGATTAGACAAAGGGGAATGAAGGGAAGGGAGGGTGGAAATAGGAAAGACAATGGAATGAATTGAACATAACTTTTCTGTGTTTATGTGTGAACACACCACCAGTGAAACTTCACATCATGTACAACCACAAGAATGGGAAGTTATACTCCAAGTATGTATGTCAAAATACACTCTACTATAATGTATATCTAAAAAGAACAAATTAAAACATAAAAGAAAATACAGAGGTAGAAATCTAACACATTGGGCCAGGCATCAAATGCCTCAATAAGTTCCTAAAGCTCAAAAAATTAAAAAAAAAAAAAAAAAAAAAAAAAACAATTTAAGTAGGATAGCATTATATTTAAAAACTTCTGCATAGCAAAGGAGACAAGAATGTGAAGAGAAAGCCTACAGAAAGGGAGGAAATCTTTGCCAGCTACTCTTCCAACAGTTGATTGATATCCAGACTATATAAAAAGCTCAAAAAACTCAACACCAAAAAAACTAATAACCCACTCAATAAATGAGAAAAAAATCTAAAAAGACATTTCTCAAAAGAATAAATACAATTGGCCAACAAGTATATGAAAAAAATGTTCAATATTCTCCGCAATCAGGGAGATGCAAATCGAAACTACACTGAAATCTCATCTCACCCCAGTCAGAATGACAGGAATACAAATAACAATAATTGCTGGTGAGAAGATGGCGGAAAATGTATACATATACATTGTTGGTGGGATTTCAAATTAGTACAACCACCTTCAAAAGTGGTGTGGAGATACTCAAAGGGTTATGGGATAGAACGATCATATGACCCAGTGATCCCCCTCCTTGGTATCCGAAATATCTAAAATTAGTGTATTCTAGTGATACATGCATAGCAATGTTTATAGTAGCATAATTCACAATAGTCAAACTGTGGAACCAGTCTAGATGTCTATCAATGGATGAATGGATAAAGAAAATGTGATACACACACACACACACACACACACACACACACACACACACACACACAATAGAGTTCTATTTAGCCATAAAGAAAAGTAAAATTATGTCATACGCTGGTAAATGGGTGAGACTGGAGAACATCATGCTAAGTGAAATAAGCCAGACTCAGAAAGTCAAGAGTTGAATGCTTTCTCTCATATGTGGAAGTTAAACAGACAAAAGCAATAACAAAAGGGGGGTCTTGTGAAAATAGGAGGGAGAGAAGTAGAATAGAAGCAGGAGACCAAGGGGGAAGTGGAAGGGAAGGGAAAGAAGAACTGGGGAATGAAGTTTACCAAATTATGCTATGTGCATGCATGAATATATCACAGTGCATTCCAATTTTACATAGAACTACAATGTACCAATTTTAAAAATAGATGACTACATAGAAGGAAGACTAATAGAGTAGAGGAAGGGAATTAGAGGGGGAGAAGAGGGGAGAGAAGGGGATAACACTGGGAATTAAAACAGAGAAAACAGTGTACACGTTTATGAATGTGGCAAAATAAATCCCATTATTATCATAACTGCAATGCACTGAAAATAAAAAAAGAGTACTTCTCACATGAGTAAATGAATCCAATTATCCTTTTTTAATATCAAATTTTAGTGTCATTCTATGAGCTTCTCTTGGACTACTTACTCCCCGCTACTGATTGGGATTAAGAGAGCCTCAAAGTGAACTCAAATCCAACCAACAGCTAAGTGGATTGCCCAATACTCAAACTTGCTTTCAAAATTGGATTACACAATTTTAGTAAACTGTGATTAATAGAATAACTCACAAAGCTAAGAAAAAAAATCTCTCCCACTGTATCTATACCACTTCTGGAACTTGCCTGCAACTCTGAGAACACACCAAGAGGGACATTAACAACTGGCGTGTATTGTGGATGACTCCCTCCTCCTACCACCCATGTAGCCCTTTCCTCAGGGCAGTGGGTGAATGGTGGAGCACAACTGAACTGACCCTCTCTCAACCCTGGAAGGCAGCAGGGGTGCCAAAATGGGTCTAAGTCAATTGGTGAAATTTTATTCCCCTTCAACTACAAGAAGTTTGAGTTCTCCAGTCTGAACCCGTCAGCTGCCGGGTGGTGTGGCACCGGGAGAGGAGCTCTGGAACTGAGGAAACTATGTTGTCTCCTTAAGAAAGTTAGTCTTTGGGTTGAAGCTAACATCCTGGAGGCAGAGAAAGGAGATCAAAGGAGACTCGTGTGGTGTGTGACAACATCACTGGCTGTGGGAAAACCCTTGTAGAGCTCAGCTTATCTAAGTTAACTCAACACATGGTTTTCCTTTATTGTCTGAGCCTGTTTGAATTATTTCCTGATCCTTGCAACATAAAGGACACACCAACACACTGGAGCCTGTCCCAGGACAGAGCTAGTGGTACAGAACCCTGTGAGCAGGAAAATAAGGCCATCACCCAATTGAGGCTCAGATTGCACAGGACATAAGAAAGGGGAAATCGATACCGTCGTTCCTCCCACCCCCTCCCACCCTTGCAGGTCTCAGGAATTCAGACTGGCAGAGGAAAGCCTCTGTAAATCCAAGCCTTGTCAGTCTCTCATTGTTTAAACCAAAACGTTTAAATGGTCCACAAATATTTATTGAGAATTTCAGGCTCAACATTTGATACTGGGAAAGTTAGACTTCTGGAATCAGAATAATAGAATCTGTCTATTAAATAAAATTGCTAAAGAAAAGACATTTAATTTATGTTCTGAGGCATGTAAATATTTCTTTGAACAATATCATGTAGTTTTATAAGGGAAGGACTGTCTGAAAACAAAGAATGCCACCACCAAAATACAGACAAGGGACAAAAAGATGTAGGGAAAATGCAGAGGATCCCATTTAAGTGTGAAATAAAATGTGAAAGAAAAAAGTGCAAATTGAATTATTTCCTGATCAAAAGCATATAGAAAAGAAGGCATATACTTCACTTTGAAAGGATTTCATGAAAATGAATAAAACATTAATTAATAGACTTCTATCCATGCATATACTTCGGTGATTTTTTAAAAAACACATGGACGGGTAGTGGGAGAGCCTACTTGTACCCAGGCAGAGATGGAAGAAATGTCTTATCTAGAAGGAAAAACAATTAAACGGGTTTCAGATCATTCCTACTATTCAATGCCTGAAGAA
This sequence comes from Sciurus vulgaris, assembly GCF_902686455.1. NCBI lineage: Eukaryota > Metazoa > Chordata > Mammalia > Rodentia > Sciuridae > Sciurus > Sciurus vulgaris. The sequence goes on from NC_136470.1 coordinate 86,098,469, forward strand.
AATGAAGTAATATTTGCAAAGTTTAAAGGAAATATATTCAAGACTGAAAAAGCTACCAAGTCATTTTCAGTTGCAAGAGGAGAAAAATTCTTAACAATATAAACTCGATACACATATCAAGACTTCCCAGAAATCTTATTTAAAATGTGCTATGAAGATAATAAGAACAAAAAACTGCAGAACAGGGATGTCTTTAGTATTTTGGTGTTTAGTATAATTTTTTCTGTTAGACCTGATGTATTTTTTAACATATTTAGGATGGTTCATATTTTCACAATTTCACATACAGTTTAGTCATTAATATGCAACTTCTACCACATAGGGAGATTGCTCATTTTTATTTACCAACCCAACTACAAAAGCATCTAGCATGTCATTGGTACTTGAGAAATATTTGTTAGAGGAATATTGAAGTAGATGCTGAATCAAGTCCAGAACTTTTCCCCTACATGGTTTTTCTTTTTAAAATAATGTTCTGATTTACATTCATGAATTTCCTAATATTGAACCACACTCTAGGGGTGGACACAAAATTCACCCCTAATCAGTTGAGCACTAGATTTCCTGGCCACAATGAATGAGTTCGTGCTGGGTATGGGAGCCAAGCTGACCAGTGAGACTCCCTTCTTAGGACTTGGGTTGGAATTATTGGTAGAGAGATGCTCTTGTTTGCTAGAGTTCCAAGCTGATAGAATGTTTTATCCCTTTAGGTAGACAGCTTGCCAGAGCCAGGAAAAGTGTGCTGGAAAACAAGAATATTTTCTATATATGGATTTCCAGTTTTCCCAGCACCATTTGTTGAACAGGCTGTCTTTTCTGAATTGTATGTTTTTGGCTTCTTTGTCTAGCATGAGGTGACTGTATTTATGTGGGTTTGTCTCTGTGTCTTCTATTCTGTACCATTGGTCTACCTGTCTATTTTGATGCCAATACCATGTCATTGTTGTTACTATTGCTCTGTAGTGTAGTTTAAGGTCTGGTATTGTGATACCTCTTCTTCACTCTTCCTGCTCAGGATTGCTTTGGCTATTTGAGGTCTCTTATTCTTCCAGATGAAGTTCATGATTGCTTTCTCTATTTCTATGAGGACTGTCATTGGGATTTGAATTGGAATTGCATTGAATCTGTATAGCACCTTTGGTAGAATGGCCATTTTGACAATATTAATTCTGCCTATCCAAGAACTTAGGAGATCTTTCCATCTTCTAAGTTTTTCTTCAATTTCTTTCTTTAGTGTTCTGTAGTTTTCATTGTAGAGGTCTTTCACTTCTTTTGTTAGATTAATTCCCAAGTATTTTATTTTTTTTTAGACTATTGAGAATAGACTAATTTTCCTAATTTCTCTTTCAGAGGATTCATCACTTATGTATAGAAATGCATTAGATTTATGTGCATTGATTTTATATCCTGCTACTTTGTTGAATTCATTTATTAGTTCTAGAAGTTTTCTAGTGGAGTTTTTTGGATCCTCTAAATATAGAATCATGTCATTGGCAAATAGTCTTCTTTTCCTATTCGTATCCCTTTAATTTCTTTGGTCTGTCTAATTGCTCTGCCTAGTGTTTCAAGGACAATGAAGAATAGAAGTGGTGAAAGAGAGCATCCCTGTCTTGTTCCACAAAACTCAATTCAAAATGGATCAAGGGCTTAGGAATTAGACTAGAGACCCTGCACCAAATAGAAGACAAAGTAGGTCCAAATCTTCATCATGTTGGCTTAGGATCAGACTTCCTTAAAAGAATCCCAAAGCATAAGAAATTAAAGCAAGAATCAATAAATGGGATGGATTCAAACTAAAAAGCTTTTTCTCAGCAAAGGATACAATAAATAATGTGAAAAGAGAGCCTACAGAGTGGGCGATAATCTTTTCCACACACACTTCAGATACAGCACTAATCTCCAAAATTTATAAAGAACTTAAAACACTTAACACCAAAAACACAAAGAATCCAATCAATATATGGGCCAAGGAACTGGACAAACACTTTAGAGAAGAAGATATACAGGCAATTAATAAATATATGAAAAAATGTTCAACATCTCTAGTGATTGGAGAAATGCAAATCAAAACCACCCTAAGATTTCATCTAACTCCATTTAGAATAGCTATTATAGAAATGAAAAGTTGTACCCCATTTGTGTACAATAAATCAAAATGCAGTCTGTTAAAAAAAAGAAAATCATTTCCACATTTTTTTTTTTCTTAGTAGACTTAAGTCACCTGGCAAATCTCAACATGTGATTCTAAGCTCATGGAAAGCAAAAGTGTATTCTACCCAAAGTTGTAATTTAATTAAAGTTACTACTGAAGCCAAAAAGAAAAAGAAAAAAAAAGAATAGCTATTACCAAGAACACAAACAATAATAGATGTTGGCATGGATGTGGGGAAAAAGGCACATTTTTACATGGCTAGTGGAGTTGCACATTGGTGGAGTCACTCTGGAAAGCTGTGTGGAGAATCCTCAGAAAACTTGGAAAGGACCCACCTTTTGACCCAGTTATCCAACTCCTCGCCTTATACCCAAAGGACTTAAAAGTAGCATACTACAGTAATGCGGTCACATCAATGTTTGTAGCAGCTCAATTCACAATAGCTAGATTATGGAACCAACATAGATGCTCTTCAACAGATGAAAGGTTAAAGAAATGTGGTATAAATATATGCAATGGAATATTATTCAGCCATAAAGAAAAATAATATTATTGCATTTGCAGATAAATGGATGGAATTGGAGAATAGCATTCTAAGTGAAATAAGCCAATCCCAAAAACCAAAGGCCGAATGTTTTCTCTGATAAGTGGATGATAATATATAATGGGGGTTGGAGGTGGGGGATGAGAAAAAGAATGGAAGAACTTCAGATTACATAGAGGGAAATGAGAGGGAGGAAGGGGATGAAAAAATGGCAGAATGAGACAGACATCATTACCCTATGTACATGTATGATTACATGAATAGTATGAATCTACACCATGCAAAACTATAGAAACGAAAAGATATACCCCATTTGTGTACAATGAATCAAAATGCAGTATGTAAAAATAAAAATAATAATTTTAAAAATAATAACAATAATAAATTTTAAAAAAATGAAACAAGAACAAAGGTAAAGATTAAGTGATTATTCCTAGCAAACCAAAGACATACTCCCATATTTTTTGGTAACATGAACTAATATGATCCCCCTTTATAAAACAGTTTGACATGATTCCTATCACACTCTTAAACTAGAATTACTTCTATCTTATTTTTTGATGCTTTCCTATTGAATTTTAGTGTCAGGTCAGAAAAAGATTTTGAAAAGTTTTCATTTCATTACTCTGAGATATCTTGGAAAACCAATTACCCAAGTGTGAGTTAATTTCTGTTCTTATTTTATTAATTATGTGATTATGTATACTTAACCAGTTTTGTTAACTTTTCTACAGTCTTGGGTATTGAGAGCTTGATTGCTATCTTTGGTCTTTCACATTTAAATCCGTGAACAATCCTTAAAATACTTTTTGGCATCAGTCCACAATCTTTTCTATACACTATCCTCATTTTTGTTGGTTTTTAGACAATCTTAGACTAGTTTTGATTTGATTTTTATTCTCTTTAAAGAAATTTTGAAGTTTCATTTGTTTTAAAATTTTCCAAGATTTCAGCTTCAGTCTACCATTTCTATGGTTCCAGCCTGATTGTGTAAAACTCCCAGAATTTAGTTCATAATTTTTTTTAAATTTCAAGATATATTATTAAGGATCTTCTTCATGACAAGTACATCATGCTTTTCTCCCTCTTCTGTGAGGATGTGAGACTACAGATTGTGCACAAAGTACCAAGTACTAGAGTATCTGTAAATTTATTCAACTTATTATGTGGTTAAACTGGGTAAGACAGTTTTCTGTCACTGTGATAAAATACCTCAGAGAAATGATTCAAAAAAAGAAAGGTTTATTTTGGCTCACAGTTTCAAAGGTTCCAGTCTGTGGTCATTTGTCTCTGTTGTTTCTGGGCCTGTGGTCAGGCAGAACATGATGGCTGGGAGCATGTGATAGGGCAGAGCTTCTCACCTCATGGCATTCAGGAAGCAGAGAGAGGGAGGGAGGAAGGTGCAGGAGTTCCATTGTACCTTCTAACTTGCCCCCAATGACTTACTCCCACCAACTAGGCCCCACCACTTAAAGCTCCATCACCTCCCAATAGCACTGTCAGTTGGGGACCAACATTTAGCACCACAGCTTTTGCAGGTTGTTTAAGAATCAAACCATAACATGTTTCATTTTTATAAGATTTTTGTCTGTTTGGTCAAATTCTAAGATAGGGTGTTAAAAATCTTTAGTTCTGTATCTGGGACTGCAGGCATTCACCACTACTACTTTTCCATTTTTACCCTTAATCTCAATATTTACTTGATCTGATATTACATTGCCACCTTTGATATGTTTTTGTTTTGTTTTGATTTTTAAGTTTTTTTCTTTATACATGCATGTATATTTATTTATTTTATTGTACATATTAATGGGATGCAATGTGATGTTTTGATGTATGTATACATTATGGAAGGATTAAATCAAGCTAATTAACATAGCCCTCACCTCACATATTTATCACTTTTTTGTGGTAAGAACAGTTAAAATCTATTCTCTTAGCAATTTTCAAGAGGACACTGTATTATTTTTTTTCTATGGTCACCATGCTGTTCAACAGATGTCCCTTATTCTTTCCTGTCTAGCTGAAACTTTGCACCCTTTGAGTGACATTTCTCCTTTACCCCTCACCATCATCCTGACCTCTGATAACTACTATTCTATTCTCTGCTTCTATGATTTCCACTTTTATAGATTTCACATAAAATGGGGCAAAGACAATCTCTTCAATAAATGATGTTGGGAATCCTGAATGTCCACATGCAGAAGAAAGAAATTGTATCTTCATCTCATCCAGTATACAAAAATAGGAATGGATTAACATCTTAAGCATAAGACCTGAAAATGTAAAACTACTAGAAGAAAAAATGGGGAGAACCCCCTTTCACTGATCTTGGCAAAGATTTGTTTTATATGACCCTAAAAGTCCTGGCAACAAATGCAAAAATAGTTGAATGGGATTGGATCACACCACAAAACTACACATCAAAGGTACCAATCAACAGAGTGAAGAGACAACATACAAACTGGGAGAAAATATTTGCAAACCATATATCTAATATGTGTTCAATATCCAAAATATGTAAGGAACTTAATAGCAAGCGGGTTTGGATGTGGGTGTCCCCCAAAACTCATGTGTGACATAATGCAAGAAGGTTTAGAGGAGAAATGGTTGGGTTATGAGAGCCTTAACCCAATCAGTGACTTATTCCCCAGTGGGATCAAGTGAGAGGTGACTGAAGGCAGATAAGGTATGGGGCGTGCCTTTAGGGTATATATTTTTTATCTTGCAAATGGAGTATCTTTCTGCTTCCTGGTCATCATGTGAGCCGCCTTCCTCCATCACAGTCTTCTGCCATTGTTCTGCCTCACCTCGAGCCTGAAGGAATAGAGCCAGCTGTCTATGGACTGATACCTCTGAAACTGTGAGCCACCAAATAAACTCTTCCTCCACTACAGTTGTTCTGGCCGAGTCTTTTAGTCACAGCATCAAAAAAAAGTTGACTAAGTGCTGGCGATATAGCCCATCACGTAGAGTGCCAGCCTCGCATGCTGGAGACCTGGGTTCGAGTCCCCAGCACTGTTAGATTGCACAAATAACAAACAAACAAACCAAAAAAAAGTTGACTAAAACAAACCCTAATTTAAAAATGGTCCTTTTCTTCTCAAAGAAGACATCCAATGTCTGACTATTATATGAATAAGTGCTCAACATCACTAATTATCAGTAAAATGCAAATGAAAACTACAAGATATCACTTCACACCTGGTTTTATTGAAAAGATGAAGATAAGTGCTAGTGAGGTTGTGGGAAAAAAAAATCCTTGTATGCTGTTGGTGGAAATGTAAATTAGTTCAGCCATTATGGAAAACCATATGGTTGTTTCTCAAAGAGCTAAAAAATAGAACTGTATGATCTAGCAATCTCACCATTAGTATATCTCCATAGGAAAGAAAGGCATTACATTTAAGAGACACCTGCACGCTCATATTCACTGTAACACCATTCACAATAGCCAAGACATAAATAAACCAGGTGCAGAAAAAAAAAATGGGGGATTTTATTCATTTATTTTGTATTTTACTGACATATGATGAATATTTTATCATGAAAAGTAACATATAGAAGAAGATGCATAAAACAAATGTATAATGTAAAGTACACTCATCTGACCACTTCCCAGGTCCTGTGCTAGGATGCAGGATGCTGGCTGATCTCCAAAAACTACTTCTTCTCAACCTTACCCTCGAACCATATTACTGCTCTGATTTTTATAGGAATTGCCCCCTTTCTCTCCTTCATATTTTAACCAACTAAGTGTGCATTCCTTCAGCTATTGTTTAGATTTGTCTGTTTCTAAAATTTCCACTAAAAATTAGTATAAATTCTTTTGTCTTAATGTTTTGCTCAATATTATGTTTTAAAGATTTATTTATATTGTCTGTACTTCCAGCTTTTGAGGTTGCTATTTATGATGCTTTGCACTATTCCAGTATTTAAGCATACAGTTATTTTCCTCTTCCTCTGTTACCTGCCATTTGGGTTGCTTCTATTTTGGAGTTGTTTCATAGAATGCTGCTGTGAACACTTTTGAACAAGTTTCCATTGGCTATGTAACAATAGGTGCAATCATTGAGGAACGGTGGGTATCATCAAATATGAGATTTAATAAACTGTTGTACAAAGGGATTGTGCCTATTTACAACTCATAAGCATGTATGAGTTTCTACGGATTAACATTCTCTCCAATAGGAAGTATGATTAGTCCTGTCAATTACAACTATTCTGGGGACTATGCAGAGATTTCTTTCTGTGATTTTAGTTTTGCATTTCTGGGATTGCTACTGAGATTATTATTATTATTACAAGTTAATTTCCCTCTAAATTTACTCTTTTGTGTATGCCTGTTCAGCACTCTTGACAACTCTCTTGGTTGTCTGCCATTTTCTAATTGTTTTTTAAATTGTATTTTCTGAAAGTGAGTCTAGTATAAAAATCATCTCCCACTCAGCAGCTTGTCTTTTCCACTCTCTTAATAATTTCTTTGAATAAACAGAGTTTTCTTCATTTTAACATACTCAAAACGAGGTCACCTTGATTGGGATGCATCATCCTTTGTCAAATATTGCTGGAGCCTATGTGCTCCTATTTTAGGAACTTGCTACTTAGGTAACCTCATTGTTCCATTTTAGGACTATATATCTGTAAGTGAGAGTGACTTTTCACTTTCCTTTTCATGCCATATTTCTCGTATGTTGGTGTCAAAATTATGTCAACCTCAGAAATAAATTAGAAAGTACTCCCTCTTTCAATTATCTGGGATAGTTTGTGTTAAGATTGGCATTTTTTTCTTCCTTAAATGTTTGGTTGAATTACTCACCAACGTCATATTGAGCTTGTACTCTTTATATTTTCCATTTATATAATTTCTTATAATTGCTCTTTTTCCTTTCCCCACTTAATCTGGTTTGCTTTCTTGTGGGGTGGCGAGTACCAGGGATTGAACTCAGGGCACTTGGTCACTGAGCCACATCCCCAACCCCATTTTGTATTTTATTTAGAGACAGTCTCACTAGGTTGCTTAGTGCCTCACCTTTGCTAAGGCTATCTTTGAACTCACAATACTCCTGCCTCAGCCTCCTGAGCTGCTGGGTTTACAGGCGTGCACCACCCTGATTTGCTTTTTTTATTTCAATTTTCCTGGTAAATTGTTAATTCTACTGTGCCTTTCTATTTTACTGATGGTTCATTTTTAACATCTAACAATCATACTTAAACCTATTCAAAATGCAAACGTTAAAAAGGTAAATCACTGTGTTAATATTTCCATTTAAGCAGACTCTTAGAATAGGCACCCCTTCTCTGTTCTTTTTCTGCCTCTTAAAATGATTGGAATTTTTACTTTGAGTTACTCAATATTCATCTTAGTGTTTCCTCTTCTAAGAAACTTGATTTATATTGAAAAATGAGATTTACTGAATCCTTGAGGATCAATATTTTTCCTCATTCTGATATCTTTTTCCTAATCAAATTCTAATTTAGAAGGCATGCTTCACATTCTTTGTAAAATGTTCACAAGTTTATATTTTTTGAACATTGCAGTCCTTGCAGTCCTAGGTTGTGTAAGATTCTGGAATCAGTTCTTTTCCATTATTATTCTTTAAATATTTCCCAAAGTCTTCTAGCTTCCTGTGTTGTAAACAACTACCCTGAATCCAAAATCATTCTCTTTCCCTTGAAAATTACCTAGTCTCTCTTTAAAAACTTGTAAAATGTGCTTTTCATTCCTGAAAATTAAAATTTAAAAAACAAACATTTGGGTGATTTTATTAATTGTCAGCATAATTTTTTATTTTTCAATCTCAAAATGTTGGTCATTATTCAGCTCCAGGAATTCAACGTTTTAAAATCACTATTTCTTCATTCTTTCCTTTCTCTCCTCCAGAGCTTCGTGTCTTTTGTGGTATGTGAGGGAATGGGTACGAGGGATTGAACTAGGGACACTCTCCTCCTGAGCTACATCTGCAGCCTTCTTATTTTCTATTTTGAGACAGGGTCTTACTGAGTTGCTGAGTCTGAACTTGATCTTTGGCCTCAGCCTCCCAAGTAGCTGGGATTACTGTGTACAGCACCAGGCCCGGCTCAGAGGCACATGTCTTTTTCAACTATATGACCTGAGTTTATCCTCCATTTCTCTTTATTCTCACTAATTTTTTCATTAGTTTTTTTTTCCTTTATATTCTGAAGAATGTTTTAAGTATATATTTTAGATCAATAATTTGATTTCAGCTCCTCCATATCCTTCTACTTCTATAACTTGCTTTAATTTCAGAAATCACTTTTTAAATAATTTTCTCTATTTTTTGGAGTTCTTGCATTATCTTCTAAAACCTCACTGAGAATTTTTTTAGAGTTCTCTTTTTTGCTCTCCTCATTGCCCATTTTGTTTAAACCCAACCCACTTTATTTTAATGTGTCAATGTTAAATTCCTCCCTTTGGACTTCTCATTCTCTCAAATCCTCAGTACTTATTTCAAAATATTTTGCATTTCGTGTGTGTGTGTGTGTGTGTGTGTGTTTTCATTCTTATGAACCTAGGCGGGCACCTTCCAGCCCTGTCAGTTGTGTAAGTTTCCTCAACGTTGTCAGGGCAGGCTTTGGGGATTTCAGGAGCTGGTCCCTTTTCAGATGGGTTAACAGCAATGGGCCGACATGCTGGGACTCCTAAATTGAGGAATGGGGAAGGCCACTGAGTCCAGAAATATCTGCAGGTAAATTGAGAAGAAAAATGAGCACCGGAAAAGATCAGGGCCCTGCAGCAACCCAGGGCTCCACCTGGAGAGCTGCCGTGGGCACTCAAGTTCCTCTGGGGCTGTGAACTGCAGGCTGCCAGGAGCCAGGCTCCTCTCCGGCTCACTCCTAACCTCCCAGAAGCAAGCATTCATGTACCCAGATCCCAGGATATTGGGACAAATCACCACAAGAATGAAAGCTAGTGTTACTATTAGTATCAACAAAAACTAGAGTTATATTAAAAAAGAAATGCACTGCCTCAAATAGTAATAAAACTGCCACTGGAAGTATTCATGAGGAAGTTGCATAACCTCCTAGGGATGTTTGGGGACATTTATGCATAGGACATCAGAATCATTCATCTCAGAGTCCTGTTTCAATTTTCTGAAAGTCTATGATTCATCTAGTGCTCAGAAGCATCGTAGGCCTGGAAATCAAAATTTCCCTGAAGTTAATCTGAACTCAATACATTTGAAGTCAAGTAGGAGCAAATATATATTGTAAATTGGGGTAAAGGATGGTCTCAATATGTGGCTAATGCACAGACTTCTTTTTCACTAATGACAGAAAAATATTATGATGGGAATTCTTCAATCAATAACCAGCTGCAGCCCATTGGCATCACCCTGGCAGGCTGAGGGAGTGATGGATCCCAAATTTAATTAGCAAAACTTGACAAATTCTCTCACCCTGGCCTCCAAGCCCATCTGCTCCTACTGTTTCACAGACTCAGAACTCCAAGTCTCCTGTCTGTGCCTAGATGTGGTATAAATTGATAAGTTTATAGGCTACAAGTTATCAAGAAAATTCATCCACCCAGGCTCAAGTGAAACCTGGGCAAAAATCACATCTTTGACAATTATCCTAGCCAATATAACCTGAAAACTAATGAGCCTTGTTTGAGTTACTTGACTCATTAATTCAACCAACACTAACTAATAATTCTTCATATATTGAACAACAGTTCATCACTACAGAGCAGATCCACAAAAGAACTGGCGACATGTTTTTTTCCCTAAAGTATTTACAGTATCAGATGCCAACAAACTATGACAAAGTAGAAAGTAACTATGATAAGAAGCAGGAGATTCAGTTAAGGGGGAGCGGAACACAGGGAGATTGTTTCTTACGAGAGAATCAGGGAAATTTTTCTGACCAGTATTTGAGCTCAGTTTTGAGGAATGGGAAACACTGATGTGCCAGGATAAAGATAAGCCAAGGACTTACCTGGGAAGCACTAAGTATGGGCATGTTCATGCGACACAGAGCTAACACATTTGTCACCTGCTCACTGCATGCTGGGAGCTGTGCAAAGCTCTTGAAATAATTATTTCATTTGATTGAGAAAACAGGCACAGAGACATCTACTGTCTTGCTTGAAGTCACATAGCTTAGAAATGATAGAATTGATAAAATGTCTGATTGTAATTTGGGGAAGATAAGTAATAGCTACAGATGCTAGATCATGAGGATATTATGTGCCAAGCTTAAGCAGCAAATATATCCAATTTTTAAAAGATTTTATATAGTTCTTGTTACTAAAAAGATTCAATGTATCTTTTATATTGTGGCTATATTTCCATTCATTAAAGTGTTAGCTTTCTGTTGCTGTAACAAAATACCTGAGATAACCAATTTGAAAAGAGGAATGCTTGTTTTGGTTCATAGTTTGGGATGCTTCTGTCCAGAGTGGGTTGGCCCTGTTGCCTTTGGACTGTGGCTAGGTAGCATAGCATGACAGGGAGCATGTAGAAAAGAAAACTGCTCCCCCACTGGCTCCCAGGAAGCCAAGAGACAGATAGGTTGGGGTTGGGGTCCCTGATAATCCCTTCAAAGGCAGACCCCCAGTTACCAGACTCCTCCCAACAGGCCTTACCTCTTAAAAGTTTCCACCACCTCCCATAGTACCACAAGCTAGGAACCAAGTCTTTAACACATGGGTGTTATCCAAACCACAATTCTGGTTGGGAGATCTTGAAAACCTGGAGTTTTGGTATGGTGGCACATGCCTGTAATCCCAGCAATTCAGGAAGCTGAGGCAGGAGGATCATAAGTTCAAGGCCAGCCTCACAGCAATTTAGTGAGGCCCTAACCAACTAGTGAGACCCTGTCTCAAAATTTAAAAAAATGTTAAAGGAAACCTGGACTTTGACAGAAATGGAAATCAACTGCTGTGTTTTCTTTACCACATACTTCTCAGCCCTGAATAAGTGGAACTCTGGAGTGAAGCTAAGAACTACTTGCTGTAGTTGGAACCCTCAACTCTGAAGGAGCAGACTGTGGAGCTTTGCCACAAGTAGGCAACTGACTGGTCCAGAATGGCAGCCCACCACCCACCTCATTCTGAATGATAATAATAACCCTGCTCTGTGGGAAATACAAGAGTCTAGAGCAAGGGTGGACAAGCCAGGGGTCAGCAAACCAAGTTGGCTTGCAAATAACATTTTGTCAAAATGTTTTGTAAATAACAAATTTAAACAAGCCAAGTCACATTAATTTATTGTCTATGGCTAATTTTCATATAATGGTGATAATGTTGATCTGTTACAACAGAGACCATGTAGTCCACAAAGCCTAAAGTATCTGGCCCTTTTCAGAAAAAGTTGCCAACCTCTGAAATAGAAAAATCTTAGCATATTCCCATTGGAAGAAAGAATGCAATCATTTCATCTATTCCCTTCCCCAACATTAATATTCCTTCTACCACACCAATCCTAATAGAGTGAAGTAACTAATTTTCTAAATAATCACTCAATAATTCTGAAGACACTGGGTGCCCAGCACCATGCTTTCTCAGGATGCTGTGGAGAATACAAGTAACTGAAGGCTGGATGCCTTCCTTTGATGGTGTTAGGTAGCTACTCAACCATGACTGGGTGAGCAGGGAGAGACTATGGAGGGCAACTGAAAGTCACAGGGAGCCTTGTCTGACAGACAAGCACATGGAAGATGAGACTGGGATGTCAAAACCTCTCCAGCCACAGTTACATCCTCTTAAGAAAAAGATGGTTTCAAGATGATGTCACACCTTGCCAGGTGGCCTGGACCCTCCATCATCACTGAAACTACATCACAACCCCATCACTCTGATAGCCAAAAGATCAAGACCTTCTCAGGGAAAAGTTGATGGGGACTATTCAAAGGGTAAGAAATGGGGTCAGGCGTTGTGGTTCAGTGGTAGAGCACTTGCCTCACGTGTGTGAGGCACTGGGTTCAATTCTCAGCACCACATACAAATAAATAAATGAATAAAGGTTCATCAACAACTAATATTTTTTTAAAGGGTAAGAAATGGATAAAGTGGGTAGAAAATTGAGGCAAAAACAGAGGGACTCTATTTCCTTAAAACTCCAACTCTGAGCACCACACCATACTCGTTGAGGTGGTCCATGCAGCTTCTCTGTTGTCAGTCAAAAGAAAGAGGTAGACTTGGGCAGGACTCTGGAAACTTCTCTGCCCTCAATAAAACTGGAGGGCAGGAGGGGAGCACATCCCTCTCCTCTCTGGGAGGACCAACTCTCTCCTGGAGAGTGTCCGTTTCCCCTTTCCCATCCCTTCTCATCTCATGCCTGTAACTCTGAGCAACATGTCTGAAATCTTTCTGACCTGATTGTAAGAACCAGGAGTGAAGTGGGGCCAGGAATAGGGGAGAAGATCTGTGCAGCGTCAGTTTCCAGGAAGGCCCCAGCGCTGTAACAATGTGATCTACTCCAGAAGTGCTAGGAGACCTCATTGAGTAGAACTGCACCTTAGCACCCTCGGCATCTGCATCATTCACCATCAAAATTTCCCTTTCCACTCTCAAAGGAGGGCCCCACAGTGGAAGCGGGCATTTCTCAGTGACCAAAGCCAGTGGTCATCCCTCCAGGGTTGGGAATGACTTCTGCTTTATGGCAATGACTCAGATGAAGTTTCTGGCTTGCATTTAGCAGCCATATAATTCAGGTTGCCTAATGGCACCCAGAGTGAGTCTCAGTGAGCTTAGGACAGCCTGTCACCCCCAGCACACATGAAGACTGGCCGGGGTCTCTGCTTCCCAAATAAAAGCCAGGTGGCAGCCCCACACCATTCAAATTACTTTTCCATTCTTCTTTCCCCTAAAGCTCATGTAGTTAAATGAATGCAAGCGTGACTCCATGGAGTATTGGAAGCAATTTGAGAATGAGGTAGTGCGTGTTAAAATTCTCAAGGTCTAGTAGAGATTGTGTTGAGGATTGTGTGCATGTGTGTGTGTGCGTGTGTGTATGTGTGTGTGTTGTGTGTGTAGGGGGTGGGCACAATTGTTCAGAGAGCTGGGGATTTTTCTGAATGGAAAAGTCTTTCTGGAAATGGCAGAGCTGGATTTTATATCCAAGACTTATGGAGTCTTGGGATTTGAATGTCATTTGAGGGCCACTAATGCAGACTGAGCCTAGAGCAGAAAAGAAATGAACGTATAGCTTCTAGTCCTATCTCCGCATAGAGTAAGTTTTGCCTTTTTGTCATCATGGTTCACCAGGTGTATGCCTAAGGCAATCAGATGCCCTTCCCACTGCATCTTCTGACTTCCTGATCATGGAGCAACACGTGTGTGTGCCTGCACATGTGGTAGGCATGTGTGTGCACATGTACATATGTATTTGGATGTATATGGGAGGGAAAGAGAGGGAAGTACAGCAGTTCCAAATTAGTAAAGCATAAAATCTAAGTGGAAGAGGGCACTGAAAAAGAAGCAGGCCAAACTGTATGGGATGTGATAAATCAACAAAGATAGTTGGTATTTATGTGGGAGGGTGACATGGCCAAAACGGCAGTTTGGAAGGATTATTCTGTCTGTATTTTAGAGAAGATGCCTGTAGGACCAGGATAGGAAGGTCTATGGGGAGAATTCTATAAGAATCCAAATGAAAGAGAATAAGACCCAAGCAAATCAGAGGACACAAAAGATGGAGAGACAGAGACACATTTAAGGAATGTCCAGGAGGGTACTTGACAAGCCTTTGTGACTGATGTATAGTTTGAAGGAGACAGAGGAATCAGGCATGATACCAAGGGACCTGGCTTGGGGTGACGGGACAGTGAACAGATGGATCATCTCCAAACGTTTGCCACCACCAGATACTTTTCTTCCGCAGACTTCTTGGAGTCCTCTCAAAGGATTTTTGCAGGGAGAAAAATGATGCATTAACTGCAGGAGTTGGCAAGGAGTAAGGAAAAGGAAACACTAATTACAGGCCAAGATAATTAACCAGCAAGTCTGGGATCAGCTGTATGTAACCCCAGCTCATCTGCTCCTGAAAATGGCCAAGGGAGGATGCGAGGGGAAAAGAGTGGGCAGGACATTTTGCAAATGCTTTGGGAGCAGCTGAGCCCAGACCTCAGTGACACTTGAGCTTGATGTGCTTGGCACTTGGGCTTCAATTCCTGGAGCCCTTGGGGTGCCAAATGCACTGTAACCAGCCAGCCAGTTATCCAAACATCATTCATGCCTCTGGGCCACTAATTATCAGGGTCCCCTTTAGCCTTACAACTACACTCCATTAGAGGCCAGTGGGTGACATGTACAGGAATGGATTGGAGGCCATTAAACCATCCAGGTTGGAAAGGTCAGGTCTTGCCTCCCAGGGGAAAAAGTCTAGGCAATAGTTTTGTAATCTGGTGCTAGAAGCGGAAGAAGGTAAGGGACTAGGACAGAGGAATCAGTTCTTGTTTCAGCCTGATCATATGACCTTGGTAAGGAAATCATTCACTATAGCAGCCTCTATCGCTCGTCCTGGTTGTGAAGATCAGGTGATGGCAGGAGCAAGGAGGCACCTTTGTAAAAGATAGATTCTTTTGAGGAGCTGTTGTGGCCATTCAGATCATTTCCTAATATGAGCATTTATGTGCATTGGATGGGGAATGAAGATAACGGGGTTCTAGTTCAATTTCTGCCACTAATAGTTGTATGACCTTGGGCAAGTCACTTCTATGCTTCAGTATCATCATCTGAAAACCAAAAATTTGGTCTGGATCGGGATCCTCAACCAGAAACGTACATGAGCTTAATAAAAATAACCAAGCTCCACCCTAGATATGTTGAAGTTGATTTTTAGGAGATTTCTAATTTAGACTCTTGTGCCCACTGAGAACTATAGGAATGGACAATGAAGCCCTGACTTCCTCCCTCCTCTGTGCATCTGCTCCCCCAGCAGCTGGAACCACCCTCAGGAGATGGCTGACCACAGCTTCCAGCCCTATACTGTCCTCACGTGGAGGCATTTAAACAGCCTCAGTCTAAAAATCCAGACCTGTTCAAGATCCCTGGTGCTGAACTGCTTCTGAATTGCCTCTGATGTGCTGTGTCAGGCTCACATCTGACCCTGGCCAATGTCAAGATGTGTCACTCACTTCATTTTCGAAGGCGCTACACAGTGGCCTTGCCCAGCCCTGCTTGTAGGACATTGTCTTGCTCTTTGCAGAATCTGAATCCCATGCTATTAAAAGGAGACCTGCAATTAGCTACAAGGTTGCCTGCTCTGGACCAACCTTGGATTACCTGCTGGGTGATCCAAACATCACCTGTTGTGGGTCCCTCATTTTGTCATGCCACTGGCCTCACAGAGAAGCCCACTCCCCTCCTAGACTCATGTTGGACACCATGATACACTTCCATTGTGGGACTGCATGTGCCTCGTGGCCTGAAAAAGCAGGCGGCATTTTCTGCCTGCAGACTACCTTCTCCAGGCCTGTGGCTTCATTCCTTCCCTACACATACTCGGTTTGTACCCAGCCAAGGTCACCCTGGTCCGTACTGCCCCACCGTGTGATTTCAGTGGTTTCTAATATTCTGAAAAGTCAGAAGCAGAGTGGTTGCTTTGAAATTCAGGAAAGGGCTCTGGGCCTCACTGGGCCTCAGTGTGCTCGCCTGTGGAACCGAGTGACAATATCTGCCTTTAAGAACATTGTCTGACTCCATTCCGCTTCATCACCTCTATTAGCAAACCAACCTCTTGTCCTCCAGGTTTAGGTCTTAAACATTGCTTCGTCATGGAGATTTCCCTCTGCATCATGCTATCACCACAATTCTGATGCTCTGATAGCAACATGAACTTTCCCTTTGTAACTCCTCAACTTGTGTAACTATAAATTATCCACTTAAGGTCTTTCCCCAGATCACAAGTTCCATGAGACCTGAAACTGCCTTGTTTCCCACTATTAAATCCCCCATGCCTGGCACCTGGTAGACTTGTAATACATATCTGATGACCAACAGATGAAATGTTAGGTTTCACCTGCACATAGAAGGTGCTCAGTGAATATTATTCTCTCCTGACCCCAGGAGGTGAGCCCTCAGAACTGGTGAGCACAGAGCAGAGCTGAGTTTGTGCTCGAGTCTCCTGCCAGCCTTCCTCTGAGCCCTATGCAATATGCATCTCAAGCAGGAGCCACCAGCAGCCAGAAGTCTGGTAGAAATGATGCCCAGATGAGCAGTTAGCAGCTCTGAAATTCTCAAAAGAGTTCTCTCTAGGGATATTTCTTAAAATACTGGTGACTGAGCCCTACACACTGAGATTTTTATTTACTTGGTCTGGAATGTGGCTTCCTTTGGCTTCTTTAAATAATTCCTCTGGCTGATCCCAATAGGCAGCCATTGATCTGCTCGAAGTCATTTTTCAAGATAAAAAGGCCCAGGCACAAGAGGGAAAGGCATTAATCCAAGAACCCACAGTACTTCAACAGAGCTGGATCTACAAGTTAGAAGGGTTACTTTCTACCCACAGCTCTTTCCTCTGCACCAAGTACAACTGAAATCCCCTTTGTCCCTAGCAGAGGGGGTTTTCCTGGATTCAGACAAGGCTGGGGGCAGAGTGCTTGTTTTCTACCCAGGAAGGTCTGTTATTAAAGCCTGTTTATGCAGGAAGGCTATAATTATAGTGAATGAGCGTAATTCCTTTATCACAATGAATATTAATTAAGGTAAACACAGCATCAATATTCATTTAGAAAAGATTGAGGCTGAAAGGCAGAGGAACTCATCCTTAGGGTTGTCAATTACATCAGAAGTATGAGATGACAGGACCCAATTGCAAAGGGTGGCTCATATTTTCCTCAAATCCTCTTGGATTTAGGAGTTAGTCAAATGCAAATCTCCTGCCAGGTTGGGCTTCATGACTGGGCACAAGACTGCCTCACTCAGGGCACAGCCCTGAGGGTTTCAGGCTGTGAGGACCTCTTCTTTATGCAGGGGACAGGACGCAGGAGGGGCAGCTGGGCCTCTTCACCCTTCCTAAAGAGGGAGGGGCTGAACAGATCTGGGGACCAGTCATATTGTTCTGAACTGTAAGCCCCGGGAGAAGAGCAAAAGCATGAACCTTCCCAAGGAAGAACTCCCAAGGTCACCTGAGACCAAAGCTGATAAATGACAGTTAAATAGGGAGGCTTTTGAAAATGCAAATTGGTCCTACTGAATCAAAGTCTTCTGGGCAGAAGCCTGGGAATAAACATTTTGACAAGCTCTCATGTAAATTCTGATTTTTAGCCAGTTCAAGACCTTCATTTTGCAGGTCAGTTAGTCTTAGATGATTTCATTCATCTGATGAATGTTTATCGCCCCTGTGCTAGTCATAGATGAAGACAGTGACCTGTCCTCTGCTTTCTAGTTCCTTGAGGTCTAGCTGGAGAAGCAGACAAATAAGAAATGTGATAACAATCCAGAGCAATGACTGTTGCCATGGAGGGAGGACTCAATCTACATGGGGTCCAGGAAGACTTTGCAGTGAGCAGAGAACACAGCTGAGCTTGTGTTCCTTCAGCAGTGAAGATGCCGAGCCCTTGAGACAGAGCTGGAGATTGGATTGAAGTGCAGGACAGAGAGGGGGGTGTTTTAGGAGGCGGGTGAGTCCTGGAGGGTGAAGAGCATCAGTGCCATCAAAGCCCTGCGGAATTTGTCATGTCAAAAGGAAATTATTGGAAAAAAAAAAAGAAAGAAAGAAAAGTATAGCTCGGTCATCTGATGGGATGTGACCACCAGCAAGAAAGGGAGGAGGTTAAAGATTCAGGAGATCCAGACTTCCATCCCACACATCGGTGGGTTCTGGTGGGAATGCATTCGGGGACTGCAGGTTTAAATGTTCTTCAACATGTTGAACTTGGACTAAATAAGCATTTGAATCATTTAAAAAGAGAGGCCAGATAGGGAGTTAATGTCTACTTCTGAGTCAAGACAGTAAGTGTTGAAGAATAATGGAAAGCAAAAAAAAAAGAGAGAGAGAGAGACACCAAGAGTTCAAAGAAGTGACATCTTCCTAAAGAAGCTAGTGCACCCTGAGTAGACAGGACGGAGAAGCTGAGCAAGACTGAGCAAGACTGGGCACCAGGCCAACCACAGCACTCAGCCAGGGCCCTCGCCACTATAGCAGCCCAAGAAGGGGTGACGGGGCTTTTTTACCTTTGACTGTGGGCAAATGCCTAACAAGTTCCTAAGGGAAGGGGGCACTGTTTTGCTTCAACTGCAGAACAAGGCAGCGGAGTGACCAGCTCTCCGCTCATAAGGGTGCCATGGGGTAGATTTTACAAGGGAGCCAAACTGATTCCATCTTTTTCTGAGACCGATCTTAAGGAATCTGCGCTCCTCGACTGCAGCAGTGCCCACTGATTTCCTCCGTAACGACACTCACAAAAGCCAAGGACCGAGAGCTCAGGGACCCTCCTGTTGCCACTGCCATATAGTCCCACTTGCAACTTTTCTTCCTTTAATACCTGTCGTCAATCCTCCTGGCTAGCAAACTCTACTGCACACTAACATTCACTTGGAGGTTTTAAAAACTGTTGATGCGTGGCTCCCCCAGAGATTCTTGATTAATGGGGGGTCTGCTGAGCACTGAGCACTGTAAACGTTGCCAAGGTGAATGTTAGTGTGCAGCAAAGCTGGAGAACCACGGTCACCCTTAGATGGACACCTGACGGCATGAGAAGGAAGTTAAGAAGTAATTCAGTACATAAGATAGTAGCCAAGAATGCCAGTCCTTTTTTAATGAAGGAGTTTTCAAATTATTTTTCTACGTATTCTGCTCCTTTTCCTCTCAAACTACAAAAGCAGTTTGTACTTCTTGATGCAGTCCAAACAATACAATAACCATTTTTGTATGATCTAAAATTAAACTGTATGTATATTCTTACCCACTTTTAACAATAAAAATGCTCATTTCCTTCTTCCTACATCCTACAAAGGAATATTTTATATTTGGGATCTGGCATAATATTGATTTTTAATGGCATTTATTTTGATTTCATTACAAGTAAGCGTGTGTGTGTTTGTGTGTATGTGTGATTTACTCAGGACTGTTCTCTGCTGACTTCCCCTTATATTCCTTTTGCATTTCGACAGACTAAAGTTTTCAGAAATTCTCATGAGAGTTTTGTGTAGGCTTTGTATTTCTGTAATGCATTTGGGGACCTTACATTTCAATGATCATTTGAGTAAGTACAGAATTCTAGGGTCAAAGTCAGCTCTACTCAGACATTGAAGACATAATTCCAATGTCTCCAGTAGCCATTATTCACAATCAAAAGCTTGTTGTTCATTGTAAGATTCGTTCTCTTTTATATGTAGTTTTTTTTTTTTTTTTTTCTGGAAACTTTTAAATTGTTCTTTCGATTTTCCAAAATTTCATTAAAATATGAGTAGGGTTGTTTTTTTTCACTTTTTCTTATCAGAAACTTGGTGAGCCCTTTTCATCTAAAAGCTCCAGCCCCAGGCTATTCTCTTATATTATTACATCTTTGATTTTTCTCCTTTTCATTTTGTCTATTCTATCCATGTTGACTCTCATATACACACACTGGCACTTCGGCCCTATACTCCAAGGGTCTTAGTTTCTCCATGTGTTCTCTCTTGCTCCTCCTGTTCCAAGTTTTGTCAGGGTGCTCAACTCAGTCTTATAGCCACTAACTTTCTCTTTGCTCCTGTTAAGAATGCTTTGCAACTCATTTACTGATTTCTTCTTTAACAATTTTTTTTTCATTTCTAGATCTTTTTTTTTTTTTACAGAACAGTCTGTTTCCTTATTTCATAAATGTTAATATTAATTTTATTTTCTGTATTTTATTTATTGAATTTTCTCTCTTTTAACATGCTTTTTCTCTTGGCTAAGTTTCATTCCTTTCTTTCATGATTTCTTTCTTAAATATTCATCAATTCTTGCCCATAAATCCAACGCATTTTTATACATAAGTGATGAATCTTCAGAAAGAGAAATTAGGAAAACTACCCCATTCACAATAGCCTCGAAAAAAATAAAATACTTGGGAATCAATCTCACAAAAGAGGTGAAAGACCTCTACAATGAGAACTATACATCAACTAAAGAAAGAAATTAAAGAACACCTTAGAAGATGGAAAATCTTCCATGTTCTTGGATAGGAAGAATTAATATTGTCAAAATGGCCATACTACCTAAGTGCTATACAAATTCAATGCAATTCCAATTAAAATCCCAATTGTGTACCTTACAGAAATAGAGCAAGCAATTATGAAATTCATCTGGAAGAATAAGAAACCCAAATAGCTAAAGCAATCCTTAGGCAGGAAGAAGTGAAAACAGGGGGTATTGCAATACCAGATCTTCAACTCTACTACAAAACAATAGTAACAAAAACAGCATGGTATTGGTACCAAAATAGAAAGGTAGATCAATGGTACAGAATAGAGGACACGGACACAAACCCAAAGAAATACAATTTTCTCATACTAGACAAAGGTGCCAAAAATATGCAATGGAGAAAAGATAGCCTCTTCAAACAAATGGTGCTGGGAGAATTGGAAATCCATATGCAACAGAATGAAACTAAACCCATATCTCTCACCATGCACGAAACTAAACTCAAAATGGATTAAGGACCTCGGAATCAGACCAGAGACCCTGCAGATTATAGAAGAAAAAGTAGGTCCAAATCTTCACCTTGTTGGTCTAGGACCAGACTTCCTTAACAGGACTCCCATAGCACAAGAAATAAAAGCTAGAATCAACCACTAGGATAGATTCAAAACTAAAAAGCTTTCTCTCAGCAAAGGAAACTATCAGCAATGCGAAGAAAGAGCCTACAGAGTGGAGAATATCTTTGCCAATCATAATTCAAGATAGAGCGCTAATCTCCAGAATCTATAAAGAACTCAAAAAACTCTACTCCAAGAATTCAAATAGTTCCAGTCAACAAATGGGCTAAGGAAATGACTAGACACTCACAGAAGAAGATCTACAAGCAATCAACAAACATGGAAAAATGCTCAACATCTCTAGTAATAAGAGAAATGCAATCAAAACCACCCTAAGATTCCATCTCACCCCAATTAGAATGGCGATTACAAGAATACGAGCAACAACAGGTGTTGCGAGGGATGTGGGGAGAAAGGTACACTCATACACTGCTGGTGGGGCTGCAAATTAGTGCAGCCACTCTGGAAAGCAGTGTGGAGATTCCTTAGAAACTTGGAATGGACCCTCCATTTGACCCAGCTATCCCACTCCTTGGCCTATACCCAAAGGACTTAAAATCAGCCTACTACAGAGATACAGCCACATCAATGTTCATAGCTGCTCAATTCACAATAGCCAGACTGTGGAACCAACCTAGATGTCCTTCAATTGATGAGTAGATAAAGAAACTGGGGTATATATATACATGGAATATTACTCAGCCATAAAGAATGATAAAATTATGGCATTTGCAGGCAAATGGATGAAATTGGAGAATATCATGCTAAGTGAGATAAGCCAATCTCAAAAAGCCAAGGACGAATGATATCACTAATAAGTGGAGGATGACACATAATGGGGGGGGAGGGAAGGGTTAGTGTTAGGGTTTAGAGTTAGGGTTAGGGAGGGGGGCAAGTATGGAGGAAGGAAGTACTGTATAGAGGGTAAGAGGGGTGGGAGGGGTGGGGGGAAGGGAAAAAATAACAGAATGAATCAAACAACATTACTCTATGTAAATTTATGATTACACAAATGGTATGCCTTTACGCCACGTTCAAACGGAGAAACAACATATATCCCATTTGTTTACAATAAAAAAAAAATATTCATCAATTCTTGGTAACATACTCGAATCTGTATTAGAAGTTTCTTTCAAAGTCATCTGAAAGTGTTTTTTCATTACCAAACTCTGACTGTAGTCCTGTGGTACAGAAATAAAATGTGCTCCTGGAAATGAGTTGTACCTGTGGCCATACTTCTAGGTGTGGGGCTTCTGGTTACTCTAGGGGGGTCACCAGTCCTTCCCTGACTCTGTAGCCACAGCACTCAAAGGCAGTATCCTGTAGGAGGACACTTGGGTCAGCAGTTTGCTGCTTGGCACAGTGAAGGCAGCTGGAGGTGAGGACTGGCAGCACTAGCAGTGGGTCTTGACACCTCCTTGGTCTGGCTAATATCCTGTCAAAGCTCACCTGAAGAGGAACTGGGCCTCTTTCCAAATTTTACTAGTACTGGGCTCAGAGACAGATAAGAAGCATATGAACCCAGCCACCACTTAACTCAAAGTCAAAAGGATCTTTAAACATTTTGCTGTATTGCCTCTCCTTATTCTAGGGTGACAAGACCTGACACTAAATAAAAGAGAGTCACTTCAAAAAAGCATTCTTGACAGAATGTATTATTGTCACCAGAAGTTGTACACTCTCCTCTTATTTCTTCTGTCTCCACTCTTTCTTTCTTTAAAACCAAATGTTGAGTTGAAATTGATTTAGAAGCCATTTATTTCAATTCCTTTATTTTACTTTTTTAGGGTTAGTTAATATGTAAGATTAAGTAAAGAACTTTCATTGAAGAAATTTGAAAAGTATAAAAAAGGTAAAATACAAATATTGACAAAATCCAAAAGCCTACTGCCAGAGATAATTAGTAATATTGAACCAGAAATTGAGACAAAACCAGATTCTCTGTTTCTGTCAGTGGATAGAGTCTGTGTAAGTTACAGGTCTTGTGAATTTCTCTCCAGGTTCTTGTCTCATCGATTTGAAGAATGAAATCCACAAACAATGAAAGATGAATGCAAAAGAATAGGATTTATTCCACTAGAAAGAAAAGAAGCAGAGCTCTCCTAGAATGAGAGGATTCTGGTAGCAGCTTTTCATTTAGATGTGCTAGTCTGGGGTTAATACGGCCACCAGATCAAAACGTACGCTAGATAGATATTGGGAAAGTGTTAAGGATATTGGTTCAGCCCTAACATTTTGACTTGGCTGTGCCCGTTTGCGGCCTTGAGTTTGAATTTTTCTGCAACCTCTATTCAGATCTGCCTCTGCTCCAATTTTACCTGCTACTCTGGGACAAAAGTTTGACTGGAATGTGTGGAATGCTTCTACAGGTTAACTTCATGGAGAGATCTTTATATTTAAAAGTAAAAAGAGACAATCAGGGCTCATGACTCTGACTGCGTGACAATTTTACTATCTATCCTCTCTTAATATTAGTTTCATAATTTCTGAATTGTGGCTCAGGAAGGAAAAATGGGTGGGCCAACAATCTATCAATGAACACGTCATTGGCAAAGTCACCCCAAAACCAGTGTTCTCTAGTCTCTGAATCAGGAAGATTTTGATTTTTTTCTAGGAGTTGGAGAAAGACAGGATTGACTGCAAACCTGGGTAGATTTACTGTCTCCTACAATAAGCACCGATGAACTCTCTATTCCACTTGCTCATGATCTTTTCTGCCCATAATCACATTGGTCACAGTGTCTGTCTCCCGAATTTCATGGCCTCCCTGAGCTGAGGAAATCATTCTGCTCTTTGATTGTCTTAAAGTATTAGTGTGCTGTGTGGGTTGCCATTACAGGTATGGAGGTCCTGCCAAGACTATTCTGGGGAAGACAGCTATGAAGGCTAGGTAATTATTCCCCTGCACAGCCTAGAAATCTCCTGCAGGATGTTTAAATGTCACCTCCAAAATGAAGTCAGCCTTCTTCCTGGGCAGTTGTTTGAGCCCACCTCAGTGCTTCTTAGCAACCCTCTCTCCTGTAGCATATACAGGTTATTTGTTTATAGGTCCATCTTACCTGATGGGTTATGAACTGCAAAGATGTAATTCCTAAAACAATTCCAAGCACATACCAAGGGTTCAATGAAAGTTTAGTGAAATAACTGAATGTTCAATTGAAAAAACTTTACCAGGGATATTTACCAAATTTTCAGAAATATCTCTGTTGATATTGAAAGATAGTCCCTAGAACAAATAAGACGATTTGACCTGTTGTTCTAAAACATGATGCAAAAAAAAAAAAAAAATGGGTGTACCTCTTTACTTAATCATTAACCAGCATTTCTTATATTAAGTATTACTCATGATGTATCTAGAATCAAGAATGAAAGGCAAGTGAATGTGTTAGTGGTTAGTTATTCTAACACCATAATCATTGCTTGAATTTATTCTGCAAAATTCCAGAAATGTTGCTCACCTCAGTTCGTGACAACTCCAAGTCAAGGATTAATCTATTCTCAAATTCGTCTTATTTCAAATTCAGGAAAACACTATGTTTAAAAGGGAAGTATTTCTGAAGACAGAAATAGCATTGAATTTAAAGTTAAAGGTTTATTGAGGAAGTCATTGTCTGTACCTATGTGATAGACAGTTGACCCTGTTTTCTTCTAACAGTGACAAGGTTTCTGGTCTAATTCCAAGGTCTTTGATTCATTTTGATTTGACATTTTGGTAATGTAAGAAATAAGGATCTAGTTTCTTCTGCAAATTAATACCCAGTTTTCCCAGCACCATTTATTTAAAGGCTATCTTTTCTACAATATATATTTTTGGCACTTTATCAAGTATCAGATGGCTGTCAGCAAGTGGGTGTATGTCTGTATCTTCTATTCTGTTCCTTTGGTCTTCATGTCTATTTTAATGCCAACACCATGCTGTTTTACTACTATAACTCTGTAGTATAATTTGAGATTGGATATTGTGATGCCTTCTGCATCTCTCTTCTTGCTCAGATTTGTCTTGACTACTTGGGGTCTTTTGTTCATCCAAATGAATTTCAGGATGGTTTTTCCAAAGTTCTGTGAAGAATTTCATTGGTATTTTGATGGGGGTTGCATTGACAAATATACATAAATATTTGTAAATAATTTTAAATGCTAGTGAGGGTGTGGGGGAAAAGGTACACTGATATATTGCTGGAGGACTGCAAATTAGTACAACCACCCTGGAAAGCAGGGTGGAGATTCCTCAAAAATCTAGGAGGAAATTACCACGTGACCCAGCTATCCCACTCCTTGGTATGTATCCAAAGGAACTAAAATCAGAATACTATACTGATACAGTCACTTTACTGTTTATAGCAGCACAATTCACAATAGCCAAATTATGAAATCAACCCAGATGCTCATCAATAGATTAATAGATAAATTGATCAAGAATATGTGGTATACATAAAAATGGAGCTTTATTCAGCTATAAAGAAGAATGAAATAATGGCATTTGCTGGTAAATGGATGGAAATGGAGAATATTATGTTAAGGGCAATAAGCCAGACTCAGAAAATCAAGAATTGAATGTTTCCTCTCATATGTAGAAGCTAGAGCAGAATAAGGGAAAGAAGGTGGGCAAGGAGGGGTCAGAGATCATAAATATACAGGGAAGATCAGTGGAGAACAAGAGGGAGGAAGGAAAGGAAAGGGGAGAAAATAGGGAATGAATTTAACCAAATATGTTATATGCATGAACTAATGTACCAACGGGTATTTCACCTTTATGTATATGTAGAAAGTATCATAAGTAAATAAATAAGCAAAAGGAAGATCAGTAGAACAGAGGAAGGAGAATAGGGGAAAGGAAGGAAAGTGGGAACTAAGATCAAATTCCTTGCATATATGATTTTGTCAAAAAAGAACCCAACTACTATGTGTAACTATAATGCTATAATAAAAAATGAATTATGCATATTAAAATAAATAAATTTAATCAAAAGGAGCTCAGTAGAGGAAAGGGACCTATAGGGGTGGGAGATGGGGGAGGGGGGAAGGGCTGGGGAGTGATATTGGTTAAATTATATGTTATATGTGTATTGTATATATGAATGAATATGTAACAGCAAATCCCATCAGTATGTACAACTATGACGCACCAATAAAAAATGTGGGGGAAAAAATGTTATATAAATGAAATCATACAGTATGTGATCTGAGTTTGTTTGTTTTTCCCAATTCAACATAATGCCCTTAGGATCAATCCATCCAGATCATGTGCAGCAATCATTTGTTCTTTTTTATTTTGAGTAGTAACCCATGGTATGGATGTACCAGTTTCTTTAACCATTATTCTAATAAAGGCACATGGTTGTTTCTAGTTGTAGGTTTGGATGTTTACAAAACTTTTTTTTTCTTTTTCTTTTTCTTTTTCTTTTTTTTTTTTTTTTTTTTTTTTTCAGTACTGGAGATTGAAGTCACTTAGCATCACTCCCAGACCTTTTTTATTTTTTGAGACAGGGTCTTGTGAAGTTGCCCTGGCTGGCCTGGAACTTGCAATCCTCCTGCCTCAGTCTCTCAAGTCACTGGGATACAGGTGTGCACCATCACACCCCACATACAAATAAAGTTCCTATGAACATTCATGTCCAGATTTTTGTTTGAATTTAAACTTTCATTTCTCTGGGATAAATGCCCAGGAGTGTGATTCCTGGGGCATACGGGTAAGTATGTTTTGCTTTATAAGAAACTGTCAAAACTATTTTCAGAATGTCATTTTATGTGTTTATCAGCAATGTACAAGTGATCCAGTTTCTCTGTACTCTTGCCGCATTTGGGTTTTGTCACTTAAAAAAATTATGTAACATTTCTAAAAATAAATTTAATGATGGATAACACGTGAATGGCTTCCAGAGTTCAGGGTAGAGGTAAGGTAAGGGGTTGGGTAGGCAATAAAGGGGTAGCATGAAGACCTTTGTAGTGATGGGATAGTTCTGTATCTTGATCCTGTGGTGTTACATGATCCTACACATGAATAAAATGGCATAGAATTATATACACACACCTAATTCCCATGCCAGTTTCCATAGCATACCTCAGCCACATAAAGTCATGTATAAGTATGTGATGGATAGCTATAACCATTGGACAGAGGGGGTGAATAGTATGTGGGATTTCTCTGTACTACTTTTCACTGCCCAATAAAATCTGCAAGTGTTTCAAGTTAATAAATTAAAGGTTACTCCAATAAGTAAATAAATAAATAAATTTTGAAGTTTAGATTTGAAGTCTAGGTCTGCTATTAACCAATCTTTGGGTTCATCTCTTCAGGATTCTAAAACCTCATTATCTTGTCTTAAAAGTAGAAATAATAATTGTCATCAGAAAATGACGATGGTTACAGAGTGTGATAAAAAAAATACAAAAGACTG
This sequence comes from Sciurus vulgaris, assembly GCF_902686455.1. Lineage (NCBI taxonomy): Eukaryota > Metazoa > Chordata > Mammalia > Rodentia > Sciuridae > Sciurus > Sciurus vulgaris. Next base: position 86,126,251 of record NC_136470.1, read on the forward strand.
TCAACAGTGCAACATTGTATGCCTTTATAGGAAAAAAGACAGGGAGGATGTGAGATTGGTAAAGTAAAAGAGAAAAGATCCTTCTTCAGAGGGAGGAGTCACTGGAGTTGTGGAGTATCCCAGGAAGGCATTGCTGATGGGAATAGCCTCCCAGGTCCAACTTGATGCCCCTACTTTTTCCCACCATGTGTCCCTAGGGAGCAAACAGCACAGGCTCTGAGTCTCACTGCCTGGGTTTGGATTCTGCTTCTGCCACTGACTGAACCTCAGGAAGACTTGACTTCTCATCTGCAAAATTGAAGTGATCAGACCATCTCAGCAGAGGGGCCTGGCCTCCCAACTCCCTGATTTTATTTCCAGAATCTATCACTACGGCTTCCTTGTGCTCACTCTGGGCTCCCTTCCCTCTCCTTCCCCCACCCCACCCCCAGTGCTGCTCTCACTTTGCAAAAACCACAGACCTTTTTAATCATCGCTCTCTGCCCTGGGCTGCTGAGTGAGCTGGAAAGAAATTCATGACCACACAAACGGCTTCAGATACAAGACACAGTGGCTGTGCCCTGAAGGCCATCCAGCTGCCTGCAGTATTTCCTTCGTCTGTTCCTTCTCCCACCTGCTAGAAACAATTTCACAACTTCCCTTCTTCTCCATCTGCCGCTCACACCTTTAGCTAATGACCTTGCTTTTCACATCTCTGAGAAAATGAAAGTAATCAAAAGAGCATTTTTATGGATTCTCACAAATATATCTATAAACCTGCCAGCATTTTCAAACAACTACTCTATCTTCCTTCCTATTACTCATGATGAATAGTCCGTTTCTTATCTGAAGTTGTTATGGAATGAATTGCATCCTCCAAAAATTCATATGTTAAAAAATCTTCTTCTTTTCTTATATTAAAGTCTTAAACCATCCCCTCCCCCCTCAGAATGTAACCTTATTTGGAAATACAGTTGTTGCAGATTTAATTAGTTAAGATGAAATCACACTGGAGTGAGGTGGGTCCCTAATTCGTTATGACAAGTCCTTTTAAAAAGGGGGAACTGTATTCACAGACGGGGGCACAGGGAAAACGCCTGTCAGGATGAAGGCTGAGATCCGAGTGATGAGCCTGCCGGCTGAGGAACAGCGATGAAGGCCAGCACGCCACCAGAAGCCAGTGGAGAAGCAGGGTCTGGATTCTCCCTCACGGCCACAGGAAAGGCCAGCCCCACCTGATCTTGGACTTTGAGCCTCCAGAGCTGTGAATGAGAACTGAGTATTACTCAAGCCACCCAGGTTTGGTACTTTGTATGGCAGCCTAGTGGACAACTACAGAAGCCAACGCTGCCTTCAGTCACCTCAGTGACTAGCTTTGCCCCTTCGCACTCCTCAGCGGTCCAGCCCTTCCAGCACATGCTCCTTCCTCTCCAGCAGTGCTGACTTTCCCTCTACTGTGTCATGCTCATCAGCATCCACGTAGGATGCTCATTATTCCATCTTAAGAAAAAGTAATGCTTCACTTCTTTGGCGCCTTCTGCTTTGCACCACCCTCTTTTCTCTGCAACACTGCTGCAAAACATTCTTGTGTTGATATACTCTCTGCCTCCAATTCTTCTGCTCCTCTTTTCCCATAAATGTACTCAAATGAGTCTTTCATGCTCCGCATTCCACATAAAGTGCTCTTCTCCAAGTCACCAGTGATTTCCCCGTGGCTAAACACAGTGGTCCATTCTCAGTCTTGTTCCTACCTGAGCCACAGTGACATTGGACCCGAGGATCATTTCCCAGAGGCACTTCCTTCCTTGGCTTCTGAGAAGGAGATGGTAGCCCCTTGTCTTGGTCCTTCTTCTCTGTCTGCTCCTTCTCATTCTCCCAAGCTGGTGGCTCATCTTTTCTCAGACTTATGGTGCTGGAGGCCCCAGGGCCCTGGGTTTGGTGCTTCCCCATACACATTTCCTTGGTGAACTCATCTAGGCTCAAGGCTTTAACGACCATCTTTGTGCCAAGGAACCCTAAATTTATCCCTTCAGTCGGTTCTCTTCCCTGAACTCCACACCAACATGGCCAGCCGTCCCCTCTAATGGGACAAACTTAGCATGTCCTGAATAGAACTCCCCCTCTTCCTCCAGCATTCTTCTCTGCCTCAGTAAGGGGAGGCTCCATTCTTCCAGGTGGTTAGGACAAACTGGCATCATTTTTTAGCCTTTTTCTTCTGTCATGCCTCAGATTCACCAAGTCCAGATGCCCTGCTGACTCTACGCGTAAATGCATCTGAAATGGAAACCTTTCTCAACCTCTGTGCTGAGCTGTCGTCATCTCTCCCCTGAATTATCCTGAGGTCCTCTGAGCTCGTCTCCCTACCTTGACCCTGGCACCTTGCTATCTTCCCACAGGTTCTTCTCTTCTGACTCTCATGACCCTTATGCCTCTGACCTCCCTACCTCTCCCCTGCCTTCACTCCAGTCACAGGGATCTTCCCTGGTCCTACAGTACCCAAGTTGCTGTCACCTCAACATCTTTGCGCTGGTGAGTCCCTCTGTCCAAGACACCATGCCCCCAGATGTCCATAGGGATCACTTTCTTACCATTCCATTTCCATCCAAATATCATTTCCTCAATAAGTTCTACCTGATTACCTATTTAATATTGCAATCTCTGCTCCCAAGGGCTTCCCTCCTCTTCCCCGGCGCCATTACCTCCTAACATAACATACTTATTCACTATGGTTATTATGCATGTTCTATCTCCCTATGTCAAAGTGTAAGGACTGGTTTTTCTGTTTCATTTCTTTAAGTATGTAATAAATATTTGATAAATATGTGCTGAATGAGTGAATAAGCAAGTGAGTGAATATAAAATATTTGGAACAGGGTCTGACACCAAATAAATGGTCAAAAATCATGGGCCATCATCAGCGTTACCTCGGTCCTTCAGATCAGATTTTGCAGCATAAAGATCTAGGACCTTGGTGGAAGACACCCCAGGAAGGAAGATACCCCAGGAAGGAAGACAACAGATGAGCGGGGAGGTTTGGGAATACTGGCAGGTTAATGAAGCTTGTCCAAGCCTCATTTATGTCCCGTTGACTTTGCTGGGCTCTTTCAGTTTCTGTCAAACTGCTCTCTTGTGCCAGCCTTGGATGGATCCCTTGGATCTACTCTGGCAGGGCTCTGCTAAAATCACTGCTCTGCTTCTCAGGAGAACCACAGGCCCAATTTAGCTAGGAGGAAATAAAAATTAATAACCTCAAAGAAATCTCAGCCTATTTCTGCTCTTACCTCATTTCCAGGATTTTTTAGTCATTAAAAGTAAATAAGAGAACTAAGTCCAAACCTAAGAACTTCTAGCAGTTAATGCTACTAAACAAAGGGCGGGCAGACTCAGCACGGCCTATACGATCCTTCTAATGATCAGTAGACAATCCAAATGATTGTTTAATAATTTTTGATGGAAAGGTTTACAAGGGAATTGACTTAGTGCTACAGACATTTTGCAGGGCCTCTCTGGCTGAGATTTTAAAATAGAGTAGGGTGCGAGGGTGAACGTGGGGAGGAGGGCGAGGAGGCCATCGCGATCATCCTGCTGGGATGGTGGTGGCCCCGATGCCATGGAGTGGACAGGGGAGAAATGGTCAGGCTCCCCTGAGCCCTGAGCCCTGGGTCCTGAGCCCTGTGCCCTGTGCCCTGAGCCCTATACACTGAGCCCTGAGCCCTGAGCCCAGGAGTGTCACGGAGGTGGAGTCCTTCAGCATTTCATGGCTGGCTGGACCTGTGGCACAAGGGGTCAAAAACAATAGCACGGTTAGGGGGCTGAGCTCCTAGAAGGACAGGGGAAGGCTAAGCTGGAGGGGAGCAGCTCACAGGACCTCAGGACACCGTTGGAGGTCAGCCTTGTACATAAACATGGAGGTCCTTCATTCCAGACACGTTTTCCCATTGTCTTAGAAATAAGAGAAGGATCCATCCTCAGACCCTCACTCATTAGTTCTTCCTCCCTTCCTCGTCTTTTCACTCTGTTCAGGAAAATAAGTTTTTTGAATGATTTTCACAGGACACCAAAGTCGGCACTCCTCACACCCACACTCTTTCCTGGGTGAACATGGCCCCTCATAGGAGGTCTGGTCTGAAAGCCCCATGTCCATCTAGAATCACCCAGTAAGGGGGCTGGGTATTTTGAGAGAGAGGAGTGGAGGAAAGACTAGGGGTAATATTTTCTACTTCTAAACACTTGGGATATGAAGGAGCCCTGTTCTCTAGCCTGGAGTCCTCTGGGCAGATGGATTTCGGCTGCCGATCAGTTGCAGCCGGTTCACTTACAGCTGCAACCCAGAGGCAGAGCCAATTCAGAGGAGGGGACTCTTGAAGATGAAGAAAAGTTAAGAGTGGGAAATGGGAATTCAGGGTCCTCCAGCTCCTCATTACTAGAATTAATTCACTTTACCTACACTGTCTATAATTATGGAAATGCAGGACCATGTGAAGCAGCAGGACTCAATGCAAACCTTGATAGAGTGCTTGGGGTTATCCCTTTGCCTGGGAGACTCGGGACACTGTGGGGAAACAATGCATACAAAATAAAAGCGTGGCTATTGCCAATGCCCAGGAGGGCTCACATGAGTTGCCCTGGCCAGGAGAGAGCCAGTGGCTCCCGTCTGTGACCCTGGAGAGCCTGCACAAGAGCAGTGTGGCAGCCTGTAGTCAGAAGGGCGCTGCGCTACAAAGCGTTTTCTGCTAAGTCAAGGTGCAGTCAAGGTTGTAATTTCACCCTCACCCTCATCCTGTTTACCTTCTTAAAGAAGCAAAACATATGGAATTAATGCTTCAGACTGGAAGTGTTGGCAACCCATGAGCGTGCCAGGCAAGGGGGTCTCATACGCATTGTTTAATAGGTTGAGGACAGCCATCTCAGGATGTAGGAACCCACCTGCCTCTCAGACCACGAGAGACCCGGGTCCTTCTGCAAACAGAGCAAAGGGAAACAAAAGAAGAAGGGAGTGAGTGACAGAAGAAGAGGTCACTGGGAAGCTCTGCTCTTCTGTGCTTCCCTGGAAGCAGAGATGAAGCCTTCACCCGGGAAGCTTGCTGCTCTTTGGTGATGGCACACCAGTCATTTTAACTTCCTAGAAAAGGTATTTGAAGCTTTGAAATGTTCCTCTATGAAAAGAAAATAGCTATTTTCTATCAGGAAACTTGCTATGGAATAGACACTTCAGAACATGAAATGAATGAGTGATTCGTGAAATGGGATGAGTGATTCTGACCAGATCTCCAGTGCAGAGAAAGAACCTCAAATGCAAAATTTAGAGAAAATTTTCCAGTTTTGAAGCTGACGGGGGCTGCACTAAATCTTTATAGACATGCCACTTTGCTTCTCTATACCTCGGTTTCTTATCTGTGTAATGGACCAGAAGATCCTCTGGTCTCTTTGGCTAATAATTCAGTTCAGTCTGACAGCAGAGTGGAGGCTGGATCTGGAGACTCTAGCTGGGCAGTCAGGAGATGGGTTATGTTGAATTAACAATGAGTTGCCGTTACTCTAACCTAAGGAAGACCAGATATTGACCTGAGCACACTTATATCAGCTAGGTACTGCTGTGTAATAAGTCACACTATAACTAACTATCTAGTGTTTTTCATAAATCTACAGGTCACCTTGGCTGGTTCTGCTGGACTCTGGGCTGAACTTGACCAGGTCTGACTGGTCACTATATGTGTGATTGGTCAGCTGGTAGGCTGGTGGGGACATCTTCTACATGTCCATCACTGCTCTCCGGCAGACTAGGCCAAAAATGTTCTCATGGCAGTGGCAGAGGTCCAAGAGAGAAACCAAGTGCTTTTTAAAGCCTCTTGGCATTAGTTTTCTGATGTTATAAAATTGTCTCCATAAGTCTCATAGCCAAGCCTGAAGTACCAGTGAGAGATACAACCAGAGGGCACGGATGCAGGGAGACACAAACAGTTAAAGTGATCAATCCTCTACAAAGGTGGCCAAGGAGGGGACAAATGCAAGAACTGCTAGGGGAAAGGCAGAAGGTGGAAACCAGCTGTGACCTCCGCACACCTCGAAAACCTGGACTGTGAAAGGGGGCTTTGAGAAAAAAGAGGTTTCGTTTTAGGTGAGTTGGAATTTGCCCTTGAATGAGGTCAGGTAGCCCCAAGCCTGCAGGGCCAGGAAACAAGGTGAGACCTCGTCACCACTTTGCGCAGTGAGGTAGGGAACTGGTGTGGAAGATGAAAAGCCAGACAGGAAACAGATTTTTTGGAAAGGGGAATTCAGAACTCCTCACTGCTTTTTCTGAAATTCATTCCTTGTTCTCTAGAAACATGTCTCATTTTGTACAGGTTATAATTTTCTGTTTTATTTCCATCACTTTACACCCTACTGAATCAACTAGGTTAGAGAAAACAAGAGGTAAGGAGTGGGGCTCCAGCTGGGTCAGGGCATGAAGCTGGAGACCCAGCAAGCAGACACGGTGAGGGCAGCGGGGTTGGAGGCAGAAACCCTGTGGGGATGAGGCTCGAAAGAGGCCCTGGGAAGCCAGACCAGCAACACCCTCTTGCCTGCGTTCTCTGTGTGACCACGCTTTCACACCCAAACCACAGGGAGGACTTTGTGTTCTGTTTGAACAATGATGGTCCCGGTGCCACCAAGTTATCTTCCCAGGAAAGACTGCAAAGGAAGAAACGGATGGGCAAGGCCTGGTCCACGGTTTTCTGTGGACCAGGGTCAAGATCCATCAACTCTGTTTGGAGATACCTTCCTCATATTTGTGACATTTACAACCCTGAGTCTGTGTTTCCTGCCACAGACATCCATAAAACCATTCAAACAAAAGCAGAAGGAAGAGTATGTCACTAGAGTACTTCATAGTTAAGAGAAGGTGATTTGATTTGATTCTTTAACAACCCTGGACTATCACCTCCATCGTGTCTGTTTTATTCATGTGTCCACCATACGGGGGGCATTCATTGAGTGGCATATAAAAGCCACTTGATGTATACTTGTTAGATAAAGGAACTTTACAAGAAGAAGATAAGAGTCATAATCCCCAAATCAGTGGCCCAGAGTCCCACAGTTAATAAATGGCAGCCAGGACCAGACTGAGACTCTTAATCTCAAGGCCATTGCTATTTCTTTTCCTATCATGCTTCTAGGTTACTAGTTTCAGAATGCAAAGAACCCTACAGGTGTGAGGGTCCAGAGCAGCTGCACAGAGCAGAGAGAAGCAGGCAGAGTCTGTGGGGCTTCCTGGACAAAGAAAGATCCACAAATAAGACTCAGCACAGAGCTGTGAACCCATACCTGGCAGGTCCCATTTCCTTTCCGTGCAGCCAAGGCACATTCCCAGCAGACCGGCTGGAGATATGTGTGGCTCTTTAGCCTCCCCTGCAACAGAACTTCAGAATGCAGTCTCTCTACAGGGCAGAGAAAAGCCAGGATGCAAAGGATGCCTCACTCTCTGGATACCATCACCTAAATAGTGGGACTTAACCACCTCCGCTACTTCTTCTCCAGAGGCAATAACTAAGAGTCTAGTCTTACTACAAATTAGGAAGCTGCTGCTGCTGCTGCTGCTGCTGCTGCTGCTATACATAGCTGGTCGTGAAACATGACTACAAAACATTGGTTTCTTAAGGACTGAGAAAAACCCTAAGTCGTCTATAGTCTGGATCCCTGAACAAACAGTCTGAGGAAATGCTAAAACAACATGCAGATGATGAACATTCTGGAAGGGAGAGTCCATAAGGTTCATCAGATCCTCAGAAAGGTCTCTGATTCAAATCGGGCTTCATGACCATCTAGAATGATCTCTTCAGTTCCCCCAACTTCCCAGTTTTGCCCAGAGCTCCAGGGATGGGAAGTGGGTTCTTACAAGGCCACTGATACAGTTTCTTGTGATCAATACCTGTTCCCGAGAGAGGGAAGAATAGAGAGTTGGTCCCACAGAGACCAGAGCCGAGCTTCTCCCTCCACATGTCCAGCACTTGGCATCTGAACCAGAGCTTCAGGATGAAAATACTAACTTTCCAAAACATACCTGTAGGCATAAAGGGACTGCTTTTAAGTTTGCCTATCAAAAGACAACAAGTGACTAGTTTCATCGAGTCCACCAAAACACATTTTTTAAATGAGAACGTCTACCTGTATATTCCAGAGAGATTAGGGTGAAGCTGGTGGCACCCATCAGCCTCCAAATTCTAGCAGACCAGCCAGGAGAGGCATAAGTAATGGAGACAAAGGCCCAAGCTTTACTGAAATACTCTGCTGCCATCTGGTGGCCACCACTTGTTACTGCACATTTCACCAGGCTGCTGAGTTCTGATCTTTTCAAGAATCCCCCAGCTGAAGTTGGAGTCCCCCCTTTTCCTACTTGTGAGTCCTGGCTTAGGCCTTGTGTGATCAGCGTGTCACACTACTTTCCAATGACAGAGCCCAGTGGACTTAGGCCTTCCCTCTTATTCCAGAACTCTTTTCAACTCTGCACAATGCATTTCCTCCCCACCAGGTGATTAGTACTGACTTTCACTTAACAAGAGACACTTGATCCAGAAAGCGTTCACATTCTATCCCCCAGGGCCTGTCCTGGAGCCTCACACCCAGGCACCAATGAGTGTCTAGCACCCATCACCCAGGAAAGCATGCCTTTGGGCCAACAGCATCCTTGCACACCTGCCTTCCTGTTCTGTGCTATGAGCCTGGAGAGGAGATGTGATCACATACTGCACTCATTGCTGGTAGGAGACCCAGTACTGAGCAAAAGCCTCACACGGGTGCCCTACAGGCAAAGAGAACACACTAGGCTCAAGCTGTGAAGCTGACAACTGTTTCTGAGATTTGAAGGTGAGTTTAGACGAAACTTGGTGGAGTGCATTTTGGCAATAGGAACAGCCAGGCTCAGAGGTGTGAGTGGACAGGCGTGTTAAGTGTGTACCTGGAGTACAGACTACATTCAAGAGTTCAAGAGACAATCCAGGAACTGTGCAAGGGCCAAATCACAAAAGGTACTTAGCCAGAATATGGAGGTTAGGGATCAGATCCCCATGAAGGATTTTTAAGAAGATAGTAATGATGGTGGGACTGCAAATTGGTGCAACCACTCTGAAAAGCAGTATGGAGATTCCTCAGAAAACTTAGAATGAAACCATTTGACCCAGTTATCCCACTCCTTGGCATAGACCCAAAGGACTTAAAATCAGCATATTACAGTGATGCAACCACATCAATGTTTATAGCAGCTCAATTCACAATAGCTAAGCTTTGGAACCAACCTAGGTGCCATGCCCTTCAGTAGAGGAATAGATAAAGAAAACAGGGTATGCATACACAATGGACTATTACTCAACCATAAAGAAGAATGAAATTATTGTATTTGTCAGTAAATGAATGGAACTGGAGACTATCAGGTTAAGTGAAACAAACCAATCCCCAAAAGACCAAAGTCCAAAAGTTCTCTCTGATACATGGATGCTGACTCACAGTGTGAGGCAGGGTGAGTGGAGAATCACCAAATTGCACACCGGGAATGGGGGGAAGGAAGGCAGAGTGGGAATGGGAAAGACAGTAGAATGAATAGGATGTAACTTTTTTATGTTCATATATGAATAACTACACATCATGTGCAACCACAAGAATGGGAAGTTATGCTCCATGTACATATAATATGTCATTATACATTGTACTGTCAAAATAACCGAAGAACAAATACATATATATGAGACATAAATATGTAAAACAAATACGTATACAAATATATATATACATATATGTGTGTGTGTGTGTGTGTATAAATAAATAAAAGCAAAAACATCATTAATGAAAAAAAGATGAATCACAGATTGGGAAAAAAATCTTTGCAAAGCATATATTTGACTTATCTGGAAAATAAATAAAGAAAGAAAGAAGACAGCAATGAGATGGGCCGTAGGCAGCGATGGAGATGATGGGCCGGCAAACACCGAAGAACATGGTCCCGGGGAAGGTTCACGGCCTCCCGGAAAGGTGGCTTACGATGCAGACTCCCAGGCCTCCGCTAGAGGATCTGGACAAGGGCCCAGGTACATGCCAGCATCGCTCAGGAAGCTCTTCAGGTGCTTCTTGTACAGATGGGTCTTAGAGAAGCACAGAGAAGAGTGAGAGGCGGGGAGCCCAGGACCGAAGGCAGTGGGTCAGGGATGGGGAGTAAAAGGGCCAAAAAGAAGCCGTCCACCGTGTGGGAAGGAAAGGGCCAAGCAGTGCCCCAAACTGAAGAAAGATTGTTTTAAGGAGAAAAGAGTCCACAAAAAAGTTAAATTAGCTATGAGCAGGAAATGGGTTGATTGATTTGGGTAACCACAGGGTCCTAATGTTGTCTGGGACGAAGGCCAGAGAACAGAGAGTAGGAACCCGCCAGAGAAGAGGAACACCGAGCTTAGGAGAAGCGCCTCTCTCCAGACGCTTGACTCGGGCTGGATGGGGCGGGGGGTGCCGGGCTGGAGAAGGGTTTGGTGTTTCAGGCAGGGAGGTGCAGCGTCTTCCTGTGCCCTGGAGGCTGAGCAGGCCGAGCCACACAGCAGATGCAGGACTCGGGGTGCAGGACTGGAGAAGGCAGGCTCCTGAGGACCAGAGGTGGGAAAGGGGTCCGGAGCCCCACGGGAGGAGGAGGACCCTCCCCGAGGCACGTGGGTAGAACAGGGAACGTGGGAGTGGAAGTAGGTTTGCAGGTTGAGTAAAGGTGGAGAAAACACAAATGTCCAGACGACAAAAGCTCTCTGGGTAGAATTTGAGTTGATGTAAATCTGGGGGAAATAGTGGGTAGGTTAAACGACTGTGTGAGGATTCAAAAATACCTAAGACTCTGGAGTGAAGGCTACTAACTGGCTTAGTCAAACCCACTTCAATGGTGTAACTGTAAACTCCACAGTTAGTGCGGTATTGCTGTTGTTGTTCTGGGGACTGAACCCAAGGACACTTTACCACTGAGCCACATCCTCAGTCCTTTTAGACTTTATTTTGAGACAGGGTCACTAAGTTGCTTAGGCCCTTGTTAAGTTGTTGAGCCTGGCCTTGAATTTGCAATCCTCCTGCCTCAGCCTCCTCTGCCATTGGTTTTAAAATTATCATGTGAAAATAATTAAATTGCCAGGGACAGTGGCACACTGTAATCCCAGCAGCTCAGGAGGCTGAAGCAGGAAGATCATGAGTTCAAAGACAGCCTCAGCAACTTAGTGAGGCCCTAAGCAACTCAGTGAGACTCTGTCTCTAAATAAAATATAAAAAAGGGCTGAGGATGTGGCTCAGTGGTTAAGCCTCCCTGAATTTAATGCCCAGTACCAAAAAAAAAAAAAAAAAAGAAATAGTTAAACTAACTATGGAATTAACCCAAATGCCTGTCAATAGATAAATGAGTTAAGAAATTGTGGTGTGTGCATGTGTATGTGTGTGTGTGTATACATGTGTGTATATATATATATATATATACACAAATATTCATAGATAAATATATAAATTTACATAAATATATATATTCATAGATAAATATAAATATATATAATAGAGTTCTACTTGGCCATAAAAAAGAATTTGCTGGTAAATGGATAGAAATCGAGAATATCATGCTAGGTAAAATTAATCAAACTCAGAAACTCAAAGATCAAATGTTTTCTTTCATATACTAGAGTAAAATAAAGGAAAGGGAGAAAGAAGGATAGGATGACATAAAGGATCAATCAAATATAAATTAATAGACGAGCAAAAGGTAGTCTAGTAGAGTAAAGATGGAGAAGGGGAGAGGGGAGGGGGCCTGGGAGGGAAAGGGCGTCATGAACTGAAATTGACTTCCATGCTTGTGTGTTTGTTGGGATGAGCCCAACTACTATTTGTAATTATAAGGCTCTAATTAAAAAAAAAAAAAATTTTTTTTAAAGAAAAAAAATAAAAGCAAGGTGAAATTGTGTTGGCAACAATTGAAAAAAATTGGTATGTGTAAGTACAGGAGGCTGATGGGACCTAACAGCAGCCAGCAACTAAAAGAATGAATGAATGGTGTTCCCTGTTTGACTGAAAGCATGATGGGGCTCGTAAAGGCTACGAATTCAAGGGTTCCGTGTGGGTTCTCAGCTGTCAGATTCGAGCCCACCCTGTTCCTCCCTCCTTTCTAAAGAGATGAAGGTGAAGCGATGACAAGGTGTCACTGTGGAGACAACTCAGTCTACGCTCCACTTTGTACATTTTTTTAAAAAGACACCTATTTGCTAGCGTTGGTATTTTAGCCACAGTTGGAAACTAGCTTTCTGTGATCTATCTCAGAACTGATTCCAGCAAAAGATGTGACCACGAAAGAGGCTCAGACACATCCCTAACTTTGTAAGAATAGAAACCTAAGACCCCACTCCCTATCATATTGGGAGATTCTGATTGCCTAGGTCTGGGTGGGGCTCCCTGAATCATCCTGATGGCCAGTTAGGTTTGGGACACTCAGCTGGCTAAGAGACAGGTGAACTAGATTGCAGGCCACGGGTTCTCATCCTCAGCATGCTCCATGGACATTCAGAACCATCAGATCGGGCCTTCAGTGAACACAACAAACTTACACACTTGAAACCCTGACTAATGATGGTCTATTAGTTGGTTGATATTATATGTAAAAATGTAGAGAACCAGGCACTGCAATCTTAGCTGCTCAGGAGACTGAGGCAGAAGGTCAATTCCTTGAGCCCAGAAAGTCAAGGCTTGACTGTACCACATAGTCAGAATGTATCTCAAAAACACAAACAAAAACAAAAAAAAAAGGAAAAGTTACTTAGATTTATAACACTTTTTCTTAAAAAATTTAGTTTTCAAAATGTCTGATCAGTATAATCTATACCTATTCTTTTTTTTTAGTGTTTTAAAGTGACCAGTCATTTTGCAAATGACATCTATATATAATGATGTGAAGAAAGACTAGTAAAGTAGTAAAGAAGGTTGAGAACTAATTCATTGTATCTAGAGCACACACTGCAAATGAACAAATCATTTATTATCTTGACCCTTTAGGTTTAATTTTTTTTTAGTTGTTATAAGTCCTTGAGCTATAATTTACATACCATTAAGTTTTTCTACTATGTGTACAATTTGAGGGATTTTAGTAAATGGACAAAGCCATGCAAACATCACCACAGTTTCAGACTCTTACATTGCCCCACAAAGCTCTCCCAGCCTCCTGTTTACAGTCTTCCAATCCCAGCAAACTTCTGATCTGCTTTTTGTCTCTATTGTTTTGCTTTACTAGAAATTTCATATAAATGGAACCATAAAATATTTAGTCTTTTGTTTTTGGCTTGTTTTGCTTAACATAATGTCTGTGAAAATCGTCCCTATTGTTACATGTATACATAATTCATTCCTTATTTTTAGCTTTTAGACTTTGCAATGCATTTTTAATCAATTTTTGTGCATCATGTGAAGTGTCTAAGTTTATGTACTTATGTACATATGCATTTATTTTCACATATGGATATCCAGTTGTCCCACCACCATTCAAAAAGACTGTCATTCCCTATCGTATTACTCTGGCACCTTGATGGAAATCAACACACCATAAATGTGTGGGCTTATTTCTAGATTCTTTCTTCTATTCCACTGATCTACATGTTTGTCCCCATAGGAAGGGTAAGTATTGGTTTATGAAACCATTGTTTCTGTTGCATATACTAAGTTGGTCTGTGAATTGTATCTCTTATTGAGGATCGTGGTAACAATATTTTTTGAATTATATTTGTCTAGGCAGTGCTGAATAATATTCATAATGAAACATAAAATAGAGTCCAAGAATAAATATTTTTACTTTTTTTTTTTTCTGGTACTGGGGATTGAATTCAGGGGCACTCATCCACCGAGCCACATCCCCAGCCCTATTTTGTATTTTATTTAGAGACAGGGTCTCACTGAGTTGCTTAGCACCTCACCGTTGCTGAGGCTGGTTTTGAACTCACAATCCTCCTGTTCCAGCCTCCTGAGCCTCTGGGATTACAGGTGTATGCCCAGCAAGTCCAAGAATAAATAGACTATTGGGACCCATGAAGATCATGGAACAGAGTACAGACTCAGGCTTTGCAGAAGGGGAAACTGAGGCACACAGGGAGGAAGCAGAAAGCAAGCCCAGGTGCCCTTTTCCCTGGAAGGTCCATCTTCCCATTGCACAGTGCCTCGTTCGCCTTCAGCAACCCTTCGAGCTGTTTCCCCCTCAGGAAGGTCCTGCAGCAGAACTGGCAGAGCCCCCGTGGCACAGGGCTGGGTGGTGGCCCACAGTGCTCCTGTCCCGCCCCATCTTCCACCTCACCTCTGAGCCTCACTGAAAGTCTCCTGGATACTGCAGCACCTGGCAGACCCAGCCACAGACAACTGTACCCTTTGCTCCTCCCCCCTCCTTCTACAGGGTGGAGGAGTTGGCTTTCCTTCAGGGACTCTTTTAAGAATGGAAAAAACGTGTAGCAGAGCCATCGACGTCAAATGGCTCTTACACAATGGTGGCATTTTGCTGAGAATTATGTAAATAGCCCAGGAACATATAAATTGAATTTTTCCCAACTTGCTCAGTAATGAAATAAGTCAGGGCTGGGAAGAGAGGCTAGCACTCAGCGTTGGCACCCAAAACACTTGAAAGAGTTGTCATCTTTCCATCCCCAGAGCCTTCTTACCCTAGAGGACTCTGGTTCCTCTCAAGTTCCAAGGGCTCCTGCAGAGCGGTGACCAGCTTGGCTCTATCCCTAACAGGCTGGTCTTGCACATGACTGCAGAATCCCAGGTAGGCCTCTACCTCCCTTCAGAGGAAGTCAATGCCTGCTTCTTCTCAAGCAGGGCAGCATGCATTTCTGCATTAGTTCATTCACTCATGTACCCACTTGGCAGGTACTCACTGAGCACTGTGTTGAAGGCAGGAAAACAGCAGCAAACACAGAAACACAGTTCTACTCTCAAGTCCAAAGTTGCTGATGGGGTGAGTTCCCAGCACTGAAGGTGTACAGCAGAGATTGACTGAAACTCAGCATCATATGAAGAATTGGGTGGTTGACCTTCAAGAACTCTCCCAAGGCAAGGTTTCAGTGTGGGAGGGGTTCGTCTCTGTCCCTGCTCCCCTCCCACCTCCTCTCGCCAGCGTAGGTGTCTGGTGTCACCTGCAGGAGCCGGGAGTCAGAGGTTCTGTGGTGGTCCCCGGAGAAGCAATGACTGGTCCTAGAGAAGCAGACGCCACTTTCCTGTCTGAGAAAACCCTCCTCACTATCATTTCTCTTTATATTCCGGCTTCTCTGTTTCCTCAGAGGAAATTTGAGAACTTTCTCCAGAGTGAGGATGAATCAGAAGAGTAAAACCAGAGCACAAATACAGAAGTTCTAGATCAGATGTCTTCATCGGGGAAACTTGCGCAAAGCCACACACGAGTGCTGTGTGTTTTTTCTTATAACCGAATGCAAATCTACAATTACCTCAAAATAAAAAATATAAATGCCCACAAGTTCTCAATAGTTATACCATGGTACAAAATATGTTGCCATTACATGAAGAAGAGAGGGAATGTAAGGGAACTTTTCCTTAAATCCAAAAAATCTTCAACATAAAAAATTTTTAAATGTTTTTTTTTTTTAAATGCAGACAACTATTTATTAATAAAGTAGAGGGGAGCACTGGATTAGGAGTTGTAGATGTGGACCTTCCAGATTTCCCATCTGCAACATGAAATTGTTCAACAAGATGATCTCATCCCCTTCCTCATGTGCAATCTATCCCACGCGTGGTCCATTCTGTGGTCCTGCATCTATATCTCTCCTCCCCTCTTCATCTTCTTTCAAAGCTAACTTTTCAGAGTCCCCATAAAAAATGAAGGAATAAATAACACTTACTTTATCAAATCGTCAGGCTAAAAATCAAAGGAACAATAGATTCCAGGAGGCTGGCCCACATTAGGTGCTCAGTAAACATCATGTCCTTGCCCCTGTCCTCCTCCCTCTTCACAAAGCACAATTCAGCTATTCAAGCACCTCCCTGTGCCTCAGCTCCCAGTCCCCAGAGCCAGCATACAGTCAGCCTTTGATAGAAACTTGAAAGGTCCTGCGGGTGCTTGGCAAGATGCAAAGTGGAATGCTGGGGCCCTCTGCTTCCTTTTACATTGTTTCCTTAGAACAGCCATTTGCAAACTTGAGTGTGCCTTGGAATTGCCCGGGGACCTTGTAAAAACACACGTTGCTGGGTCGCATCCCCAGAGTTCTCATTCCACACACAGATCTGGAGTGGGATCGTGTGAATTTGTGTTTCTAGCAAGTTCCCAGGTGGTGCTTATAGTGCTTGAGCCCAGAGGACGGCTACCTTCCCAGGTCTCAGAGAGAAAGCAGACTTCTGGGGAGCTTGGCCCTAGGATTGGAAGCAGGAGCTCTTGGCAAAGGAACTAGGGACCCAAGTCCAGGGAGAGAGTGAGCTGGGGTACCTGTTATGGTTTGGATGTGAGGTGTTCCCCAAAGGCTCACATGTGAGTCAATGCAAAGAAGGTTCAGAGGAGAAATGGCTGGGTTGTTAAGAATCTTAACCCAATCAATGCATTAATCCCCTCATAAGGATTAACTGAGTGGTAACTGAAGTGATGGGTGTGGCTAGAGGAGGTGGAATTGGGACATGGCTTTGGGTATATATTTGAGACCTCTCTCTGTTTTCTGATCCTCATGTGAGATGCTTCCCTACACCACATCCCTCCACCACATTCCTCCACCATGATGTTCTGCCTCACCTTGAGCCCCAAGCAATGGAGTCAGCCCTCTATGGACTAAGATCTCTGAAACTGAGTCCTCAAATAAACTTTTCCTCCTCTACCATTGTGCTGGTCAGATCTTTTAGTCACAACCGCAAAAAAAACTGACCTAAATGGTACCCCAGAGAAAAATGATGGAGGAAGTAGATCAGTGTTTTTTTCTTTTTTCCCTTCTGACCCACAATACACAGACCCCACACACATACACAGGCCCCACCCCTAAGAAGCTCCTGAGCCCAGGTGAGTTTGGGACTCAGGTACAGAAAGGTAAAGATAGGGGTCAGGCTGAAGTGTTGGCTTTAAGGGCAGGAGGAAGGAAAGGGAGGAGTGGAGGAAAACCTCAAAACCCAGTGTGCACAGCTGGGAGGGACATGACAACTTGGTAAGTTCCAGACTGGGTTGCTGGGGGAAATGTTCCTGGGTGGTATGGGGAACTGCGCAAGTTAGAGGTCGCCTGTGGCTGTGTCTGTCAGCACCCATTCGTTGTAGTGGAAAACGAGGTAAAAAATGAATAAGAATAGCTAACGTTTATTAGGCATTTAAGTAAGTGCCTGGCTGTATGCTAAGTACTTTACACATTCTATCTTCATGAAGCAGGTGTGATCCCCCTTCATTCATGGCAACTGAGTGTTACACAGGTACCCAAACTGGCCAAGGCTGGCATCAGACCCTGCTTCCTAACTTCCTAGGCTCTGACTTTTCTTATAAGCTTTGTGACTTTCAGCAAATTCATTTGAGCCTCAATTCCTCTGCCAGCAAAAGAAATATGGCAAGCATTCCCAGAAGGATTTTGAGACTCAGATAAAATAGCAAGTAGAACTACTAAGCAAAATGCATGTTGTTATATGAATTTCAAACACCAACCTAATGTACCACAAGGACACACTTAGAGATCTTACATTTAACCCTGGACATCACTGAGTTAACATTTTCATCCTGTTTTAAATAAAACCATTACTCACCAGTGTAACTAATGTTTTATTATTACTAATTCCAGAGCCATTACACCATGGAGCCTGACTTTGAAAAGAATTTCATTGAAGACCAAAACATGCTCAAATGCCTGTTTTATAAATAATTTCTGTTCTAAATTCTAACTTGGTATGAAAAGTTATTTTGGTACATTTAATTTTTTCAGTGGGTGATATCCAGTGTTTTCATTGTATCTCTGTGGAGAATGCTGAAATGTGCAGAAAAGTAATGGTAACAGTTGTTCACATTTGTACAGTGTCAAAGAGCAGGCAGGGCAGTGACTGGAGTTTCCTCAGTATAGATTTGGAAACAGCTCAGGCCAATTACAAGGGACACTTTCAATATTAGGCAGGACTAGAGCTATAGCCACCTGTTATGGTTTGGATATGAGGTGTCCCCCCAAATCTCCTGTAAAATGCAGGAATAGTCAGGTTTAAATGATTAGATTATGAGTGCCGTGTGTCCATCCTACTTTGAATGGACTGATTGATAGTAACTATAGTCAGGTGGGTGACTAGGGGGACCATTCTTCCTGTGGCCACTTCCTGTCTCTCTTTCTCTCTCTCTTTCCTGACTGCCACAAGGGAAGCAGCTTCCCTTGGCCATGCCCTTCCACCATGATGTGCTGCCTTACCTTGGGCCCAGGGCAATGGAATCTGTTGTCTATGCACTGAGACCTCTGAAACCATGAGCCCCAAATAAACTTTTCCTCCTCTAAGCTGTTCTGGTCAGCTATTTTGGTCACAGTCATGAAAATGTCTCAAACGCCACCCATTTGGGGAGCTTGGATCAGGCCCAGTGTTCTTTGTCTTACATCAAATGCCTTTCACAGGACATTTGAAGAAAGAGCAGGCCTCCCACTGTGCCATTGGCCGTACCCCACTCGCCTTCAAACGCCTCTCTTTTATATAGGTGTATATTAGTAATAACCAGGAAATGCTCCTTGAGAATCAAAACAAGTCAGAGCTAGGGGACATTGGAGCCCAGCTAATACCTTCTTTGAGGTACAGAGATTCTGACAAAGCAAGACACCACTACCACAAGGGGCTAGGACCTCTGACTTTCCTTCACTGGAGGTGTGAGAGGAAATTTCATCCAAGCAGTCCTAGCACTCCTAAAGAAGAGGGAGCAGAAACAAAGGCACCCAAGGGTCCAGCTGTCAAGGGTTGGTGGGAATGCTTCTACCACATCATAGTGTGCAAAACTGTGCATGTTGGGGGAGGGTCTAAATTTTAATTCATGTCCTTGAAGTATTATTTGATTCATAGAAATATCAACCATTGAACAGATCCAAGATGGCGGACTAGAGGGAGGCTGCGTTCCTTGTCACTCCATAACTCGGGTTTCAAGCAGAGGATATCTGTTTCTCAGTGAGGCATTTTTTGCTGCTTATGGATCCCCTGCTGTTTACCCCTTTTGTCTACTGTGATCACTTGCAGTCTGCCAGCATATCAACTACTTTTAGAGTGCAGGCTGCTCACTGACTGGCGCCTATCATCCGCCATTTGCCTGCCTCTTGCCTGTCCATCACCTGCCTATCACCTACCCAGCACCCACAACCCGAGGTTCACCTGCTGATCATCCAACAGCAGCCAGCAGACTGACCACAGATCACCAGGGGAGCGCCAGCGGCCTGCTGTTGCCTGGAAGTCCACTGTCACAGTACCTGCAGGTTTGGTTACACGTGGCTGCCACCATTTTGAGACAACAGCCAGGACCTGTTGGACCCCTGGCTGGACTGACCGAGCCCCGTCTCCAGGACCCCTTAGTCTGACCAACCACTCCCTGCCTCCGGGCCCCCAGACGGACTGAGTGTGCTCTGCCACCAGGACACCCAGACCGACTGACAACACTCTGCCACCAGGATCCCACAACCAGACTGGCCACACCCCGCCTCCAGGACCTCCAGCTGACAACGCCCACATCCCTGAGCTGCAGCTCCCCATTTGCCAACATATTTGGAAGCCAGTGTGGCCATCTTGGATAATCTTGGAAGCTGTAGCTCCCATCTTTAAGTGGGGCAAAGCTCATCCTGAGATGCCTGCTGGAGACTGGAAGCTCTTTGTCAGGTACCTCTCATACATAGGCTACTGAAGACTAGGAGGTTTGAATACTATATGACGGTTATAGTGTAGATTTTTTTTTTCTTTTTTCTTTTTCTTTTTCTTTTTCCTCCTTTTTCAAAATTTTTAAGATTTTATTTCTTTACTTTTCTTGCCCTATTTTCCTTTTGTTTAACTGTTTCCTCAGAGTTTCTTTCTCCCTCTTCTCATGCTAACAACCAATTTCTTTGGTTAAACTTTCACTCTTTCTACGATCAAGAACTTATATATATTCTTTTCTTATCCCATTAACAGCTACATCCTACACTCCTCCCCATCCTCTTTGTCCTCCATTAGAAACTGCAGACTTATTGCAAACCTATTTGTTATACTGTAGATAATAATTGAACTCACTCTGTTTATTATGACAACATTGCTAACATCTTCATAGGGGCTATTTGGTTTAGGGTTGCATATTGTCTGTACTAGGCACTGATAATATTGATCTCCCCTTTAAAGAAAAGGTTTTGGAAATCTATAAGGTCACTATAAGCCTGTAGGGGGGAAACTACAATACCCAGATCTGCACTGCTAGAGGGGAAGATACATGAACAACATGAAAAAACAAAGGAAGAAAATGATCCAAACCTAAATTCTATATTAATATCAGCCATTGGAGCAGAATGACATCTTAAATAGTCTATTTAAGAAACTGAACTTCAAAGACCAAATGTGACTTGTTCAAACCCACATAAACTTGATTATAATAAAGGTATTTGTTAATAACATTTAATTACTAAACCATGTACCAGGTACAGTAATAAGAGATTATCCTGTAACATCTCCCATTTCTCCCAACAAATGAGGAGCAAGGTTGAGTGAGGGAAGATTTCCCCTAGGTCTAGGCTATGTGCGGTCTCCCTTCACCACTAGATATATTAGGCTTCAAGCTCTTGTCTCTGGCTCCATCCATTACTGCTTCTCAATCTGTGTTTGAGAAGGATTGCTGGTGTACATAGTAAAAGATGGATTTGAAGTGGGAGCTTATAAAAAGGAAAGCCAGTTCAGAAGGGCTCAGAAATTTCCAGAAAGCACAGTGAGAGCTTCAACTAGAACAGTAACAGAGGAATGACAGGTGGAGACATTTTAGCATTTGTCCCATCCACTGCTGAGACTTGGCATGGATATTAATAAGAAGATAAATGCCATCATTCACAGGGAAGTCCGCATGACCCATAGTATACATTCGGCAGGAAGAAATATCAACCATGAACAAGATGGTGAAGGGTGTTCCTGACCTTTCTCTGAGCATAATAGACCTGGAGTACATTTCAGATGCAGCTTTGAGCCAGACACACAGGAGCACATCAATATAAGTGACTAAAATTTTTTAAAAATCTCAAACCAATGAGGATGAAAATAATATAAACCTATCAGGGACAATTTTGTAAAGATCTTCACCAAGGTCCAACAGAGACATTCTGGAATTTTCTGTTCAATATCATATCTGATATTATTCATTCAGGTACTCTTTTTATCAATTCAACACATATTCATAAACTAAAAAGCACTCCTAAATATATGAAGTATTGTGCAAGTCACCTTGGGGGATTCAGCAATGAGGTAGTTATAGGTACATTCCTCAAGGAGCTGACAGTTTGATAGGAAGTCCGAGACAAAGATATAAATGATCATAACACAAGGTGAACACAGTTAGTTAACTCAAAGGGGAAATCTAGAATGGTGCTTCTAGCTAGAGACATGTGAGGGAGGAAGCAGTCAGGAAGACTTACTGGAGGAGATGGCAGACAGCAAAGTGATTTTGAGATTTTCCAGAATGTTCAGCTCATAACTCTGTGATTCATGGGGAAACACTGAAGAATGGGTTGAGAAAATGTTATCGTTACATCACAGTAAAGGAGACTAAGGCTCTGGGAGGTGAGCTTATCTGTAAAGATTCATACCACCAGAAATAATGGAAAAAGCAGGACTAAACCCCAGGTCTTCTGTCCTGTATCCTATTACCATTTGGCCACATCCCCAGGGTATTTGGAGAAGGCTCTTTCATATTACATAGGTTCCCTTCCTAATTTCCAATGGGCTGCTTTGATCAGATGCTGGGAAATAACTTTGACCAATTGGCTATTTGATGGAGCTTTGCTGATCACGTTCTCTGGGCAGCTGGATGAATTCACAGAGCCCCAGGAGTTTTCTGTTGGAACCACTGTCTCAGAAAGTCTGGAATGACTATCAAATGCCTTTATTGTTTTTTATCAGAAATATAAGCATGAAACATTTTCTGAAATGTCTGTTGACATACTCTGTATCTTAATAGGCAATGGAACACTGTAGTTAAGATTACAGATTCTAATATACACAAACATTGTCACTTGCCAGGTGTATGATACTGGACAACTTAACCTCTCGGAGTCTCAGTCTTCAAGTCTGCACTAGAAACAATAGTAAGGCTTAATTCAAAGTACTTTTGGCTTACACTAAGCTTTTGATGTATGTAAACTCTTGTTTTAATTATGTCTTTCCTAACTTTCAAAATTACATAGACTCTTCTGCTTCTAGTGAAAATAACTTTAAAAACAGAAGCAAATTAAAAACTTATACATATTTACAAAATTTTGAAAATTTATCACCAGCAGACCCATATTAAATGAATCATTCAAGGAAGTCCTTCAGACGGAAGAAAATAATACCAAATGGAAATATGTAACACAAAGGAATGAAAAGCACTAGAAATCGTAACTACATGGGCAAATACATGAGATTCTCTTCATTATCATTAAATCTTTAAAAAATAGTTTCCTGCTTAAATAAAATAATACCAATGCATTTGAGGCTCATAACATTAAGAAAAATTATTGTCACATTGGTAAAATCATGCTGAGCAGGAAGATGGAAACATTATTAAAAGGTTCGTAGGGCACACATGAATCAGGTCAAATTATACAGTGATAGTTAATTCACAAAGCAAACAAAACAAAGAATTATAACTAATAAACTAATAAAGAAAATAAAAAGAAACCAGTATGTGCCCTACTTCTAATGTAAATTAATATAAAAGAGGACTAAAAGAAAAATAGAAACAAAGGGGACAAGAACCAATGGGACAAATAGAATACATAAAGCAACATTATAGACTCTAACCCAACAATATCAATGATCATAATAAAGGTCAATTGTCTGGGTCAGCAAGATGGTAGAATAGGAAGTCCCCTGACTGGTTCCCCCATAGCAACAGGAATTTGGTACTTGTACATGGACAAAAATGTCTTTATGGGAGCTGTGGAACCTGGGGTTCTGAAGGGAGAAATGATTCCATGTGCCCTAGAAGGTAGGTTTCCAACCTAGTCCCTCAGAAGACCCTGAAACTCACCTCTTGACCCTCTCATCTGTGGTCTGACAGCAGTTCTGACTTCCTAGGAGCCCAGAAGAGGCACAGTCATCTCAGTCCTCCAGAACTCAGTCTCAGCTGAGGGCCTTTAAGCAGCAATATGAATGGTTCCTCTCTCAGCCACAGTCCAGCAACAGTTCTGATTGACTGCCACCTCGGCAGCCCAGGGAGAAACAGCTAACAGGCCAGACCAGAGCTAACAGGAGAGTCACAGCTAATAGGCCCATGATCTGTGGACCCAGAAGGGAAGCCTCAAACAGACCCTTGTCCCAATATCAAGGTCCTAGTGGCCATTCAATCTTCCCAGAGACCAGATGATCCATGCCCACTCAGCCCCCTGGTAACAGGCCCAACAACTGCAGATACTTCTGTAGTCTCAACAACTTCGCTCAACTGGAGGACATCAGTCCAGAGACCCAATAGGAGAGGGTTTTTCAGATTGCTGAAAACAATCTGTAAAGATGAGAAGAGGTGTTAGCTCCTTCAAATGCACTAACTTAAAGCTACAGGAATAGTAAAGAACAGGAGAAGATGGCACCACCAAAGGAAACTTATAAAACTCCAGCAATCATTCCTATAGAAATGGAGAGCTATGAGTTGAGTTAAAGAACACAAGATATCTCTTAAATTAAATGAGATGAGAGAGAGCATAGACAACCAATGGAAATCAGGAAAACAATGTATGAACAAAATTAAAAGGAAATTAAAATCATAAAGAAGAATCAAATAGAAACCCTAAAGCTGAAGAATACAATAGTAGGACTGAAAAGTGCAAAGTAAAGTTTCAATGGCAGATTCAGACATGTGTAAGAAAGAAACAGCAAACTTAAAGAGAGAACATTTGTAATTAGTCAAATAGAGGCACCCAAAAAAGAAGAATTAACCAGAGTGAAGAAACCATAAGGATACTATTAAGAAAACAATATATGAACAATGGGGGTTACAGAAAGAGAAGAGGCAGAGAAAGATGCAGTAAGCTTGTTTAAGGAAATAATGACTAAAAACTTCCTATATCTTTGGAGAAACATTTGGACATCCAGAGTCATGAAGCTTAAAGGCCCCTTAGCAAGATCAAACCAAATCAGAACATCTCAAGACATGCTACAATCAAATCATCAAACAGCAAAGGCAAACAAAAAGAAGATTTGAAAGCAGAATGAGAAAAGAAACTCATTCTAGGGCTGGGGATATAGCTCAGTTGGTAGAGTACTTGCCTTGCAAGCACAAGGCCCTGGGTTCAATCCCCAGCACCACAAAAAAAAAAAAAAAGAAAGAAAGAAAAAAGAAAAAGAAACTCATTCTACCAAGGAAAATCCAAAAGGCATTGTAATTCCCCTTGTAGGTAGAAGGTTGAATTCTGGAGAAGGAATGAAGGTAATTTTGGTTGCACCAGGAAAGCTGCCAAATGATCCAATCATGTTCTATCTCTGCCCCTGCACACATAGAGAATAAAAAGAATTTGACTAGCTCAGTAACCTTCCAACCCCAAAATACTTAGTGATATGGAGGTTCCTCCAGTGTTATAGAACACATTACATGGTGAACTGGTTTGGTTAAGGATTTGTCTGTTGAAGAAGCAGACTTACACTAAATCTAACGTTAAAAAAGCACTAGTGCCTTTTCATTTGCCTAATGGATGGCACATTCAAAACTGTCTCTTGCTATTTTTTTAATCAAATATGATATACAAATTATGTCCCTTTTGGACCTGAAAACTGAAATTTATTCATTTGTTTCCATGTTAATTACTAGAAAAACTGAAACCCTTTATAAATGCTTATTTGAAGATTTTAAGAACTTTGAATCATTTCAATTGAATTCTCAAATTGTAATTATACAGTCAGAATTAGATATGATTAAGAACTATAAAGATGAATTTCAATGTGAAACCAAAAAAGTTTTGTGTTTTTCCATTCATCCCAGTGCATTTGGTAGGAAATTCAGATGAATGGATTGACCATGTGATAGAGCAATGACAAAAATCTTCATTTCAAAATGTGTCACTTGTCTGCATTAGCATTCCTTCCAGCTGGTGAAATTCCAGGAGCTCTTAGTGAATTAAAGCCATATTTGCCTGAATAATCCAGCAAAGTTACTAATTTGAAATTAATTATGTGCACGGTAGGTTAAGAAGACACTTACGCAATGGTATTTGATTACCAGTATTGTTTCCACCAAATTCGTGGTCTATCTTTGAATAAATGAGGAATGGTTTTCTGTATGCCCCACACAACATAGAAGTATGGAACAGAAGATGAGAAAATTCAAGAGGGAGTGTTCATGCCAGTGTATTTCAAATCATGTCAGAGTTTTAAAAAGAGCAGGGCCACAGAACAAATGAATGTGAACGTGTTCTCCAAGCTTCCATGTTCTAAAAGAAAGAAAAACAGTTATTCATCATGATGCAAGACTTCAAAATATAGTTAATGATTGTAAAAGATGACCAGTTCTTATGAACAACCTTTCTGCAACTGCCCATAATATATCCTGGTAATATACTTTTTTATATGTCAGATTTCCTCTTTAGTTTTTTTCTTTGGTTTTTCGTCTTCATTTTTAGCATTTTTCTACTATTTTAAAGTGTTAGCATTATGTTTTACAATTCTCTATGCTGAATATTTCATCTCATAATTTCTAATACCAAGGATAAGAATTGCATAAAGACTTTTAGTGTTCTAATTTGTTTTATTCATTGTTTTGCAAATTTAACTCCAGGAAAGTGCTATTACAAGCTGGCTTTGTATGTAAACATTCTGCGTGTAAAAACATTGAGACATCTTCAACCATCGAAGGGATGACTTTTTGTTTATCTTCATGTATGAACAATAAAATTTCCCAAGATTTCTGTATTTGGTCTGATGGCATATGTGGTAGTGACCCAGAGTGAGTTAATGTTGGGAAGTGAATGATTACTATTATTGGCTCCAATTTTGTGAAGGGAAAGGATAGAATCAACTGGAAATAGGTGGGCTCACCCACATGGCTAAAGCATGGCTGATGTCTCAAGCATCCAAGAGAAGACCAGATGCTAAAACTGGCAGATGCTCCAGGTGTGTTACAGACCTCAACACTATGCCAGGTGGAGGCAAGAGGGTTGGTGGGGAATAGAAGTTCCTGGACTGAAGTCCTTGCTGGCCCCAGCAGCCTTGGAGGTGTTGGTACCTGTTCAGTAACGGCTTTGGTCAGTGCCACTATCTCCTGACCCAGCCATCAGCTCCTCCAACCTCCAACATGGCTGAATCCACACCCTGATCTGAGGAAAGGTGTGAGTGGGGTTCAGTTGCTGCCTGTGCTGTCATCACTATCTAAATATGCACCCATCTGGCTCAGAGAGGAGATACCATATGTGCGTGGTACAGAGTCAGCTGGCTTTCTGCTTTTTGGGGTGCCTGGGGTGAGTGCCACCTGGTACTGCCTGGTGCTTGATCTATTGTCATGGTATTTGATTGATCTCTTCAAAAGACTAAAGTTGTCCATTACTGCGTTTCAGATGTTATAAACCTGGTGGACACAATTATCAACCAGAGTGAGATACATTTATATCTCACTCTTTTGCCTATTTTCTTTATAAATATGATTAGTCATTCATAACCATTATACCTGTGAGGCTATTGCTATCATTAATATTCTTCAGAGTGTTTCTGCTTGCAAAAATATTTTATTTTCGCCTATTTTGTTGTGTAAAGTGTTCTTCTATGAAGTGTTCTGTCATTTTTTATGTGTTTCTCAAATCTCCTTTTTAAAAACAGTTTAAAACATGTCTTCTAAGGAATTTTAAATTATTTTTCTAGAATTGTATTTTTGAGATTTTTATCTTTCCAGATTTTTAACATTCAGGAATTATACTGTTCAGAATTGTATCTTTTGGGATATGGCTCAAACCCCAAGGTAAACATGTAGTCAAATTCAGAATACTGATGATCTTCAACTTACAATGGTTCAGCTTATGATTTTTAAACTTTCTGATAGTGCAAAAGTGACACACATTCAGTAGAAAATGTACTTCAAGTTATGAATTTTGATCTTCTCACTGGCTAGCAATACGAAATATGACACTCCCATGACACTGAATAGTGACAGCAAGCCCACTTAACCATGTTATCTAAACAACCCATCCTATGCAGTCTACCATGTTTCTAAGCTGTGATATCTAGTAGGTTAGGTGTATTAAAGGTATTTTTGACTTATGATGTTTTCAGTTCACAATGGTTTTATAGAAATATAACTTCATCTTAAATCAAGAAACATCTGTACTCTTATATGTAATGGTGGTGCATAAATCACTTTTAACTCTACAATAAAAATTAAAGGACAAAAATATCCAAACTATAGTTATAATGATTTGCTAGTGGACACACCTTGTAAAAACATGCAAAGTATGGCAACAATATCATAAAACAGAAAAGTTGTAAAAGTGCAGTTTTTGTATGTGATTGCAGCTAAGTCATTATTAGGTTAAAATAGAATTTTATAACTCTAAGGTGCTTTATGTAACCATAAAGTTAAAATCTCTTGGAAGTATATAAATAGAGAAGACAAAAGAATACAAACATACCACTCCACTACAGATAAATCAAATCACAAGAGAAGACAGACAGAAAGAGAAGAAAAAAGAAACACTAGAACTTCACAACAGAAAACAATTAGCAAAACAACAATAATTTAAGCCTTCCCATCAATAATTATATTAAATGTAAATGGATAAAATTCTACAGCCGACAGAATGACAAGATTTTTTTTGTAAAAACCAATATGAAATAATTTGCTGCCTAAAAGAGGCTCGTGTCACCTTTAATGATACACATAAGGTGAAAGTAAAAGGATGGTGAAAGAAACTACAAGCAATGGTAAACAGAGAGAACAGGGGAGGCTAAACTTATATCACACAAAATAGACTGTCAGTCAAAATTAGTCACAAAAGACAAAGATGACCACTGTATAATGTTGAAGGGATCAAGAGGATATAAGAATTATACATATATATGCACCCAACATTGGAGCATACAAATATAAAAAGCACATATTAACAAAACTAAATGCATAAATGGCAATAACACAATAATAGTAGTGGACTTAATACATGTATCATTATTCAACCTCCTCTTTTCAGTCAGCAAAATGATCTGGAGCCAAATCCATATTGATTCATATAGAACATTTTTGTTCCTTGTAATTAGTGTTTAATATTTCATGACACAAATATAGCACTTTATAACCACTCTTTGTTGAGGCCCATTTCTCTCCCTGACAAATAATACTACAACAAAAATGTTTACATATGTGAAGGTATTTTTAAAGTAAAATTGTTGCTTGTCAAGATAAGTACATTTTTGTTTTACTAATAGCCCCAGATTGCACTTTAGAAAACTGTGTCACTTTATATTCCCACATGCATTGTATGAGCATACCCTTTTGTTTTAGTTAGCCTTTTTGCCACTGTGAACAAAAGACCTGACAAGAACAATTTTAGAGGAAGAAAAATGTATTTGAGGTTCATGGTTTCAGAGGTTTCATTTCATAAATGGCCAACTCCACTGCTCTGGACCTGAAATCAGGCAGAACATCATGGCAGAAGAGTGTGGTAGAGGAAAGTGGCTCTGGACATGGCCACCAGGAAAAAAAGACTGCTCCTCTCATCACAGACAAACTATAAACCCCAAGGGTATGCCTCCAGCAACTCACCTTCTCTAGCCACACTCTACTTGTCTACAGTTACCACCCAATTAATGTCTATCAGGGGATTAATGCACTGATTAAGTTATTAAGGCTCTCATAATCCGATCATTTCATCTCTAAGCTTTCTTGCAATGTCTCACACATGGACTTTTGGGGGATACCTCATATCTTCTAAACCAGAAGGCCATTTCCCCATTGTATTGCCAACACTATCTCTAATAATTTTTCTCCCTCTTGGTGCACATTCTTCAGTAATTCTTTCTGAAAAGGTCTTCAATGGTAAATTGTTAAAGTCTAAATATATCCTTGTTCCAACTTCAATCACACATAGTATCTTTTGACCTATATACAATTATAAGTTTAAAAGTGATTCTTGCCTTTTGCACATTGTTTTAGTCAACTTTTTCATTGCTGTGACTAACTGACCCAACCAGTACAATGTAGAGGAGGAAAAGTTTATTTGAGGACTCACGGTTTCAGAAGAATCAATCCATAGAAGGTCAACTCCATTCCTCAGGGCTGGAGGTGAGGTAGAGCATTGTGCCAGAATGTGTGGCAGAGGGAAGAGCTCACAGGAAGCAGAGAGAGATACTCCACTCATCAGATACAAATACATACCCAAAGCCACACCCCAATTCCCACCTCCTACAGCCATACCCTACCACTTCAGTTCTCATTCAGCAAAGCCCTATCAGGGATTAAATCACTGGTTGGGTTAATACTCTTAAAACCCAATCATTCCTCCTCTGAACCTTCTTGCATTGTCTCACACGGGTGCTTTTGGGGGACACCTCCTATTCAAACCATGATACACATTAAACTATCCTCTATTTTCCCCTTCTTTCTGGATGGCAATTTAGAAGTCTGATGTTCATCTGATTTTCATTCTTTTGTGGGCAACTTAGTTTCTGTTTCCTTTAGTAATTTTTAAGAAATTTTCCCTTGATATATGGAAAGGTTAGTAAATGAATTAGGTATAACTCTTCTACGATGTGTCCCACTTGGGTCTGGGAAGATCCTTTCAGACTGAGACTTAATGTCCTTGTTTTCATTTCTCGAAAAATTGAAACCAATATTTCTTCAAAGACGGAGAGGAAAAGTTCAAGGAACTGAGGGCCCAGTGGTCACCAGGGAGGGATTGGCAAGGAGCGTGAACAACGGTGCCACAAACATAAGTTCTTATGGAAAGAATGAGGGAAGTGACAGAGGTGAGAAGAGTGTGGAGCAGCCAGAGTGGAAAAAGAACAGGAGAATTTGGAAGGAGGGTGGGAAGTAATGGTCAGGAAATAGCAGTAGGGCGTTCGGGAAGTGAGGGTCCTACCTCCTCCCAGATCCGAGAGCTGCCCCAACATGGTGGGACTCCAGCTGAGTGCTTGCTTTCCTGTGGCTCCTGGCTCCTGTCTAGTCATGTCAGCTTACTCCATGTGACTCTAGTTCCTGGGGAACTTCCGGGGAGGGGAGACACTGTGAGTAGTAGGACCATAATTGGTGCAGAATGGAGTGAAATAAGGGAGGTGTGAATGGTATGTTAATATATTAATAATAATTAATTAAACATTATTATATTAATTAATCCAGAATGTATTCTTGCAGAATTCTGGAGGCTAGAAGTCCAGCATCATGTGCTGCAGGATTGGTTTCTTCTGAGGCTTTTGCCCTTGGTCTGCAGATGCCGTCTTCTTCCTGTGATCTTCCCCTGCATGACTGTGTCTCCATCTCTTCAAAAGACACTAGTCCTGATAGACTGGAACCTACTCCATAGACCCCATTTTAACTTAATCACCTCTTTGTAAGCCACATGGAGTCACAGTCTGAGGTCCTGGGGTTAAGAAGTCAACATATGAGTTTGGAGGGGGGCATAATTAGCCCCTATTAAAGCCTAAGAGTTTATCTTTTAAGTGTAAACTATTTTTCCCATCTCCAAAAATCCTGTAATCATAGGACAGCATGACTCACAAATATTCAAAGTCCACAAGAATTATGAGTCTGCAGATGAGGGGAAAGAGCCTTAGATTTGGGGGTCAGGGGCCTGGAGTCTACACAATGATCATTCATTCACAGACACACTCAGTTTTTCTGAATAATGGGGTCTTCTTCTACAAAAAGATGTGAATATTACACGCAATAATGTACATGGAAGAGTGTGGTATTACTAGGCATATCTCATCAAATCTAAAACTCCATCAAGTATAAGATGCACCATTATGTTACATTACCAAAAATGGCAAAATCACCAAAGGAGATTCTACAATTGCAGATTCAGATGCCCTACCAAGATTCATTGAATTTAAATCTCCTGGGACATAGCTCTAGGATTGGCATTTTTTTTTTAATTTCCCACATTATTCTGATGAGCTCAGAAGCCATGACTTTCACCACACTGTTATCTGATATGCTGAATGACCCAAAGTTTAATTCTAGCTATGGTCTGTGGACCTATTTATCAGTTTCTTAGCTATTCTATAGGGGGCCTGGATTTCGGGCTTTGCCAAAAAACCCATCACCCAAATTCTTTACATTGTCGGACACATTCATGGAATTCCAGAAACTCGCACTCAGGAGCTACACAGAATAAATACTTTGGTAGAACATGTAAACCCAAATCCTCCAGCAGTAGGAAAGCTGCAGCATTTATTCCCATAGAAGCAAGTTCTCTGACAGCCCCCCTGGCTGTAACCCAAGAGGCCACCTCCAACGTCATCCGCTTTCATGATTCTAAATAAACTATTAGTTCCTCATATTCATTTTTAAACCACTTTTGTCAAACTTTTTTTAAAAAAATCCTCAAATCCCTTCAAACGCTATTTTTTTCTGAATATCTGTGAAGGGATTCTGGGTAATGATAACACTAGGGTGACCACAGAAAAAGCAAGTGCCAAGATGACCAGGGCTACCCCGGACGCCTTGACTCTCTTTACAGGTCCGGCCATCTGCCCAGCCTCCTTCACAATATCAGTGCCCAAGCACTACGTTCACATTAGCATGCTCCTGAGCTCAACTGAGTCCAATACCTGGATTTTATGGCTGAGCAAACTGACGTCCTCCCCCAAGAAAGGAGGAGACTCTCCAAAGGTCACACATAGCCCACAGACACTGAGCCCAGTTCTCCTAGTCCCAGAGCAGTGTCCCTTGCCTGCCTCCCCTGCCCTACCCGTGATCTGATAATGGCACCCAGGAGTTCACATCAGAAGCGCTGGACCCTGTCACAAATGCAGTTGGACCCAATGGGGATCTGCCCAGACTGTCCCCCAGATCGCTCACTGAGCCAGTTACCGTTCTCATGCAGATTTCCTCTGAGCCTGGCTGACTCCCAGGGAAGCACACATATCAGATCTGCTGTATATTGGCAGAACCTTGGCTTAGAACATATTTCAAATGCCTCCCATTGAACATTGGCAGTCTCGAAAAAACATGCCAGGAAATTATTCCGGGAGGCCTAATTGTTCTATGACACTTTACGAGAGGGAGCCGGTGACTTTCTCTTCCAAGCTCTTCCCTCTGTGCCCAGAATCAGAGCAGATAATTGCATTTCCCAGTGTGTGCCCTAAAATAGGGAGGGCAGGCTCGGAGGCAGCATGAACCCAGGGAGTCTTTCCTGGGCAGGGCTCTCGGCGCAGCACTGAGTGCGTCTTGCCAAGTTCTTTCTCCTTTGGTTTTAAAACCCTTGTGTATTCCAAAAGAAATGCAGTCCATGTGTTTCTGATTCATTTACACTTAAATCATTAAAATGTTGTTTTGTGAGAGTTATTTGATGTCTGAGGAGCCGGAGAGTCTTTTTAATGGGAATTTTAAAGGCGTTTTCTCTTACCCTGCCTGAAACAGAAAGCAACATTTTGTGAAAACTGTGCCTGAGTTCAAACACATGTTCTCATCCTATGTACTTCTACCTGCGTTCTTGACCACAGTCTCCTGATAATGCCAGGCTTGGCCAGACCGACATTCCCAAGTGGTTAAATGATGAGACTGGAGCAAAAGCAGGGCAGGACTTATAGAAAGAGTCAAGTCATGGCTCCCAGCTATGTGCCAGAGGAGTGGTATCTTAGAGGAAGAATGTGTGCATTTGCCTCTTTGGTTTGAGTGGCAGGTAGCCCTCTGGATAACTAAAATAGCCCCCTTCCCAGGCATAATCTCAATTCAAGCCTCATAGCAACCTCCATTTTGCAAACGCAAAAGTAGGATCAGAGATGTTAAATGTTATGCCCAAAGTACACAACCAGCTTGGGTAAAAAGAAAAGATTATAGCTAAGTTCTGTCTCTGAATTTAATGCTCTCTTCAAAAATGAATCAAATTGAGGTTCTCTGTGAATGCCGTGTATATATGTATATGTTTGAAATTCCCCATGCATTATATTGTGTTAGCAAAAGGCAATGATATACAGTATATAAAAGCTCAAATTCTTCCTCACTTTCTAGCTGTGTGATCCTGGGCAAGTTACTTAACCTCTCTGGGCAGTTTCCTTATCTGAAAAATGGGAATAATATTACTATCCATCTACTCAAGATATAAAAATGACTGAAGACAATCTGTTGTAGTAGGAGTGAGGAGTAATAAATATATTGCTGGATAATCTTGGCAAGTTAGATAATCTCAGCCTCAGTTTCCTCATTTGTAAAACGAATATATAATCGGAGGACCCTCACAAGTTTGTGAAAGTAATTTAAATGACATTTGTGCCTAGCGCTGTGTTTAACACAGAAAAGATGCTCAATAAAACCTGTGTTTCACACCCAAAGCTGCCTCTTCTTCCTCAGTGCTGGCTGTTATATTGTGAGGAAGTTCTTGTGGAGGAGCTATCAGCGGGGAGGAGATCAGTATCGGGGAGAGGGTGTTTCTTATTATTCAGCTCAGCCCGGGTCCAGTGTTGCAGTTCTCCAGAAACCATCCACAGACACTTATGTGGACCCAGGTCTTGCTACACCTGTGTGACACCTGTGGCCTCCTAGCTGTGACGGGTCCTTCTGAGGCTGGACTGGACCTCTGCACACTCTGAGTTCATAAATAGCACAAGAGTTGCTTTGAAAGGCGGAAAGACAAGTAGCTAACTGCAGAGCTTGGTGCCCCCGCGCTCTCTGCCGGGGGCTCTGTTCACAGGAAGACCTGTGGTCCTTTCCAGACAGCCTGAGAATCTGGCATCTGCAACACTTTTTTCTTCCTAGTGTAGATGCTAGAACTGCCTTCTTAGTTGGCTCTTTTTGTCATTAATGTTCCTTTGCTGATGTCCTGAAGAAGAGCAAAAAACATTTAGACATCAGGCATGGGAGGCTGAAAAGAAATTAGACTTTGTCCCTCTCCCGCCCTCCTCCACACACACACGCACACACAACACACACACACACACACACACACACACACACACACACACACACGGGCAGGGTGGGGGTTGGAATACCTATCTGAGCTCTCAGTTGTTTTCTCTCCAATGCTGGAGTCAGCTGCACAGGATAAAGGAGGGGACTGGCAGAGCAGATCTTTAAAGAAGAAGACAGATTCGAGTGCATAAGAGCAGTCAGAGCAAAGAGAGAGAGCAGAGAGGAAAAGCCGGAGGGAGAGGGGGAGAGGGGATCCGTTGCAGGCAGGGGAAGGCGTGACCTGAATGGAGAATGCCAGCCAATTCCAGAGACACACAGGGACCTCAGAACAAAGATAAGACATCGCCGACACCACACCGGGGACGATCTCACAGACAAGTCGGGCAGAGGGGACCAAGGCCAGGCAGCCAGGAGCGTGCAAGGCAGGAGAATGAGGTGAGTGCCAGGGCAGAAGAGGGCACTGCGCCCTTTGGGAAGGGAACCAAGTGTCAAGTGGCCCGGAGGGTCTGTCCTGTCTCTGGGCAGACTCACCTGCATGTCCTGTGGGTGGCCGGGGCAGGGGTCCCCATCTGCTGTGCTCTGAAGGGAGGCTGGACGCGGTGCCTCCCCTGGGCTCTGGAGACGTGCCCCTGGAAAGCTGGAGTTGGTGAGCCCTGCTCTGGCGGGCGCTGCTGAAGCTCGGATTTCTCCCTCTGCCAGCGCAGGGTGCTGCCTACTGGCCAATGTGACCTCCTCCTGTTGCCCACAAGGCTGATTTTTCCTTTTCCTCCTCTGCAAAGAGCACTGAGTTCTCTCTCCCAACACTCTGAGAGTTAGATATGTGTTTGTAGGTTTATTTGTCCTGACCGGAAAAGAAACCAGCTTCCCACAGCCCAGCTCTGTGGTTTCCTAGACCTTCAGAAGTTTTCCAGTTAAACCTCAATTTAGAAAACTCAAAACCTGTCCCCATTTTACAGTTCCCTATAAATTTCTGCATTTCTCACTGAAATCAGAGGCAGCTGGTGACATGAATCAGGCTACGAATTGCACCAAATGACTCTTAAAGGGATATCACAATTTTTTTTCTTTTTTAAGGATCATTTGGCATTCTGAAGCCTAGGACTTTAAACTTTAAATTCTATTGGTTTGAAGCTCTTCAATATTTCTTATTCCTCATCTTACTTGATGCTCCTTACCAGACATTCCTCACAAGGTTTTTCTATGGGTCTGAAAACCAACCACACTCTGATTAGTTTTGCTACTTATAAGTGTTAATGCTTCTAGAAGCAAAAGTGTGAAGAAGGAAAAACAGAATAACCCTGTACATATACGTTCCTACACAGCTTTTTTCCCTTTAATTTTCGTCTAAATTGGAGACTGTTTCTCTTCTGCAAAGTCACCTAGCAACTTTGCTGAGCCCCAACTAATGGGGGGTTTAGGCTTGGTAACTCTCTGAATCCCAATCAAATCCTTAATGTTAATTCAAACATTTCATTCTTTTTAAATCTATTGTTGTTTTAAACCTGCCACCAAACTTCATTTTTCCTTCCCCTAAAAAAAAAAAAAAAATACATTTATGCCCATCTACTTTGAACTGATCACCTGCTAAGGAAATGAATCCCCCCTACCTCTAATGCCCCAGCTACACCAAAATACAGGACTGAGTGACAAACCTGTCTTTACATGTGCTTGTCCCTCAACCTGGAGAAACCCTCCTCTTTATTTTCCACCTAAAAGATCTGATGGTTTGATCCCATTCAAATATCGCTTGCCTTTCTCTGATTTCCATCCCCCAGAGTGCACATCTCCTCCTTTGTTCTGTTCTGTGCTTTGGAGAGATATCTCCTATTGTCTTTGGAGTACCTCCTTATTTAAATGCCAACTTCAGTGGCAAGCTAGGAGATCAGTGTTTGCATCTTTGTAGGACTAGCACCTAACATGATGTCTGTTTCCTGCTAGGCATTCAGTAAATATTTGTTGAATTGAACTCAATTGCTGAATAGCAAAGCAGTTACTAGGAAAGTGCTTCACTAGAAAAGTCTGGAAATGGTCTTGCATCACCTGCACACAGCATTTCAGAGGTTGAAGAGCAGTTTCATGGGCATTGTGTCACCTAGTCTTCAAATTTGGAATGACAAAGGATTTATGGATGAATGAGAATAAAAGCAGTTAAACAACTTGCCCAAAGCCACGCTGATAATCTTGAAAAGGCCCAGACTCAAACTTGGATCTTCTGTGGACTCTCAGGACAGCATTTTTTGTGTGTGTTCCACTAGACTGTCACTCCTGTGCACATTAGAATGACCTGTGGTGCTTTTAAATGCCCATGCCCAGACTTTGGCCCAAGCCAATTAAACCAGAAGCTCCTGGGAGAGGGGCTCAGGCATTAGTATTTTTTAAATTTCCCCAAAGCCATGGATTTTTAAATTATTTTTCAAAGGGTTAATTGCTTTGGCCAGCTGCCTGGGCATGATATGGGCATGGACCCAACTTCTTCTATGAGCTTTTGTTACTCCCTTCTTCGTTGAAGTGAGTTCACCATATGGTCTTGGGCATGCTGTGACATCTCTTGGGGTATCCTTTTCATCACCTGTCAAATGAGGGTGGAGCATAAGGAGCTAAACAGTCCCTTCCAACTCTTCAACTTAAAAAGGGAGGCCTGGTGCTGTGTAGGGTGAAGTGAGAGGAGTGAGCAGAGAGGCTAGAAAGTGCCCCCATTGCTCCACCACAGTTGCCCGAGGCATCGTCACACACCCCAAAGGCCTGCTCCTGTGGTGGATCCCATGAAATCCCAGCTCTGGATATTACTTTTGACATTTCAAGCAAATGTAGCTAAACTCTTTGATGAGCTGCAGGATAGATAACAGGTGTCAGGAATTGTACAGCTGGTGCCTGGTGTATAAGAAGCCAAAACCATTCAGAGGGTGTGATGGGGAATGAAATCTGCCACTTAGATTCTTCGATTTATAGCCCCTAAAGCAAGCAAGCAAGCATATGCTCAGGCCCGTTATGTGAAACGAGATATTCGCTTCATACGTTTGAAACTGTGTTGAACGCCAACGAGGCCTTCCTCCCCCGCTGACCAATGGCCTACCACACATGGCACCGGGTCTCTAGGATAGATGGAAGGATCACTGGCCAGCCTTTGACAGATTTGGCCTGAGGAGTCTGAGAGTCTCCTCAATGTGGTCTGGAAAAAAGCAGACGTGGAGAAAGTTGACCTTTCAGCCTTACGTAATCCGGCGTCGCTATTGCGGGAAAGTCCAGTTTGGGAGCCAAAGCTCATGCCTAACACCTGCTTTGGGGGAAGCAGCATGATGGAGTAATCAGAAGTAATGTTTGCCTAGGACTGGATACTTAACCAATATGTTCCAAAGCTTCCGAGGACAGCAGGCCTGTGGGAAGCCATTGTTATCACCAGGAGAAAACAAACGCAAACTCTCCACCACTTCCTTAAAATGGGTAGGATAAATAAAGGCTGGGCCTCAAGTTGATCTACTCTCCCCTCCTCAGCACGGATGAGCCTGAACTCCCAACTCTGTTAGTGACAGCACCCTTGCTCACTTAAAAATGAGGATGCCTGAGCCCTGTGCATTGGAATTTCTGGACTCAGCTTTCCTAATTCACTGCAGAACTTGGACCTATGCCTTCCCTGCTCACTGCCTCTGAGGACCTTCCTTCACAGATTGGTGTAAGGAAAAAATATTGACAGTGGCTATTGGATTAAAATATTTTGTTTTCTTAATAGCATCCCACATGCTGCTTTTGAAAGAGCCTTGGAAAAAAATTAGATTACTTTATTTTCTTTTTATTGAAAAACAAGCATATGATCCTTCCAGACCAACGTGAATATTCTGCATGCACAAAACTAAACACTCTTATTTCCAATTCATGGACAACCACTATTAACACCTTGGTGTCTATCCTTGCAGACCTTTTTATACTGATCTATTTATCTTTTATGTACGGACTACATGAAAGAGTCAGATAATCTATGCATGTAGTTATCTTGCTGTGTTTATACACTCAAAAATTCATCTGTATGCATATATGCACATATACTTCTGAATACATGGCAGGGAGTTCTGGCCAGGAAACAACTTCCTGATTAGCAAAGACGGAACCGTTAATCCAAAAATGCTGGCATAGTTTCTCAGCATTGACTTTTTAGAATCTTAGACTGGTCTGTCAGTCTCAGTCAGTCTCTCTCTCCTTCCTTCCTTCCTTCTTTCATTCATAATCTACAATACAGCAGACTCTACACTAGATCTTTTACCTATGTGATCCCTAATGCTCATATGAACCCTGTCAAGTAGGGCTCATGATCCCTGCTTATATATGTGGAAACTAGAGCTCAGAGAAACTAGTTGCCCACGTTTTCACAACCATAAGTGGGAGAATTGGGAACTGAACCCAAGTACCTTCAGCTTCACAGGCTGTTCCCCTGACACGCAGTGCGGCAGCTGCTCCCATAGGGGGCTGTGGAATCTGGAGTGAAGGAGAGATCATTCACAGCCCAGGAAGGACAAATGGGACATCAGCAGATGAGCAGTGAGCAGGGAATGTGCCATGGGGCACATGGAAATGGATGGCACGGCTGGCACTGAGAGAGGGCTGGACGGGCAGTTCAGCACCAGACCCAAAAGGGCCTCATCAGCCACCTGGGACAGGTTTTTACCTGCAGACACAGTGCAGCAGCTGGTGGCATTCGTGTTAGAGGAAACCAGCTCTGGCAGAAGATTGCTGAATGGTATACGGGTATAGGAAAACCAGTGAGGGTGCTATAGAAATAGTCCAGATAAGAGGGTTTAAATTAAGTGGTTGCCTGGAGATGAAGAGAGACAGGTTTCCAAACAGGCAGAAGAGTCAAAAAGACTTGGTGACGATTACATGTGCCATAAAAAGCAGCAGGAATGGCAGTCTTTCCGGCTGAGGGTGGATGGGGATGCCACTAAAAGAAATCAGAAATGGGAGCAGGAACCTGTGAGAAGAGACACTGTCGAGTCATGTTTGGTTGTTTGAATTCAAAGTCCCTGGGCCTTGGTGGCAGTGACCATTCAACATCTTTGGACACCCATTGACCATTGGGCTTCGGCCAGCCCTGGTTATTCTACCTCTTTATTGCATCGTCCACACTTGGCCTGTTCTGTGAGTTTTACTGAGTTTCCCTTCCTGCTTTTCTGAAATAGTTACACCGAATTCCTACAGAAATGCATTATAGGCTTTTCACCCTTATATTAGAACCTTACCAAGAAAACTCCTTTGCTTATTCCAATTTTATTCAAGATTTTGCATGTAGTGACTGATTTTGTAATGCAACACTTCTACATATTCAGTTGGTTTAAGGTCTTCAGATTTCACCACTGAGTGTAAATCTCATCCCAATATTACCATGTTACTATTACTTATTTTTTTTAGAAAAATACATAAACAATTTATGATTCTTAAAAGAAGCTGAACTGAAGAAACGAGACCAACTTTTAACTAATTATGAAAGTTACCTTTTCAATGGTATAATAATACAGTACTTTCTGAAAAAGTTTAATACTCTTATCGAACTTTCAGAGGAGCAAAACTAGAAGCAGCCTTAAAAATCAAGTTCCTTGCTTCCATGTTACAGTCCAGGTAGGCCCATAGGGAAAAGCCAGTACAGCAGGAATACACTGAGAAATTGGTCTCCCAGGTGCTGATTCCGTTTAATGCTGGAGCCCTGCATTCAGGAAGGTAAGTAGAACCACATTCGTGTCTTTCAGGTGGCTCCTTCTCTGTCACGCTCTGTGCTTCTCCCTGTTGAAGTCTTCGGCCCACACTGTGGAGCTGAATGACATGTTTGGCCAGATCCAGTCACCTGGATATCCAGACTCCTATCCCAGTGACTCAGAGGTGACTTGGAATATCACCGTCCCAGAGGGGTTTCGGATCAAGCTTTACTTCATGCATTTCAACTTGGAATCCTCCTACCTTTGTGAATACGACTACGTGAAGGTGAGACTGCCAATGTGTTCCCCTTACTAGGTGGGGCTCTCTTCTAGGAGTTAAAGAAGTCAAGGTGGATTAGACACTGTCCCTACCCTCACAGGGTTGCAACTAGGGAGAGAGCCACACCAGGTGGAAATGTGGTCAATGAAGGCCAGGGGTGGTGTGCCAAGTTCAAGTTGAGTAGGTAGAACTAGAAAAGACCATAAGGAAAACTGGAACTGCTGTTATGTGGGCTGGTCACACAATGTCTTTTTTATTATTTTTTATTTTTTTATTTTTTATAGACTGCATTTTGATTCATTGTACACAAATGGGATACATCATTTCATTTCTATGGTTGTGCACAATGTAGATTCATACCATACGTGTAATCATACACATACATAGGGTAATGATGTCTGTCTCATTCCACCATCTTTCATACCCACCTCCCTCTCATTTCCCTCTACATAATCTAAAGTTCCTCCATTCTTTTTATTACCATTTTTTTCTATTCTCAGGGCTGGGAGTGTAGCTCAGTGGTAGAGCACTTACCTAGCAAACCCAAGGCCCTGGGTTTGATCCCCTACACACACACACACACACACACACACACACGCACACATGCACACACACACGCACACACACACGCACACGTGCACACACACACACACACAAACACAGATCTGTTCTCTCGTCTGTAATGTTTTCACTAGTTCCCACCCAACATTCCAAGGCAAAAGGAGCAGAAACCCCAGAGGAAGCAGCAGTCAGACAGAAACACAGCCATAATTGTGCCCAAAGCTAAAGTATTAAAAAGTATTGCCCAATTCCCCCAAATAATGAGCATTTGGGAAGTGCAGGGTATGCTATAGCCTGCAGGAGGAGGCAGTGCTGGAAGGGAGGGTTAGGGTGTGATTCTGAAGGGCCTTGATGTCAGGCTGAGGAGTTGGCATCTCATCACCAAGGGCATGGGCAAGGGAGGGGAGTCACTATCAAAGAGTATTTTAAAAATGTCTTTGGGGAGAGCTAAAGAGGATATAACATACAGCAATATTTCCTAGAATCTAGAGAGGACTCACACCCACACACAAAAATGCCATGAGTGAGATGTTCTCAGTGTTCTCACTGAGAAGGATCAGTGTTCTAGAAATCAAGCTTATTAAAGTTGAACCTACTTCAAAAAGGTGTGCAGACTCAGGAAACCACTTTCCACATACTCCCTGGCTTTTGAGAGAGGTTCTCATCAAATAACTTTAGAGTGGACCTTATGTGTTTTCAGTATTTTTGTAGTCTTATTTTCCCACAACCAATCATTCAGCAAGAGTTAGCCTTATATTAGCCAAAATGTTTTTTTCCACAGCAAAGTAGTGAGTTTATAAGATGCTTTTGCATTTATCATCTCATTCCAACCTTCTGACAATCTGTAAGATAGTAATTACCCTCCCATTTCACAGCAAAGAAACAAATCCAGGAAAGTTCGGTAACTCTGGTAACATTATACTGCTGGTGGATGGCAGGTGCAGGTCCCATCCCCCGTCTTTTGGCTTTGAATCATATGCTCTTTTGGCCACACCAAAGAGTCCACAAGCCATGCTCCACCAAGTCCTAGGAAACTGCACGTGTTTCCAAGGGCACAGGAGGGAAAGACCTACTAAGAGGTGCTGTGGCCCCAGCCCCCTTCCAGTCACTTTATATGTGGAGTGTTGCCACTAAATATGCTCAGTCCACATGAAATAGCCCTTTGATGCTCCGTGTCCGGGTTTCTCAATCTCAGCACTACTGATATTTTGAGCTGGAGAATTCTTTGCCCAGGAAAGTTGCCAAGGGTATTGTAGGATTTTTAGCACCATCCCTAGATTTTATTTGTTAGATGCCAGGGACAACCCCGCTCCAGTTGTGACAACCAAAACTGTCTCCAGACATTGTCAATATCCTAGAACACTGCCATATGGGGTGCCACCCTTTTTTGGATGGCCTGTGCTAGAGACTGTGGCCTTATCAGGATGCAAAAGATCTGGTTCCTTACAAAGAGAGATGAGCCTAGACAATATGATCTCTTGGCATTGCAAAGAAGCAGTCTATTTGAGGCAACTTGTGAATTAAGCTGCTACCTGAAGTGCCCTACAGATCTTGCATCTCTGAATCTGATGCATTTGTCTAATTCCTTTGGGGAAATTGACTAATTTGAGGAGGGAGCTTCTATAGTTGATGCTACCTGAATACCCTCTCTGCATGGCACTATCCTCCCTGCAAGGGTTCAGCCGATCTCCCTTTGTAGGAAGCTGCATCCTCCTCAGCTGACAACCGTGCTCACAGGGAGACAGGACCCTGCATCCTCGTTCACACACACCTGAACAATTTCCCTCAAGAATTAAAAGCTCACAGAATGTCAGGCTGCAGGGGCCTTCTGAACGCACATCTACTCCCAGCTTGTTGTTTTAAAATTTTTTCTGCCTCATGAATGTGTTCTTCCAATACATTCTCCAATTAGGCCCAATATGGAAAAGAGACAGAAGTGGAGTTGCCTGGGTTGAAGGTGACCCTGAAGCTCACTCGGCCTGCTCATCCTTCTTGGTCACTGCTCTGCAGCACCTTGAGACCTGTGGCTTGAGTTTTTTTGCTCTGGTCAAATTCTCATTGAATGAAAAAGACTGTAGCCCTCCACCTCTGAACTCTTAATCCAGAAATCTTACACACATAGTGAAACCCATTCACCTTTTCTAATTTCCTCCCCATCCCTAGACGCTAGCTCTTTTTTCTGGTTTTGAATGAGAGAGAAGGTGGTTTCTTTCCATCTGAATGACAGCCTAAGTAAGCATGCCATTTGATTCCAGGATAAAAGTCAACACCCCTCTCCAAAACTCCTTTACATCATCTGTCAATGAGAAGGTAGGTGAGATGATCCCCAAGGTACCTTAAATTATAGAATTCAAATTCCAATTCTCCTTGCCAGAATTTCTCAGATGAACCCACCAAACCCTCTTTATCCTAGGTAGGATAATCCCAGAAAATGGTAATACCATACTTACTGCAGTCAGTTCTCCAAGTACCATGGCTGTTAACACTCCAGTTGAAGCTTAGCATCTGCTGAAGATGTCTTGGTGGCATGTTATTTGAGACTTGTAAACATATCATACCACCACTGTGCTTTAAAAGGCATTTTAAATATCACTGATTTCACTTTGGCAGGATAAGAGCCCCTGTTTTGAGGTTTTTTACTCCATGACTGAATTCCCCTGGCAGCTGAGGAGTGACTTTAAAGGATCTTCTAGCTTGTAGGTACCCTTTCCAGACTAGTCCAAGCCCAGAATCTGCCCTCCCACCCAGGCCCATCACAGAGGCGATGGCAGAACTGCTGACGGCACAACGGTAGCTTGAATGAGACCAGGATCCCAGTCCAAGGCTGTGGACTGGATACTCACACTTATGAAAATTCCTTCCCCGCCTGGTTTCCCGCGGCCCTTGGTCTTCAAGGCACATGCACATCTGCACAGCAGCATCTGCTTCCTTGGAATGTGACTTCGGTTGTGGATTTCTGAAGTGCAGAGCTGAGGCATATGAATCATGGCTGGCTGATGCTACAGGCGAAGGGCAGAGGACAGGCGCTGGCCTAGGGGTCGGAGGCCTAGGCTCTGCTAGTCGCTCGGTACTAACTGACAGTAGCAAGTGATTACTTCCGGATGGGACTCTTTCCTCCTCTGTCAAATACAAGGAGTTGGGCCAGATGGTGTCTAAGGTCCATCTAACCCTGATATTCTATGCATCTAAGACCTTAGAAATCAAGGTCTAACTCCATCATCATCTTGTTCAAAGCCCTGGGAAGGGCAGTTCATGGCCAACATTATTCTTGGAGCATAATTTGCATCTTAAGATGCTCAGTCTTTTCTTTTTAAGTAAATTAATGAATTTATTAGTGGATTGCCATCTTGTGAATGATTAAGATTTTAAGTTGTAATATAAGGCAAACACTGACTATAGTCAAATGTAGGCTTAAAAATCCCTTAAGTATGTAGAGCATTATCTTTTAGCATGCCCAGAAGGGACATTATTTTCTCAGAAATGGAACAAACTACAGTTCTTTTGGTTTGACCACCAGATGAAGTAGTTGACTTAGAAAGGAGCCACAGGGTACCAGTTACAGAAAGAGGCATAATTTTTAGAAAGCAGAGCCCCCAGAGAACAGCAGATTTACACATCTCATTTTCAAGTTCACTTCATGGCATCTGTTCATTGAAAAAGGAGACTGGAACACCTGGTTTTGTCTTTACCCGCCCCCCTCGCCCGCCACTCTCCCTCCCTTCCCTTCTCCCTCTTTGTCTGTAAATTCAGTTGGCATCTTTACATGCTCTTATGATGCAATGCCACTGTTCTCCTATTAGGCTGTCCTTAGTATAGTCAACATTTCTCCCATCCTTTCCACTCTTATTTAGCTCTTGTTCCAATTCTTATTCTTCTTACCCAGTATTGCAATAGCTCCCCAAAGTCTACAAGGTATCTGCATTAGTCCACGCTCCAGAGGATTCTTGACCATCACTTTGATTGTATCACTCTGAAAACTTTTCATTTTCTATCGTGAAATCAAACATTCTGTTGCAAACCTATCCCGTGCTGCACACTGTACCCAAACTGGCCCCACAAGGATAAGTAAGGTAGCCCTGTCCTCTGGGAATTCAGTTTCATAGTAGGTAATGAGATAACCATGTAATGGATAAAGTCAAACAAAACAG
The DNA here is from genome assembly GCF_902686455.1 of Sciurus vulgaris. NCBI lineage: Eukaryota > Metazoa > Chordata > Mammalia > Rodentia > Sciuridae > Sciurus > Sciurus vulgaris. The sequence goes on from NC_136470.1 coordinate 86,171,062, forward strand.
CATAAGGGGCATAAGACAACATAGACGTTTAGGAGTGGTCATTTCTGTGTGGTCAGGAAAGACTTCAGAAATAATTGATGCTTCTACTAAGTCCTGAAGGATAAATAGGAAGTCAACAGTGTCATTCCTTACATGGGATGTCTTAGCAGAGCCACCATGGCATGGAGGGTGAAAAGGATGGAATGAGACAGAGAACAGTCAGCTTTGGCATGGTTTAGGGAGGTACAAGCCCAGAAAGATCATCTGAGGAGAAACTAAGAAATAGTTGGTAAATGCAGGTCTCAGCATGCAAACCCAAAGTCACAAACATATGGTCAACAGGTTGAATTAATCCTGTAGATGTATATTATTCATCAACCTAGAATTGCCTGGTTTTAAGTTTTGAAAAAAAAAAACAATAACAACAGCAACACAATGAATTAATGTCAACATAAAATTTCTGATCTCACACAAAATTCCACATCTCCAAATTTCATTAGCTGATCTGGCAACTCTGGTGACATCCTGTATGCCAACACAGCTGGACCAGATAGATGCAGCCCTGGTCCAGCTGGGCTCCCCCACTCTGGACAGCTCCAGCGGGCTAAAGCTAATCCTCACCTCTCTCCTGACCATTGCTTCTCATGCAGTGAAGAACATTAAACATTTTCCCCCAATGTCTTTACAAAAAGCAGAAAAGGTAAAAGCAATTGAGGACAACATGTTTCAGGAAAATTCCGTGAAGATAATTCTCTGAGAAAATATCACAGTGTATTTAATGTGTAGCGTGTTTCTCTCTGAAGAGCACAGAGCAGCCTGTTTCCCTCCTTTGTGCTCTGTGCCTGGCCTCTTTTGACATTTCAGTTTAGGAGCTCCAATTAGAAGTTACAAAACATTTGGGGGCATGGGACAGGATGCAGGGAGGTGACACAATCAGGGGGAAGTTTGATCTGGAAGAATTGGTAAGGAGAGTTAAGCAGAGTAAAGCCAAAAGAAACTGGAGTCACTGAAAGAGGTCATTTTGGGGTGGATATTGAATAGATTGAATGAGGCTCCACTGAACAAAACAAATGTTTCAAGGAACCGCAGGAGCCTTGGGGGCACTGTGGAAGCCCAGGCAGAGAGCGATCCATGCAGGTAAATGTCACAGGGACTGGCCGTGCACAGACGAGGGAAAGGAGGAATCAGAGGTTTCAAACTCAGGTTAGGTCAGGTCAGCAGAGTGGCTACTTTCCCAGAAATGGAGATCAGGAACGTGAAGAGGACAAATAGATTTAGAAAGGTATAGAAGTCTGTGGAAGTGCACTGAGTTTGCAATCAAGCTGACTGGGAAATGCTAACACAGATTTCGTGACAAGGCTTAAAGACCCCTAAGGACAAAATTCTGCCTCGGCTATTAAGAAGTGAGTCCCCTTTGGCCAAGCTTCTACATCTCCCTGAACATGGGCTTTGTCATCAGTAGAAGAAAAGTTGGATACAGTGTGTTCCTTGTAGATTATGAGAGGCTTACATAAAATGATGGACATGTGGACTCAGTACTGTGGAAGACAGTGGTGCTCCAGGGTTTGGGCACAGGATTTAGAGACAGAACCAGAGACAGGTCCTACCTCCGCCTCTCACTGCAGCCGATGCTTCTCCTCCCTCTCATTCCCTTTCCGCATCTGTAAAATGGGGATAATCATGACTCCCTACTCATGGGCTTATTGTGAATGCCAAATTATGTAAGTGCCTGAACCACATGTGCCCGACACATATGCTGTTAGCTCAATAAATGTAATTGTACCAGCGGTGATGGTGGCGGTGTGAGCAATGGAGTGCCTGCCTGGCCTCCCCAGAGGCTTGACGAACATCAGCTTTCCCCTGTACACCAACTCTCCCATCAACTAGCCACATACGACCGTGCTCTTGGCATTCGGTGCTTCAATCGATTCCTGGAAGTGCTCTGTGGAAGGATGACTAGAACACAGGAGGCTGTTTATTTGTCCTGTGTGTTTACCGTGTAGCCTCACAAGTTTTATGGCAGTTTCTAGTCTGTTACTTCATTTGATTCTCATGGAATAGGAAAGGCAGGGATTACCATGCTTAACAGAAACGGAGGTGCACATGGATCTGTCCAATTTTCTACAGAAAAGCCAGGTCTCCACCCCTGGTGCTCTTACTCCCGAGTCACAGTGCTGCCTCCCTGTGTCCTACTCAAGCAGGTTGTATTTTCGAAAGGATCTTGCTATGTTTCCTGGTCATGAATTCTTTCTCAGACAACACTGCCTGCCATAGTGACTTAGTAATGTTTACGAAAGGACTTTGAGGGTTCTTAAGGGTCCCTATGATGTCTAAATTTTGTTAAAGGACTTTCTTTTATCCCGACTTTGAGAGAAAAGCATTTTACAAAAATAATAAGGAATGGAGTCTGAGCTACAAAGAATGGGAAAGCACTCTATTTATCTGTTTGTGGTACAGAAGTTCAAAGGATGAGCTCAAGGTCAACCCCACTGGACTGCCAGCCCCATGAGTTCAAGGCCCATGTCTTGTTTTCTCCAGTAGCAAGTACAATCCTGGGGAAGGACAGGAAAAGGCATACTGTGTGTGAAACCAAAGACTCTGGCCTAGAATTCAGTCACTGTCTCCTGCGGAGACCTTAAGCACGTCACAGATCCATGCTGGGCCTCAGTTTCCCCCATGAGGGAATTAGATTATGGATTAAGCAACCCCTCTAAGCCCTTCCAGTTCTGCTGGTTGGTGACCCCCCAGTCCCTCGTCCCTTTCCCCAGGCCTTATCCTTCCGTCTACATCCTGCTGTGTAGTTGAGAGATAAATCCTCTGACCCGGCTCCTAATTCTGTGCAGTACTCTGTTTACTTAGAACATGCCCCCGACCTTCAGTCTGCACTGACCCCAGCTACTGCAGCAGTTCTGCTAATTCTCTGGGAGTGGACAGAAGGCCTTGGCCCCACAAGGAAATGAGAAATAGATGAACATTTCTCATGAATTTCAATTGTAGTCCTCAGCAGGATTCTTCCCTCCAAAGACACTAGGTCCCAAACACCAATTCCAGCTGATTCCGAGGAATCGGGAGGTGAAAATGAGCTTCAGAAAAGTGTGAAAAAAGCTCATTTTATGCAGGAAGTGCGAACAGCACAGGATCTTGGGGGCTGCAAAACAGAAGGAAGGGGGCCCATGCTGGGTCAGGAAGTGCAAGTGAGTGCAGACCAGTGTGTGAGGAGTGCTGTGGGGGCACATGGGTGTGTTCGTGTTCACAGGGGACACTCTTGGAAACATCCAGGTACAGAACAGAGCTTGAATTTACTTTTCCTATGGAGCAGAAAAGGTAGGGTAGGAAAGATTATGGTTTACTCAACATGTATTTATTGAGTACCTGCAACTTATTAAGGCATAGAGTCCGACAGCAATTAGGACAGAATCCCGGCAGTATGGAGTTCACACTGCAATGAGGTGAACAGGCAATACACACCAAATGTAACTCGCAGGTGAATTATGCAGTGATTACGAAGTCGACAGGCAAAGAAATGAAGCAGAGCAGATAAAGAGGATCTGCACAGGCTCAGGGGGGCTTTATGATTTAAACATGGTGAACAGGCTAGGCTTCACTGAGGGTGACATTTGAGTCCAGACTTGAAGAAGGGGAGGAGATCGGTCATAAGCTTTCTGGGGGAAAAGCATTCCAACAGAGAGGCCAGGCAGTGCAGAGGCCCTCAGGTGGGAAAGAGCCTGATGTGTCTGAAGGACACCAGGATGGCAGTTCAGCTGGAGGGATAGTGTGAAGGTAGAAGACCAACAGACACAGGTGGGCGGCAGGGAGGGAGGCTGGGAATGGTGTTCTGCAAAAGGCTGCAGGGTAATGATTGACTTCACAAGCTGCTTCCGCCCCCAAAGTCTCCTTTGACCTCCTGGCTCTTGGAGGACAGCATTCATACCCACCTTTTATATCTGAGAAAACCATGCCTGGAGACAGTGATGTGTATACTAGAAATGATTAGCAGCCTCACTGGGGGCAGGTCGGGGAGCAGGGGAGGGGAAAAGGTGTACTGTGTACCTTGGCACACCATTCACCATCCAGATACCAAACACATTAATAACTTCAAGAGCGTGGATCAAGGAGCAACAGTAAAATAATCAGGAACTGATGAGTTTTCATAGAATTTCTTTGTTTCTAATACAATTGATTTAAGTGTAAGTTTTAAGAATAGTAAAATCCCCTCAAAGTTGGCAGCTCTTCTAATTTTGGAGCTCCCAGCTCTAGCATACTACTGTCTGGGGAGGTGGAAGTGACAAATGAGTGGCAGAGCTGTGATCAGTACCCAGGGTCCTTTGGTCCCTACTGCAGTGTCCCTTGAGAATTTCTGTGCAACAAAAGTGCAGCAGGGTGCCACCCTACCCATGGCAGTTCCCTTCTGTGGCCCAGCACTGGCCTTACCATGCTTCCACCAGAGTCCTGACTGTGACATACCTTGAGCCAGGCAGCCTCTGCTGCAGAAGAACACAGCAACCCTTTGTTCCTTCCTGTCCTGGAGCTATTTTCCTGTCCTGAACAGTTTGGGGCCCAGCCTCAGAGTCGCTGAAGGGATTTGCATGTGAATGAGAGGCTCCAAAGCCCCAGAATGGGTGGGATGGAGGAGTCTGAGCCATTCACAAGGGAAGGGAGTGTAAATCCTCCTTGGCCCTCCTTCCCAATTCCAGTTCCCAGACTCTTCCCGCCCAGCCCAGCTGTACCCCTGCTCCTGCTGAGACGGTGGGCACCACTGGTTTCCCACCTGCGGGATGCCCGCTTCCCAGGCGCTGGGCAGGACCCCTCCCTGCCAGTGCTTTCTTCTCTGCCTGCCCCGCTGCCCTTTCTGTCCAGCCCTCCCTGAGAGTGGGCCATTTTTCCTGGCTGCAGTGGGATTTCTGGACTCTCGGGACCTGTGAGTGCTTTCTCAGGCCCCCTCATTCTTTATGGTGTCTCGCTTCTGCATGTACACAATACCTTCTTAGGGGCTCACCCAGTTCTTTCGGGGGGCTTTTACTCTGGTTAAGAGTTTTACTCTCCTGGGAAGAGGAGTACAACTGGGCTCTAGTCTTGGCTCTGCCCTTGCTGGCCACGTGACTTTGAATGAGTCTCAGTTTCTCCACCAAGAAAGGAATGGTATAGATTTGAAGGCTTTGAGTGCCCTTTGCAGCTCTGACCTTCTATAGTTTGATTCCAACTCTGAACCAGACCTGGGAGTCAAGCTATCTGGGTTTTTTCTCCTAGACTGTGTGGCCTTGGTGAAGTCACATTACTGCTCTGGGCTCAGAATTACAATGTTTGCTTGAAGTGCATTCGTTACATAATTGTTATTAAGAGCAAAGAAAGTAGAGAAGGTGAAAATGTTCCATTAGCTGGAAAGAAGGAGGTATCATATAATCATATAAGTATCGTTATCATCATTATTATTGTCATTATTTATTCATGTGGCCAAATGACATGGGCCAGGATTGTGGTCAGCACCCCTTATCTAAGCTCAGCTGCAGTCTTAGATCTGCCAACTCTGTTACTTTCACTTACATGATTTCTGAAACTTAGCACAAAAACCCACACACAGTCAAGCGTGGTGGCACACATCTCTAATTCCAGCAGCTCCAGAGGCTGAGGCAGAAGGATCGCAAGTTCAAAGCTAGCCTCAGCAATTTAGCAAGGCCCTAAGCAACTTAATGAAACGCTGTCTCTAAGTAAAATGCAAAAATGGGCTGGGGATGTGGCTTAGTGATTAAGTGTCCCTGGGTTCAATACCAGATACCTGCCCCCTGCCAAAAACCAATACATACCAGGTGCTCCCCATTTTTTTCCTAGGCCCAGATTCTTGCCTGGTATCTGGTACTTTAAATTTACTCCTACCTATGCTCTATAACTGAAATTTGAGGCTACTTGGCAAATAGCAAGATTGAGTCAGTCAATCTTTGGCCCAACCCCTCGCACCCCTGGATGAACTTTTGGGGAAGGTAAGCTGGAGAATACAGAGTATTCACTTGTAAGCAGGAGTCCCGTGCCCAAGGCTGCTATTGGTCTACATTCATACAATTAGAAAAATTATTGCAAGCAAAGGAAAGTAAAGAGAGAGATTCCTGTGGACAAAGGCCGTCAGAAATCCTTTCCATTACTCTGGTCTTCTCTTATAGAATAAAGTTAATGACTTTCTCACCCCACACCAGCATCATTGGAGACTTTGTAAAGTGTGAAAAGTCAAGCAGACCTAAAGAGCCATCTGCCAAATGAGGAGGTTAGGCTGAGCGGTCTCTCTAAGTTCCCTTCCAATGCTGAAGACTTCAGGAAGATTAGTAATAAAGAAGTGAAATCTAGAAAGTAGTATGTCCAGGAAGAATTTGGGTCTCTAAGTGCGTCTTCATACACATGAAGTTATCCAGGCCCCACTAGCTGGGAGCCCAGAGTGTGTCCTCCCTGTGACTGAATCTCAGCAATCCTTTCCATACTGATTTTCTGAGGGCCAACTGTACCCCAGCATTTTACATGGACTAACTCACGTCACATGCACGACAGTCCTGTGACACAAATATCACTATTTTCACTATTTTATGAGAAAATCTATGTAGAGTGTATTATTTTCTTAAAGCTGTCATAACGACCACAATCCAAGTGTCTTAAAACAACAAGAATTTATTCTCAAGCAGTTCTGGAGGCTGAAACTCTGGTATCAGGGTGTCAGCAGGACCCTGCTCTCTCTGAAGGTGCTAGGGGAGCATCCTTGCCTCTTCTGGCTTTCTACAAGTTATGGGCCATCCTTGGCTTTCCTTAGCTCATGTCAGCAAAAATCCAATTTCTGCCTCTGTCTTTGCACAACTGACTTCCCCTTTATGTGTTTCTATGACACAATTTTTGTCTTTTTGTAAGGATGCCAGTCACTGGGTCAGGGCCCACCCTGACTCTACATGATGTCATCTTGGCTTGATGATATCTGCAAAAGGAAACTGCATAAAGGTCACATTGAGAGACACCAGGGTTAGACTTCAACATCTTTTGGAAGACGCAATTCTGTCTATGACATACAGGGTGTAAGTGATTTTCCAATCTCTAATAGTTGGTGAAGATCATGTGCAAACCATATGAAAATGAAATCCCACATAATCCAGTATCAGGGGTTATGACCTAAGAAACATAAATCTTTAACAACTGAAAGCAATTCACAGTTGCATTAACCCTCTTGGAAACAAGGTAAAACAAAAGAGTGGTGCTATTATTGCAAACTTTCTTTAGTATCCAATATCAGTCCTCTTCTCTCTCTGTCTCTCTCTGCATGTGTGTGTGTGTGTGTGTGTGTGTGTGTGTGTGTGTGTGTGTGTGTGTGTCTGCCTATCTGTCTGTCTTCTCTTTTGCCTTCCAAAGTCGTCATGATCTCCAGGCTATGAAACTCTTCTTTCTTTCCTGTGGTTTGGATATAAAGTACACCCCAAATACTTATGTGTTGAAAGTGTGGTTCCCAAATCAGCAATGTTCAGAGGTGGGGATTTGGGGAAATGATTAGATCATAAGGGCGCTGACCCCATTAATGGGTTAATTCATTAAGGGATTTGCATTTGATGGCATTATTAGCAGGTAGTGGAAACTGTAGGCAGTAGAACCTCGTGGGAGGAAGTAGGTAACAGGGGTCCTGCCCTGGAAGGGCCTATCTTCTCTGACCCCTTCTTCATGCTCACCTTCTTCTGGCTCCTATGAGCTGACAGCTTTGCTCTGCCATACCATTCCGTCATGACGTTCTGCCTCACCTCACACAAAGTAATGGAGCCAGCTGACAATGGACTGAAACTGAAGCCAGAATTAAAGAAGGCAGTTCGGATAGATAGGTGACGGGTCAAATCGAGAAAATGGAGGCCAGTTTGGATCTGGGAAGTTGGAGACCACCCTTGGGAGACTGGAATGCCAATGTCTCCAGAGCCCTTTGATTACCAAGATTCCTGCCTATACGACCCCTCCCAAAAAGTTGCAGACAGGGAGTTGTTAATGCCCCCTGGGCTGCTACCTGCTTGGATCACGCCATTTGGCCCTTCCCCTTGCCCATCTGCTTCCCACCTTTTGGCCATCCCACCAGCATCTCCTGGGCCTAATCGCAAAGGCAGGAAGAAGAAAAATAAGTGGAGAGAGCAGGAGAACAAAGGAAACTTTACTCTCACTTCTTGGGGAACCAGAATACCAGCTATGGCCCCCGTCTCCCTCCAGGGAGAAGTCTGTATTACTACCTTTAAATAAAACCTGCTCTCTATGCTCGCCTCAGCGTGCTTCTCTAATGTTCAAACTTCAACATTTGAGAAGCAGAACTTGTCACCAATAACTGGCTGTATCAAAACGTCTGAAATGATGAGCCAAAATAAATCTTTCCTCTTTTAATTTATTTTTATCTGACATTTTGTCACAGAGGCAAAAAGCTAACTAACATATAATCCACCCACTTGTCCTCATCCACTCACTTGCTCTTGGATCACAAGCACAAAAACTGCCCCCTCATGTGAGACCTCCTGGCAATACATTGCCATATGTGGACTTTAGTTATTCTGAGTTTCTTGATTGTTTTATCACAATTTTTATTGTTAACTTTATTGTTTATAAAGCAAAGGTTTCCACCTGTTCTTCAACTTTGTTGGGACCAAGTGGGTAGAAAAAAATGAAAGGAGGTGACAGAGTGATAAGAAAAGACTCTGGTGATAACGAAAGATGAGGGACCCTGAATTTCCAGTCTGGGTTAGTTACACTTCTGTGTTCCTTTGGTTTGTTGGCCAGCACTGACTAATTTTATACCATTTGGAAGAAGATAGAGGAAGCATCTTTGGGCCTAAGTGAGAAAACAGAGGAAAAAGAAAAATTATCTACAGATCCACTAGCCATTGTTAACAGTTTGCCTACATTCCTTCCACAATTTACTTTTAATGAATGCTATCAACATATACAATTTTATTGGTTTTTCAGTTAGCAAGAATCACCTAGTGAGAATATTTCTAGATCATCATAAATTCTCTAGTAATGTGGTAGTTAATGACTGCCAGATATTTGCAAAATTAATTCCAATTTATGCCTCTAAAATTGGATATATATATTGTTTCTCATTTTCTATTATTATATATTTTTGATTACTTTACCTTTGTTCATGAAAGTTTTTTCCATGTTTGGATTATTTTCCCCTGGGTTACATTCTCAGGTTTGAGACCAAAGGGGTAAGTTTCTAAGGCAAGTATAATCCAAAATGTCTTGATCTATGCTGGGAGGTACTTAACTTCTTATCTCTGCAGCTGATATTAATAAGATGGTATGATTTTTGGTAAGGGTGTAGTAAAAAGATGAAGATTAGGTGACTTTCAAGGCCCTGAGAATCCACTATATTATGATACTCGTAAATTCTACTCACAAATGCCACTCTTACTGATTGTCCAAAAATCACTTTCCTACTCCCCCATGAAAGTTATTGGTAACTGCAATAAACCACTCCAACTCTTGGTAATTTAAAAAAAAAAAAAATCCATTTCATATGCTTATAATTCTGTGATCAGCAGTTTGGTCTGGCCTTAGTGGGATGGTCCTTCCTTTGTATTTGCCCAGGGTCTTCCATATCATTGTTGAGAGCTCGATCAAAGCACAAAGGTCCAGGATGGCCTCACTTACTCACTGGTGGCTGCTTGCAAATGTCAGCTGGTTGGTCTAGATATCTCAACTGGACAGTTCTTCTATGCACTATGTAGCCTTTGGTTCTATAGTAGGCTGCCTAAGACTTCGTCACACTCTATCCTCAGGGTACCTGTGAAGGAGTGTTAAAGAAAAAGTTATTCAATGATCCTTGTTAAAGAACATGGTAAGCATAAGGAACACAACAATGCGATTCTGCGGTGGTGCTGGTAGAGCAGTTGCTCTCAGTTCCAAATACAGCATGGGTTAATAGGACTTTATAGGCAAGGAGCAGAAAGGCAGTGATGGGAAAAGCACTAGGAGAAAACATCAGGATTAAGGGAGATTCTGGAAAAACTGATCTAAAACAATCCTTGATGAAGAAAGGCTAGGGTAATCAGGTATCATCTGGGGGACAGTGGAGGATGAGGAGCCCAGTTAGATATCTAGGGTTGAACATATCAGGGTTTTTGTGTTTTGTTGCTGTTGTTGTGTTGTTTTTTATTGGGTGTTTTGGTTTTTGTTTTTTGGGTTTTTTTTTTTTTTGATACCAGAGATAGAACCCAAAGGTTTTTAACCAATGGCCCAAAGGGTGTTCTTAATAAACTGATTTATCATGAGTCTTTCCTAATACAGGATTTTACAAGGTAGTGTGAAGATGAGCCTAGGAAAAAGTTCAGAAGCTTGACTAAAGTTTGGACAAGGAAATAATTTTAACTGATAACTACAAGGCTCCTGAATCCTAAGTTTGGAAGTCACATACCACTCCTACAAAGTCACATTGCTAAAGGGTCTGTGTATAGTAATGGAAGGGATTATTGTGGGTATATTTGCAATACATCACATTCTCTGGGTAAAATAATTCATTTCCTTTTTACGTGCCAAATATACTTTTGCCCTCTCTTCCAAAAGTTGCATTGCATTAGCAGGTCAGCCTAGAAGTCTGGGACCTCATGATCTATATCAGGTCTACAAGCAAATGAGACACCAAGTGTGTAGCTTCTTTGATACAGCTCCTCTTGGTCTAGAGCCCTCTGAGCCCAAAAGGAAAATTATTTGCCCTCCACATATTCAATATCTTCTTGTCTTGGTGAGACAAATATAATATTACCACAGTAGAACTCCCATTGAAAAATGGGAGAAATGGGAGTTACATAACATTTATTGTCCCATAATAATTCTAAAATTCAGCCACATACACATTGCCTTCTCCAGAAACTAGGAATGTTCTTTAGAGCCTTCTTCTGCTTCTTGGGAGTGGTTCCCAGTTCACTGCTCTCTGTGGCTCATGACTCTTGCCTTGACTCTGCCTCTGTCTTCTTAACTTTACCTTCTGAGACATTCTTCCCTTTCCACAAGAAATGGGTCATGTTTGTAAGCAAGGGCTCCTTTCAGGATACTTGGGCCCAGAGAATTCTTCTCATTTTGAAATGTCTCAGTCATTTCTAGTCCAGGCTGACATGTCTCCCTTAAAATCTCTTTTGGGACTACTATTAGACAAACACACAAACATGTGCACACATACACACATACACACACACACACACACATTCAGTGTTCTTTTTAAAATAGACTTCTCTACTTTGCTGAGCATGTCAAGGTCCTTAAAATCCTTAGATGCCTTTTAGTTTGGCAAATATAGAGTACAAGGCACTGGCTTAAATCTTTTAAATCTTAACCTACAGTTGTTAGAGTCACACATTTGACGTGATATTTCCCTGAATCTCTTCATGTTTTTAAAAGTGTTTTGTTATTTTCCAACCCAGCCTAGGGGCCTTCTCTGTCCCCTAGGTCCTTCTTACACACTGACAGCTTACTTCTTCCCAAAGACCTTGCCATCCAAGATAGAAGCACATGTTGTACTTTTGGTATTCTCTCTAGAGATCTCCTTAGTCAAATCCACAAGTTCATTGTGTACTTTGGTCTACCTTCTAAGTTGCCCAGACACATTTGCCAATTGTGTCACCACTACAGAGCTCAGGTCACTGTTTTTCAAATCTTCTATAGCAGGATCCTCACCTATATTCTAGCTTGCACTTGTTAGCCAAGTCCAAAACCAGGGCCACATTTTCTAATTTTTTTGTTGCTATAGCATCCTTCTTCTGGTACCAATAACTCTACCAGTCCAAGTTCAATCATGAAAACAAAGTGTCTGTGATTATTATGAGATAATGGATACTTATGAGCATTACAACTTGTGTAATCCTTGGAAGAGCTGGGGAAGTTATCGTTGGTGGTGGGAAGTAGAGGACCACAGAAAAGGTTACCAATGGGTGTAGACTCTGCCATGGGTGAAAGTGTTGGCATCTGCAAGGGAATCTGGTAAGTCAAATCTATCTAAAGGGTCAAATTTCTTTGAATGAGAAACTCAAGGAAAGAAGTCCCTGAAAGCTGTTAGCTCAAAGAAGCTTCTGTGGAACCACAAGCAAGTATCTGGTGATAGACATGGACCACTCTTGGTCATCAGAGCCAGTGGTTGAAAGGAAGTGTGAGATGCAGAGTAGAGGAACATGAAGACAAGTTTAAACTTATTGGCACAACTCCATCTGTCCAAACAAGCTCCACTGAATAATGTGCTTTCCAAACTTACACAAATTCCTCTTTAGGCCAACTCTAACCTGGAAACATACAGGGAAGTAAATTCTGGGGCATACGACTCCCAGATCAAATTGTTAATGAAATTATTCACCATTCTCCCTAAATTAAGTCTGAAATGTTCTTCAAGAGTCAATAGTGGATTTCAGAAAGGCTCTATGGTACAGCTTTCAAATGTTGGTGAGCCAAACCCTAAGGCATCTGGACTGTAGGGGAGCTTGTTTGTCTAATATGTAAGGAGTTCTAGGGAATCTGGATGCTTCCACGGGGGACCTGGACCTACCAATCAAGATCATTCATTGCTTACTGGATTCACATTCATTTTGCCCAATTCATTTAAATTATCTGGGCTTCAATTTCTTTATCTATAAAATAAAAACAATCATTCCTGAACTGCTTTATCTATATATTTGAGGAGTTGATTGGTAGGTGTCAACACAGGTATGAAATGATGAATCCGTGCATGTCTAGAGAGCAGCTGCAGTTATCTTCCCAGAGACACGTGACCAACTTCCTGCTGCCCTGCCTCGGTTTTTCCTGGGAACTTTGTGTTTCAGAAAACTTGTGGAAAACAAAGACCTTGGCTTCTCGTCCTGAGACCTGCTTCCCAGCTCTTACCTTCAACAGAACCCCTCTCCTACCAGGTGCTTGGGGTAGGGGAGAATGGATACCCCAAGGCTTCTCTAGTCCCTCTGCCTAGATGTTCTCCCCACCACTCCAACCCTCCACCTACTCTTCCTCCCTGATAAATACTACTCACCTGTTATTCCTCAGCTCTGAGGACTTTCTCTTTTTCTGAATTCTGTGTGTGTGTGTGTGTGTGTGTGTGTGTGTGTGTGTGTGTTGTTTTGTTTGATTTTGGTTTTGGGGGTGCTGGGGATCAAACCTAGGGCTTTGCATGTGCCCCTGAGTCTTCCCATCTTTCATTGCAGTTACTATTTACCAACAATACCCTAATATACACATTTGAATACTTATCTTTTTTTCTTACTAAATGTCACATTCCCAGAGGCAGGAGATGTGCTAATTAAGCTCATGCCACAAAATAAGTAATTTTTGATATCCTCCACATTATAGTTCAGACAGAACTTAGTGCCTAGATATTTGTGAAATGGATCTAAAAGAAAACAAATTCACTACATACAACCACATACTGTTACCCTCAATAATAATAGTCTGCAAGGATGCAGTTGCCCACAAAAAAAAAAAAAAAAATACAAAAACAAAGTGTCTATGGTCCTCAGCCACATGGTTCTCTTTGTTATAAATTTTCATCTTCAATAGACAAGTTCCCTCCATGTTGACTTGATAACCTCAGAAATGGGAGAAGCCAAACAGAAGCCAGGGCTCAATCCTTCATCCCTACTCACAGACAAATGATCTTTGAAGAACTTTATAATCCATAGCAGGGCATGCAAGTATTAACCAGGGCCATTGACCCCTCTGTTTAGGTTAAGGCTGTCACTGAGCCATATCCTCTTTGGGAGACAATCCATGCACCCAAGATAAGGTTTCAAGAGGCTCTTGAGCCAGAAAAATTGTTTGGTCAAGTGTCTGTATCTTTTGTCATGTACTCTCTGGGTTGGTGGCTCCTTTCCCCAGTCTAAGAACAGTTCCAAAAGCAAAACTGATATCAGAAAATACTCAGGTTATCTCTTTACCCTTGTCAAATCACTCTGCCTTTCTGAACTTTGGTTTGTTCTAGAAGAAGGGAGATTAAAATAACTCTTAAAGGTCCCTCCCCACCCGGATATCCCAGGACTCTATTCTAGGTTTCAGATTGAATTCCTATGGCCCTAGGCTACTGTTCTTCTCCTCTGCTTCTCAAGTTTATAAGACTCAGTTTTGTCATGGCTCTCGCCTGGACATGCTTCTTTGTCCTCTGGAATAGGGTGGCTCTGCAGGTGTTGAGTGTTTATCTCTCATCATGAAAAAGTCCTTAAGCCCAGAAGTTATGAGGAAGATAGATATTCATCACAGACCCTCAGTAGGTCTCTATTCAATTTAAATAATCTCTGGTCAGTTTCATTTGAAAGCATCCACGTTCCAGGCACTGCCTTGGATGCCGAGTTACAGGAAAGAAGTAACTGTGGCTGGAATTATTAATGCTCAAGGCATGACTCTTCATTGGTAATCAGTTTTATATTACATGGTGTATTATCAGCTTTTTCACTGCTGACACTAAAAGACCTGACAAGAACAATTAGAGGAGGAAAAGTTTACTTGGAGGACTCCCAGTTTCAGAGGTCTCAGCCCACAGATAGCCGCCACCATTCCTCCTGGCTTGAGGTGAGGTGAACATCATGGCAGAAGAGTGCGGTGGAGGAAAACAGTTCACATGATGATCAGAAAGCAGAGAGACTCACTCTCCAGTTACAGAATGTATACCCAAAGGCAACTCCCCAGGGACCCTCCTGCAGTCACACCATACCTGCCTTCAGTGACCACCCAGTAATCCCTATCAGAGGATTAACACACTGATTAGCTTAAGGCTCTCATCACCCAATCATGTCTCCTTCCAAACCTTCCTGCATTGTCTCACACATGAGCTTTCGGGGACACCTCACATCCAAACCATAATACATGGATATAAATCATGAATAAACTTAAATTCATTAGCAAGCAGCAGCGATCTGTGCTGAAGCTCTTGCTCATTTTGGTTGATTAAACATATGACAAAGACAATTTGTAAGAATGCTAATATATCCCACTTGGAAGGGAATCTAGAGTTCAACAAGTTGAAACTCCTGTCTTACAGGTGGATAGCTAGAGCTAGAGATGGGGTGGTCATAGAGTAGTCTAGGGGTAGAATTAGGAATAGGACATAAGACCTCCAAGTACGAGGTTCATGGAACTCACATTACTCCAAAGCCGAGGTCACCAAGATAGGAGTACATGATTCATGCAGTTATGCATGGAAGAGTCCCTTTCCCAAGTCCTCACTGTCTATTTATTTAATCTTCTTTTTATAAAGTTCCAAGAAGAGCAACTCAAGTGGTTTCTAATTCATAGCATATTAAAAATAAATAGAAAACTGCAGCTACTGGTTGATTCAAAGACAAAAAATGAAATACTACATAAAGAGGATATAAGAACTCTAAAGACATGATGTCTGGCAGTAATTTCCGGCAGGGAAAACATCCCCAATAGTCTTTTTGGAACATAGTATCAGGATACTTGAAGTCCATAGCAATGTCTATGGATCATCAAGAAAGGGTTAGCATGCTTCACTTCAGACAGGGATTTGAATAAAGCACTTTTTAAAAAGAAATATTGTACCTAAAAGAATTAGTTAGGTGAACTTATAGCTATTTAGACAAGTCAGTTAACCAAAATAACATAGCAGCTGGGACGGTCAAGGAAGTGACTTTTCAGCTGTGTGAAGAAGGGCACATTCTGCATAAGGAGACTGGTGTGAGTTCACTGCTATCTGCACAGAAAAAAATAGCAAAGCCATGATCTCATTTTCTGTTTACACTTCAATTCCCAGTGTTAGTGATTAATTGTCCTTGTGTTTTGTTGCCAGGGCAGATTGTTTTTCTTTAAAACTCCTTCTTATTTTAAATAAATAAACCATTAGTTTCAAAACAGAAGTGTCAAATGTCAAGATACTTCTGGCATACTAAGCTAATGAACAGAACAACAAATTTATTAGAAGCTACTAGAGAGAGACAGCCTTAGAGAACTTTCGTTCAGTGACTTCAAAAGGCAGCCACAATTATTCCCAGGAAGATTTTCACCTTTATCATGTTAAAACATCAGTCCAGCGACTGCAAACACCGATGCAAGTTTTAAAAAAATTAAGTTAGGTGTAAGATGATAGAGTAGGTCAAGTATTCATAGTCAAATAACTATATCAGCCAGCTTCCACATTGTGATTCTCAAACCAGACACAAAAAAATCTGCTTTAGGAAACCAGATAGGATTCCTGCTTCACATTCTGAGTACAAACAGAACCTTGGGCTCTTCCAAAGTAGGGGATTCTGTCAGCAAGGATGCAAACGTTTTGTATCTGATCTTAGACACACACACACACACACACACACACGCACACTTTCTGGATGATTCCAATAAGCAGTTTCTGTATTTTTTTGAGACTACCTATTAAATTACATGACTTCCTGTTCAAAAGTTTCCAGCATCTTCCACTTACTCACAGAACAAACAGCATTCAGCATCCACTATAATCTGTGTTCTACGTTTCCTTCCAAGTACCTCTCTTCCTACAGTCTTCACAGACTCCCTGGCTTCTCGTAGCTCTCAGAATAGGTCTGCACTTTTAGTTCTTGTTAACAAATATGTATGGAACAAGGGCTGTGTGCCATGTCCTGTTGCGCGCTCTAAGGACACAACTATAAAGACCAGTCCCGATCTCCTGAAGCCGGGTACTGGTGGGGGGTCTCTCGCCTCCTCCTGGTGCTCCTATGGAAGCACTTGCCAGGCTGTGTCTCAGCCCTGCTGGGTCTGTGCCCTCGCTCTGGACACTGCTCTCCTGAGCACAGCGCTGTCTTCCTCTTCTCTTACCATCCCCACCTCATGCTCTGTCAGTGGCAGGCATGCTGGATGCCCAATGCTTGATTTATATTGTACATGAAGTCCCTTTTCTTTTCCCTATTGTATAGAGAATCCATCTGCAAAGTTATAGCACTCCTTTTTGAATTTTAACATGGAGTTATTTTCAATAACTAAGATACTTGATTGCAGCAACAATGACCAATATCAAGCCAGCTCTGATGGAACTAAACAGTATGAATGCAACTGAGCAGACGGCCACATTGACTTAAGCCATCGCGTATCTTTCCTCAAGTCTAAGAATCCCTAATCCCCTTTCTTTGAGTTTCCCAGGCTGCCTAGTCCACTTGTGGGCAGCCTCTTTCTCTTTCTTCCCAGAGATCAGGACAGAAGCTAACTGTGAAGCTGCTCATCTTGTTCCCTTTCACTTTGACCTCAAAGGTAGAAACTGAAGACCAGGTGCTGGCAACCTTCTGTGGCAGGGAGACCACGGACACAGAGCAGACCCCCGGCCAAGAAGTGGTTCTTTCCCCTGGTTCCTTCATGTCCGTCACTTTCCGGTCAGATTTCTCCAACGAGGAGCGATTCACAGGCTTTGATGCCCACTACATGGCTGTGGGTAAGTGGGGGGACTGGGTGGCTCATCCCCAGGTCTCTTGTTCTCCCAGACAGCAAACTGTTTACTCACCACACAGATTCCCCAGGACATCAGGCAGCATAAGCAAACGTTATCACGTCTACACCTCCATCTTTGGTTCATCCATCAATTCATCTTTTTTGATACATTTCAAAGTAATCATGAACATCAGTACCCATCTTCCTAAATACTCTAACAGCAGTATAATTTTGCTAGAGTTTGATATCTGTTCACAGTTTTTTCTTTTAGTGTGAAATTAGCATATAATGAAATGCAAAAATCTTAGTACATATTGGTCAAATTTTGAAAAATTTGTATTTGTGTGTAAACCAAACCCCCAATAAGATATTGAACTTAACCATCAACCCAGAAAGTTGGCTCATGTTCCTGCCCAGTCAATCCCTATTCCCAATTCCCTTGGAGGAAACAACTATTCTGATTTTTTTTTCTGCCATAGGTTAATTTTGTCTCTTCTAAAATGTCACATAAGTGAACACAAAAAGTACATTTGGGGGATAAAGATTATTTTTCTCAGCATTACGATTTTGAGATTCATTGATATTGTTGTACGCATCAGTAATTTATTCCTTTTCCTGGCAGAATAGTATTCCATTGTATGAATATACTATGATTTTTTAATCCATTCTCCCTTTGAAAGACAACTAGGCTCTACCCATTTTTTTTGGCTTCCATTAATAAAATCTTTATGAATCTTCTTGTACAAGTCTTTTTGTGAACATATGCTTTCATTTCTATTGGGTAAATATTTAGAAATAGAATTGCTGAGTCATGGGATAGCTATGCTTAATTGTATAAGAAATTGCCAGATCTTTTCCAAAGCAATCACATCATTTCATGAAAGCCCACCACTGTCTGGGAGTTCTTGCTGCTCCATATCTTCACCAGCGTTAGGTGTTGTCAGTTTTCAAATATCAACCACTCCACTGGGCATGTAGTGTACCTCCTAATGGCTTAAGTCTCATCCCCTGATGACTAACAATGTCAAGTGTCTTTTCATGTCTTTTCATGTGCTCGTTGGCCATTCGTGTGTCCCTTTAGGAGAAATGTATATTCAATGCCGGGGACAGGATTTGACTCATATTGGGGGCTTAGAAAGAAGGAAGGAGGCTCCACGGAGCCCAAGTCAAGAGCTCAAGCTCTGAGCCAGCCCACCTGGTTCTCTATGGCTCAGTGTCATCATCTATAAAACGGGGTAGGAACAGCCCGGAGCTTGCTGCCTGGCATGCAGACTTATCCCAGCTGTTAAAGGATAGCGCTTCCACCAGGAGTCAGGTTGCCTGGGTTTGAACTGAGTCTCTGAGATCTGGGATCAGTGGACCAACTTTTCTCAGTTAGTTCTCTCGCCTGTAAAATGAGGACAGTGGCTCGCTCTGGGCTTTATGCAATGATTAAATGAGACCTCATGAACGCCCCCGCCCCCAGGAGCCGCCCACACTAAGTGCTCTGTATGTCGGCTGTCGTCGTCATCCTCAGGCATGCCCTGACTGACTGAGAGGCTCTTCCTGCCTTGCAGATGTGGACGAGTGTAAGGAGAGGGAGGACGAGGAGCTGTCCTGCGACCACTACTGCCACAACTACATTGGCGGCTACTACTGCTCCTGCCGCTTCGGCTACATCCTCCACACAGACAACAGGACCTGCCGAGGTAGGGCGCGGGGCTGATTCTACACATTGCCATGACTGCCACCCCTTCCAATTCAATGAGGAGGGGCTCAGAGGACAGGTGCACAGCCGAGACAATGGACAGTGGAGTTAGAGGTGCACTTCAGATGCCATGTGAACCGAGGTGCTGCAAAAAGCCTCCCTCCGTCTGGAAGCCTGGTTCCAGTTTCCAACGAAACATAAGAAAAGGTCTGACTACTAGGCCATCTTTATTCCTGGGCACAATGTCCTGCCTCTTCTCCTTCAGCCGGTGAACAACCTGACCAAGGAAGGGAGAAACCCGGGGTCCCCAGTCCTTTCTCTCTTAGCCGTGGAATAAGCTTCTCCTAGCAGTTTCTTTTTCTCTTTGTTTTTGTTTTATGTAAATCTTGTTTTTTTTTTTTTAAATTTGTTCAAATTAGTTGTACATGACAGTAAAATGTGTTTTGACACATCATACATAAATAGAGTATAACTTCTCATTCTTCTGGTTGTACATGATGTAGAGTTATACCAGTCGTGTAATCATATATGCACATAGGGTAACAATGTTCAGTTCATTCTACTATCCTTCCTACCCCCGAATTCCTCCCCTCCCTTCACTCCCTTCTGTCTAATCCAAAATACCTCTCTTCTTCCATAGCCCCCTCCTTATTGTGAATTAATATCCACATATCAGAGAAAACATTTGACCTTTGGTTCTTTGGGATTGACTTATTTCACTTAGCATGATATTCTCCAGTTCCATCCATTTACCAGCAAATGCCATAATTTCATTCTTCTTTAAGGCTAAGTAATATTCCATTGTGTATATATATATACCACATTTTGGGGGGGTTGGGTACTGGGGATTGAACTCAGGGGCACTCAACCACTGAGCCACATCCCAGCCCTGTTTTGTATTTTTAGTTAGAAATAGGGTCTCACTGAGTTGCATAGTACCTCACTGTTGTTGAGGCTGGCTTTGAACTCACAATCCTCCTGCCTCAGCCTCTGAGCCACTGGGATTACAGGCATGTGCCACCTCTTCCAGCCTATCCCACATTTTATTTATCCATTCATCAGTTGAAGGGCTCCTAGTTTGGCTCCCTAGTTCAACTGTTGTGAATTGAGCTGCTATAAACATTGATGTGGCTGCATCACTGTAGTATGCTGATTTGAAGTCCTTTGGGTATAAACCAAGGAGTGGGATAGCTGGGTCAAATGGTGATTCCATTCCAGATTTTATGAGGAATCTCCATATTGCATGAGTTCCATAGTGGTTGCACCAATTTGCACTCCCACCTTTTTCCCCACATCCTCACCAACACTTACTGTTGCTTGTATTCTTGATAATTGCCCTTCTGACTGGAGTAAGATAAAAATCTCAGTGTAGTTTTGATTTGCATTTCTCTGATTGCTAGAGATGTTTCATGTATTTCTTGATCCATCTCTTTGCTTTTGATAGCCTCTAAGTTTCTCTATGACGGAAAGAAACTCGTGGCAAAAGAAGGAAGGAGGAGAGAGTCAAAGATAGAAGCAGCAAGAAAACTTCCCACCCCTTCTCTCTCTCTCTCTGTTTTCATCTCCCATCAACGTGGCCCCCATGCTGTGGTCTTGGGCCGCAGCAGGGATGGAGAGAAGGGAGGCTCAGCCCCTCTGCAGCAGTAGTCCCTATGCTGCTGGGGTAATAGTCCCATAAGCAAATGGTTAGATGCAGTAAGTGCTACATTTGCTCCACTTTTGTGAAGGAAGTGTAGACAGGGCTCAACCAGAGCTGAGCTGGCCTGGAAAACTGGACAGAGGCTCCCAGAGATGATGACCCTTGACAGAGTTGAAAGAATAAGGAGAAGGAGGGCGATCTGTGCAGGGAGAACAGCTTCTGCAAATAGTCAGAGGTGTGATAGAACTTGAGGCACATGGGGAACCGCCAGCAGATGAGGCGACCCAGGGATCTCACTTGGCACCTGAGTGAGGTAACATTGGAGGAAGGCAAGACTGTCGACAAGAGCTCTTTTTCTTCCTCCTTCAAAAACTGCTTGTTTCTGAATAAAGCCCTCATAACTACCCATCAGAATAAAGCAGTATAAAACAAAAGCAACAGGCGTATTTTCTTGGGGAGGATTGCATTTTCTATTCTTATGTGGTAAGTGTTTATTAGCTATCTATTATATACTGGGTCTAGTGAGGACTGAAGTCAGAGCAAGTTTTCTCAATCTTTCTTTATTTTCAGCCCCCAGGATGCTTTTTCTTTCTTTCTCTCTTTTGTTTTGTTTTGTTGTTGATACCACAGATCTGCTGTTTACCTGCTAATGCATTGTATGTCTATGCATTATGCATAAGAACAATAAGACTTCCTACCAAAAAAAATTTAACCTCATTGGGGTGAGATTACGCACCTGCTTGGGTAGCTGCTTGGGTAGAAATGAAAACAGCTGGGCCTTCAGGAGACCTCAGTCTAAACCTTGTTCTGTGGGCCTTCCAGTTAGTCAAGTCCGCCTTTGTGGGCTACAGTTCCTTCATTTGCAAATGAGTAGGATGAACAAAGGCTTAGAAAGCATGGACGTCCCAGCTCGAGGATGGGTCAGCCAGGGGCAAGAGTTCAGCTGCAAATAAAGGTGCCTGGGCAGGGTTAACTCAGGGCCAGGCCAGAACTTGGGTCTCTGGTGGCAATAAGTATAGTACAGAACCAAGTAGAATCCCTGAGCTCATGGAACTCACCGTCTAGTGGGCCAAAGAAATCAGCAAATGAATATGTGACATAATGTCAGGCAATGGACAACACCAAAGAGAGAAATAAGGAGGACAGGGGTGGGGCTCTGGCCCAGGCTGGATTCCGGCCACCGCTGCAGCTACTCTGCCTTTGGTCCTTTCCAGGACCCAAAGGACAGCCAGCTGCTATTCCCAGGATGGTGATTCCTGTATACATTGCCTCTTCCTCTGGCTCTGTGGTAATTAAGAAGAAACAGCAAGATGTGCTTGGTTTCTTAGAAGCCAACAAAATAGGCTTTGTAGAGAAAGGTTTTGCAGCCAAAGAAGAGAATCAGAAGTGGATGAGAGAAAATGCACCTGAAAATAGTCGACCAGCACCTCAGATTTTCAACAGAAGCCAGTATTGTGGAGACTAGGATGCCTTCTTTGGTGCCTGAAAAATAGTGTAGTGTATGCCTTTTTAGATTCGATGGCACCACCTGGTTCAGAGGAAGCAGAGGGCCAGGCAGAGCAGCAAGCTTGACTCTTAAGCATCATGCCTTAAGCAGCTTGAAAAATGAGTCTCCACTGCTTTCACAAAATAACAAAATTGTCTTGACTTCAAAAGAAATGGGCTTAATGTTGAAATAGATTAGTTGGTGTTCTTGCATGCAGACAATCAAAATAAATATGCAAAATTAAAATGTGAACATTATGATAAAGAAAAATAAAAAAGAATAACAGATCTGGGAGAGAGGGAATGTGCGAGGGAAGGACCAAGGAAGGGTTTGAGCAGAGACCTGAATGAAGTCTGGGCCAGGGGTGAGCATGGCCAGAGTCCAGACATCTCTAGCTCAACCCCTCCCTTCTCAGAGAGTAGCAGAGAATCTGCCGAGAGGTGCCATCACACAGGTGCCAGGCAGCTCTAGTATCACAGAAGTGCCATCAAACTACTCTGGACAGAGACAGAAAAGTCCACATTTGAGTTTGGACTGCAAATTACGAGGTGTCTAACTTTGGCTAAGTCACTGCCCTTCATGGAGCCTCAGTTCCCGTCTGTGAATGTGGATACTGGTTCCTTCCCTGCCACTGAAAAGGTCTTAGGGACATAGGCAAGGGTCTGCTGTGGCTATGGTGTTGGTGTGCCATGTTCTCTGCTATGTTTCCCACAGTGGAGTGCAGCGACAACCTCTTTACCCAGAGGACCGGCCTGATCACCAGCCCTGACTACCCCAACCCTTACCCCAAGAGCTCGGAATGCCTCTACAACATCGAGCTGGAGGAGGGGTTCATGGTCAGCTTGCAATTCGAGGACATTTTTGACATTGAGGACCATCCTGAAGTGCCCTGCCCCTATGACTACATCAAGGTGAGCCTGCAGGAGGTGTTTGTCCAGGAGATGCTGGAAAATCTTGGCCAAATTGGGAAAATTGATATTCTGCTCTTTTCTCCATGTCCCAAGATAGAAGGCCAGGCAGTAGATTATCAAAATCATTATTAAAATAACATCTACCAGCTTAATTGGATCTAATCTAGGAGTCTTCCATGATCCAGAACAAGCTCCCTGGCCATCAGGGTAGTTTGAGATGGACAGTCCAAGAGTCAAAGCTGCATTAGCAAAAATCCCTGGGGGTACCCTCAATTTCATGGACCTGTAATCTGTCCGTGTATCCCAAGGTTCCATACTCAGAAAGAACCCGTACTTGGTTTGATGTTCTGCTGTTGCTATCTTGAACCTTTTAATATATTTTGAACAAAGAATAATTTTCATCTGGCACTGGACCCCATAGGTTATGCTGCTGGTCCTGCTTGAACAGCTTGACAGTGGAGAAGTTTGAGAGTCTATGAAAGGAAACTCAAGAACTTAGAGGCTGGCCTGTGCCCTACTTGAATTCAGTGGTTAAGAAGCAGCTTGGCCACAGGCAGAATAGCAGGAAATAGGGCAGGGGTGTTCACTGCGGTGTAATAAATTGCTCCAACACAACAGCTTACAGTAATTCTTTTTACACTGTTCTGTAGATCAGAAGACCCAGAAGATTCACTTGGGTTTTCTGATTAGGATTTCACTAGCTCAAATCAAAGGTTCAACTGGATGGGACTCTAACCTTGGGACTCTGGCACAGAATCCATTTTCAAGGTCATTTAAATTATTGATGGAATCCTTGCAGTTGTCGGACTAAAGTTCATGCTGTTGTAGGACTGAAGTCCCATCTTCTTTCTGTTAGAGTCTCTCAGCATCTAGAAGTTGCTCTCAGGTCTTTTTCTGCTGTCCCCTGGGAAAAAAATATCTTTTGCCATGTAGGAAAATATAATCACAAAGTAACACCAGGAGCAAAGGTCATGGGCTGTCTTAGAATTCTGGTTACCACACAGAGTTCCCAGGAACTATGTGTGGGAGCCTCAGCCAGACACTTAACTTCCTGGGGCTTCATTTTTCCCCCTCTCCAAGATAAGATGAAGATGCCACTCAGGATTGTGGAAGCACCAAATGCCTCCTAAGGGGTCCTGGTCCCCAGAGATGGAAGGAAAGGAGTTAAAATGCACAGGAAGGACCCAGGACTGGGAGTGGAGACTCCGGGTCATCTAATACTGCCTGTTGCCTTCTCTCCTTCTCCACTGCCTCTGTCCTGGTTCAAACCCCATTACCTTTTCTCTGCTCAACTGCAAAACTTCCCGACCGGTTTTCTGACTTTCAGCCTCACTCTACATGATCAATTTCTCCATAGTCTTGAGAGTTCAAGAAGTAGATTAGATCAAGATTTTACTTGAAATTATACGTAAATTGCTCAGCGCAATGTGGCCCTTGCCTGTCCTTCCAACCTCAGGCCATGCCTCTCCCTCTGCCCTAGCCACACGGGCTTCCTTCCTGTGCTCCACCCTTGCCAAGCTCTTTCCCACCTTGGCCTTGGCCTTTGCGTAGCTATTTTCTCTGCCTGTAAATGTTCCTCCCTCCTCTTCAAACAATAGGTCCCTACTCACCCTAAACATCAGATTCAATGCCACTTCATCATAAGAGACTCTTTGAACACCACTGTCTGTTCTATGAAGGAAGGCATAGAAATCTATTACATCACAGCCTGTAGTTACCTTGCTTATTGTTTATTGTTAGTCTCCCTGTACAAGACCATGGGTGCTTTGATAGCAGAGACCTCGTCCATTTCATGCACTGAACAGGGTGATATCCTCTGAGTCACAATATATTTGTCTTCCAGCAGAGGATTTCTAACCTAACTTGTCCACTTTCCGGGCCGTTGTAAATTACAAAATGAGAGAGTGGATATGAAACTGTTTGGTGACTGCAAAGGCCCACTAAAATCATGACTGAAAACCGTGGATTCATGCCGAGGTTTCCAGAAAACACCAGAGTGCAATGTTGCCTGCAGCAGTCCCCTCAGCAGCTCAGATGTGACTCTTCTCTTCCTCTATATTGCATTTCTTAGATTAAAGCTGGTGCAAAAGTGTTGGGACCCTTCTGTGGAGAGAAAGCCCCAGAACCCATCAGTACCCAGAGCCACAGTGTCCAGATCCTGTTCCGCAGTGACAACTCCGGGGAGAACCGGGGCTGGAGGCTCTCTTACAGGGCTGCAGGTAACCTCTCCCCTCTCCGAGCACCTGAGCAAGCCTCTGTCCTCAGCCTTCACAGGGAGGGTGGTTGGGAGGGGATGCAAGCCTGGGACTCCTCTGGGGACCTGATAGGACTCCCAGCTGAGTAACTTGGGACCAAGGCATATGCTCTCTCCTGACTCAGTTTCTTATCTATAAAAGGGGGACCAGGACAGCAATGATGTTGGGTTTGAACTAGACTTGAACCTGGCAGCATTTCAGCATCATGTGGGGAGACTTAATAAAAGAAATCTTGTTTCCTGAACCCCACCCCTCACACAGTGATTCATTAGGCCTGGAAAGGGACCTTTTAGCTCCAGCCTTCTCTAAGTCTGAGACTGGAATTTGAGCTTGGGCCTGTAATTTCCAATGTTTCCTTATGGTGGAGCCCCTGTGGGCCCCTCAACTGGCAAAGCCCACAGGTCCCATTCCTAAGTACCCCAAGGCAGCCAGTCCTGGCTCAACCCTGCTGGAGCCATTTGACCCAAGAGGTCTGTAATAACGCAAGAAGAAAGAAGGTGGACAGCAGCCAGGTGTGACTTCATAGACCCTGAAACCTGGCTCTGCCTGCGGTAGCCTATCCAGTGCCCAGTCTGGGGAGAGGAGTGAGCAGGAAATTAACAAAGGAGAGTTGGTCCAGGAAAAAGTGTCAGGGATAAGTTCAGGCCATGAGGATATTGTCAGACTGAACCTTTTGAAAAGAGGACTCAAAAGTATATGATTTACAGTCTCTAAATGCTTTGAAGAAGTGTCTTGGGAAAAAAGGACGATTGAGGTCCTGAGTGGTCCAGCGAGGAAAATGTACAGTGGAACAAATTCCAGCTAAATGGGAAGACACTGTTCACTTAATCAGAGGAGTCCATTTGGGGCAGTTATAGATTTGGGAGGAATTAGGCTCCCTGTCTCTATAGGAATGCAAAAAGATGTTGGGTGTCTACTATGGAGAATGTTGTAAAGAAAACATCAGGAAAGTGTTGGAGTCAAAGACATTTAATATTCCACCCAACCCTGAGTTATAATGAAATCATCTGGTCAACCATTTAATTTTAATAATAAGTGATGGGGGGGGGCGTGCAATTTGGAAAGTGACTTGCTTTCTGGTTTCAGAGTGAGCCTGCTGCAGGCCTAGGAGGTGCAGGCCTCCAGCACGCAGGGCGTTAATTGTCCTCCTTCCTAGGCCTTGCTGGGTGGGTGCTGGCCCTCGACTGCCAGACTTGTCCTTGTTTTCTCACCTGCTGTCCTTTCATTTGCTTCCCACCAGGAAACGAGTGCCCTGAGCTACAACCTCCTGTCCATGGGAAAATTGAGCCCTTGCAAGCCACGTATTCCTTCAAAGATCAAGTGCTCATCAGCTGTGACGCAGGCTACAAAGTGCTGAAGGTGCAGGGCCTGCCTGGGTGAAGGCCAGAGAAAACCCCAAGAGTTCCCCAGGGCAGATGGGCTGCTGGAACTTGGCAGAGTGCCAGCACAGTATTTCCTAGCTGCCACAAAAGCCTCCCAAATGTTCCAGAAATTCTAAAGCATGTGTCCCCGACTGTCTCTCACTTCTGGAAGTGACACAAAAGTCTTTTATCAGAGAATGGGCTGGCTTGGATTTAAAAAAAAAGGGGGGGGGGCTCTACAGCTCTCTAATCAGGGCTAACAACCTCAACACAGTTCATCAGGCTTATGGGGTTGGGTGGGGCCTGGGAAGGGAAATATAGGTTTCAAAGGTGACAGATAGGTACTCCTTACTTTTATACCTGAAGAAACTGTGGTTTTCCTACTTAGTTTTAAAGATTTATTTAAAAAAAAAAAAATTATCTCCTAGGTCTTAGTTGAAACCAGTGCTTGGCCTTTTTTTTTTTTTTTTAATGTTCTCTCGATGAGCCTAAAGTAGCTAAGCTAGAGGACCACTGCTCTCAAGGAATAGATCTCAGTGAAAAGTCTCTGGACCAGCAGTATCGGCATCACTTGGGAACTTGTTAGAAATGCTAATTCTTGTGGGTGTGGTGGCGCACACCTGTAATCCCAGCAGCTTGGGAGGCTGAGGCAGGAGGATCCAGAGTTCAAAGCCAACTTCAGCAAAAGCCAGGCGCTAAGCAACTCAGTGAGATCTTGTCACTAAATAAAATACAAAATAGGGCTGGGGATGTGGCTCAGTAGTTGAGTGCCCCTGAGTTCAATCCCTGGTTACCTATTTCCAAATGCTAATTCTTGGATGGGTGAGACCCACTGAACCAGAATTTCTGAGGACATGGGCCAGCAGTCTGTTATAATAAGCCCTCCAGGTGGTGCTGAGACCTCTTGCTCAAGTTTTAGAACCAGTGCTCTGGAAAAAGAGTCAAGGCTAAATTTTTCCTTCAGAGGCAATTGCCCAAGCCCCTCTTGTGCATAGCCCTTGCCTCTCCTTATCTTCAAACTTGACCTTGGAGACTTGGGTGGAAAATCCCAGTTAAGGACAGTGAGTTTTGGAATTTGATTTAGTTTTTCTGGGAAATAACAACTGACCCCACCCCTTCCTTGTTCCCATTCCCTTCTTTGGTTTCTTTCCAGGATAATGTGGAGATGGACACATTCCAGATCGAGTGTCTGAAGGATGGGACATGGAGTAACAAGATTCCCACCTGTAAAAGTAAGAAAACCAAATGACTTGAATATAAGGATAATGAATTCCTTTCTGTTGTTGGGATCAGAGCAAAAATCATGCAGAGGTGACAGCCTGGCAGGAAGTTTCTAAGAGGGATGGGTGACAGACACATGGAGAAGACACAGACAGTATTAATGCCCCTTTCAGCAGCAAGACTTTAGCATCCCCAAACAAACATTTTTTGTGGGCCCCAGTTCACTTTCCAAACACTAATTTTACCTCAACCTGCAGACAGGTTGCCAGATTTGCTAGAGGAATACATGTCTCCAGGTCTAAAGCCAGCTCTAGCAATTGCTAATTCAGGAAACCCGTGTGGTACAGGTTTCCAGAGCTCAGTAAGCATGCTAATCTCTCTATAGCCATCACCACGTCCACTAACTCTTCTGGATTGGTTTGAAGCTGTGGAGAAATGACTGTGGGGTCAGCGTAGTGGACCTGGGTGAAGCAGGGAACACAGAACTTCACTGACTTTTGGGATCCAGAGTTCTTGCAGTGTCTTTGAGCCTGACCTATTCTGTGATTATGAACAAGATCATTTACCTAAACTTTACAATAAAGATTTTGGATTAGCAGAACATATGCAGTAGTTCTAAAATAATATAGTCCATATAAATCATCTATTGGGTTTTGTAAAAATACAGATTTCCAAACGCTAGCACTCTCCCTCCTCATCCAGGTGATTTCAATACAAGAGTTATAAGGACAGCAATTTTAGAAACTTAGGTATGGCAAAACAGTAATGAGAAGAGGCACAATGACAGAAAGAGTCAGGAAGGAAGGAAGGAGGGTAGGGGTTTGCTTTAGAATACAGAAATGAGAAGTCAAGAATTGATATTGGAGCCGGGCATGATGGCACATGCCTGTAATCCCAGTGGCTAGGAAGACTGAAGCAGGAAGATCGAGAGTTCAAAGCCAACCTCAGAAAAAGCGAGGCGCTCAACAACTCAGTGAGACCCTGTCTCCAAATAAAATACAAAATAGGGCTGGGGACGTGGCTCAGTGGTTGAGTGCCCCTGAGTTCAATCCCCGGTACCATCTCCCCGCCCCACACTCCCCATCCCCCCGGCAAAAAAAAAAAAAAAAATTGGGAGTTGTTCTCATCCATCCACATTCCAGGAGTGCTATCCTCTTCTTTTCTCTTAAATGGCTCCCATCCAGTAGGAAGACGGGTCTCTTCCCACTGCCCTTAGGGAGCGCTTGCAGGCAGGAGGGCTTCTGGAGGCAAAAGCCAGGTGGAACTGAAAGCAGAATGTGCTTGTTTTCTTTTTCATATGGTGACACTGCTGCAATCAGGTCCCATTGTGGGAAAAGAGGGGCATCTTATGACTTCAACAGAGTTTCAGCAGACATTTATTGGATGCCTAGGCGCTGAGTTCAATCCAGAATTCAGAAAGAAAAGTCAAAGTCTAGACAGGACGGGACTCAACTGCTCCTCTAGTAGTGCTGTGACTGGATCCTGAGCCAGTCACTCAGCAAGACAAAGCCAGGGTCATTTTGAAGAAGGTAAAGGAGGATTTGAGATATTCAGAATCTGGCTCTGGGGTTGGAAAATTCCAGATTTAAAATGCAGATTCTACTATTTGAGTATTCCTCTGCAATTTACTCATTTTCTGTTGGCCTCAGTCTCCTTCCCTCAAGGTTACGATGAGGACTAACTGGTTTTACATATATATACACCATACCTGTAGAGTGCCGAGAATAAGCAAAAGCTTAATAAAAGCTTATATTTTCTAAACCCCAGCATCACCCCCAACTACCAAGAGGTTTGTTGTCTCTCATTCACACTTTTGGAAAGTAGGAAACATTATTAACATTTTTTCCTGATGAAACACACACACTGTGTTGTAATGAAAGCATTGATAGAGTAAGGCACTACTGTATTAGCACTCTTTTATTTGACTTATGTGAGAATGCAACAGAATACCTTGTCATTTTGCACTCAAGAGCAAGCTGGATTAGGACTAGGAGAGCTCCCATTCAGATGCACCCAGCATCTTTGCCTACTCAGTACTTACTGTTGGGCGTTTCTCTGTACCATGTACTATGCTAGATTCTAGGGAAGATGCAAAGACAAGACTGAGGGATTAAAAGTCTCTGGGATGGTAGGAGAAGGGGCTGGGGACAAACAAGAAGTGTGCAGTCTGTGGTAAAGAAAGGTGCACCAGAACAGGAAGTGGGAATTATGGATGGTTGTCCAGGCCCTGCCTCCACTTCACTGTGATGACAAGTCCTGCTATTCTCTGAATGCTGTCAGTCAAATGAGGGTTTGGACCAGATGAATGCAAATCTCCCTGCAGAGAAAGATTCTATAATCCTTAGGAGCCAGCAAGTATGATTGCAAATTCTCAGAAAGGTACAAATTCAGCAACCCCAAACTCTCCTTCACACTGGCTGTCCCTAAATCTGCATTCTTAATCAATTCTGATGGAATGGTTTCTGTATTTCCTGCAAGAACTGTTTCTGCTTTGCTTGCTAACTTTTCTCTCTCTCTCTCTCTCTCTCTCTCTCTTCTTTCTCTTTTTCTCTTCCTCTCTCTGCTTCCTTTCTGTGCGTCTCCTGGTCCCACTTTGACTTCACCATGGTGACAGAAAGCGAGATCGATTTGGAGAGCGAACCTGAGTCAGAGCAAGTGACAGAGTGAATGACAAGAACCCCACACAGTGCAGACATCCAGGAATGGATCACTCACAAAGACCCCCGGGTCCCAGAGCTGCTCCACCCCTCCCCCACCCACCAACACTCCACTGCCCATTTCAGTGTGGATTAGGATGGAGGCTGAGAGCAGCCACACAGCCCCAGCAGTGAAGCTGCTGCGCATATGAGAATAAATTGGTCACGGTTCAAAATTACTCCAGAAAATGATGAAAAGACAGTGAACTTTTTTTTTTTTTTTTTTTTTTTTAGGATGTATAGGTGGATTGTGTTTTTCTCAAAGGAAAAATTCCTTCCGTTCTAGAAACACAAGACTTAATACCCAATCATGTGGCCCGTGGTCAGCCAGATCAAAGTGGGCACTGGTTTCTAGTCTGGTCCACATTTCAAGTTCAAATAGGCCAGAATTCCAGTTACTTTATGACATTAAACTTTTTATCTATTGTTACTTTTTTAACCATGAGTAGGTAAAATGAATAATAACTCATAATGGTACACATTTTGAGAATCTGGATATTTTCTCATTCACAGAAGTATCCCTTCCACCCATACTTCATACAGCACTGAAATTCCATCATTAGAGGTACTTTCCCCTGGGGATTACAAGTTATGTGTTTCCTAAAATCCACTGATAACTTCAAAACACAGGAATTGCTCATGAAGCAATGGTCCTCAGCTCTGGGACCACAGATATCACTAGGTCATAAACAGTGATGAAGAAAGGGCTGAGGATCCGCAGCCTGGACAGGTCTGGACACAAATATCATTAAAGGGTGCTAATGCATTAGAGGGTGGCTACCCAATAAATTTTAAGATTAAGTGGCCACTTGGTGAATACAGAACCCTCCAAGTGTGGACATTGAACAATCTGGAGGCTGGGGTATCATCCTAGGGTAGAGACATGCCTGAAAGAGGAGATAGGCTGGCTACGAAAGACAAGTGCTAGATGAATGAATGCTCATGAACTCACAAAGTATTAACAGACTTCATACTCAGTGTAATAGAATCACAATTTAAGAGGAAGAGTTGATATGTACCCAAATAATCGCAAAATCAGAGAACATAAGCTCAAGCCATCAGAGAGCGATGGATAAAGAATTCCAGAACAAGATAGCTGCCCTATCCAGTTAGAAGGATTTAAAAAGGCTTTCAAGAAGAAGTAGCGTTCGACCACAGGGTGCATCCCAGGCAGCAGGGTGGCACAAGCGAGCCATGGAAGGGGAGGCAGCATGGGAGAAAGCAGAAGTGGTGACACTGGAAGGTGGGTGCACTGAGGGAGGGAAGAAGTTGAGGCTGGGACGGGGGCTGGAGCCTCATCCCTGGACTGAGTGCCAGGGTGAGCTAATTATGTGAAGTTCCCAGGAAGTCCCCAGGTTGTGGTAAAGATGCTCAGAAGTATCTGCAGGCCAAGAAAGGTGTATCTGGAGGAAAATAAACAGCAGCAAGAGATGACAGTGGAGACAGGATGTAGGGTAATGTCACCCACGCCAGAGAACGGTGAGCAAGGAAATGGGAGAGAGAAGTGTGTTTTGATTCCAGGGTGTGGAATTGGTCAGAGAAAGACTCAAGGGGACTCTTTGTAAAGCAAAGATGGACCAACTGAGGATGCAGGATCTGACACCTGCTGGTTGTGCCAGGCAGAGTTCCTCAGGGACCTTGTGAGGAGAAGTTGCCTCGCGGTCCCAGAGACATGGCTTGTGACCTATCATTGTACACCTAGGAAGAAAAGTGTGCCCTTTCATCACTCACTAGCTGACATGACCCTCTCTTTTCCAATGTTTGTGGCCCCCTCTCTCTGGTTGTAGGATCAGTTCTATCAGTGGGCAGAGCTGCTTCTCTG
This sequence comes from Sciurus vulgaris, assembly GCF_902686455.1. Taxonomy (NCBI): domain Eukaryota; kingdom Metazoa; phylum Chordata; class Mammalia; order Rodentia; family Sciuridae; genus Sciurus; species Sciurus vulgaris. The sequence continues at coordinate 86,203,480 of NC_136470.1, forward strand.
GAGTGAAGTGAAAGTAGCCCCTCTACCCAGAAAATATCTCCCCACCAGCACCAGCCACACAAGCCCAAGGATAGCCCTAGAATTCCTCCCCTAGGAGCCAGGTAGTTAGGTCTTGATGATGCTGTAAGGAATTGCCAGAAAGTTAAGGGAGACAAGAGTGATCTCAACATCTAGGTACCTGTCAATGGCACTTCCTAAAGAGGAGGGAAAGTTCACTTTGAGCCTCAGCAAAAAAATAAATTTAAAACTATTTGTGATTTTAAATAATAAATATTACTACCTCTTATTATCCTGGTGTTAACCTTCACACATTTATCTCACAAACTATAACAACGTTTCTACTTTTGGGTGATCAAAAGAAAGTAGAAATGATTTGTCCAAGGGGACTGGAGGCCATTTTTTTGTTCTTTATTTGCCCCCTTGTGGATAAGAAGGACACCCATTTATTCTCTTCCTTCATCCCTTTCCTCAAACCTGGAATCATACATATTTTAAGTTAGATAACGCCCTAGTCAACTTTAAAAGATGAATATGAAGCCCTGAAGTTAAAATCACAAAGTCTGACTAGCTCCACTCTGTTCCCCAAGGTGAACAGGTGATATTTAGGAGGAGGTAGAACTTTGGAAATTTCAGCAGGATTCTGGAAATATTGATAAAAAATTTTTACTACTCTCCAGTTAGTATCCAACATAGGCCATTTAACTGGAAAACAATCCTGAGGGAGTATCAATACTATTTGCTAAAAGATCACTGACTTTAAGAGCTCATTCTCTGTCAGAGTGACTCTGACAGTCACTCACTGGGGTCACTTTAGAAGAGCCAAGTCTTCTCTCTGGGCTTATGGGCAAAACAAAAAAGATATTCTAGATTGCTCCCATCAAACTCCTGCTACACCAGACTCCTTTCCAACTGTAAAACTCTATGATTCCTCTAGGCTTCTTCAACTTTGGCATGGTTTGTTATGCCAAATATGAAGATTTCCTAAGAAATTAGCAGCATTGTTTAAAGGAGTCCCCTGAGAAGATGTTGATGAATTGGGTTCTCAGCCTCTGATGTGGCCATGAAGAGATGCCCTGAATCTGAGCTGACTCATGCTGAGCTTCTTCAGTGCCAGCAAATCCTCTAAGACCTGGCAGGACTCATGAACTCCCCAAAGACCATCTCTGAGAAGCAGGCATCTTTGGTCACGTCCTATACTTGTGACTACAACCAGCCCCAATATCCAGCCACCAAAAACTGGAGAAAATTGGAGACCAAGATTTGATTCACCCCGACCCTCTCCTGCTTTCTGTGGCCAAGCAAGATGCCTCTAGAAAGCCAGCAGGGTGGGGCTGTGTACTGATGCAGGAACTGGGTTTTTTATTTGTTTGGTTGTGTGTGTGTGTGTGTGTGTGTGTGTGTGTGTGTGTGTACCAAGCTCCAATATGAGCACATTAACTGATCTTAGTCAGCCTGTGGTTGGGACTGGAAGAATGGAAGATTATTTGGATCAGGTCAGCCAGAATTTTCAAACTGAGCATGGGCTTCGTGCTCGGGCAAAATTAGCAGAAAGAATTTCACAATAGAACTGGAAGTCAAGGAAAGAGGTTATAGTAGGAAAAAGACGGGTCGCCTTAAATCTCAGCAGACTTGTCTCTGCCCTGAAATTGACACCAGAGCAGGTGAGTTGATTATAGAGTAATGTCATGATGGAAAGACCCCAAAAGTCGGGGTGCTGAGAGCTGCAGAGTTTGAACCCTATACAATTCTAGGGGCATCTTTGACTATAACTTTGCTCTCTGGAGTTGTGCTCATTGCATAACCTGCACATCTGTATAAGACAAATCCAACAGATGGGACCAAGAGGAAGAGCAAAAGATTGTTAAGGGGTCTCCCTTCTTCTCTCTCAGTTGTAGACTGCGGAGCCCCAACAGAGCTGGAACATGGACTGGTCACCTTTTTCACAAGGAACAACCTCACCACATACAAATCTGAGATCAGATACTCCTGCCAGCAGCCCTATTACAAGATGCTTCACAACATCACAGGTGAGCCCTCCATACTAAACTCTCCCTACTCCCATCTCACCCTCTCTGGGCCTTAGGGCAGGTTGGGAGATGAAACAGCTCTATAAGAAGGTTCTCATAGGTATGGAGTGCCTCACAATGCAAAAATTGTCCTCTCACACATCACCTCATCTGGTTCTCATGTGTGAACTCCTGTAATTGTGTTCATTTAAAGATGCAGAGAGTGAGTCTCAGGACCAACACCCCACCCTTTTTTCTTCTTCTCATTTTAAATCTAGCCCCAATTTTACCAATGAATAGATCTTGTTGGTGAAGCATGAAGGAGTCATGTAGAATACAACAAAGGGAAGATATGAGAACCTAAAGAAAGCCTGAGCAAAGTGAATTGCTTCAGGTTGCCTGAGGCTGAGCTGAAGTTTCCAGAAAATGGCCAGCATTGCTACTTCAGCCAGTCTCTGCCTTGGTTTCAGGCTGAGTATAACATGTGACCAAACCAGAGCCATTTGGCAGGCCTGGTAGGAATCTTCTTTCAAAGGCCTATTCCTATACTATGCACAGGGTCCAGGTGGAGTGGGGAATGAGGAGCAGATCCATCTGTCTCACCAGGTATCCCTGGTGCATGCCCTGACCAAGACTCCAACACAGTTGTAGGTGTCCCAGTCCAGTCATCATCCACACCACCTGAGGGGCTCCTGACTGCCCCAGAGGTCTGGCAGAAACACAACAGGCAAAGGCTGAAGGGCCAGCAGTGGCCAATCCACTGGTCACAGTGAAGGTTTGGGAAGAACTGGAAAGAGAATTACGTGGAGCTGTATCCCACCTCACCCTAGAGTGAGTCTTCGAGTCACCCTAACACCCTTGCGCATTTCACAGTCCTAGCAGAAAAGAGAACCTCTCAGAGATTGAAAGGCCCATCTTCCCCACCTCTGTGGAAAATGAGCACTAAGAAAACTCTCCTAATTTCTCTATGTCTCCAAGCCTTCACTTTTCAACAAGGAATAGTGATATTGCTCACAGAGCTACTGTGAGACTCAAATGAGAAGGTGGACACAAATGTGGTTTACTAAAGAGTTTAAGCGCTGAGGGGCATGTGTGCTGCAGAGAGCTGTGTGAACCAAGGTCACTGTGACTAATGAGAAGGAGAAACCTGCCAAGGGATGGACAGCACAGGGCGAGGAGGAGAGCAGCCTCAAGCAGGCAGGAGTCAGACTGCACAGAGTGTTGGACACCCTGCTGAAGAGCGTGGTGTTTATTTTTGAGGACGGTGAGGATTCACTGGTAATTTTGAACTGTGGTTAGATTCCCATTTCAGAAAGATCCTGTGCGTTGCAAAGAGGACTGGCTCAGGGAGGCAATTTGAAAGAATTTTTGCAATAATCCACATTAGAGGAATTAAGAATCCAAACTTATTTTCCATGTGCTGATTGTCAATCATTTGCTTTCTCTTCTCCACCCTTTTTCACTCATCCAGGAATGTATACCTGCTCTGCTCAAGGGGTCTGGACAAATGAATTACTGGGAAGAAGCCTGCCCACCTGCCTTCCAGGTACCTTATCCTCCAAGTCTTCTGCCTTGAAGTCTCCCATTCAAAGCCCTAGGGTCAGGTGTCCTGGTTGTTAGCAGAGAGTTGAGAGGGAAGATGTTTTGATTTTTTTAAGAGATGTCTTCAGAAGGTTAAAGGTCAGAGAAGCTTAGTCTCACACCTCAAACTAACCAGCCTCTGTACTCAGCCTGGTGTGTTGTGCCTGGAGCCTCCTGGAGCCTTTCTGTCCAGTTCCACTCCATTCCCACCAGGCGTTTTCATCCAACACGAATTGTGTATGTGGCCCTGGTGTCGTGCCAGAGAAGAGAGCTGGCTCCCTGTCCTCAAGCACTCACCAGTCTCAAATAAGAAACAACTGTAGGACAGAATAAGAAGTTCTTAAAGAACAATACATGAAAGTCTTTTTGATTTCTGCCTTCCCTGTTTTATCTGCAGACCCCACTTTAAAATGGAAAGAGAATTTTGTGGCAATAGGAAGTGTCACTGTGCATATAGTTTTGGGGGATATTTTCTTTAGCATTAAAAGTATAGATGATTTGCATTTCAAGCAAAATGCATATTATTTAAATAAACTTTAGAAAATTATAGCCCCAAAATGCACATGGTAGGGATAAAAGGATAACTCACAAAAATTAAATTTAATATTTATTACACAGTAATTTATACATTTTTAATTTTTAAAAAAAATCAAGAATAGCAGTAATTAAGTGATACATCGTTCCAGACAGCATTAAAGAACATTGAAAATTAATTGTAGTTCCTGATTCCATATGCACATTTGCATGAACAGCAGGAGTTCTGGAGTATGCTGAAGCCAGGAGTAGCTTTTGTTTTTCCCTGATTTACAAAGCTGGGTACACTAAGAGTATTATGTAAATGGCACACATTCACCCTGTAGGCTTCTAGATGTTAGGTTAGATGTTAAAAAGGAAGGCACAGGAGTTCTCTGCCATTGATCCCATGAAATGAAGACCATGTCAGCATTCGAGAGTCAGTTCTCAGCCATCACAGGTGCAATGGCATCCCAGAGAAGGACAAATTGACTACACTTGGTTATAGGCATGAAATGGAGAGGTGAGGACCGAAAAGAAGACTTCACGTAAGAGGTCTTTATGCCCAAGAAAGAACCTGTGAAGAGGGGAATAAGAAAGGTCATCATGGTCGCATTCCACTGATCCCACTCACCTCAGTTTGGCTTGGCCATGAACATACCCAAGGACTCCAGGTGGCGAAGCCTCAAAGAAGAGAATAGTGGAGTTGTGGCAAACTGGTGGTTCAGTTTTCTCTTTTGCTAAAAGACTAACGTCAGACAAAGAAAACTAGGGGTGATTTCATCCTGGGAGGCCATGTTGCAACAGCTAGAAAGGAAATGCACTGGGCTAGGAGTCAGAGGCCTGGGGCCACTCATGTGCTGCTGCTTCCTAACTATAATCCTTAGTGAGTAATCTCACCTCTCTAGGACTGGGATTCCACACCTCAGAAGTAAGGGAGCCACACATTCTGCCAGATTCACCACATTATATGACTCGGAATGATTATCCCTCTTTATGTTTAACACAAAGCATCTAGGATACAATGAGTCATGGAATTTTTTTTTAACATCTAGAGTTTGGCAGAACTATGATGTACCATTGGACCAGGCCAGAAATTTCCAAATTCTTTCCTCCCAAAATACTGAAATGGAACTGTGATGCAAACCAGGAGGGAGAAGGCCATTTTACCTAGCATCGTATTTCTTTCATGGGGACTGCTAAGCAAATATGAGTTGCCCCTTTGTTTCACAAATAAAACTTAGAAAAGTAAGGATCAGAATGGTATAATGATTTGTGCAAGGTTACCTCCAGAGAATGAGGAGCAGAACTGGAGGATGAACTTGAGACTTTTGATGTCAACACAAGCAATGTTGATTCCTCTTTGAGTCAGTCATTTTTATGCCATCCTCATACACTCAGAGTCCTAGAGTATCAGCTTTTTATTTAAGGGCCCTTCTTCAGTACCTACTGTCTTAAATAGTCCAAATCTGGCTTTAGCACAGCTGAAGCTATACCTCTGTCCCAGAAAAGACAGGAAGGAGAATGGCAACAGCCAAAAAGACCCTACTTCAGCTGGGTGCAGTGGCATGCCCTGTAGTTCCAGCTACCCACAGGTTCAAGGCAGAAGTATTGTTTGAGCCCAGTAGTCTGGGGCCAGCCTGGATAACATGGCAAGACTCCATCTAAAAAATAAAAACCCAAAACCAAAAATGACCCCACTTCAATGAGCTCTCCCAAAGAATTGTGTCATTCAACCTCATGAAAAGACAAGAGCATATCAAAAAGAAAAAAGAAGCTGGAATCAGGAGAAATGGGTTCCACTTCTTTCTCTACCAATAATGATTTTGAGTAAATTACTTGCCTTTTCTAACCCTCTATTCTCCATCTGTAAATTAGCTATCCTCTGAGGTTGCTCTGATTCTGATCTTCTTTGACCTGTGGTATGCCACCAGGACCTTCTTTGGAGGAAGATACCATTCAGTGCTGGCCATGGGCTTTGTAGTGACCATGAATTGAGTCACAGAAGTGTGCCTTAACAGATAAGGGCCTTTCAGCACTAAAAGAATAGACCTGCCTTGAGATGTCACCTTGTACACTGCTGCTTCCAATAGGAGGCTAGCCCTCAACTTTGAAGGCCAGGTCACAGAGAGTTACAAGGTCCCATCCACATCTGACCTGGAGTGAATGGCAGGGTGCTCCACCATCAAACAAGATGCATCAGGAAGAGCATCCAAAGAACATTAGGTTGTTGAAAACCTTCCCTCTTAAAGTTGCAAAGAAAACTCAAATGTCCCTTGGTCTCTAAAGGATTGTTGAGCGTATCCAGGACCAAGGAGTATAGCCTGGCCATTTGTAACCAGAAGGAGACCTCCACACACCAGGCCTACCTCCCAGATACAAGCACCCTGCCCATGTGTGCTTGTTCTTAGCCAGTGGGAGGGCTGGTACTGAAGACCCTCTGCTCCTGAGCCAGGGGCATTTGGCTGCAGGAGGCCGGTGGTGCATGTGCATGCTCTGCTCGGGGTGCAACTCAGTGGAATGAAGTTTGCTCAGACCTTTCTCCTTCCCTTGAAGGTACTACAGGGCTCCTGGGTGCAATGATGTGTGGTCCTAAACAGGGCCCATGCATCATTGCTTGTGGATTATGCCACTTTTCCCCTACATATTATGTCCTGAGACTTAACCACAGGCATTAATGGGTCCTTTGTCAGAAAAGAAAAGATTTGTGAGTTCAGTCTAGGGTCTTAATGTGTAGCACTGTCTTAAGAATCCAGTTAAGACCCTGCTACTCAATTTGATAATCATGTCATCTTGGGATAGTCTCTTAACCTCTCTTCAGTCATAAAAACTGGGGGTTGTAAGGGAAAATCAAATAAAAATCAAAGAAATTTGGAATTTAAAAATCCTTGGAGATCATCTTGACGGACTATTTAATTTGGCAAATCAAAAACTAAAATTAAGAGAGGAAAAGTTCTGACTCAAAATCACATGGAAAATAGAAAAACTAGGTCAAGTCTCCAAGTATGTTGGTACCCAGTCCAGAAACTGCTGTAGCCTGCTAGATTGTCTTTTATGTTCCTTCCATTTCTCTGTGCTCATGAACATGGAGAGAAAACCTCCAGAAGTTCTCTGAGTTCCCATAGTATGAACAACTTCTGGGAACCACTGGGTTGCCATCTTCATGGGAAATGGGTCATCCTATAGAGATCTAGACACAAACTGTCTTAGGACAGAGCTCTCCCAGATTAGCATGACTCAGATACGTTAGGGTCCCATGGTGGCATAATCCACAAGGGGTGAGATGTGAATTTCTCTTAGTGGCTCTTTTCAAATGGTTGTCTTAACCAGTCTCTGTCTCTTGTCCCTACTCCCTCCTTCTCCTTACAGTGTGTGGTCAGCCCTCACGCTCACTGCCAAATCTGGTCAAGCGAATCATTGGAGGCCGGAATGCTGAGCCTGGCCTCTTTCCATGGCAGGCCCTAATAGTGGTGGAGGATACCTCAAGGGTGCCAAATGACAAGTGGTTCGGGAGTGGAGCACTACTCTCTGAGTCCTGGATTCTCACAGCAGCTCATGTGCTGCGCTCACAGCGCAGAGACAACACCGTGATTCCGGTCTCCAAGGAGCATGTCACTGTCTACCTGGGCCTGCATGATGTTCGGGACAAATCAGGAGCTGTCAACAGCTCAGCTTCCAGAGTGGTACTCCACCCAGACTTCAACATCCAGAACTACAATCATGACATAGCTCTGGTGCAGCTGCAGGAGCCCGTGCCCCTGGGACCCCACGTCATGCCTATCTGCCTGCCAAGGCCTGAGCCCGAAGGCCCAGCTCCCCACGTGCTGGGCCTGGTGGCCGGCTGGGGCATCTCCAATCCCAATGTGACAGTGGATGAGATCATCAGCAGTGGCACGCGAACCTTGTCAGATGTCCTGCAGTATGTCAAGTTACCAGTGGTGCCACACGCTGAGTGCAAAGCCAGCTATGAGTCCCGCTCAGGCAACTACAGCGTCACAGAGAACATGTTCTGTGCTGGCTACTATGAGGGTGGCAAGGACACATGCCTTGGAGATAGTGGTGGGGCCTTTGTCATCCTTGATGACTTGAGCCAGCACTGGGTGGCCCAAGGCCTTGTGTCCTGGGGGGGCCCTGAAGAATGTGGTAGCAAGCAAGTATATGGAGTCTACACAAAGGTCTCCAACTATGTGGACTGGGTGTGGGAGCAAATGGGCTCCCCACAGGGTTTGGGAGAGCTCCAGGTGGAGCGGTGAGCTGACTTACTTCCTCAGGGTCTGTCTACCCGCCCCAGCTCAAGTGAGGCTACACCACACACCTCCGGCAGCACACTCCATGTTACTTACCAGACCAAATAGAATGGAATACACTGACCTAGTGGGGCACTCATCCTCCTAAGACAGCCCCCAGGACCCTGAGAGGCAGCAGTGTGGTGTGTAAGGAAAAGGTTCTAGGCAAGAGACTAGGGTCCATGACCATGGCCAATTCCATTGCCCTCACTGATCTTCACTCTCTCCAGTAATACAACAGGGGAAGCTGAACCAGAAGACCAATCTAGCACTCCTCTCTGAGCAAGCTTTATGCCAGTGGCCTTTATTCACTCCTAATCATATATCAAATCCATTGGCCCACTGTTGGTGTATGTGAGCTTGATTATTAGGAAATGACTCCTTGCATTGAACTTAACTCTGCATTCATATATTGACCCAGCTCTGCACTCTGGGCCTATATCAAATCTAGTCCCTCCTCTAGGAGAAAACCATTCAGGTTTGGGGGACAGATATCAGAGCCTGAGGGGCCTTTTTGTATAATAACTTGGAGCACTTTTGCTCCTAGGGTTCCTGTCCAAACTTCTTGCAGTTCAAACATTCCCCTTTAAAGAAATGTCAAAGGACAAAGAGAAAACTGGTGACTAGGGAGGACAATAGCAGGGGGACTTTCCCCAAGCTTCTAAAATTCCTACTTTTGGCACAGGACAGCATCTGGGCCCATATGCCACTCTTGAATACCAGCTGACACCACAAGCTATCAATACCTATCACTCCAGACAAGCATGAAGTAACCTTCCAGCCCTGAAATGGGTCATCTGAAAAGACTATGAGCCCCAAGCACAAATGTGGAGACTTGGCTGTTACTTGGGAAAAGAGAAGATGCACACTGCATCCCACTGAGCTTCTGGACAGGAAAAAAAGAAGAAAGGGTGAACTCAGGACTCCAGGAGTCACCCACATCCTGCTCTATAACCATGGGACCTGAGCTTAGCAGAGATTCCACCCAGCAGGACATTCAGAGGGATCCAGTCCTTTGTTTTCCAGGGACCAGAGGTCAAGGGAAGCAGAGACTCATTTGTGACAGGGGAGAGACATGAATCCTGGGTTCTATCCCCATCTCTGTCCCCAACTGGCTATATAACCTTTGATAAATCATATTCCTTTGAGCCTCAGTTTCCCTAACTGTAAAAGGAAGTCATAGAGCCTCTTAGGTTCTTTCCATCTCTTACATTCAGCACTTCTCTGATTACCAGCAGTCTCCCCCGGCTGTCACAGGCTGATTGTTCATTCCTCCTTCTCAGAGCTCTTTTTCCCGGGAATCTTCATCAGACAAATGCAACCAGAGAACAATTGGGAAATGTCCACTTTTCCCATAGTTCATTGAAACACACTCCCATACCTAGGAATGGTGCATGTAGAGGATGCTATATTTTGTATATTTAATGTCATATGCTTTGCAACTCTGTAAGGGGGCCTCTGCACTCTGTCTCAGCGGTCAGGGGTCCGAAGTGGAAATAAACCCTCTGTGGATAACCAATAACCTTAGTTTGGGAGTTTTGTTATTTGTTGAAGTGTGACCATTTGTTTGACTTTCTAAATTGGCCCCCTCATTAAGCCAAAATCTGCATCTGGGAGTCACCCAAGAAGGTGTCGAAGAGAGGACTTTGTTTTTACTATGTTCCCTTCTCAGAGGCTGAACACTCTTCCATTTAAGTGCCTGTCATTTGAATCCTTGACTTCAAAGAGTTCACGCTAGCACCCGAGAAAAAGTTATGTTTATTTACGTCTTAAACAAGAAAAAGGAGTTGGATGTCGTAAGAGAAATTGCTATTTAAGTATCATGGGAACTTAATTAAAGGAGTGTGTAATTTCATACAGCTAGAGGGGATCAGAATGGCTTTGCAGAGACTTCAAAGATGCATTTGGAGATGGGGGGGAAGGAGCAGAGTGAACACAGTTATCAAAACAGGAAAGCAGGCCATGATTGGAGTGGAAGCAGTAGGCACTGGGAGAGATGAAAGAATCTAAAAACTGTCCTCTCACTCTGTCCTGTAAGAAGGGACTTTCTAAGTTTGGAGTACATCAGAATTATAGGGGCGGGTGCTTGTTAGGAATGCAGATTCCCGGGTCTCACCCACTGGAAATTGAGAATCTGGCAGGTCTGAGAGCAGGCAGTGTGATGGGGAAAGTGGAGGGAAGGAGACTGAGCTAGAGTGAGTGGTTGGGAAGCTACTGAGACTGGCAAGAGATGGGGAGAACCCACCAGACCAAGGGACCGTGACAGTGCAGACATGGGACTGGAAGTTTAAATCCGTTTAAGTGTTTTTAGCAGCAGAAGTTGACTTAGGCATCTCTTGAGGTTGTGCAAGCTTGGGGGTACAGGGGGCCATGCAAATCAACCTGAGAGTGAGGGCTCTTCAGGGTACATATGCATGGCTTGCCATTGTTCTGAGCTTGTATCATGCTTTCACTGTTTGATATCATGCTTTTTACACTATTGAGAACTAAAAGAATCCTAAATTAGACTTCATGCTTTGTATGTTGCTAGTTTCAAGGGCTGTCAGATCTTGTGTTCTATTACATTTCTGATTTTTGTTTCCTTCTAGATATGTGGACTTTATGTTGTGCCATACTAGACACTGAGGTGCTATGGAGAACACGCTGGGACATGGAGTGGGATAGATGTGTTGGTCTGCCTCTCCTAGTGATTTAACACCAGCTTAGGGACTGAGTGGAGATGTGAGTTGAAGAAAAGAGAGGTCACAGAAATGTGGTGGGTACAGACATTAACAGAAGTCTGGATAACAAGCAGAGAAGTTTCATGAAGGCTGGTGGCCAGGGCTTAGCATCTCTAACTTTGAAGAGGTTAAGTAGGCAGTAAAGATCAGTGAATTCCAGAGAAGAGGGCAGATTTCAAGACACTGAGATGAAATTCATTAGCATGTAGGTGGACTGTGGCACAGAGGCAGAGGGTGTCACCTACTGGAAAGGTGCAGAAAGGAAAAAGGAACCAAGGGCTGAACAAGGCAGATACAAGCGTGGAGATCATAAAGAGATGCCCCAAGGAAGAAATAGACCAAAAGAAAGGACACCATAAAAGGAGGAAGGTAGAAAGGAGAAGAGAGAGAGAGGAAAAGAAAAAAAAAAGAGGGGTCCAAAATAAGAAGATTGTTTCAGAAGCCAGGGACAGGAAATTGTCAAGAAGGATGAAGAACTCAGTGGCATTGAAGGGCCAGGCAAAGGCCTTGGGATGGACGTTCCCCAGCACAGGCCCAGTCTCAATGGTCATCTCAGGAAGGATAGAGAGCAACCTCCAGTTGCATTATGTCTCTCTCCTGCTGTCCCTCCACCGGGGGTATCTCACTCCTCTGTTCCTCCAGCCTTTTCACTGGGTCTGAGAAGAGCCTTTAACACTTTCCTGAGAAGCAGGAAACTGTCCATGCATCCTTCTCAATTACATACAAAGTTATGCACTCAGCCCTCCAGGTTTTGGTTCCTTACAGCCTATGCAACTTTTTGTTTGTTTGTTTGTTTATTCTTACCACAATGCCTAACTCTGCAAATGGAAGTCTGTTTCTAGACTTTGGTTCTTGCTTTGCTCTTTCAAAGGCAAAAGCCTATCCATTCTTCCCCAACTGTAATGGGTGTCCCAGCTTCAATGGCTGGGGAACCACGGGACAAGGAGAATTCACTCCCAGGAGTGAAGAATACATCAAATCAAATTTCAGCAGTAACCTCTCATATCTCCACATATCACTGCTGAAGTTTCATTTATGGTCCCAGGGCCAGCCATGAGTATAGGCCTATTAAATAGTCAAATGACTGCTTTATTTTTAAGTTTGTGTAGTATATGGCACTTTCTTCTTCTAAATTCAGCTCCAAAGGAGAGGGAAGACTGGGTGTCCACCCCTCTGTGCAGAAGCTTGACTATGGGAAGGAGAAGAGAGACTGTGAAATGAAAGAGAAGAAAGAAAACAGAAGTTGGTTTTTAGGATGAAAATGCTTGACTGTGTTTTAGAGGCATAGGAGAAGCAGAAATGGAAAACACAGAAGCTGGGCCAGGTCCCCAGGAGATCCAGAGCACAAGATTGGTTAGGAAGAGAAGAAAGTTGACAGGAGGAGGACACAGGGAGGAGGATGGCCAAGGAACTCCCACCCAATGGACTCCTGAGCATCTGGTAGGAATGGGAACAGGACATTAGTGTGGGGCAGCTGAACCTGGGCACAGAGAATGATGCTGGGAGATGCTGGAGATTCAGTCAAGGTTGCAGCCTATTCATCTGTGATTTTTGTCAGGTTGTGTTGCACATGGATGTTTGTGAATTCAAGTCAGTGGAAGATAGGGGATGGAGCAGGCAGATACTCATTGTGGGGGCTTCAACCTCACAGGTTTCTCTGAGAAGAGGCCCCTGCAGTTGGAGCATGAAGTTTCTTTACAAGTCAGGACTTTCATTTCTAAATGACAGAAACACAACATAAATGGCATAAGAAGAAAAAGAGAGAGCATATAGTTTTCCATAATAAGAAGTTTCTTCAAATGGTCTCGATATGGTTAGTTCAAAGGGTTCAAACATTGGGAGACAATCTCTCTCTTCTCCCCTTGTTTCCAGTCCCACTTTCCTCCAGGTGAATAGCATTACTTTCAGCGGATTCTCCATGAAGTGATCACTGGCAGGTGTGGGCTTATGGCCAACAGCCAGCAATCCACCATAGAAAATGACTTTCTCTTTTTGTAGTATGTTTAGCAAAATTTTCAAGCTAGGCTTTCATTGGCCAAGGTCACATCCCATCTCTGCAACTACTGTGATCAGGGGATCCAGGGCTTTGATTAGTCACAATTCTTCTCCCTGAAACCAGAGATGAGGTCAGTACAACTCAGGCTACATAGGCCAAGAATGGACTCTGAAGAAAACTCATGGTCTATCATCAGAAGGGGCAATGGATATTGAGTCATCAAAAGTAACAGGTGTTCCTAACAGGGCGATCAGCTGGTAACCTGGTGATGGGCAAGATGGAGCCCAGAGTGTGATGTGTCCCTCCCTCCCTTGGCTGCAGTGTGTGGTCTGCCCAAGTTCTCCCGGAAGCTGTTGGCCAAGATCTTCAATGGACGCCCAGCCCAGAAGGGCACCACTCCCTGGATTGCCATGCTGTCTCATCCAAATGGGCAACCCTTCTGTGGGGGCACCCTTGTAGGTAAGGAGGAGTGGAAGGGGTGAAGGACCTAGGACAGGGTGACGGCTAAGGGACCTGATCTTCTTCCTGAAGGCCAACTAAGATCTCTTTGTTGAGAATTAATTACTGTGGTAGAAAGTCCTCTTAACAGGAACCAGCCAAACACCTCCTGAATCCTCCTTAGTCTCTGGCCCTAGAAGGGAATCAGACTATCAAACATGGATTACAATATAAGACACTTACCTTGGATCACAGGCAGTATATGACAGAGTTGTATGATTAGGAAGAACCAGGAAGCTCACCCTCAGAAAGTCAGGGAAGGTAGATTTATAAAAGCCTTGAATGCCACATTTAGAAATTTACAACAGATCCTGTGCACTGCTGCAGATTTATAAGCATGTTCTGGAAAGTTCTTTCTAGGGGCAATCTAGACTAAAAGGAGGGAGTCTAAAAGCCAGAAATTCAGTGTGGTAACTATTGCAATAGTGGAAAGATAAGTCATGAATCTCAAAGTAAGAAGTAAGGGTATGAGGGATGGAAATGAGGGTGGTGGATTACAAAGCACTGGAAGAGAAGATGGTCAGCTCTATAAAGGGTTGAATGTGGGTGGGAGTGAAAGCAAGGGTGGGGAAGGAGCAACTGGTGGCTTTCCCTGCTCAGTTTTGTCTGGATGTAGATGATCTCAGGTTCGTTCAGGTTCTTACCTCCAGGGATGGGTGAATTCACAAATGGGATATGTGAGCCCCCGCTTTAATTCCCATAAGAGCAAAGATGAATGATCTCACTCTATGGAGCCTTGATGAGACAGGAAGAGCAAGCAAATGTGTCAAAGAGAGGGAAGTAAGGCCAGCTGTGGCTGGGGGCCACCCAATGGGGAGCAGGGCTGGGAAGAAGACCGAGAAAGGGAGAAAAGGGAGAAAAGGGAGATAAACAGAGGGAGAGGGTCAGCAGTAGAGAAGATTAAGAGACAGAAAGATACAGAGGACATAGGAGAGACCTAGGAAATAAGAGAAAGGAGACTGGGGAGTGAATAAGAGAAATTAAAAGCCTCAATACAAGAAGAGGACAGACTGGTAGGATGTGAGATACCCAAGGGAGAGGAGAAATCATGAAAGAAGAAAGGGAGGGTAGACCCCCACATGCAGAGACAGAAGAGAGGAGAGCTGGTGAGGAAGAGTGACAGGCCAGCTGAAGCCAGGCAAGGCTGCTTGTCAGATATTCCCGATTTTGTTAATTTTGTTAGAAGGCAAGTAAAAGAAATGGATTATGTGACCGCTGTTCTAAACTTAAGTTGGTTTTTTAAAACCTCAAGTGTTTAAATCAACAGTGTTCTTGAATTTATTCCCTACAACTCATGTGTGAGAGTTGTTTGAAGTTCACTTCTCTACCCTCAGCCAAGAGCTCCCTCACACTTCACTCCCCCCAGAGCTCTCCCCGTCTAGAATCTCTTTCCTCTGTTCTTCAGTCTTATGGAGGGAGTGAGAGGCAGAAGAGGGCAGAGGAGCCCAGAAGGGAGTTGAAGGACAAAGCACAGTCTCGATGCCCACACAGAGGCTGGGCAGAGGGACTGGCAGAGCTGGAGAGCGAGGCCATGCAGACTGGTCAGTGCAAAATGCTGGTCTCATCAAAATAGCCTGGAGTCCCAGTTTGAGGCAGGCTCCCTTAACCTGGGCACATTAGCCAAATTTACGTGCCTGCAAACTCAACCCAGCAGCTCCTGACCATGGACAGCAGACAAGAATTAGAGGGGAAAAAGGGTGGCCTTGGGGAGCTCTATTTAGAACCAGGGGCCAGAGCACATAGCTGCTTCTGAGAGGAGAGGGGAGCCTGCAGTCTGCTCCAGAAAAGCACCTCTGCCCTTGACCTTGAACTCTACCCTAATAACCCTGACCCTGACCCCTCTTTCTGCTTGACTCATCCTGAGTATGCTGAGTTCAGCTACTTACGGGCTTGTCATCTGTCCCACTCAGAGGATAGCCTGGCCTATATTAAACAAAGGTCAGAAATATGTCTGTCCAGAGTAAGAAGATAGTTGAGACATAAGAAATACATTAAGCTGAACACCAGGAGACCCAGGGCCACTAACATTGCTGGTGACCCTGACCACACTGTTCTCTTCCAGGTCTCAGGGTCCATGACTGTAAAGGGGAGGCTTTGGTCTAAACAGTGGTTCTCACCCTGTTGTAGCAGAATACCCTGAAGGAACCTTTAAACCATGTCTGCACCTGGGCCCCCCCTCATAACTTTAATGGATGCAGAACCAAGTACCAAATCATTTTCTGTTCTGATTCCCCTGGTAATTTCAGTGTGAAACCATGCTGCTAGCTCCCGACCATTCTATTCAGACTTTAATGAGCACAGGAATTATTTGGGGATCTTGCTAAAGTATAAGCTCTGATTTGGTAGATTGGAGGTGGGCCCTGAGATTTTTCAACTCGAAGGAGTTCCCAGGTGAGGCTGATGCTGCTGGTCCAGGGACCACACTTTGAGAAGTAAGGCCAGAGAGGCAGCCAGTGGACACAGGCTTGTTGTGGGCCCACTTTGGGCTGGTCAGCACTCACCCCCATCATAGGTTTAAGGGAACCCTGAAATTCTTTTTAAACCATTCAATCCTGGCCTGAGTTGAGACAGAGAGTTGAAATCAGGTTTTACACCTTATCTTCCAATTAGTATCAAGTCATCATCTGACTTGAGACCGTGAGATGCAATGGAGAAGGGTGTGGCCTTTACAAGGTCTGGAGGGGTGCCCTGGAAAAGTCTTCAGTCCATCAACTCAAGACAATGGGAGGCAGGACAGGGTTGTGTAGGACATGGCAGATGTGTGTTCTGTTCTCCAGGCTCCAGCTGGATTGTGACTGCTGCTCACTGCCTCCACCAGGTGCTGGATTCAGAGGACTTGACCCTGGATGACTCATACTTGCTCAACCCTTCTGACTTTCAAATTATTTTGGGTGAGTGAGGAGTAAACCAGTAGTGGTTCTTGGAATGGGGTTCTGCTCCTGACATTCTTCAAGGCTTTCCTTTATAACACCGATACCTGATTCAATTCAGGTATTTATTGATTCAATTAAAATTGAGCTACCTGCACTCTACCAGGGTTGAAAGACATGGTGTCATTAAAACCTAGCTCCTGCCTACAAGGAGCTACAGAATAACAAAGGAACAACACACAAGCGCAGGGCCTTCTAATCCAACGTAGGAAGCCATCCATTCAGAAGGAGACGGACAGGTGAAGTGCCATGGGAGTTCATAAGGGGAAGATTTCTAACCAAAGTGTCTGAGAGGCTTCATGGAGGAGGCAGTGCATGACCCAGGCACTGAGAAGTAGTGATACTGGACTGTGGCAAGAGGTATAAGAAAAGTTTACTAAGGCAATGGGATCAGCTCATGAAGACAGAGGTGAGAATCCAGGAGTATGTGAGGAGTGGTGGGTGACGCAGGACGGCTGGGTAAAGGTGGGTGAAGAGCAGGGGAAGGGTCCAAGCTGGAAGCAGGTGCTGGATGGGACCAGATGTGAGAGGGAGCAAGGTGGGACCTTATCCTCCATTACCCTCATGCCTCACGTGTCCTCTTGCACAGGCAAGCACTGGAGGCTCCGGTCGGATGAAAACGAACAGCATCTTGGTGTCAAAAACATCATCCTCCATCCCCTGTATAACCCCAACACATTTGAGAATGATGTGGCTCTGGTGGAGCTGCTGGAAAGCCCAATGCTGAATGACTTCGTGATGCCCCTATGTCTGCCTGAGGAGCCCTCGCAGGAAGGTACCTTCCCCAGACCCTGATCCCGCCTCGCAGGGTTGCCGGGATCTTAGCAGGGAGTTCTCTAGTCTTGGGGAGGCTCTAGTGCCAACTGAGTCAGCAGTTGGTGTCTGCATATTCCCCTGGCTGCCTGGCCTGAAACAGCTAAGTCAGGACTGGTTTGGAGGTAGTACAGGTAGTAGTGGGCACATAGTGGACAGGAAGGCCTGCAGATCCAGATAGGAAGCCAGAACCCAGACTAGTGATTGCTACAGAATTTATTATAGGGTATTGACAGAATAAATAATAAGGTAAAGCTGACTATCAACAGAAAGAAACTTCCACCTCTAGGTCTGGGGGGGAAAAAAAAGAAGAGGCTAGAATTATAGAATCTAGAGGCTTGGAAAGGGGTCCTTTGGAACTAGAACATGGACTTCTACAGAAGAAGCTGATGTGTTAAGGAAAGAAGCTGAAACCAATTGCCACCACTAGAGTGAGAAACCATTAAGCAAATCCTCCAATTTCCCTGAAAATGCCCCTATTTTCAGGACACCGGTCAGTCATTTCAGGGTCTCACTCCTAGCAAAGCAGAGCATAGATGGGTAAGTCTGAAGCCGAGGGACAATAGCTTAATAACCAGCACAGAGTCGATCCCATCGCTGTCATCTCCTAGTTGGGTGATCTTAAGGAAGATGCTTAGCCCCTTGCATTCAAACTGCAGACAATATCCCTTGGGGTGTTTGTGATATTTAAATAGATAATATAAATGAGACAACATAAATCCAAAATAGAGTAAGAGGCCAGCTCATGCTGGTTGATTTCCTTTTCATTCTAAATTCAGTGGTACCACTCCATAATTCACTCCATTAGCTCAAAGGCATAAAAAATTTTGCCAAGATAGAATCTGAGATGTAGTTAGGGGAAGTCAGCTGACAGGAAAGGCACAGGTTCAGCTGACTTTAACTAACTGGGTGTCATGCACTTACCAGGTGCCAGTTACTTTGTATCCCTTTGCTTACTACTCATGAAAGTCTTGCAAGCTGGTGTTATAGCCCCATTTTATAAGTGAGAAAACTGGGACTCAGCAAACTAAAGTAATTCTTCCAATATACAGTTTATAAGAAGCAGATCCAAGGCTAGTGTCCAGGTTTTCTGACTTTAAGCCCAGTACCATTTTCAGTATCCAGACTTTCTCAAGATTACAGTTGCTCTGTGAGCATTCAATCCCTTTCCACATTGCCCCCAGATTTGCCAATTTCATAGCTTCTAGAATGTCAGAACTAGAAAATATTTAGAGAATGGCGGGTCTAGTTTCCTCATCTTATGGATAAGGAGGCTGAGGCTTAGGAGAGAAGAGCAGAGAAGTCTTCCTAAAGGTAGCATAGCATATTGCTGGCTAGGCTAGGCTTTTTATTTCTTCACAATCATTTATTGAGCACCTACTATGTGCCAACATTATAATGGAGGAACTTCGGGTTGTGTAGAGGGAAAGGAGAAGGGGGAGGGACAGCGGTAGGAAAGATGGTGGAATGAAAGACATGACCCTATGTACATGCATGATTTCACAGATGGTGTGAATTTACATGGTGCACAACCATAGAAACAAAAAGTTGTATCCATTTGTGTACAATGAATCAAAATGCAGTCTGTAAAAATAAAAAATTAAATTAAAAGAAATAAGAGGCTAGGGGATACAATAGTGAACAAGACAGATGAGATTACTGCTCTCACAGAGCCTAGGTTCCATGCTAGTTGCAGGTGGAAGAAAATAGACAAACAAATCAATCAGGTGACATATCATAGAAACAAACATCCCCTCTTCTGTCACAGATCACCTCCAACCCAGCAGCCTTTCCCATCTTCCTCTCCACCTTGCTGCCTTTCTCTAAATAGCAAACTCCGCCCTTCCTCTATAGGCAGAGGGGAATCAAACTGCAAGATGCAGCCCTCTGAACACCCCGCAGACAGCCACCTTGTCCTGACAGTGTCTCCTCTCTTCCAGGAACCATGGTCATCGTCAGCGGTTGGGGGAAGCAGTTCTTGAAGAAGTTCCCAGAGACCCTGATGGAGGTGAAGTTCAATCCATATCCTACAAACAGTGACATCTTGGCCCTCCCTGGCCTTTGTGCTCCACATGTGTCCTTGGGATTTGGAGACTTGGGCAGGCTGGTGAAAGAGATGCCAGAAGCCCAGGTTCCCCTCCAAAGTTCAGAAACCTCTATTTGTTCACTCTGCCGGTTGTGAACTCTAGCCTTCAAACACTGTTCAATGACCTTGGTAGCTTATTAAAGCCTCAGATTATGGAAATTCTCCAAGAAAACAACAGGTTTGGACACCCCAAAGGTTCAGGATTCATCTCTACATCATGAGGACTACATGCCAATTTAGCCAAGAATGGGACAGGCTCTTGAGAACCACAGTCCTTGCAGAACTAAACCTCACTATTGAATTTAGTCACACTCCTGTCATTTTAGAAAAGTATACTGAAGTAGACATAGAGAGCCAAGCAATGGCTGCACATCCTGGTTCCTACTCATTTATTGAATTATGTGAAAAAGTCATTTTACCTCTTTAGGCCATAACATATAATTTCAAACTGCCAAGTTCATGTGCAACACTAGTGACCTCTGAGAACTGCCTGGCTCTAACATCTCTGACTTCTGTGACACGGCTAGCTTCTAAACCCATACGTTGTTTTAACACACTTTAAACTTCTATATCTGCAACAACCAGTCATCCCTTCATTCCTGAACTCCCAGGTATTTACTTAGTGTCTCCTGTATAGCAGCTCTTAGGTGTGCTGGGTGGAAGGCAGGTAAAAGGACAGATCTGGTTCCCAGGCTCCTTGGGCTTACAGTCAAGTGGGTCCAGCAGAAAGTACTTATGGGTGTGATGAAGGCAATGACAGAGAAGACCAGGATGCTCTGGAACGTATAACAGAGGATCCGATCTTGCCTTGGGGATTGAGGAAGACTTCCCGAAGGACGTGACACTTAAGTGATGCTCAAAGATGAGCAGAGGTTTATCAGGTACTTGACAGTTTACTGTGGACATGCCCTCACACATGGCTTCCTCTTCCCACTTACCCAGGCAAGGCCCTGCCCAGAAGAATCTGAATGGCCTCTGGATCTCTCTTATTTGTTTATCTGTTTGTTTATTTATTTACTTATTTATTTATACAGGGGATTAAACTCAGGGGCACTCAACCACTGAGCCACATCCCCAGCCCTATTTTGTATTTTATTTAGAGACAGGATCTCCCTGAGTTGCTTAGTGCCTCACTGTTGCTGAGGCTGGCTTTGAACTCTCAATCCTCCTGTCTCAGCCTCCCAAGCCGCTGGGATTACAGGCGTGCATCACTGTGCACAGCTCTGGTTTCCTCTTAACAAGGACCAACAGAAGGTATATGTTGGAGCACATGGTCCATTCAGTTCTTGGCCTGACTGAGTGAGACTCATGTTTCCCCTTTTTAGTTCAGATATTTATTCCAATATTTACCCCATGCTGAATCAAGAATGACGGTGATCACGATATCTTGCTTTTATGTATCCATTTATCACCCTGGTTTTCAAAAATTATTGAGCGCCCACTATTTTCCAAGTTATGCAACGTAGAAATGGACAACATACAGACTTGGTGTCTAGAAGCTCATCCTGGAGTGAGGGAGAAGTGAATGTTTGCTATAAAGCAAGCCATGATGACCCCTAAAGTACCTGATAGCTACGGCATTTATACTTTACAAAGCTCTCATTCGAATGCAAATAACTCCATGTGATTAGTATGTAAAACACTATGGCTCCCACTTTTTGGATGAGGAAATAACCTTGGAGTTTGGAGAAATGGTGATTAAGCCATATGCCCCTTCTCACAGTAAGAGCAAGGGAAAGAAAACAGACCATGCTTTTTGTTTGTAATGTCAAATTTGATGCATGTGCTAGACAAGTAGTAGTATCTCCATTTTACAGATGTAAAAACTGAGTCCTGGGAGGGTTACTTGTACAAGGTCGCGTAGCAAGTTCAGAGCTGAGAGTGTACCAGAATGAGCCCTGGTGCTCCGTTCAATTGTTCCTTCACCAGCACCACAGTTCAGTGTCTGAGACCACAACAGCTCCAGGGGTGTCAGTATGGCAAGGGGACGGGGAACCAACAATAGCCTTGTGTTTCAGATTGAAATCCAGATTGTTGACCACCATACCTGCCAGGAGGCCTATGCTCCGCTGAAGAAGAACGTGACCAAGGACATGATCTGTGCTGGGGAGAAGGAAGGTAGGTCAAGCTGACACAAAACATGGGCACCAGCACCCAGCAGCGAAGGAGAGATTCTGTTGCATTCAAGAGAAAAGTGCTAAGGAATTTTCATCCTTGAACCAGCACTTTCTAAAATTATTTTGAGCTCTGAGGCTCAGAGCCCAGGTTTGGGTCACACGGTCTGCTGCGCCCCCTAGTGCCAAATTCTCTAAAGTACGAGTCAGACATGGGGAGAAGGATGCCTCCTCTGGATTTGGGCTGGCAAAGGGAGCACCTTAACTTTCAGCTGCATCTCCTTTACATCCAGGGGGGAAGGACGCCTGTGCGGGTGACTCTGGAGGCCCCATGGTGACTCTGAATAGAGAGACAGGCCAATGGTACCTGGTGGGCACGGTGTCCTGGGGCGAGGACTGTGGAAAGAAGGACCGCTACGGAGTGTATTCCGACATCTACCACAACAAGGACTGGATCCAGAGGGTCACCAGGGTGAGCAACTGAGTTCAGTTCTCAGCCAGCCCCACCTCCTGTGGTCAGTCAGCAGCAGAAGATAGTGATCTAATGCATGCAGCCATTTCTCCCTGGTCCCTCGCCCTTCACCCACTCAGCCCACCTGTTAAAGAGCAAGAGTGGGAGCATGTTTCCTCCTTTCCCTCTCTTTAAAGAGGCAAAGTAGCAGAGTGGGCAGAACTCAAGGCCAAATCCAGGCTCAGTCATGCACAAGCTCAGGAATGCTAGACAGCTGATTTAGCCTCTGACTCTGTTTCTTCATCCGTAAGATGCAAGTGACACACCTTACCTACCTCACAAAAGTCTGATGAGAAAGAAATTAATTAATATATACATAGCACTTAACCCAGTGCATAGCCTAAATGAAGTGTCCAATAGATGTGACTTAGATCAATTGTCTACAGGCAAATGAAGTTGCTTGCAAGCCCCTGGCTGGGGCTCCAGCCTGATTAGTGACAGGCTGCCCCTCCCCCTCCCCCACACCTTGACCATCTCCCTGAGCTGCCCTCTCTAATGTTCTGTGCTTCTTTGCCACATGCAGCTCTCCCAATCCCAACTGCCCCCCACCCATTAAGAGGTAAAAAAGACAATGTAGTCCTGTGGCACGCCCCACAGTAAGGCAGTTATGTACTTGAGCTAGGTACCAAATTTTGAAAGTGACAGAGAAGCAAGGGCCAAGAGAGAGACTGGGGAGGGTGGACTGGGAAGTCAGATGTCTGGTGCTAGAACCAGCTCGGTCCCCCTCCCAGCTCATCCTGGGTCCTTATGCAAGTCCTTTCCCCTCATCTCAGAGGACCCTCCCAGCTCTGACAACCCACGACCCCATGAAATCCTGTTTTCCCTGATGAGATGACTTAAAGCCAAAGTAACCCAAAGGCCAAAATTCATTAACTTCCAAAGAACTTAGATGGAAACAAAATGCTGCTGCTGCCCACGACACCCTGCCTCCCAAAGACAGCCCAGGCAAGAGCAGACAAGGGATCTTTCCTTATTCCTGAGAAGAGCACCTGCTCTGGTCCCTGGACTCCTTTCCTTCCCTAGAACTGGACTGCGGCTGGTGAGCGCTGGCAGGGCCCCTGCGCTCTCTGTCCACAGATCCACACATGGCCCCAGGCAGCCATTCCCCCACTTCTCCCCCTGTGCATCACCCTGAGCCTCCTAGCTTTGCAAGGTCATGAATATTCCCAAGTAGTACTCCTCCCTCATCCAAGAACTGCTTCCTCACCCAGCGAGCTTGGAGAGACCTCCTCAACTCCAGAGCTCCAAGATACAAGCTTTCCAGGGATCCGAAGCCCCAAGTCCCTGTCTTCCATTCTGTCAGAATGTCTCTTGATGGGGAATTTGAGCTCTTGACCTGCACTGCAGCTGCTATGGTCATTCTGGGTCTCTTGCTGAACGAGGAAGACAACAGGGAGTGAGCAAGTAGAAGGCATTAAGCCCTCAGCTGAACGTGCAGGACAGGGATGCAGAATCTGCCTCTGCTCTAAGCAAGTCCTTCTACTTCTGTGTGCCCTGCTTTTCCTTCTGTAAAGGGAAGATCACAAGGGGGCCCAGCTTCATCAGATACTAATCAGCAAGCTGGATCTCTGCATAAAATGCCAAGGAATAACTGTGACACCAAGCTTTGAAATCATCCCAAGGCATTTCAAGACACTGTACCTTTCCCAATTCAGACTGTGCTGTCTGCTGCAGGGGTAGTGGGATGAGAGGACTGTGAGTCATGCCTTCCAGGAGCTCCTCCTGAGAGACGTGACACAGAGATAAGTAAATGCAGTGTACAGGAATGTACCCACGAAGTGCTAAGTTTAGAAGAGGCACGGAGGTCGAAGAAAAGCCATTCTGCTATGGAGGTACTGGGGAAGGAAATGCCAGAAAAGCTTCCAGGAGGAGATGGCTTTGAGGAGGGCAGGCATCTCAATGGGTAAGACAGAGGGAGGCCTTCCAGATGGAGGAAATATTTACATGAGTAAACATTTACTCACGCTTGCCTCAGTTACCAAAGCTTCTCCCATGAAATGGCACATCCAGCAGACCAGTGTCCTGTGATGAGAACCAATATCTAAAAGAGCCTTTATCCTTAGAGTCAGAGTACTAAACAGGACATAGCCTGTGGACTTATGTGAAGACACTGATTTCTGACTGGACCCAGTTTATCCTGTTTATTCCGAATGCAACCTCATTCTTATTCAGAGAAAAATGTGGAAATAGGCAGTGGAACCTGGGCTTCCCCTTGACCTATAAGCATTTACTAAATGTGCAGGTCCTGCACTGCTGCTAATGTCCAGCAAACCCACACATCTTACAGAGTCACAGCAGTAGAGAACAGGCGTGTCAGAGCCATCCGAGCTCTACGACCTCATCCCTGAGCCTTTCTGATGAGAAACTCACTACCTCCAAATGCAGCCCATTCCAACTTTAAAATATGTTGCTCTTAAAAAGGTCTCTCTTTGGGCATAGTGGTGCACACCTCTAATCACAGTGACTTGGGAGGCTGAGGCAGGGATATCACAAGTTCAAAACTAGCCTCTGAAACTTAGCGAAGCCCTAAGAAACTTATCGAGACCCTGCTCAAAATAAAAAATTAAAAGAGCTGGGGATGTGGTTCAGTGGTAAAGCACCCCTGGGTTCAACCCTGGTACCAAAACAAAAACAAAAACTAAAAAGGTCTCTCTTCCATGCAACCAAAATCCACCTCCCTAGAATATAGTTTGGATAACTGAAGCTGTGATTTCATACCATGAATGCTGTTATTAGCACTAGTGATCGCCCCTGGATTTCATTAGCAACAGAAGCTGCTGTTCTTATGGGAAACTACACATTTGCTCCAATAAACATCTGTATTGAGTCAAAAATCTCTGTTTGGCTTGTATGTTTTTTCATGCACTGATGATTCTAGTGAGTTGTTTTCATGTTTCAAAATTTTGCTCTATTTGATTAGGATCACTGTTCCATGAAAAGATCGAGAGAGAGAGAGACAGAGACAGAGAGACAGAGAGACTATGATGGGAAAGTCATGTCATAGACACAAAAGCCTATCTTAGGTTTTTTGGGTACATTCTTTTTAAATACACTGTGCTATTGTTCCTGTCAATTATTAGAATATCCCATAATGCCAATGTTTCAGTACCCAAATTTCATTTTTTGAATGCCACCCACAAACTCTGATTAGGAAAAAAGAAAGTTTTTCAGGTCATGTATTCAATGTTTGATCCAGAAAATGTGTCACCATGTCTAGATTGACCTGCTCTAGGTTAGAGTACATACTTTGCTGCTGCCATGAGCTAATCTCACTCATAGCATGAAGCAAAGAAATGGCAGCACTAAGAGAGAGGCGGCACTTCCAATAAGAGACAAGTCAGGGAGGGAAATCTAAATCACCCATGTGGCAGAGACACAGCCAGTCTTGGTCTGGAATGGGTATTGAAATCAAGAGTCTTAGGGTGACTAGTGAAAGGTAGGTTGACTCCCTTATCCATTTAATCTTTCCATCTATAAACTTGCAGGAAAACCTTTGCCCTCCCCTGAGATTGTTCAATCAGGTGAATTCACAGACAGGAAACAATACTTTTTGAGAAACTATAAACTTAGCTAAAACATAAACATATTCTATAGGAAATAATAATCACTAACATTTTTTGAGCATTTACTATCTTGTCAAGACTTCACTAAGCTCTTACACACTTTCTATAATTTAACCCTGACAACAACCTCTGATGAAAGCACTATTATTATCCCCATTCTACTGCTGAGCAAACTGAAGCAAAATTAAGTTAAAAATGTGGCCCAACCTAGAAGCAATGACATCTTAGCAGCAATGAGTACACATAATGCTCATATCTTGGTTTCTGTTCTCCAGTAAAAGTAACAAGGGACCCTCGAAGAAATGGGTGACTCTAGGACAGGAGCAGAAAATATTCAAGATGAACATGGAGTATCTTACAGTGCCCAAAATTTTAAAAGTGCTCAAAGATCTCCTCAACGGCAGGTTATGTCAAATGGACACAGGAACCAGTGGAAAGATTCCCAAAAGCCGAAGCTGAAACAAACTCAAGCGACAAAACAAATGAATTAGTGTTGCGTAACAACCCAAAGTATCAACTGAATACAAATACAAATCAATAAATTGTAAGACTAGACAAGTTTCCCATGGAGAAGAATGGCAAATAATTCATGTACATACCCTTGAGGAGATGGAGCAGAAGTGCCCATCCCTCAAGTGCTGACAGCACAGAGTGGCCTCCTTCCAAAGTGTCCAGTATGGAAAGGAGGAAAGCAGTAACTCTACAGAGGAGAAATATAATGTGATACGCCAGCATGGGTTCATTTTGACAGATGTGGCATACTAATGTAAGAAGTTAATAATAGGTAAAACTGGTATAGAGTGAACAGAATCTTCAGTAGCATTTTCACTACTTTTTATAAATCTAAAACTCTTCCAAATATCAAAGTGTCTTTACAAAAAACATGACCCAAGATCTCTGAACTAGGAGACAAAGGAAACCAAATTCAAAGCCAGTTTCTGATAAACTCTGGAACCCAAGTCCTGAATGCCTTCACCAGTATTTTTCAGACATGGACACACTCACCTGGGAAGTTTAAGGAAGTACCCATGACTAGGCCCCTCCCTATAGAGCTTGAGATATAAGGGTTCTCATGGAAGGCCAGAGCATTGGGGTTTCTTTAAAAAAGATTCCAAGGTGATTTCTAATCTGCATCTTTTTGAGAGTCATGGTTCTAGGGTATCCTACCAGAAAGTGGCCTCAGAAGAAAGGTGGGAGTCTCTGGTTCCCAGGCTTGGGTCTTTGACTAACATAACTCATCTAGTAAGAGACAGGGATGGGATAGGTTTCCTGTTCTGGCCCATGATCCTGAACTTTTTGTGACTCTCAGTAGTAACGCCATTGCTAAGACATTTCTGGAAAGAACAGCATTATTTTACTTTTCGGTAATAAACTAAAGAAGGGAGAATGCATTCCAGGAACTGGGGACTATCATACAAGAAAACAGGGACATGGAAGGACCCTGGATATTTGAGGAAAACTGAGTAACATGGAATCCCGAGGGGAGACAGACAGGTTGGGGGAAAGAACATGATGTCATTTGAGGAGATCTGTAAGTGTGGTGGCAAGAAACGCCATGGATGCTCAGCTTGGTTTGGGGAATGGGGCAACACTGAAGGTTTTGGAATCAAGAAGAGTTGAGATCAGCTTTACCTTTCAAATGAGGCACTAACGTGGAGAGTGAACTTGGGGAAACACAAGATGGCTACGGAACATCTGGCAATAGACATAATGATTCTGAATAAGGGCAGGCCAATGCTCGGCAGGGAGAAGAATCTGCCCTGGGGATTCTGAGGACCTACAAATGGACCTGAAGAATCTGTTATGGATTCTCAACCTCTGTTAATACTTCAGAATGAATTTGTTAAAGAGGGGAAATGGGGAAAGTTCCCAACCCCCAAAGAAATCATGGTTTTCTAAATCCCTGATCTTTCTGTGACCTGCTGGCATCTGTGCTTGTCTCCTGAAAGGAAGATGGGGTGCTCCGAACCTGAGAGAAGGAGACAAACGGGGCCTTTGCAATGCTTTCCAGCATCTGGTATGCATTGGCCTGTTTTGTTTTTTTTTTTTTCCCCCAAAAAAAGATCAAGAAAATGTTATTTGGATGCAAAAACACAGACTCAATTCCCAGCATTGAGCTTCTGATCACAGGGAGAAAGAGCCAGAACAATTGCAACATCTAGGCAGATCACAAAGGCTTCAAGGGAGTCCCTGCTGAGGAGTGGGTATTAAGACAAAGCAGTATTACGACAAAGGGAAGGTGTGTCAGGCCTGGGCGGTGCCAGGGCATGCATGCTGAAAGATGAACAAATCAACATGGGCAGGAAATGTTTCCCCTACCAACATCTGCTAGCCCAGCGGGAGCTCTGCAAAGCAAGAGGTTGCTAAGGCATAAATGTGGGTAGTGTCCCCTAAAGGACCACATGGTAAGTGTGTGGTCCCAAGGGTAGCATTTTGGGGAGGTGGTTTCTACAGGAAGTAGGGCCAAATAGGAGGCCCTTGGATCACTGGGACCTTCCCTCAAGAGGAGATGGCGGTTCCGTCTATCCCCTCTATCTCTGTTGCCTGGCTCAAGATAGAGAGCTAAATCTGACATCTGTTCCCCACTGTTGCCATCCACTGCCCTTACAAGAACTGGGTCAATGCAGATCCATGCCCTTGAACCTCCAGAACAGTGAGACCACATAAACCTCTCCTTACTTCATAAGAAGCTTGTGTCAGGTATTTTGTACTAATGTGAAGCTGACTGCTACAGAGGTTAAAAACCCTAATCCATACCAACTGGCCAGCACCAACCAGAGAAAACTAGGGTCCTAAGGGTACAGTGTGGATGCAGTCTAGACCCAATGTCTCAGAAGATGCTGACATATTTTAAAAGTGAGAACTCTCATCTTCCCTTGGGCTAATTATCCTGTGACATTATTCAATCTTGTCAGTTTCCTGGGACCATGTGGCTTATTTAATTCATGACCATCAATGCCCACAGCAACCAACGCCTACCAGTGGGATGCAAGACAACAGAATCCTTCCTTTAAACAACTCTGACATCTCCCTTTGGTCTGAGTTTGTGTGTCCAATTCACAAATCCATGTTGGCAGCTGGGGCCTCCCACCAAGTCTTTTTATTTTAGTGCAATTTTAAATTATGAAATACTTCAAACACTTTAAAAAAAAAAAAAAAAAAACAGAGACAAAAATCCATGTCCTGCTCAGACTTGTTGAGAACAACACATCCCATACAAGGAACATCAGCAGGATTCCAACCCAAGAAATGATTGGTGCTGAGGGAGGACAGGTGCCTTGGGCCACTGAAAAGAGCTCTGAATCCTGAGGGTGAAGACCTGGGCTCCGGTTCCAGCTCCACTTCCAAGCCTCAGAAAGCTCAGTCAGATATGTTCTCTGCGCCTGGTTTCTCCCTTATCTTTTCAACCTCTCTGCATGGAGAGCCCCAAGGTTCAGTCCTCGGGCCTCTTTTCCATTTGCTCTCAGTCCTGGGACATTCTCACCTGGACTCACAGACATTTAACATCACCTAGATGCTGATGCTTCTATGTTCTCTTGACTGCCACCTGGGCGTATCTTGTGTTGTTGTCAAACAGAATGTCTGAAAAGCATCCAAAACTGAGCTCCTGATATTGTCCCCAAATATGTTCCTCACAGTCTTCTTAACCTCAGAAAGTAGCAACTCCATTCTTCCAGTTGCCTTGACCAAAAATCCTGGGGCCTCTTTCTCCTCTCCTTCGTTCATGCTGCACATCTGAGTTATCAGAACATCCTCTCCACTCTACCTGGAAAATACATCCAGACTCGACCACAGTTGCTACCACAAAGGTACAAAGCCACCACCTCGGAACAGGCCACTGTTGCCTCTTGCCTGAATTACTTCAGGAGTTTCCTAGCCAACCTTTCCTCTTCCAATTCTTGTCTCTTGACATCCTAGTAACACAGTGACAGTAAATTAGATAATACTACCTTCTGCTCAACTCCTATAATGGCTTCCTGTCTAGTTCAGGAAAAAAGTCAATGTCCTGTCAATGACCTAGGTCTATGACCTATGGTATACATGCTCTTATCCCCAAT
Source organism: Sciurus vulgaris (assembly GCF_902686455.1). Classification (NCBI taxonomy): domain Eukaryota; kingdom Metazoa; phylum Chordata; class Mammalia; order Rodentia; family Sciuridae; genus Sciurus; species Sciurus vulgaris. The sequence goes on from NC_136470.1 coordinate 86,233,155, forward strand.
TTTAGTTCTACTATACTCTAGTCACGTTGGCTTCCTCCCAGTTGATCATTTCAGGCTGCTAATACCTCAGGGTCTTTGCACATCTTATTGCTCTTACTTAGTTCCTTCATTTTTTTTTTTTTTTTTTCAAATGTCACCTTCTTAGTGAAACACTCCCTGGCTACCCAATCTAAAATTGTAACTGTATCCTCTGCCCTTTCAATACCCCTTGCCTATTTTATTCTTCTCCTTAATACTTAGCATTACCTAATGTATCCACACATCTTACATTGTTTATTTTCTAGTTCCTCTGCTATCCACAAAGGCAGCAATTCAGTCTCTTTGCTCTCTGTAATATCCCCAGTGTCTGCTACATAATATGCCTTCAATAAACATTTGTTGATTGAATGAATCTTGAAAACAGGGATGTCTTATCACTTTTCCAAATATCACTATGACTCTATTAAGATAAGAGTGAAGAATTACTCGGCTTGTTTTAGAGATGACGGGATAAGACCAAGAATGAAATTTTATCAGTACCACCCAAAGTCCTTGTATAACACCACAACTTTTAGGGTAACTGCCTTTAAAAACTCAAGTATCTTTAAAGAAAGTGAGAGAGTAAGATTGATAAAAGTTTGCTTCTGGATAGCAAAGGAAAGGAATATGTTACAAACGTTCTAAATAGAAAGACAAACTTCAGCCAGGCCCAGTGGTGTATTCCTGTAATCCCAGCTACTCAGGAGCCTGAGGTAGGAGGATTGCAAGTTTGAGGCCAGCCTGGGCAACTTAGTGAGAACCTGTCTCAAAATAAAATTTAAAAGACAAAGCTCAGGATGTAGCCCAGAGGTAAAATGTTCCTAGGTTCAATCCCCAGTTCAAGGAGAGAAGGAGGAGGAGGAAGACAAGGGTCTCTAAACTAACCTAAGCTGACTAAAATCCTGGGCTAACAATTAGATGACTCATTGGAAGCATCAGTGTCAGAGTACCATCAGAAATGCCTAAGGACACTCCATTTATGTACAGTGAACCGAAATGTGTTTTGCTGTCGTGTATAACTAAATAGAATAACTAAGTAAAAACTAAAAAATGAAAGATAAAAAAAAAATTAGAAAAAAAGAAATGCCTAAGGACAGAAAAGGTTAAGCAGCAGTTCGTGAACAAAGTCAAAGAAAGCTGTCAGGGACCCTTCTGATTATCTTACCTTAACTTTTCCCAGATGAGGAGACTGGGACTTAGGGGAGAGGAAAGATTAAGTCACCTAAGACCAGCAGCCTAGAAGATGGCTAAGCCAGGACTGAAACACAGGCTACCTGTTATGGTTTGGATGTGAGATGTCCCCCAAAAGCTCACATGTGAGACAATGCAGGAAGGTTCACAGGAGAAATGATTGGGCTGTGAGAGTTTTAATCCAATCAGTGAATTAATCCCTGATAGGATTAATTGGAGTGGTGGGGTGTGACTGGAGGAGGTGGGAATTGGGGCATGGCTTTGGAGTACATATTTTGTATCTGGAGAGTGAAAACTATCTGTGCTTCCTGACCACCTGATGTAAGCTGTTTCCCTCCACCACCCTCTCCCACCATGATGTTCATCCTCACCATAAGCCCCAAGGAATGAAGCCACCTTCCATAGACTAAGACCTCTGAAACCGCAAGCCCTCCTTTCTTCCTTTACAGCTGTGCTGGCCGGGTCCTTTAGTCACAGCAGCGAAGTAGCTGACTAAAACACTGCCCGAATCCATTCACTCCCCACTCACCTTCAGAAGACCTTGTCACTCATGGTCATAAGACAGGCGGATTTCATTTCCTTCCTGCATGTGGCAGTACCCATGCATTGCCAGAAATGACTCCAGAGGAAATTCCTTAGCTAGGAGTCCTGCAGAGAACCAGAAAGAGACTTGGAAAAGAATTAAATTCCTTCTGGGGTATTCCAGCCAGTAAGAATGGAGCCCATAATTCACTGATGTTTTCTGTTTGAGGAAATTTTTAAAATAGCTATCTTTGAAGAATGTAGAGTGGCCACCATACTTCTGGAAAAACCAAGTCATGACTTTGAAATCATTTTAAGAGGAAGAAAAAGAAATGATTGCGCATGTATTAAAATAAACTGGTTCTAAACCTTGGGCTGGGAAATTTTTTTTTTTTTTCCTAAAGCATTTACCAACAAAATTTGACTGAAATCACAGAGGGGAAGAGTCTGTCAGGCCTCAAAAGGGAATCCACAAGTTAAAAGGGAAAGAGGAAGGAAGAAGAACATAAATGCTCAGTAAGCTTATTCTCTACAGCAGGCATTACCCAGACAGTAGTGTCCATTACTCATTCCATACAATGGCCCTCCAGGGCAGGAAATATTATCTCCATTTGATGAGGAGGTAAATGAGATTTAAGGAGCTCATTTGACTTGCTAAGGTAAGAGGGCTGGAAAGAGGTAAAACTGTAAGGCCCCCAAAAAGGAAACCCCAACTCTGTCCCATGGATGGATGGCAACCCCAATCAACTGCAGGAGGCGTCACTTGATGCAAACCGCAAGAGGTGTTTATTCCAGTGCGCTGGGACCCAACTTGTGACTCACGCAGGAGTCGAGGAGTCGAGTCCCGAGCAAAAAATCTTGTAGGTTTATAAAGGCAGAGACCACACATCGGGAGGGGTCGCACATGAAACGGAAAAGGGGAACAAAACTGCCGGGAAATTCCAAAAGGGGGTCTCGGTTTGCTGATAACATACAACATGTTTCACAATGTTTTACAACAGGGCGTAGATTCTGGTCAACAGTTTCTGGTAATCTTACATCATATATATCTTAACTGTATGAATACTATCTTGCTCCAATTACTCTTTTACTCTCTGTTTGGGGTTGTTTCCTGGAACAGCTTTAAGGGCTTTGTTCCCATCACTGGGAGGGAGACCTTAGGGAGTTGAGATAAGATAGACAGCTTAAAAAAATGTACATTCTTTCAAAACCAGCACCAAATGTCATGATTTTCTCTTACCCCATGCTGCACAATGCGGGTTGAATTCTTAATATCTCTTCAGTTCCTCACCTGTGAGATAAGGTCCTAGTCTCTAATTTGACTTACAGCCTTGATGATGTATGGACTCACTATATTGGGAATTTTCCTTATTTAGTAGACCTCTCAATTCTCAGTGTTCCTAATTCCAGGAAGAGTTCTGAATATTTGGGGGGAAACAATGGAGGCAGCACTTCTTGCTGACCCTATACTAAGAATTCCAGTCTTTAGAACCACAATTCAGTGCCTGTAGGTTTCTGTCTGGCGTGAATCTCAAGGCCAGTGTGCAGAGGGCTGGAATCCTGAAATGTCCCAGAGGAATTTATTTATACAACGAGTACATCTAACAAGTTCATCATGTGGCATGTGGCAATATGTGTAAAGTAAAAATTGTCCCAGACAAGACTTTGCAAAAAATAGGATCAAAGCCTGTGAACAAGCCAAAAATTCCCTTGTATGAGGGTCCATAAGGGAGACAAGTGAGACATCCTTCAATTGCAAACTTCTTCCCAGCAAAGCACAGGGAGTCTTGGGAAAGAGGTATGGACTAAAGCCAGTCAGGCGTGGGCTTCTTATTCTATACTATGTGGTGTGTTTTGGAAGAAGTCATTTCCACATTCTAGTTGCATTGTGTCATCCATGAAATAAAGTGATTGAGTCTCTAATCATTCTTCCATTTCTAACATCCCATGACTACAAATATTTGCTTCCCCTAAAAGGACTTTTGGAATCATCAAACCTAAGAGTTGGAAGCAGGGAAGGAGCTATGGAAGGAGAGGCAGAGGAAGTAACACAAGGTCTTAGCAGAAGCACAAATTCTATTATTGCATGAATGAAATGAAGAGGAAATAGTTTCGGCTGGCAACTGAAGAATCAGATGGAATGAGCCTGGCAAAGAGAAAAGAGGAACAGATGGAACAGCGTTTGGGAAGAAGCATTGTTATGGCCCTGGGTAAAGGCTGGCTTGTGGGAGGCAAGAACAGAGAGAGCGGTTAAATCCATTGTGGACTTGGAAGCTCCAGAAATATTCAAAAATAACCATAAAGTGTCTAAAACAACTTTATGGAAGCTCAGGAAAACAAAGGTCTATAGGGACCAAGTGGGTGTCAAATCAAGTGGGTTTCAAATTTGAAACAGGAAATTTCATGGTGTTTTGCTCACCCCAGACCCTCCCCCTCCTCAGTGAAGCACAGTCATGGTATGGAAGAGGCAGCGCCCAGTTCCCAGTTCCCTCCTTTGGAACAGAGGAAACAGAATAAACCTTATTTGCATGTTCTCACCTTTCTGGGGCTACTTGGTCTCTTGCCTGGGGTCCCATGCAGGAGCGACACTCTGGGAAACTATAGAAAGACTACAGACCCACAGACCACTGGGGCAAGATATTACAGGAGGAAAAGTTCACTATAACATCTGAGACCCAGGGAAGAAGAGGGGGTGAAACTCTAGGAAACGAAACTATTCAAAAGCAACTCTGCAAATGGGGAAATTTAAAAAGCCACAGGCCTAGGCAAAATGCATGCTCAGAAAAGACCCAAGAAGACTTTAGGCTTTTTCCTCTAGCATGACCAGCTAACTAGTGAGAAACTTTTCTGACACAAAGCCAGTCTACAAAGACTGGGAGATACAGGTTTTTGTGGTTGTTGTTGTTGTTGATGTTTTCATTTTTTTCTACAAATGCTCCATTTTTAACAAGTAGAATCACACACACACACACACACGCACAATTGAAAGTAGGGATTCAAACATAGTTGTACACCAATTTTCATAGCAGCATATTCACACTAGCCAAAAGTTAGAAACAACTTTATGCCCTTCGATAAATGAATGGATAAACCAAATCTGATATATACATACAATAGAATACTAATCAACCTTTGAAAGAAAGGAAATTCTTTGACAATGATGAAACTTGAAAATATTTTACTAAATTAAATAGGTCAAACACAGAAGGACAAATATTGTGACAAAAGAGATTGGTGGTTGCCTTGGGGCTGCCTCCAGAGAAAGGGGGAGGGGGAGTGTATCAGTCTGTTTTTTATAACACAATACTTGAGGCTGGATAACTTTATAAATATAAAAGGTTCATTTAGATCACAGTTCTAGAGGTTCAAAGGCCTGGTACTGGCATCATCTCGGCCCTGGTGAGAACCTCACAGCAGATGCAAGAGCACACGTGAGAGCAAGAGATCACATCACCAGACAGGAAGCCAAACAGAGCAACTCAGGGGTCAGTCTCACTCATAACAACTCCCTTGGAAACTAACACAGGGTTCCACAGGAAATACTCTCATCCCTTCTGAGGGCAGCACTCCCAATGGCTTGTGGACTTCCCACCACTAAGCTCCACTTCTTAAAAGTTCCACCGCCTCCCAACAGTGCCACACTGACAACCAAGATTCCAACACATGAATCCCTGGGAGACAAACTCAAGCCATTGCCAGACAATAACAAGGAGCAAGTTTTAATGGGAACTGCTTTAGTTTAGGATGATTAAAAAGTCCTAGAAATAGGTGCACAATAACATGAATGTATTTAATACCACTTAATTGTACAATTAAAAAATGATTAAAATGATACATTTTTATGGACCACCAGACAGAAAAACAAATTTTTTAATCCATTTGGACATGCTGACTCTGAAACCGTCAAATGGAGACATCAAGAAAGAAGACCACAGGGCAAGAAGCCCAGAAGGAAGTTCAGGCCCAGAGACATAGATTTCAGTCGGTATCAGCATATATATATTAAACAAACTCCCAGACCAGATGAGATCACATGGACAAACGAGAAGAGCAAACAGAAGACTTGTGATAGGACCCTAAAGACAGCAACAGGCAGGAATCAGGCAGAGAGGATGAAAAGAGGGGACCAGAAAAGATAAAGGCACATCAGGATCAGTGTGTCCCTGAACCAAGCAAACAGTGTTTGCAATTGGGCAATATTGTTGACCTTTGAGAGGTCAAGAAAAACAAGGCTCACAAGTATACATGGAGGTTGGGGATGTAGCTCTGCCGAGAAGAGCTTACCCAGCATGCACCAGGTCCTGGGAGCCATCTTCAGCACTGGAAAAAAAAAAAAGAAGTGTGTATTCTATGTAGCCATAACATGGCTTCTGGCAACCTGAGCGAGGTTGGTTTCTGTGGAGTCACAGGGTTGGTAATCAGCCTGTAGAATCAATGGGAGGTGAAAATGTGGAGACAGAGAATGTGAACAATACTTGAAATATGTGGTTTGAAAGGAAGGAGAAAAGGCAGGATCTGGAGGGAAATGTGGGGTGGAGGAAGGAAAGAGAAGTTGAAAATAGGGAGAGGGCAGATGGGCACATATTGGAGGCTGTGTATGGATTATAGGTGTTGGGGGCTGTGCCATGTTGGTGGCACCGAGATGGCGCCTGATCACATCGGCAGTGAGGAGGTTAATTGACATAAGCACACTCAGGTGATTTTCTCGTCCAGGCACACAATGTATGCGCATGTGTTCTCCAGCACGAATTGCCTGCTCGCAGTGTCTCGCCTAATCTTTGCGTAAGAGGCGTGGCCCTGCTCTCCGCCTCCTGGAGGTGATATAAGCATAGGCGGAGTGAGACAGAGACACAGCAACCATTAGCAGAAAAGCAGTAGAAGAAGACACATGCGCGGCAGCAGCCAGAGGGAAAAACACAGCAGCTAGTAGGGACGGACACCAGCCATTAGCAGAAAAGCAGTAGAAGAAGACTCAAACACGAAAGCAGCTAGGAAACGCACGACGGCAGCTAGTAGGGAAAAGCGGCACAGCAGCTAGCAGGCAGCGGCGGAAGGCAGATCGCAGAACGGAGAACTGAGGTGCATCACTAAACCACCTTAGGTAGACGTACCCTTAGTTCACAGGATGCAGGATGCACCAGTGGGAAGCAACAGAACTTAAGTGAGGCGTAGCAAGTCTCTCTTCCTCTAAGCTCTAAGAAAAGCCTGTCCTTCTTTCAAAATCTCTCTTAAGCAAAGTCTCTTTCTCTCTGATAAGCAAAGTCTCTCTCTCTCTCCTCTCAAAGCAAGTAAACCTCATTTCCTCTATCCTCTATAAATAACAAGCAAGCAAGAAAGCAGTGCACTAAAGAGAAAGATAGAAGTAGCTCAGTTTCCACTCCACCACCCATAAGACCTGTGCAAGTTGTTGCTGCAAGCCGTGATAAATATCCATGGATTTTGTACCGCAAAGAGCCAGTGACAATATGTTTGCTTGACCATCACAAGGCAGGGAGCTTGCTTTTCTGGGAACTCCCAGGTGAAATCCCCCCTTTCGAGAATGTCTAGATGATGCTGACACCCTGCCTAAGCTCACAGCCCTAGGTTCAAACACAGCTGCCCAAGGTAGAGAAGGTGGGCCTAACCTAAGCTCACAACGAGTTGTTTCTGCCATCTTCTTCCTGTTTCTTCAGGAAGTTCTTTACACTGAATCCCATTGGTGTTCCCACCCATTGAAATAAAGCCCACTACAGACTCCATTTTGGGGAGTTAGACCCAGTCTCCATCAGAACTGATCTGCATCAGATTTCGCTTTTCACTTATAAAAATAAGTGAACTTATTTCTTAAATTTCTCATACCTTTAATATTTCTAATCTTACCGCCCTAGCTCAGTGAAACTGAATAAATGTCACAGGATCATGACAGGCACAGGTCTGGGTCCATCATCAGAGCTGAACATGTGGACTTGTCCAGAGGGGAACAACCTGGTAGACCCATAGGGTAGTCTGAAACACACAAACACCATCTAATCTAAGCATGAAAGGGAATGTACTGGGAATGTATGGTGGGATTCACTGAATTTGTATATATATATTGGAGAAAAAGACTCAATAAAGGACAAAATTCAGGCTTGCTGGGAATGTGAATAGCAGGAACTGTATTATAGTCGTGCCAGGGGGCCACCACTGGAAGTAATGTGCTCCATCTGTTTTCAGTGTTTTTTTATCACTTTACTCCTCATTGAAATTCCAATCGTCTCTCTTGGGCCATGTGTCCCTTGGTCGGGAATCAGAGGAGGCACCAGTTCCTTAAAATCCTCCAGACTACAGTCCACAGGGAGAGATTATTCCTGGAAAAGGAAGTCAGGGTGACAGACCCCCAGAAAGAAATACAAAGAGACTAGGATGACTGAAAGGGAAAAAAAAAAAGATTTTTCCTCAGAACGTCAGAGTGAGCATACAAACCTTGTTTTCAGACCTCCTTCAGAAATTATTCACTTAGTTAAAGCACTCATGACCCACAGCCATGAGTCGTGTGGGAATAAACCCTCAGCTTCGGGAGGAGAAGATCCAGAGAAGAGAATCACCCCATTTCCATGATCTAAAAGCACATTTCCTCTGGCTTCTCAGATTGTTCTGTGAGACCCAACTGCCAGTCACCAGTTGAGGCAGCCAACTTAAGACTGCCTCTGATTGGCTTGCTCTCTTACCTGCTCTGCCTCCTCCCTTGCTCCTGCTTCCTGTAATCACAGTCCTCCAGAGGGTACCTTAGCTTCTGAGGAGCCCTGGGAATAGGTAAAGACAAAGCGTACAGTATGAAACTGTGTGGCAGCGTAGCCTGGTGAGAGGATGAGTCCTGAGCACAGGCTCGAGGGAGGTCAGAAAGTGAGTCAGGCCCCTCCAGGCAAAGGGAACAGGTCAAATAAGGCCTGGGAAGGAGCATGCCTGGTGTGTTGGGGAGCAGCAATGGAGCCAGTGTAGCTGTAGAAGCAAGAGGGAAGAGTGCTGAAGTGCATCAGTAAGGTGGCTGGAGCCACATCCTGTACGGCCTTGAAGGACTTGGCTTCTGCAAAATGGCAAAGGGAGCAGCAGAATGGCAGGACCTGACCTAGGATAAAGAATGCCAGTGTTGAGGAAAAGGGAGGAGCACTTCCTGTGGGGTCCTGCTTGTAGGAGCTGAACCTGGCAGATGAAAAGATAAAAATCCTTTAGAGGGAGGCTCGAAAGGAAAAAAAACTTTAAAAGAGCAAGCTATCCAACAGTGGCCTGAGCTGTCTTGGGTGGTAATGATCTCCCTGTCCCGGGGAAGCGTTCCAAAAAAGACTGCATAGCCTGTCAATGGAGAGGATGTAAAACAATACATTACATCGGCTGGAACAGGATGGCACTGAGAAGGGCCTTGAGATGCTCCAAATCCTGAGATAGTACCTGACACCAGGGAGAATAACAATCAGCTGAAAGTTCCAGGAAATCAATCCAAAATGAAACCAGGACCCATAGCTCCCTGTGCTTGCAGGGTGCAGAGCCCCATATACGACCCCATGATACTTTCTGAAAAAACCCAAACAAACCATCTTCTTCCAAATGCTTTGATTTAAACATTTTATTGGGGGATATATGAGTACAGAATCTAGGAAAAACAAGAGGTGGAGAGAGAGGGAGACTCCAAAGATGGTTATAAAAAAAACGTGCTAGGGAGATAAAGATCTGACTGAAGATGGCCTAGCTCACTTGTTCATTTCGTCATTCAAAAAATTTTATTAAGCAATTATTATGTGATCAATATGAGTGAATGAAATCTGTGCTTGGAGCTTACATTCTAACAGAGAAAACAGCCATAGATGAGTAATAACTACAACGCTTGATGTGTCCCAGTAAAGGTAACAGAACTCAGTAATGGAAACTCTCAGCAGGATTAAGTCATGGCAGCAGCAGATCTGCAGGAGCAAAGGGGGAATCCCCAAGGCACAGGGTGGAGAGTGAGTAGGGAGCTGAGCCCTGGTCCTGGAGAATTCAGGGAAGATCATCAAGAAGAATCTCAAGACTTAGTTTTTATAAAATTAAGTGCAAATGGAAGCACATTTCTCAGAAAGCATTCTACAAGGAAGCACAGATGGGTCACCTGAGACATCTATTATGCTCAGGTCCCCTTCCCAGAAATTCTGATTTCAGTGGTCTGGGGTAGAGGCTGAGTAGTGATATTTCTTTTAAAACTCCCAAGATTCCTTAAAGTGAAGCCAGGGTTGAGAACCTCTGGGGTAAGCAGAGCCCTCTAAGAGACAGGGCCTGCCCACTTAGTGCCCTCTGTGTCTAGCACCTAAACCAGGACTGGCTACAGAGCAGATGCTCAGGATATGTGAACTGAATAAAGAAATGAATACTGTGAGAATCAAGTGAAGGAAATCACAGCTGGTTACTAAAAATCAGAGCAAGGAGGAAGAGTGACCTTATGCTGATTCTCAGTATCCCTCTTAACTATGGACTGAATTGGCCCAGCGTTGGAGTTAGTTGCAACCTCATGTGGGGGTTCCAGAAAGGGGAGGGGAGGAGGTTGGGAGGTGGCGGGAAACCAATGGCCCAGTACATCCGGGACAGTATGGAGAATTTCAAACATGCATTAATGACTTCTAAGCCCAATTGAGACATTCTGTCTTTATTTAAATATCCCATCTTGATGTAAATGGACCTTTTCTCTTCACCACAACAGATGATAGTGACTTGCTATTAAAGAGGAAAGTCATGGTGGAAAGACAGGGAGTCAGGTTATTAACAGAGGTGGGCTGGATAAGGGTCCTTAAAAGTTCAGGGTGATATCCCATCTCCTGCTCTCTGCCTCTCCCCACCAGCACCATCCCAACCCCTACTGCCAGAATGTCCTCTCCTGCCACTACAAACCATATTGCATCCTGTTTTAAAGGAATGTGAGATTCTAAGTACTTCTCTATGGACAAATAACTCGGCATCCTTAATGCCCCCTTCTCTTGTTGAAGACACTCCATCCCTGTGGTCTAGGTAGGCAGCCGATCTTTGACCCGAGGGCCCATATATAGCCAATGTGGGAAAGCCACTCAACTATAGTTGCAGCAAAAGAACAGGCCAGGCTTCAACTCCAGTGTTCTGGCCATCAGTACTGCTGAGAATCTGAACTGTGAAAACACTTCATTAAAGAGGGGATCATTATATATGTTTCCCAAGATGTTTAGGCTTTGCTTCTAAAACTCTGTCTTCTAAACCTCTCCTAAATTCTGTGCCAGTTCACTTGCCCTGAGGGGGAGGTCTTGCTCTATCCCAACCAGCATCTTTCAGCCAGGCAGCCTCCAGGATCCTCCTGAGTGCAGAGAAGCTGGAAGCTGGGAGTCAGAAGCAGGGACCCCTGTGGACCCAGCAGCAAAGCAGCAGCCTAATGCCCCCAACCTCCTTCCCTTAAAGAGAAACCCCTCCTGTGTGCATGAGGCAGGGCTGTGGGTGAGGCTTCTGCAGAAGGCAGAGGTTGATTTAATGCCACAGCTAGAGAATGTGGAGGTAATGAGGAGCAGGGATGGAGACTAACAAGAGAGCCAGGTCAAGCTCACGGTTGTGGAAAGGCCTTTTGAGATCATCTAGTCTTGTAATTTTCAAACATTTTTAAAGCAGTTAACTTTTTTTCATACAAATAACTTATGTAACTTAGAAATTCCATCTAAGATACAGCTGTTTTGATAGAAGCAAGAGGAGAAAGTAAGAATGGGGGAGGGGGGTTGTTCCACAAGCAGTGGGAAACCCATCCACTCAGTCCACCTTCCAAATCCAAAAGTCCCTAAGGCACCTGCACAGAATTTAGGGATACTTGATCTCTCTTTGAAAGACCCCCAATCTAGCCCAGATGGAAAAACTGGGTAAATTGTCCAGAGTCCCCACTGAGACAGGGACAGCATCAGAGCTAGAACTTGATCCCATTCCCAGGCTAGCTCTCTTCTCACTTCCTCGCGCCCGCTGACAGCCCCCGCCCCGAGCCTCTGACTCTTCCAGGCTTAAACAGAGCTGCGGAAGGAGAACTGCAGGTAGATGATCAACAGGAGAACCGTGGCCCAAAACAAGCACCAGGGGATGGAGCAGAAGTTGCAGCCCGAGCCCCCCTCGGCCTGAGGCTTGGTGGGACTGGGCGCCCGGGAAAAGGTGTAGGTGGTCGCCTCCTCTTCCAGTAGCTTCTCGCTGGGCTTCCAGTGCACGATGCCCTCCTGGCAGGCCTCGCAGAACTCTCCCCGGTGTCGTCGGTGGTCCTGGCGGCTGGCCACGTGGATGCGGTACTGGCCGCCGCGCTCCCCGTAGCACTGCTCGCGCAGACTGGTGATGAGGTTGTCCACCAGGCTCTCGATGTTCTCCTCCAGCATGCTGGACTCGTCCAGGTGCGCCGTGCCGCACTCATAGCACAGCTGCTTGAAGACACGCATGCGCACCGAGCCTGCGCGCTGGGCTCGGTCCAGGTACATATGGAAGAGGATAACCACATGGGGTGACTGCCAGGTGTGCCAGCACCAGGAGCAGTGGAACCTTCAGGGAGAGGAAGGGAAAAAAGACAGGACTGTGTGGAACCAGCGAAAACTACCCAGGAAGAGGGTAAAGGGACATAGAGAGTCAGCAGGGCCTGGAGATGGGGGTGGAGTGTTGACAGCCCCTTGGGTTTATCTGCTTTCCCCAGTAGGCTGCCCAGCCTGTCCCATTGTGAGCACGCCTGGGACTAGAACAGGTTCCTCAGAATGCCACATGGCATCCCCCTGAGCTCTGTCTCCTGGATGCTTTACAGAGGTCTCAGCCCCTGCTGTCCCGGTTTCTTCAGGCCTTACTCCCAGATCTTTCTCACTGGGTATCATTTCTCATATGTAAAATAAGTGTGCTAGGTGGGTCCTTCCTGCCCAAACCTCCTAGAAGTCTGATAGCAAGGACAGCCCTCATTAGTTAGGAAGTGCACAATCTATCTGTACATTTGTATATGAGCACTGTCTGTGATCCAAATCAGTTTAAAAAATGACCCCATTATCACCTATCTGTCTCTAGAACAGTGCCAGAATTAATGTATGGCACAACCTAGAAGTAGAAGCAGTCTGTGCCCAGAGTGACCCCCAAGGTCTAGAGTTTCCCAGGCTAACTCAGGACAGCTGGGGGTCACAGATCACAAGCCAATTCTGGGAGAGCCCTACACCCTCCCCCACTCAATCTCCCAAGCCTTCCATGTCTTCAAGAAGCTCCTAGAGGGGTGGGAGGGGTGAGGGGAAGGAAAAAAATAACAGAATGAATCAAAAACTATTGCCCTATGTAAATGTATGATTACACAAATGGTATGCCTCTACTTCATGTACAGAGAAACAAGATATATCCCATTTGTTTAAAATAAAAATAAATTTAAAAAAAAGAAGCTACTGAGTACCTTGGACAAGTGGCGCCCTTCCCATCTGTTGATTTAGGAGCTTAGTGTTTTCATTTTCATCTCTTCTTGTATATGCACATCATTTAGGTTCGATTTTTTCCTCTCATACCAGATTAATAAACTTGAATTTAAAAAGTCAGAACTGGAAGGGTCTCAGAAATCACCTAAATGATCCTTTGTTTTATGCTGAGATAAAGAGCCTAAGACAGCCATTCATGTACACAAAGCCAGTGGGGGACTGAGCCAGTGTCCAGCACATAACAGGTGCCCAGTAACATTTCTTGAATTGAATACAATAGAATTGACTGAACCGAGCAAAGCAGGAAGGCCTTGCTTGAACCCCAAGCTGAACCATGCAGCCTCCCCATCTCCTGCCCCAAAGGTATATCTTGACACTATGGACAAGACTCATGGACAAGAGTGCTAGAAGGTTGTCTCAGATATTATTGTATATACAAAGCACCTAGAGAACCTAGTTAAAATGCAAGCTCTGATTTAGGTCTAGAATGGAGCCTAAGATTCTTCATCTAGCAAGTTCTAGATGATGCTCCCTGGACCACAAAGCAAAGATTTAGACTAACGCTTCATTTTGCAAATGAGGAAGGTGAAGACCAAGAAAGAAATCAAATTGCTCAAGGACCATGGAACTAACAGTAGAGCAATTTCTAGAACACTGCATGTGTTCAATATTTTAAATCAAATCAAGCTGAGTTAAATAGATTAAAATTAACTGGCCCAGGAGAAGAGCACACATCTCTTGACACCATCAATCTCAAGTCCCCTTCTCTCAGTTTTCAACTATTCTTTAAAAATATATATATTAAAATCTGAAAATGTGCAACATGTCAAAGTTTAGAACTAATAAATCTATTCTGCCTCTTGACTCTCTGGATGAGGGAACTGTAAGGAAAAAAAAATCACACCGGTAATGGTTCAGTAGAAGAGCTGGAATAAAGCCAGATTTCCAGCTCCCTTTCAAGGACTCACTCTGCCTTCCAGTCTACGCCAGCCTGACGGTGAGATCGAAGCTAAGCACTTGAGTTCTGCACATCCTCATCTTTCTTTGGAAGGTATCCCAGGGCTAGGGACTCCGAGGCTGCCTACATGGCTCCTACTTCCTGGGCTACTCACCTGCCTGAGGCATGCAGTTCCAGGTACTGCTTCCAGCCAGGGGCCAGCACATTGTGCTTGAGGTTGGGGTCTATGATGAGGTCCCAGCTGTCAGCTGGCTTTGCTTCCTCCATCTTCTCATAGAAGATTTTCTTCCACTCACCTGTGGTCACACTTTTACACATGTCCTCGTCAGTGATAAGGGAGGGCAAGCTCCACTTTAGTGAGAACACAGAGAATGAGGGCAAATGCAGGGCAGGGCAGCGGAGTCTCCACGGTCTAAAAATCCTCATCGACAGGACTGGGAGGAAGCAGGACCCAGATCCCTCCTTTGTCCGCAGAGGAACCTGTTTCCAAGGCAACCAGGCAGGGCGCCAAGAGACAGAGCTTGGAGAGGAGGGAGTCTCCGAAGAGGTGTTTCAGGGCCCTGAACTGAGGCTGCAGAGGCAGGGTTTGTGGGTCTAAGTGATCCAAGACAGGACAGGGGCCTGACAAGATTCTGAGCGTCAGACCATCCCTACCCTAGCCTGCAAAGGGCATGGAGAAGTGAGATCTTGAGCAGTGGCTCAATTTCACCCTGTTGCCCCTGGAGGCATCATCAGTATCTGGCTGCTATGGTAACCATGATGCCTTAGGGAGTCCAGGAGAAATAAGAGATGCGAAGATGTAGACTACTAGTATGAGGAGCAATAATAATAAATTTTCCTCTGCACCCTTACCCATCCTGTGACTTATATATTGCCATTTAAGAAACATAATTGGTGGTTTCTTAAACCACAGTGACTACTAACATTGTACAGATCAGCAACCTGGGACTCATCTGGCCCATAAATAGAGCTTCAATTGAAACCCAAGATGTAGACCCCATACCAAGTCATCCATTTATTTATTTCACATATACTTATGTACCAGCTCTATACCAGATGTTGTTCTGGGTATGTACCCAATAACCAGAATGTGTTGGGATCTCTGCTGTAGGGGCCATGCAAAAGAGCAACCATCTGTGCACCAAGATAGAGGCCCTTGCATCAGCCAGGAAGGAGGAGACAAGATGATTTCCAAGGTGATTATAGAGGGGCACTACATACACAGAAAAACTGCCTTTTTTATAGGTACCTGCTACTTTTTAATAAATTGTTTTTCTTTAAAAAATTCATATGGGGTTATTATAGAAAAATTACAAAATATAGGTAAATTAAACAAAAGTAAGATCTTCCATAATACCCCAACCAAAATGACTATAATTAATATGATGCAATTTTTCTGTACATGCATGTATATACATAAATACTATAATTAATATGATGTAATTTTTCTGTACATGCATATATATATGCATATTGTACATATATACATTCTACATACACATTGTGACATACTAATAACAATGTATCATGAATATTTTTCCAGGTCATTAATATTATTCTATAGCAGAATCATGTAGGGTGCCTACATTGTTATATGGATAGGCACAATTTATTTAGTCAATCCAGTATTTTGGGGCATTAAAGTCTTACATCAGTTTCTCACAACTGAACTCTTGCCATATATCTATATAGTTTGATCAAGAAGTTCATGAACCTAGATTCTAAGCAGAGACAATGCTTCATGCAATCAGAAAACATGTCTCAACTCCACTCTGCAAAAGCTTGGTGTAGTTGGCAGAATCTGAGTAGGATCTCCAAACAGTGTGAATTATGGACAGCCTGCAGAATCTGAAGTTTGGAAGTAAAAAGAGAAGAACCTAAAAATCCAATCTCCCCTCTGATACCAGAGATCAAAGACCATCTTCCAAGTGTTCCACTGACTGCATGAACCCTTGATACCTTGATTTATCTTAGCAATAAGATACTAAGAAAGCAATATAGTGATTAAATATATAGATATATATAATATAGTGATTAATATATATAATATATAATATAGTGATTAAATGTATAGATCCTCGAATCACTTGCTGGATTTTTTTTTTTCTTGGTTTTTGTTTGTTTGGTTTTTTGTGGGAGGTGTTAATTCCCTTATCTCTTCGTAGGTATCCATTCTGATACAAATAATGTGCATCTTTTCACTTTGGTAAAATACATGTGGATGTTTTATGTAGATGTATTTATAATTTGCATAGTAACAGCAATCACTACATAGCACTTAGTAGTTTAAGTGCTTTCCTCCTATTTTACTTTACTTAGGTAAAATACTTATTTCCTTTTTAAATTTTTTTTTAGTTATTGATGGACCTTTATTTTATTTATTTGTATGTGCTACTAAGAATCGAACCCAGTGCCTCACATATGCTAGGCAAGCACTCTAGCAATACGACCCCAGCCGAAAATATTTCTCTTTCCTTAGGTAAGAAATTGCTGCAGCAGCTTCATTTTATAGGTAGGTAAGCTAAAGTAGAGAGGTCAGATAACTTGCCCAAGATTCAATAGTGAATAATTAGTTGAACTGGGACTTGAACCTATATGACTATCTCCAAAGCCTCAGCTTTAACCATAATGCTGTCCAGCATAGCATTTAGAACACAACAATTGCTAATTAAATGTGTATTTCTCCCTTCTTTTCACTGAATATGGCCATTCTTGACTCCAAGGATTAGGGACTCTAAGAATCCATGTCCTTTCAGCAAAAAGTTCACTAGGGCACACTAAGGTCACAGTCCCCTATAAGGGTCTCCCTGTTACCACTGAGGATGCTGCACACTTCTGAATTTCATGATGCAATAGCATCCACAGACTCTCAGGGTAGATATTTTAGAATTAAAAGAAAAATTCAGCTTAAAATCTTGTCAAAGAAAATATGGTGCAGAAAGTTATCTCTAGAGATGCACACCAACCCTGTGAGACCATATCATCTGAGGCCAAGCACCCTGCTCAGTGGAAAGAGGACTAACCAAGAGTCAGGAGAAAAAATCCATATTCCTGCCCTGCTGTCGTCTGCTTCTGTGACCTTGGGCAGGTCACTTCCTTCCTCTTTGCCTTAGTTTATCTATCTGTTCAACAAAGAATTAGAGTAGATGTCAAATCTAAGGTCCTCCTGATGGTAGCCATATATGGTTGTAAAAAGATTTATACTTAGAAACCTGACTCCTTGGAGAACAGGAGGCAGGATAGGGGCCATGGGATGGAGGAAGAAAGCTCCTAAGGCAGTATGCCAGGTGTCCCTGGAGCCAGGCTCTGTCTCCTTGGGGCCTAAGACATAGTTGGAAAACTCTGGGGAAAGGGTCACTCCACTAGATTTGTACTGAAAAAAGTAAGGATAGAAATCAAACCTAGAACCACTGAAGATTAACACTGGGAAAAACTTCTAAGTTCTTTGGGATACTTCCTTAAATGGTTAATCCTTTGGGTTAATCTTTTCATCTCTGAATTAAGGCATTCGACCCCCAGATAAGAAAACAGATTTAACCAGCTTCAGAGGAGTGATGGAAGCCACCTCAGGTGGCAGCCACAAGCCAAGGTAAGAAGGCTGGTGACCCTCCAGAAAATTCTTGAAGCTGAGAGGAGCATACAGGACAAAGTATTACCCACATCCAGAACAAATTCTCTAAAAGTATTTTGCAGTGGTTGCTACAATAAACAGTATGATGAAAAACAAGACAGAAAGTAAGAATCACCAGAGTTGTGTGTGTGTGTGTGTGTGTGTGTGTGTGTGTGCGCGCACGCACATGTGTATGTAGCCAGCTGATGCAATCCCCATTGGCACAAATTAAGTTTCATTTAGGACCTGAGCTTGTGATGCAGAGGCCAATGCAATACATCCTACTGCACAGCAGTGCTTTCTCTAATAAAAATAGTTCTACCAAGACAAAAAACACATGCTGTTGCAACTTGCTGTCTATCAAGAGAGCACTGATGCTGTGGAATCCATGATTTAGAGATTGCCAATCTAGCCATCTTTAAAGCTACTGGCCTCGTTTTGGTCAATTTATTAAAGTTCTTGATCACAGTTTAAATGCATCAAATGATTTAAAACAAACTCGCCTGCTAGAAAATAGAGCAGTTAATACAAAAGAAAGAAACTTTGCCCCTAATTTGCTATTTGACTCAATAGAAAATATTTTATAAAAAGTATCATTTTATAACAATGAAAACTGTCACTTTAAAATGATACACTGATAGAAAGTGATTCTCAACCAGGGGCAGTTGCCTGTGTCTAAGTGGAATTTTGAGAGTTGGAGGGGTAGGCCAATGACTAGAAGTTTCTATTGGCACTTAGTGACCAGGGACCACCTGACTGTCCCATAACTAAGAATCTTTTTTTTAAAATTTATTTTTATTGTAAACAAATGGGATACATGTTGTTTCTGTTTGTACATGGAGTAACAGCATACCATTTGCATATTCATATATTTACATAGAGTAATGATGTTTGATGCATTCCGTTATTTTTTTCCGTCCCCCCCACCCCTCCCAACTCTCTTTTCCCTCTATACAGTCCCTCCTTCCTCAATTCTTGTCCCCCTTCCACCCCCCATTAATTGTCATCATCCGCTTATCAGTGAGATCATTCCTCTTTTGGATTTTTGAGATTGGCTTATCTCACTTAGCATGATATTCTCCAATTTCATCCATTTGCCTGCAAATGTCATAATTTTATTATTCTTTATAGCTGAGTAATATTCCATTGTATATATATATATACCACAGTTTCTTTATCCATTCATCAATTGAAGGGCATCTAGGTTGGTTCCATAGTCTGGCTATTGTGAATTGAGCCGCTATGATCATTGACATGGCTGTATCTCTGTAGTATGCTGATTTTAAGTCCTTTGGGTATAGGCCGAGGAGTGGGATAGCTGGGTCAAATGGTAGGTTCATTCCAAGTTTTCTAAGGAATCTCCACACTGCTTTCCAGAGAGGCTGCACTAATTTGCAGTCCTACCAGCAATGTATGAGTGTACCTTTTTCCCCACATCCTCGCCAACACCTATTGTGGCTTGTATTCTTGATAATCGCCATTCTAATTGGGGTGAGATGGAATCTTAGGGTAGTTTTGATTTGCATTTCTCTTATTACTAGTGATGTTGAACATTTTTTCATATATCTGTTCATTGCTTGTACATCTTCTTCTGTGAAGTGTCTGTTCATTTCCTTAGCCCATTTGTTGATTGGGTTATTTATATTCTTGGTGTAGAGTTTTTTGAGTTCTTTATATATTCTGGAAATTAGTGCTCTATCTGAAGTATGAGTGGCAAAGATATTCTCCCACTCTATAGGCTCTCTCTTTGCATTGCTGATAGTTTCCTTTGCTGAGAGAAAGCTATTTAGTTTGAATCTATCTCAGTTATTGATTCTTGTGCTATGGGAGTCCTGTTAAGGAAGTCTGATCCTAAGCCAACAAGGTGAAGATTTGGGCCTACTTTTTCTTCTATAAGATGCAGAGTCTCTGGTCTGATTTCAAGGTCCTTGATCCATTGTGAGTTGAGTTTTGTGCAGGGTGAGAGATAGGGGTTTAGTTTTATTCTGTTGCATATGGATTTCCAGTTTTCCCAGCACCATTTGTTGAAGAGGCTATCTTTTCTCCATTGCATATTTTTGGTGCCTTTGTCTAGTATTAGAAAATTGTTTTATTTGGGTTTGTGTCCATGTCCTCTATTCTGTACCATTGATCTACCTATTTTGGTGCCAATATCATGCTGTTTTTGTTACTATTGCTATGTAGTATAGTTGAAGTTCTGGTATTGCGATACCCCCTGTTTCATTCCTCCTGCTAAGGATTGCTTTAGCTATTCTGGGTTTCTTATTCTTCCAGATGAATTTCGTGATTGCTTGCTCTATTTCTGTGAGGTACGTCATTGGGATTTTAATTGGAATTGCATTGAATCTGTATAGCACTTTTGGTAGTATGGCCATTTTAACAATATTAATTCTGCCTACCCAAGAACATGGGAGATCATTCCATCTTCTAAGGTCTTCCTTAATTTCTTTCTTCAATGTTTTGTAGTTTTCATTGTAGAGATCTTTTACCTCTTTGGTTAGATTGATGCCCAAGTATTTTATTTTATTTTTTTCAGGTTATTGCAAATGGAGTTGTTTTCCTTATTTCCCTTTCAGCTGTTTTGTCGCTTGCATATAAAAATGCTGTAGATTTATGTGTATTGATTTTATAGCCTGCTATTTTGCTGAATTCATTGATGAGGTCTAGAAGTTTTCTGGAGGAGGTTTTTGGATCCTCTAAATATAGAATCATGTCATCAGCAAATAGTGACAGCTTAAGTTCCTCTTTTTCCTATTCGTATCCCTTTAATTTCTTTAGTCTGCCTAATTGCTCTGGCTAGAGTTTCGAGGACAATGTTGAATAGAAGTGGTGAAAGAGGACATTCCTGTCTTGTTCCCATTTTAAAGAGAGTGGTTTCAGTTTTTCTCCATTAAGAATGATGTTGGCTATGGGCTTAGCATAAATAGCCTTTACAATGTTCAGGTATGTTCCTACTATCCCTATTTTTTCTAGTGTTTTGAGCATGAAGGGGTGTTGTATTTTGTCAAACACTTTTTCCACGTCAATTGAAATAACCATATGATTCTTATCTTTAAGTCTATTGACATGATTACATTTATTGATTTACGAATGTTGAACCATCCTTGCATTCCAGGAATGAACCCCATTTGATCGTGGTGCACAATTTTCTTAATATGTTTTTGGATATGGTTTGCCAATAGTTTCTTAAGGATCTTTGCATCTATATTCATCAAGGATATTGGTCTAAAATTTTCTTTCCTTGATGTGTCTTTTCCTGGTTTGGGTATGAGGGTGATATTAGCTTCATAGAATGAGTTTGGTAGGGTACCCTCCTTTTCTATTACCTGGAATACTTTAAGAAGTATTGGAATGAGCTCTTCTTTGAAGGTCTTGTAGAACTTGGATGAGAATCCATCTGGTCCTGGGCTTTTCTTGGATGGTAGACTTTTAATCACTTCTTCTATTTCATTGCTTGATACTGATCTGTTTAATTCATGTATGTTCTCCTGGTTCAGTTTGGGAGGAGCATATGTCTATAGAAATTTGTCAATGTCTTCGGTACTTTCTATTTTGTTGGAATACAGATTTTCAAAGTAGCTTCTCATTATGTTCTGTATCTCAGTGGTTTCTGTCATATTTCCTTTTGCATCATGTAATTTAGTAATTTGAGTCTTCTCTCTCCTCTTTGTTAGTGTGGCTAAGGGTTTATCTATTTTGTTTACTTTTTCAAAGAACCAACTTTTTGTTATGTCAATTTTTTGAATAATTTCTTTTGTTTCAATTTCATTGATTTCAGCTCTGATTTTAATTATTTCCTGTCTTCTACTACTTTTGCTGTTATTCTGTTCTTCTTTTTCTAAGGAATTGAGCTATAATGTTAGGTCATTTAATTGTTGACTTTTCATTCTTTTCTGGAATGCGCTCCATGCAATGAATTTTCCTCTTAGTACCACTTTCATAGTGTCCCAGAGATTTTGATATGTTGTATCATCATTCTCATTGACCTCTAAGAATTTTTTAATCTCCTCCCTGATGTTTTTTGTTATCCATGTTTCATTCAATAGCATATTATTTAGTCTCCAAGTGTTGGAGTAATTTCCTTTTTTTACTTTGTCATTTATTTCTACTCTCAGTCCATTATGATCTGATAGAACACAATGCAGTATCTCTATTTTTTTGCATTTCCTAAGGACTGCTTTGTGGCATAACATATGGTCTATTTTCAAGAAGGTTCCATGTGCTGCTGAGAAGAAAGTGTATCCGCTTGTTGATGGATGGAATATTCTCTATATGTCTATTAAGTCTAGGTTATTGATTGTGTTATTGAGTTCTATGGTTTCTTTGGTTGGATTTTGTTTGGAAGATCTATCTAGTGGTGACAGCGGTGCGTTAAAGTCACCCAGAATTATTGTGTTGTGGTCTATGTGATTCTTGAGATTGAGAAGGATTTGTTTGATGTAAGGGATGCACCATTGTTTGGGGCATAAATATTTACTATCATTATGTCTTCCTGATTTATGGTTCCCTTAAGCAGGATGAAATGTCCTTCTTTATCCCTTCTGACTAACTTTGGCTTGAAGTCCACTTTATCTGATATAAGGATGGAAACCCCCACTTTTTTACTGAGTCCATGTGCATGGTAGGTTTTTTCCCATCCTTTCACCTTTAGTCTGTGGATGTCTTTTTCTGTGAGATGAGTCTCTTGCAGGCAGCATATTGTTGGGTCTTTCTTTTTAATCCATTCTGCCAGTCTATGTCTTTTGATTGAGCAGTTTAGGCCATTAACGTTCAGGGTTATTATTGGGAAATGATTTGTATTCCCAGTCATTTGGCTTATTTTTGGTTTTTAAGTTGGCTTGGATTCTCCTTTGAGTGGTTTTTCTCTAAGGTAGTTCCTCCCTTTGTTGACCTACATTGTTGTTTTTCATTTCCTCCTCATGGAATATTTTGTTGAGAACATTCTATAGTGCAGGCTTTCTATTTGTAAATTCTTTTAACTTTTGTTTATCATGGAAGGATTTTATTTCATCTTCAAATCTGAAGGTTAGTTTTGCTGGGTATAGAATTCTTGGTTGGCAACCATGTTCTTTCAGAGTTTGAAATATGTTGGTCCAGGCCCTTCTAGCTTTTAGAGTCTGGGTTGAGAAGTCGGCTGCTATCCATATTGGTCTCCCCCTATATGTAATCTGATGCTTTTCTCTCGCGGCCTTCAAAATCCTATCTTTATTTTGAATGTTAGGCATTTTCATTATAATGTGCCTTGGTGTGGATCTGTTGTGATTCTGTGCATTTGGTGTTCTGTAAGCCTCTTGTATTTGATTTTCCATTTCATTCTTCAGCTTTGGGAAATTTTCTGATATTATTTCATTGAATAGTTTGTTCATTCCTTTGGTTTGTATCTCTGTGCCTTCCTTAAATTTGGTCTTTTCATGATGTCCCATAGTTCTTGGAGATTCTATTCATGATTTCTTACCATCTTCTCTGTTTGGGCGACTTTATTTTCAAGATTAAATATTTTGTCTTTATTATCTGAGGTTCTGTCTTCCAAGTGGTCTAGTCTTTTGGTGATGTTTTCCATTGAGTTTTTTATTTGGTTTATTGTCTCCTTCATTTCAAGGATTTCCTTTTTTTTTTTTTTTTTTTTGTTTTTGTTTTTTTTTTTTTTTGAGAATCTCTATCTCTTTGTTGAAATGATCTTTTGCTTCCTGCAGGTGCTCTTTCAGCTTATTGGTATTATCATTCATTGCCTGCATTTGCTCTCTTATCTCATCCTTTGCTTCATGAATCATCTTAATCATATATAATCTGATGTCATTTTTTGACATTTCTTCTAACATACTGTCATTGGATTCTATTACTATAGAATCTAGATTTGTTTGGATCATTTTCTTCCCTTGTTTTTTCATGTTGTTCATGTATCTTCTCCTCTAGCAGTACAGATCTGGGGTATTGCAGATTTCCCCCTATAGGCTTATAGCGGCCCTATGGTTTCCAAAACCCTTTCTTTAAGGGGAGATCAATATTAGCAGTGCCCAAATCAGACACTAGGCAATCCTAGACCAAATAACCCCTATGGGGACAATAACAAAATTGTCATAATAAACAAAATGAGTTCGAATGTTATCTTCGGTAAAACAAACAGGTTTGCAATAAGGTCTGCAGTTTCTAATGGAGGACAAAGAGAATGCAGAGGGATGTAGAATGTGGCTGTTAATGGGATAAGAAAAGAATATACAGAAGTTCTAGAAAATAGAAAGGGTGAGAGTGTAATCAAAAGAAATCAGATGTTAGCATGCAAAAAAGGGAGAAAGAGACTCTGAGGGAACAGGTAAACAAAAGGAAGAGAAAGCAAGAAAAGTAAAGAAATAAAAACTTAATTTTTTTTAAAAAGGAGAAAAAAAATCTACTGTATAACAGTCATATACTAATGAAACCTCCCAGTGTTCAGTAGCCTGATACATGAGAGGTACCTGACAATGAGCTTCAAGCCTCCAGCAGGCGTCACAGGATGGAATTTGCCCCACCCAAAGATCGGAGCTACGGCTTCCAGGATTATCCAAGATGGCCGCTCTGGCTTCGAAATGTGTTGGCAAATGGGGAGCTGCAGCTCAGGGGTGGACGTGGTCAGCTGGAGGTCCTGGAGACGGGATGCAGTTGGTCCGGCAGGGGTCCTGGAGGTCCGGTGTGTTTGGTGTGGTTGTGGGATCCTGGAGGCCGGGTGCAATCAGTTGGTCTGGGGTCCCGGTGATAGGGTGCAGTCAGTTACTCTGGGGGTCCTGGCGGCAGGGAGCAGTCAGTTGATGTGAGGGCCCCAGAGGCAGGGAGTGATCGGTTGGGCTGAGAGCTCCTGGAGACGGGCTCAGTCAGTCAGGCCAGGGGTCCTACGGGGCCTGGCTGTTGTCTCAAAATGGCGGCAGCCACGTGTAATCAAACCTGCAGGTAATGTGACAGTGAACTTCCAGGCGACAGCAGGCAGCTGGTTCTCCACTGGCGGTCTGCGGTCAATCTGCTGGTAGCTGTCAGACAATCGGGAGGTGAACCTCGAGTGTTGGGTGATGGATAGGGGTAAGGCAGGCGATGGACAGGTGAGAGGCAGGCAAATGGCGGATGACAGATGCCTGACAGTGAACAATCTGCTCTCAAAAAAGGCGTCGATCAACTAAGAATCTTAAATGTCCCACTATCCTGAGCCAGCACAATAATTCAATCCATGATTCTTTCATTGGAAATGCCCAGGTAATAATCTCAACTTTCAGTTCAGAGGAACCATGATTTCCTTCCCCAGCAGACACATTCTTTCCTTGGGAACCAAACTGTCAACAACAGCAGAGCTCAAAGCTGTAATAATAGGAAGGGATGAAGAATCACTAGTATACCATTAGGGATAATTATGAATTTGCCATTCCTTTTTCTATCCCTTAATCCTTGGAACTGGGAAAAAGCAGCACTTCATCTTGGCTGCTGATTCAGAACATTTGCAACATTCAGGAGAACACTATCCCAGCCCTGTAAGGTGCTGTCCCCAATGGTTTCTATAATTGAGTTTCCAGAGATGATCCCACTGCTATACCAGGCCAGCTACTTCAGGACGACAGGCCATATGATCTTTAAAATGAATCCTGGTTAGAAGAAATGCTGGGTGGAGCACCACAAGGGTAAACAGGGCACTTTCCAGCTCCACTGCTGATGCCCAATGCCACCAGCAGAGAGTCACACTGGACCCTTGATCGGGCATGAGTCTGTGGGGAACCAGCTAACTACCTTGTGTCTGGGTGATGACACAGACCATTTCCATCAAAACAGTGATCTGTTTTCATGGGATAGATCGTGACTTTGGATATGAACGATCTTGGTCTTTCCTTCTCTGCACTGCCTCTGCCTTTGGTGAACTTCCATGATGCCCTTCTCACTCTTCTGGTTTTCTTGTGGGTGGTTCTGCACTTAGCCGCTGAGGCTCCCTTGCTGTATGGTGATTGGTTTCCAAAAAGGTGCATTCCAGAAGGAAGGAAATGGAAGCTTCTGGACTTCTTAAGGGTAGAGTAAGAAATCCAGAACATCTCTTCTGTCTACTCTATTGGTGAAAGCAATCCCAGGGCAAGGTTTATTCAGGTAATGGGAAATAAGCTCCCTCTTGATAAAGAATTGGCTGGTGCATACAGGGAGGGAAGGAATTGGTGGTGACCACCTTTGGAAACTCTACCACAGTGCCTAATTGTTTCCTCATCTTACAAAAACTTGGTACCTTCTAAAGCTATGGCAAATTCTATAACGGAAGTAGGGGCTGACATTATCTTTTGAAAAAATAAAGCAACTAAGGATCAGAAGGCAAAACAGAAGGCAAAGTAAACTCATCCAACAATCCCATTTCCAAAACATAGCCACAAAGGAACAATAAGTGTGCACCCTTTGGAGCAAAAGAAAATATCACAGGCTCTCAGCCCACCTCTACCACCCACCCCTACATGCACAGGCGCGGTGTATAGGAATCCCTGCCTCTCCTTCCTCCTCTCCTCACTGCAGCCATAAGCTTTTTTTCAAGCTACTGCCCCATTTTGTGAGGCCCATATGCCTGTCATTGACCAGGACACTGTCAAAACTATATCCATGCCTTCCAGGCCCTTTTGTCTGTCACAGTCCAAAAACTGGATTTCCATAATCTTCTCACTCTTGAACCCTTATCACTATAAAACTCTGTGCTTATTTTTGAGTATGTGACCTGATCTTTGAAACAATTATATCAGAAAAATTTCTATATCTACTACCAAGGGAATGGCAATATCATGGTCCATGTGATTAAACAAGGGCATGTTTGAGAAAAATTAGAAAGTTCTCAAAAACCAGTTTCTGCATTTCCAGAATATTTGATCCAAGATAAACATAGCTTCCTTCTCCTTTTTTTTAAGAGGCAAGGCTCAGCAACATTACCTGTGGGAAAGGACAGTTGTATTCATTTATTCATTCGAAACAAAACAAATCTCTGAATTCTCAGCTACTAGTGATACTCGCAAGTTACCTTGACGAGTCCTGATTCCTCAGATGTTGAAGTAGAACACCAGAGAAGCATGCTGAGGCAAGTGTAGAGTAGAAAGTAAGGAGCTTTATTAAAGAAAAGTAGAACAGACTTCTCTCGGGTAGAAGAAGAGGACCCAAAGGCCGGAATCCATGGGATGAGCAAATCCGACCCTTTTTATAGATTTTGTTCTCTTGTTCCTTCCCCCTTATCTCTTTTCTTCCTGCCTATGTGATGAGGCCCAGGAGATGCAAGTGAGATGGCAAAAAGATGAGAAGCAGATGGGCAGGGGGAAGGGCAAAATGGAGTGATTTAGACAGATAAGGTCCCAGGGGGCATTAATTAGCAACTCCTTGCCTGAAGTCTTTTGAAAAGGATGGTAAGGGCAGGTAAATTTGGTAATCAACGGGCTCCCAAGGTCTTTGACATTGCATTCTCTCAGGGGCGGTCTCCAACTTTCCAGACGCAGATGGCCTCCATGTTCTCGATTTAACCTGATTCCCTATTCTACACTAACTGCCTGTCTTCAATTCTGGCTTCACTAGGTGCCAGGTCCTGCACTATAAAGGTGAATTATCATCACACAGCCCATGTCCGTGAACAGCAATCAGTCAGGTGACCATTCTAACCCAGAGCCTTCTATGTCCTGTGACAGGAAGACTGTGTCTTAACAATGTTCTTGGTGACAGCCACTACTGTGGACGTGTATCTTCCGCAAGGTCAGATTAGGTTCCCGAGGTGGTTTTGGAAAGATATGCTCAACTCAACAACTTGGTTTTTCATGAGATGCCTAGGAGGGAATGAAGGCCCTATGCATTGTCAGAAAGTCTTACTGTGGTTAAATGTCAGACTCATGGAGTTCAGAGGACAGGGCAAAGCTCTCCTGTACTATTCCATCAAGTTTTACATCAGTCTACTGAGAGGCCACCTAGGATGCATGTCCAGAATTTTCCCTTCCTTTTCCTGCTCTTCTCTCTGTTGTCCCTTCTGTAATCTCTTCTGCCCTACTGTTCTATCTTCAGGGCTCTGATTCAGCTTTCTGAGTGGAGTATCTACAAGCAAATAAACCTTCCTCTTGCTAACACTGACCCTTTCCCGTTGCATGACTGTCATCTATTATTATCCTAACAAAATTTCTGTTCTTTCATTCTATTGTATCAAAGACCTTCTTCTCACTAAGGTAAAAGGAAGAAGGAAAGAATGGAGAAGATTCTATCTTGACATATGACTATGATCTTTTCAGTAAAGCAATAAAATGAGAAAGCTTGTTTCTCTTCTTTGGAAGTTAGAGAAAATTGCTCTGGACATTAAATGTGCATTTCATGGTAGACACGGAATAATTATGAATCATATCTGCATTCAATTACTTTGTCTAATTTTCTATCACATGATCAGAAAATACAAAGATGTACAGAAGAGAGTCAAGGAAAGCAAGGGGTCTTAGAGATGTCTCAGAATCACAGTTGCATCTGAACTCCTGTTTCTTGTAGCCATGGGCCTTTAGTTTAATTATTTGTGGTCAGAATGTTTCCATATATTTTCATTTCCATTGTAATGACAACTTTATATATAAAAAATAGTTCAAATATGTTCCCCTTACAGCCACAAATATACTTTCCAGTGAATGTATATATGTGGAATACATAGTGTACAAATAATGTGTGATTGGCATAAAATGGTTTATCCAGAAGTCTAACTTTTCAGGGCAAAAGAATTTTCTATTAAAGGAATTTGACAATCATGGTGAACCATAAGAGTTAAATAAAATTCTGTTTGTCCAACATCTGTCCATTGGGTAACCCGTGTGTACTAGACACTTATAGGCTGTGAGGATCCAAAGACAAAATATGCTTCACTCTGATCTGTCAACTTAGTTTTCAAGTAAATTTTATGGTGTTGATTAAAAAACATAAAAGACCACAGGGATTCCCCAACATCTGGAATGTTGCCTTACATGTAGTAGATGCTCAAAAAATGTTGGTTGAATGAATAATGAGTAAGGACATTGCTGGATATCACATTCTAAGGCCCAGATTCTCAAAAATTATTTAATTATTCAGAAATGACTTTTGAATTTGGTGGAAAAAATAAAGAATATTTACTCCCCTTCCATTTTCATCTTTCTAAGGACACATAATACATATTTATGGAGTACAGTGAGGCATTTCAATACAACTATACAATATGCAACAATCAGATCAGGGCAACCTCATTTATCATTTCTTTGTGTTACAAACATTCAAAACCCTCTTTAATAACCATTTTTAAATATACAATAAATTGTGGTCAACGATATCATCCTACTGTTATGGAACATTGGAAGTTTGTTTTTTTTTTTTTTTTTTTTTGTACCAGGGATTTAATTCAGGGGCACTCTACCCACTGAACCACATCCCCAGCCTCATTTTGTGTTTCATTTAGAAACAAGCTCTCACTAAGTTGCTTAGCAACTCACTGTTGCTAAGGTTGGCTTAGAACTTGCAATCCTCCTGCCTCAGCCTCCTGAGCTGCTGGAATTACAGGTGTGCACCACCGCACCCAACTGGAGGTTATTTTTTATGTCCACCTGCACCCCTGTATCTTTTAGTCATCCTCTCTTCATCCCCCTCACCAAGGATTCATCTTTTAATTCACTGTGGTTTGGAGGTTAATTTGGAGCTTTGAACATAATTTTGGAGTTGCTATATTTGACACAGGTGAATGAACTTGGAGGTTCGTATGTAAACTGGACCAAAGATAGTAAAACAATGAGTGAGACACATCTTTCCCTGATGGTCACATTAGTGGTCAAATCAATTACTTCTCCAAAATTTGCTCTCACTTTTCTCTTGGAAGCCAATGTTAATCTTTTAAGGACTTTCGTAAATTCCTTTTAGATCTGATTCAGCAGAAGAGAGCTAAAGGAGTCTTCACTTGGTAGCCACTCAGTAGCCAGGATTTCTCTGAGTTCAGATTCTCTCTTCAGAGTCCCAGAGCAGATAGTTTTCTTCCCTGGAACCCAAGTTGAGGCCTAGATGGACTCCGATATAAACGAGGTAAAGAAGTTCTGGGAAGAGAGAGTCCTCACCTTCACACTTCCCAGAATAAGGCCCTCCCTTCAGGTGGGTACAGACCACACCTACTTTAAGGTTAAGAAGAACAAGATGGTTAGTGCCAGACACAGCACTGAAGAGGAAGAAAGTGAGCTGAGACTAGAAAGGGTCACGTCCAGATTTGGGACCTGGCTAGCAGGCAGGGGTGAAGTCAGTCTTGCTGAAGACAGCCTGAGCCCCAGTATCAGCAGCTCTAGGTCAGTTTCCAAGAATCCCTGCCCAAGGAGCCTGACCACCAGAACAGTGGTGTGGCTTTCACACCAAGTAGAAGGGCAAGGGACAGAGCCCCTTATCTGAGTACCTGCAAGGAACAGGTACAGAAAGGCCAATCAAATAAATATTCCAACAGGAACTAGTCAAGCCTGCACCAGAGTGAATTCTTGAGTCACAAAATCTGGTGTCTCCTTACATAGCAGCTTGTCCAAGTGCTTTGACTAGTCTAAGGACTTTGGTATCCACAGCCTTTTCCATTGAGACAATATCTTAACTATTTTCTTTGAACTTCTTCCACTGTTTGACCCATGCTTCTGAAAACAACGGCATCTATCATGATTAGGTGATGCCACATATTCCTACATTTATCCCAGGGATGTTTTAGGTATGAATATTAAACTCAATTATTGCATTTTTACTTTATAACTCTCAGAAACCACAGGGGAGAGAGAGAGAGAGAGAGAGAGAGAGAGAGAGAGAGAGAGAGAGAGAGAGAGAGAGAGAGAGAGAGAGAGAGAGAGAGAGAGAGAATTAGCAAGATGTGGAAAAAAACAGGAAGGGACAGAGGAGAGCTGCATTGTTACTGCTTTGTCACTTTGCTGTGTGACCCAGAGAATGTGGCCTCTCTGCTCCTATGTTCCCATGTCCTTGAACTCAGTAAGACTATAAGAACCACACGATCTTAGAGTTTCCTTCCTACTCTAACAATTTGTTGGTCGAATTTAGGAGGGGCAGGATTCCCTCTCCAAAAAATCCTGAGACACAGAAACCTGTGTATGGAGCTGCTTTCTATTCTCCCAAAGAGGGACCATGCTATGCCCACGATTTTTCCTTACTAGATATTTTCTAAATAAGTAAGGACCAATGGTTATTTAGGAAGCTCCTCGAATTTTTAAATGATTGAAGTTATAAAATACCATCTCCTGATGCAGACAGTTTTTGGTTATCTCTTTACCTGAATCAATGTGTTCTCCAATATTTTTTTCCTAATTCTTCATAAACTCAACAGGGTCACAAACGAATGATACCAAAGTATGGGAATCAACACCTGCTCTCACACTTTAGAGCCACCCCACTGGGCTAATTGCTTGGCAAGATACTCAAATTCCCTCATGATCTGGTCTCAATCTAATTTGCCAAACAGCTCCCACCACCCCACCCATTCTCAGCCCATCTGGTTGTGCTTTTCCTTTCCCAAAATAGGACCTGGACTCCTATGTCTTCATTCTTGCTCTTTCTTCCATCTGAAATGTTTTGTTCCTACCTTCACAAAGCCCCTTTATTTCCAGACTGACATGCCTACTCTCCTATACCAGGGTGAGGTGGGGCGGGGACACATCCCTCTGTCCTCTAGAGTAGCCCACCTTTTCCATGCCACCACGTTTCTAAGAACTGCTAGCACTAACGGAGTGCTTACTATGTGCCCAGCAGGCACCCTGCTGAGGGCTGATATTTTCCCTCACACTAACTCTGTGAAATAGACCTTTGTTTTTCACCTTTTGTGGGTGAATCAAAAAAGTCTTGAAATGGTCCAGAAACTTGCCTGGGATCACTTACCATCGTGCCACAGAAGGAGGGATTTGATCCTGAGCAGTCGAACAGCAGCACCCTTTCTCTAAGCTGGTAGGCCATGTAGTGGCAGTATTAACTATGTCTTCCAACAAATGGGAAACTTTGTGAGGTCAGGGACCATGTCAGTTTACTCGCTGATGCAATCCCAGAATCAAGTTCAATGTTAAAGAAAGTCCACATTGAGTGAATGAGTTAAAACCTTGTTGTGGGGGGGGGGGGGATATGTGCCCCTCTCCCCTCCCCCACTTCTAGGCCAAAATCCTTACTTTGTCTCTACTACACTTATTGTGTTATTTTATGAGTGAGTTAGTTGGGATGAGAACAATGATTTTTAAAACTCACAAGCTCCTTGTGGCAGGGGCTCTCTGCCAGGACCACATGTGCTTAGGCTTTTGTACTTGAACCCGAGGTGAGGGCTGGGTTGGAGAAACACAACTACACTTCCTGCCCTCAGGGCCCCTCCAGTCCAATGGGAAAACTAGGTCACGCATTCACAAGGTCCCTCCAGCTTCATAAGAGAAACAAACACATCCGCAGATGCATTCTACACCGCTGAGTGATCTGCCCCTTGGAGACGAACAGCCAAGGGCATGGTTATGTTTTTGCTCTGAGGTAATGGGCAGTGAAGTGTCCCTTGGGTAATAACATTTGTAGACATTTGATCGATTACTGAGCTAAGTATCTCACCAAGTGCAGAGGAAATTTGCTGACACATAGAGTCCTTCACAGTCGTTCCTGGGCTCTGCCCACTGAGTGTCTCAGTGCCACACCTATTGTGCAGTGATACCCAGGTCCAGTCACCCCAGGCTTACAAGAGATGGTGTGGATTCTGGAATCAGCCTGCCTGCACTCCAATCGTGGCTTCACTTCCTACTATGTGACAACTGACCAAGTGACTTGATCTCCCTAGGTCTCAAATTCCTGCCTATAGAATGAACAAAATAATAATGCCCACTTGGTAAACCTGTGAGGATTAAATGAGGCAATATAATCAGAGTGCTTAGGGTAGTATTTACTAATTATAGCATAGTAGTTGGCTAATATGGTAAATATTGAATAAATGTTAGTGATTATTATTTCTGAGCTGGAAAAGGCTTTCAATACCACCTAGATCAACTATCATTTCAGTGAAAGAACACCTTGCCTGAGTTTCCAGCTTCTGCTTGAGTACTCCATCCTCATTACTGCAGATTTTGACAAAGCCCTGCTTTTCATTAAACTCTGTTTTTGAAAGAGGTGAGCCACTTACTTTCCTGTTTCTTCCATACAGTGTCCTTGGGTTTGCTCTCTGGCCTACACTGACTTGATGTTACCTTACTCCTCAACATCTGGCATCCTTCCACTATTTAAGGTGCACCCTTTACAATCCTTAGAGCTTTCCCATCCTCATCACAAGATAGGAGCATCAAAAAATCGTTCTGTGGGTTTAACTTCCTCTAAAGATGCTAAAGTCCTGAGGGGAAGGAGGAAGGGTCTCCAGGGAACACCTCCACTCCTAGGGCCTCCCGCCATCTGTGAGGCACTGACAGAACACAGGAAAACGCCCCCAGGGTAAGGCCCCTTGGCTTCTCTTCTACCCATCCTACTCCATGCTTTAAGGGACATTTAGTTTTCAGTCTAGGGTGTCAGGACTTTCTTCACAATGACCTGGTGCTTGTGACTGCACAGACTTCAGAAGGCTCCAGAAAGCCTCCCTCTGTCAGCATTCTTGTGCCTCCCCTCCCCTTACCTTCACAGTGTGGCCTTTCCCTCAGGCCCAGGTCAAAGCTGCCTTAGGGAGCCTGCCCACGTTCTACCCCTTCGTGGTCTTTTCCTACTGCTTTGATTTTAGTCCACTTCTCTTCGCATCTTACATGTCGGCCTGATCTGTGACTGATAAACCGGTGTCTCATTCATGCCCACGACTGCAGAAGGAATGAGTGCGCTGGTGGGTGAAGATGAAATACCCACAGTGTGCCCACCCTCAGGACATCACTCCAGGTCCCACCAGATCCCCTCCTTTCTGCAGATGCCCACATGGCTCAGCTGGGAATACCGGCTGCCGGTGGTTCACTCGGTATTGCCCTTCAAAACAGGATCCTAAGGCCAATAAGTGGTTACCATGAGAATGCAAAGGTCTGACTGGGGACAACTCTGCAGTGCTGTCTCAGTGCCAGGACTTCCCATTGGATGGGCTTGGGCTCAGTTGCAAAGACATTGCGTGCCAATTTCTTGTTGCCGTTCCCACTTCCTTCACCTTCACAGAGGTGGTATCCTCAAGAGCGCTTTCCAGCAATGTCTGCATGCAACTCTATCCCAGAGCCTGTTTCCAGGAAACTCAACTGAGGCCCCATTCAACAGTACATAGCTCACCGCCACTGCCATGCACCTGGTGCATCTTGCTTTTCTTAACAAGCTTCAACAAGTGGAAATGGGGCCAAGGGGATGCTGATGTAAGACATGAACTCAAATGCTGCAAGGGAGGAAGCCACAGGGAGAGTTTCCGCCCCCCGAGGCTCTGGGATTGAGAGGACCTATAGCTTCAGACTCTGTCACTTTCTCCATGATACAGGATGGAAAGCAAGGGGGAAAATAGGGAAAGTAAGACACACAGGAGGGAGAAAGAGAGAGAGGACATGGAGGAGAAAAAGAGGAGGAAGAAAGAAAACAGGAAGACTGAAGGAGAGACAAGGGAGCCACTGGAAGAAAGGAACAGTCTGGAAAGAAGGCAGAGTCCTCACGAGCATGCTTTTAAAACCTGCATTTTCCTATTTTAAGTTTATACTCCATTTTTACAGATTCCATTAAGATGGGAATGTTTTTATTTAGCTTGATTTGGTTTGTTTCCCTACTTGATTAAATTTGAAAGATGGTCCTCTGAGGCCCATTGTTTGCCTGCAGAGAGGTGGAGATTCCTCTCCTTTCTGCCTGCTTGCCTGGGTTCCTCTCACTCAGATCACACCCTGGAGGAAGCGATTGTCCTGTAGATGTGCATCAAGAGTGCCTCAGCCAGACCAAGGACTTCGTCCCTTCTTCCAATTTCCATTTGGGTGACTGTAAAGAGGAAGTAAGTTTGGACCACATCGTAGTTACTCATTATACAGAGCCACAGCAAAAAGGAGCACAGACCACAAAGGCATTAAAAATAATTAATATGACTATTGACATCTCTCTCAAAGAGGTGCCAGATGGGGGATTTCCTGTATAGCAAAAGCAAAGTGGTCTGTTTTCTTCTCACCCCTTCCTTCCCCCTTTCCTGTGACAGCTATCCCTCTGAAATTTTTTTTTCTTTCTCTAAAACTCCACCCAAAAACCCATCCCTTAATGGCTCTGTCAAGTACCTTCCCTCTACAAAACTTCTTCCCTCACCCTCCTCTTCCTGCCTATAGCTCTTGAGTTCTTTCCTGAGTGGCTCTTTGACCAATTTGAGGTCTCCCAGCTCCTTCAGACTCTCCTCATCTTCTCCTCATTTACTTCTGTTGTCACAACAGGCACGCAGGGCTGGGGTGGGGGTTATCTCAAGGAAACAGCCCCCAGCCTCGCTGCCCCAGGGCTCTGACTCTACCTAGTCTGTGTTTATATTTTGTTCCAGGAGTAAAACTAACACAAACTCCAGCCCTATTGTCCTTTCACCCAAGGAACTGCTGTGTCCAGTGGATGTGGTGGGTTAGAAATGAAGAGTCCGGCATGATCTGGAGGAGAATGGGGGAGAGGCGTGCCAAGCCCACCTGCCAACTTCATCAAGACTAGCCTTACGCTCTGTTTCATGGTTCAAAGTCAGTTTGGGCCACCAAAAACAGACTTAAACCCCTCTTAGTTTTGCACTTAGTGGGAAATTTCCCAGAAATGGGCAAACAGTCCATGGTCACCCTTAACTGGCCACTGTGTCCTCTGTCTGTTTTTATGCATTTGGATGAGAAGTAGGGAGATGGCCTATCAAAGATGGTTAGGCTGATGTTATTTTAGACGGCCATGTTTCAACAGGGACAGTTGGTTGGCAGCCTGAAGGAGGGATTCAGATGAGGAGAAACATCCAACTGGCCATCTGAAGGCCACAGCTATCATCTACCCCAGAAAGGGCTTGGCAGGAAACATGGTGATGAAGAACACGCACTTGGAGCCAGACAGACAGGGTTCACTCTGCCGCTTACCAGGACTGCATCTTTAGAGAAGTTTTTGTCTTCTGAAGCCTTTCCCTCCCGCTTTTGGCTCTTATGGTGGGTGGAGTTGGCGGAGGCAGCAATCATTCCTACCTCACGGGTTCTTATAAGAATAAACAAGACAAATATATGGAAATTTTACATTTAACTTTAAAAGCTTACAAAATCAGAGTGGTGAACAGAAAGGAAGTTGCCTTTAGGGTAATGCCAATATTAGCACAAAAATTCAGAGTTAAATTCTGAACAGGGGAAGAACAGAACCAACTCAGGTTCCCAGATTTAGCCTGACAAAGACAGGTGCTGCAGAACCACAGGTCTGTAGCTTCTCCAGGCTGCTGCAAATACAAGGTCAAATCTTCTCTGCAGGAAAGAATCCAGAATCCAGCCCCCAGGCTTTCCACAGACTGCTGAACTGAATCAAGGATTACAAAGCACTTCCCTTTAGGGAACAGATTTCCAGTCAACCTCAAGTTCATCAGGGAGCTGGCTCAGAAATTTCCTTTCTAATGAAAAGAATCCTCTGCAAGGCAGGATGTGGCTGCTCCTGTGCTTTGCTCAAGGGCAGCCTGACTTCAGTTTCCCCTTAAATGGCAACTACACTTGCTAATATTTTGCACTGGACTATTTTCTTTGGCCAATGCATTGGCTTTGCTTACATTCAGATTATATTTTCTGTTGCTAGGTTTTTCTTCTTTTTCAGGAAGTTTGCCAGTGATTCATATAATTCTACTCTGAAGACCTGCATTCAAGCATTAGGATGTAAAGGGATATCTGGTATGACTCAGTCTTGCCATATAGGTTTGCTTATCTATTAGAAAGAAGCATGACTCCATTGTAAGTATTTGAATGGGCTTCAGTTAGTACATAAACTCGAACATATATA
The DNA here is from genome assembly GCF_902686455.1 of Sciurus vulgaris. Taxonomy (NCBI): domain Eukaryota; kingdom Metazoa; phylum Chordata; class Mammalia; order Rodentia; family Sciuridae; genus Sciurus; species Sciurus vulgaris. The sequence continues at coordinate 86,269,747 of NC_136470.1, forward strand.
TTCATACATAGTTTATGTAACACTGATAGTCAATTTAAATCTTAATATGGCATTACCAGTAAACTCTTGGTTGTTTTCTTCATGAAAATTCTGTGCTCTGTTGAACCTGTAGTCCATATATGTCAATCTCTACATGGCATCAGATTCAAAATGTACAGTACAAGAGTCAAGAAAGTGCAGAAGAATTTTATGCATTTGCTTCTCCAAAGGAGACAAAAGTGGATCAAATTCACAGCTCTAGCAATATTTCTCATCTATCTATCTTTCTTCCATTCTACTTTGTGCCTCCTTTGTCCTTTAGAAAGTTTCCCTTACTACCTTCATTTTGGTGGACTAGGAGAAGCAGGAAATCTGTGGACATTTCCAGATTAATATGAAGTTCCACAAGATTCTGTGCCTATATAAGGTACATGTGGCTCAGTGGTAGAGCACATTCCTAGCAGGCACAAGGCCATGGGTTCAATTCTAAGCACTGAAAAAAATAAATAGACAAAGCAAACAATAAAAAGATATAACTATATTTTAAAACAGCAAAAATATCCAACAAAATAATATATTCATTTCGCAAATCAAAACTACACTAAGATTCCATCTCACACCAATTAGAATGGCGATTATCAAGAATACAAGCAACAATAGGTGTTGGAGAGGATGTGGGGAAAAAGGTACACTCATCCATTGCTGGTGGGGATGCAAATTAGTGCAGCCACTCTGGAAAGCAGTGTGGAGATTCCTTAGAAAACTTCGAATGGACCCACCATTTGACCCAGCTATCCCACTCCTCGGCCTATACCCAAAGGACTTAAAATCAGCATACTACAGAGATACAGCCACATCAATGTTCATAGCTGCTCAATTCACAATAGCCAGACTGTGGAACCAACCTAGATGTCCTTCAATTGATGAATGGATAAAGAAACTGTGGTATATATATATACAATGGAATATTACTCAGCTATAAAGAATAATAAAATTATGACATTTGCAGGCAAATGGATGAAATTGGAGAATATCATGCTGAGATAAGCCAATCTCAAAAATCCAAAAGGCAAATGATCTCACTGATAAGTGGATGATGACACATAATGGGAAGTGGGAGGGGGGCAAGAATGGAGGAAGGAGGGACTGTATAGAGGGAAAAGAGAGTTGGGGGGGGGAAGGAAAATATAACAGAATGAATCAAACATTATTACCCTATATAAATGTATGATTATGAAAATGGTATGCTGTTACTCCATGTACAAACAGAAACAACAGGGGCTGGGGAGATAGCTCAGTTGGTAGAGTGCTTGCCTTGCCAGCACAAGGCCCTGGGTTTGCCTGGGTTTGATCCCCAGCACCGCAAGGAAAAAAAAAAAAAAAAAAAAAAAAAAAAAAAAAAAAAAAAAAAAAAAAACAGAAACAACATGTATCCCATTTGTTTACAATAAAAATAAATTTAAAAAAATAATAATACATGCATTTCTTTTTGATCCAGAAATCTCATTTTTAAAAATCAATGCCTTAGATGTATTGGCAAAGATAGAAAATGATGTACACAAAAGACTATTCAATATAATGTTATTTGCAGTAGTCAGAGATTAGAAACACCCTAAATATTTATCAATAGAGTACTAGATGAATAAGATATAAAACACTTCCCAGTGGAAAACTATGGAGCTAAACAAAGGAATGAAGATTTTCTTTTTATTACAGTGATATTCAGGGTATCATCTTATCTAAGTAAACAACAAAAACAACCAGAACTACAGATAGAAATTGCTACCCTTTATGTAAGGGCAAAAATATTGAAATATATCAAAAAATTAATAAAAGGATAATTTAAAACCAAGAAAAGTTATCACCCATCAGGAAAGAAAAAAATAAGATGGAGAGGATAGAGATAGAAGATCAAATATTCCCAAATGTGTTTTTCTTATAATAGTTCTAATTAGTTATACTTGATAGTGAATGCATTCTGACACATCATACATAAATGGAGCACATCTTCTCACTCTTCTGGTTGTACATGATGTGGAGTTACACAAGTTGTGTACTCAACTATGCAGATAGGGTAATAATGTCCAATTCATTGTACTATCATTTCTACCAAATGTGTTTTGTTGTGTCATTTTTATTTTGGATCCATACCATGTTTTACATAATTATATAACAAAATTGGGTTTTTTTAAGTCCTTAAAACTTGAAAAAAAATAAAATGAATAAAACTAACTCTATGAAATGTGTAACTTTATTACTCACAGGACTTATTTCAAGAGACCTTAAAACATAATAACTTTGCTATTTTCATGCCTCCTAAGGATGTTGGAATGCGGAACTAGGGAGAGAAATGCCAAGAAATCTTGCACTGTTTTCAGTAATAATGTTATTATTTTATTTTTATAGAACAAATAACATATCACACTAACCATTGTAGTAATGTCACAGAACCAAGACTTTCATAGTAATAAAAAAAGATTAGAAATATATATAATCTAAGAAGGTTAATAAGAATTCCTGTAATCTGAAATTTGTATTGGAAATGTAAGTTGCATATCACATATTTTTTATTGCCAATAAAAATGTTGAAGTTTGCAACTTTGTTCACTACACAGGCCTAGTAGAAATAAATCCCTCAATCCCAGTAGTGATAAGCACCCTTAATGGCCATATTATTGTCTGGAAGATAGTATTTCCCAGTAAAAGTGATCAGAATTCCCTGGACTAAATCTGTTTCAGAAATAGTGAGTACAAAATAAGCCAGGAATATTTTATTGTTCAGATATTAAAGATTCTTGGGGTTATGTCAAAAGAATAAAGACCAATGAAACCAATTTAGAGGAGCTTCCACTGGCTAACACTGAAATAATTCAATCAAAAAGACTAATCACTGCAAGTGATTGAAATATATCAAATATGTTAAAAATCCATGAATAAGCAAGGTCCTAAATAATTTAGTGAGACCGTGTCTCTAAATATAAAAGGGCTGGGGATGTAGCTCAGTGGTTAAGTGCCCCTGGGTTCAAATCCCAGCACCAAAACAAAACAAAATGAACAAACAAATCTATGAATACATAATTGCATTTTAAATAAAAGAGCATCAGCTAAGTATTTCAAAAACCAGATAGAAGAAAAATATCAAGTATATCTTTGATTTATTATGTAAACTACATTCACTTGCAGTAACCAAATAATAGTTGAAGGAGAGTTTTTTTCTTTATAGAAGAATTCCAGCTAATAAAAGAAAAAGGGGATTGGAGTGCAGCTCAGTGGTAGCGAGTGTGCTTAGCATGTGAGAGACCCTAAGTTCCATCCCCAGCACCCCTGTCCTTGCAAGAAAGGAAAAAGGAATAATGCAATCCAAATATTACCTTTAATAATGATGGACACAAAAGTCATCTAAGTCTACTAAACCTGTTAATTGAAACATCATGTGAAACTTAATAGTGGCTGAGACAGGCTGACACCTTGTGACCTCCCTGATCAATCATGAAAAGAAGAACCAGCAGACACCATGCACCTTCTAACACACAACACTAGCCATGCAATATTTATGCCAAAAAATAAATAAAGCAGAATTGATTATGCCTGTAGGTAATCTAGAGAAAATGCAGAGTACAAGGGAAGACCTCAAACAACACCATAAGCATGTTGTCAGCAAAGCCCAGAATTCGGAAAATTCCATAAGACACAGGATTCTTTTTCAAATAAATAAATGATAAGGGAGAAAAAGAGAGAAGGAAGAATATTAAAAGAAATTTGAGATATACACTCAAATGTGATGTGTGGACCTCCTTTGGATACTGATTGAATAAAATCAACTATAAAAATACATATTTGAGACAACACACGGGTTTTGGTTTTAGACTGAATTAGATGATTCTGAGGCATTCTTTCTGAAAAAAAGTGGACTGCAGTAGTCATTTGCCTATGTGTTTATTATATTTGTTCAGTTTTACATATTTTTTAAACTGGGAACAATGTCTGACACTCAGTAATATCCAAAAAAACAAAAGAATGAAGCATTCGTTGAAATGAATTTCCCTGTCCTGTTTTCAGAGTAGGACTTGTTATATTAGTTAATGATATTATAAAAGTTATTATTCTATTCTATTAGTCCCCTGAGCACCTCCCAACTGTATAATGGCAAATCTATTCACCCCAAATTTCTTTCTGTTCTGATTTCTCACCTTAGCAGAGTCAGGCAGAGCTGAGTTTCCTGCTGGTAATGAAAGCCTTTTCTTCAGGAGAGTTTTTTCTGAGTGGTGTGGCCTCCTAAATCCCTAGGTGTCATTTGACAAGGTTGACATGGTGAAACTCAAGCTGGTTTGGGAGACATTTGTTTGCTTATAAGGAAAGAGGAAGATTGTGCATACCTATGACAGTGTTTTTGTAACTGTCGTAGGACACAAGGGGGCAGCAAAATCAGGTTTTACTTTAAAGGTGAAATGGGGAATTTTAACTATAATTAGAAGTACAACAGATGGGACAAATTTCAGCATGTCCCTACACTGAGTATTAAGAAGTAAAGAAAATAAATGAACTGTAGCTACAGACAACATGGATAAAGTCTCCAAACAAGGTAAGCAAACGATGTTTAGTGCAAAAAGCAAGACACAAAAGAATACATGAGGTATGATTCCTTGAATACAATAGTCAAAACAGGCAAACTGAGTATATTGTTTAGGATGTGTTTGTAAATGGTCAGACTATAAAGAAAAACAAAGAAATGGTAGCCCCAAAGTGAGCCTCGTAAGGACAAGAAGCTTGGGGTCAGCAGGGTACACGTCAGGCTTATGGGGAACAGCAGATCCTATTCCCTCACATTTACAGAGATTACACAGGTGCTCCATTTGATATTTATGTATTAAATTCTACAATAATGGGTTTGTGTCCTTTTCGGTACATATATCTATATTTAACATCACACATTTTTAAGGAAAGGAAATGGAAAGAAAGAGATGAAGAAAGTGGGAAAGAAAGAGATTAAGGTAGTGAGAAAAATGAGAGGAATAGGTAGAAAAGCAGGGCTTAAGACAAAAGAGAAAAAAGAAGCTTGGAATTAGATGAGATATTCTGAGAGGGAAGAAAAAGAAAGAGGAGAGAAAGGAAGAAAGGGAAAGAAGCAGGATGAGAAGAAGCAGGAAAGTGCAGAGAGCAGTAAGGAGAGGGAAATGAAGAAAAAGAGGAGATGAAAGGTGAAGGGGTGCAGAAAACAAGCAACAGAGACGGTTTCCAAGAGGCATCATCAAACAGAAACGTGGAGGACCAAGTTATTTGGCCAGGTTAGACAGATTGGGCAGATTGAGGGCTCAGTCCCGCAGTGGGCTACAACTAGAAAATAATGGTGTGAGCATAAGATGCCAAGGCCTTCTGAGACCTTCAGGGTCAGCAAAGAGTTCTTCACCTGAGGATCTGCAAAGGACAGACGGGGCTATGAAAGGCAGGGGCAGGGCCACAGTCAGAGGATGACCAATTCTCAGCAGATATGAAAAGGATAGACTCAAGGCTACACAACAGTCCACCTCGTTAGGAGACTTTTAGGTAAACCCTACCAGCACGCTCACACCTCACTGTTTTCAGTTATAGTACATAATTTCCTCTCCCTCCTTCCCGACTTCTGCTTATTTTGCAGGGGTCCTGGGCCTGCAGGACATGCTGGACACACTCCTTATTCCCCAGAGACACCAGAGGTATCCCACAATGGAGAAGGTGAGACAGGTTAGCCGTTCTCCATCTTCTGCTCAGAGAAAGGGGTTCATTCAAAACTCTATGTGAACAGGTGCATTGACCCATGAAGCAGGAACTTTAGTTGTTCTTCTCAGCACCTTGCCGCTACCCACTTTCTCACCAACAATCAGTTCTATGGTTTGGAAAAACCCCAAGTGCTACCAGGATTTTGGGTCTTCAAAAAAAAAATTCGTTTTTATTTCTTCTCTAACCCTGCCTTCTTCGCTTGGTCAAATTGTGCCTTTCCCAGATGAAGCACAACTCTGGAGACCTGAATCCCAACTCCTGATTTGTTTGGAGAGGACTTTCTTCTGGAGGAATTCAGTAATGATTCTAGGCCAAACTCCAACCTCAAGTTGAGTTCTAAAGCTGATCCACAGAGGTGTTACCAGAGACAGAGCGTGTGCGCTCCCAGTGGCCACCAGAAGCCTTGCGATGGGCCGAGCCAGAGGAGGACACGCTTCCTGCGCAGAGCGAGGCTTCTCTTGAAACGGTAAAAAGCTTACACCCGACTGCCCCGCCCGTGCGCCTGCGCACTGAAGGCAGGCAATCTGCAGAGGAATCCTAGTCAAGTGTGCTTTGAAGCCCTCGGTCTTTCCTCTTCTTCCCCCAACCTTCACAAAAACATCCAAAAAGGGCACAAATATTGAGAAATCATCTGTAATAACACATACAAACAGGAATAGTGTCATGAATGAACCAGGAATGTGAAGGTATCTTTTCGGGGAAAAGATGGGATGACTTTACAAGCGTCTTGACCACCTAGTCACATGTGAAAAGGGCTTCAGAGAAAAACAAGTGACTAAGACCTTGCCGGGACCTCAGAAAGCCACCAGCATGGTGCAAAAGCATTAATAATTTATATCTCTTAATGCTATGAGATGAGTTTTATTGAGTAAACTACTATGTACTGGCACTATGCTAAGTGCCTTATGTGCATTATCTCACTGAGTCCTAATATAATACCTACATGGTAAGTACCATAGTTATATCTGCTTAAAGAATGAGGAAACAAAGACTCAAAGAGAATGTAACCAAAACCACACAACACCAAAATGTTAGCCTAGCTGGTCTGACTCCGGAATCCATGCTTTTTTCCATAGGACAAAACATTTCCTCTCCTATAATTCCAACAAGAAAAATTAGGGAGTCAAGGAGAAAGACAGAGCTGTGTACTCATAGTTTCTAAACTATTATGAGTTGAATGACCTCGTGATATTGTTCCCAAAGGAAATTGGAAGTATGGTCTGATTAGGGCACAAGTCCTTTAAAGTCCCTTCTAGCTAGAGTAATTTGTGAAGCTGATCCCCTGAGGACTCTTTCGGGAAGGATATTTCCGTTTGTATTGATTTATTTTAAAGTTCACACTTGATGGTGAACAAGAACATGGTAACAGATCCTAACAACAACTATTTCTGTTCTCACTTTAGTGTTTTCCATTCTGGGTCTTTCAAGACTAGAAAGCAAAAATAGCTAGGAAAGTGCCCTTAGAAAGCATTGCCCCTGATATCCAATGGTTCCATCCCCGCCCATGGCATCTCCAAGTGTGTCAAAGGAAAGGTTGAGGGGTATGAAGCAAGTGAGGTGACAAAGAGCCCTCACAGGTCCCCAAAGCAGGATGCACACACATTCATTGGATGCTTCAAACCTGCCTTGTCATGCACACGTGTGTGTGTGGGCGGGGGGGGGGGGGGGGGATTGGAAGCCACTGGAGCCTGAGAGGGCTTGGGGATAAGCCACAACTTCAAGAAGCAGCAAGCACCTACAGGCTCCTGCCTTCAAGTCATAAGTCCAGAAAACCCCCTTGCACTTTATCCACACCTCACCTTACACACCTATTAATTTCGTAGAGTAGGAGTTCTTCCCCCACAGAGACATTTCGAATTCAGAGCCTAGGATCTATCAACCAGATTTAATATAAGCTCCAAGAGATTTTTGCTGCTTCTCTCTCCATCGCCACTGTCAAAGCAAACCCGTTCTTCAGGGTATAGCTCAAATACCGCCTTCTCCCAGAAGCTCTCCTGATCCTCCCAGCCATAATCTTTCCTTATTTCTGACTCCAAGGGTCACAATAAGGTTTTCTCTTGCCACCTTTTTTGCTAGGGGAGTGGTGCAGCATCACACAATGCCAGAAGCATGCACAGAGTCTCTTAGGAAAAGCATTGGATGCAGGCGCGACCTGAGCTGTGTTACTCACAGGGCCCCAGACCTCATTACTGTGACTATCCTCATGGGCTGACATTAGTAATCACGATGCATATTTCCCTGGCTTGTTAATACAGCCCCCACCCAAGACTCAGATATCTGAGAAAGACTACCTCTGCTGAGACATGGGCAATGTGGGTCACACAGAAGAGTATCTTCTCAGCTCAGCTGCACATGCATTCTGGACAGAAGACTGTCATTGGCCACATGTGTAGCCCATTCTCTAGAAGGAGGTGCAAGCCAGGATATCCAAGGATCATTGCACAGTGCATGCAGATAGCCTCAACTCTTATTATTGCCTTTATAAAGCCAAACTAAATGGTTCTTAGAGGGTGCCCTATCAATACCAGGACCAGGGTGTCCCAAAGTTCTGGATCTCTGAGAAGGCAGGACCTTGGCAGCTGCCATCTCACAGAATCTACCATTATCATGACTGTTCAGGAAGCTATCCTTTGCGTATGTGCTGCAGAGAGGAGGGGTAAAGGAAAAGCTCCAGATGGACTTGGTCTTCATGCAGCACACAGGCCCCACTCTGGATGACCCTCTCATGACGCCTCTCCCTTGGGGTAGGGTCCTGATTTTTTTGGTCTTTCTCAGCCTTGCAAGTTTGGTCACCAAGGTCGTGCCCCAGTAAGCCAGGACCTCTTAACACTGCTCAGAAAGGAGGGGCAGAAGGGAGAACCCCAGGGTGGGAAACAGGCCCTGCTTCAACAAGCCAGAGACAGGAGTGAGCACTGAGATGGAGGCTTCCCTGTCCACCAGGGTTAGGAAGCGGAGGGGAAGCACAGGAGGGCAGAAATAAGAAAGGGAAAGTGCACAGAAGGGGGTGGGACCATAATAGTAATAAATGAGCGAAAAGAAGAAAAGATGAAGGGAAGGAGGTGGAGGAAGAGGAGGAGACTCAATGAGGCACACACTCAGAGAGATACAGAAGGAAAGGGTGATAAACGGATAGGGGAGAAAACAAAGAACAGCCGGAAACAGGAATCCTGAAAAACAGGAGAGAGAACAAAAGAAGGAAAAAGAAAGTCTGGGCAAGAACCATCAAAACCAGCAATAAGGAGAAGGAAACAAAGGGAAGCAGAGAGAGAGGAGGCAGAAAATCATAAAGAAGGCAAGAGACAGAGGCAAGAGGAAGGAGGAGGGACAATCCCTGAGATGAGAGGCAGCAGAATGAAGAAAGGTGAGAAAGAGAAGAGATGGTCTCAGAATGTCAGAAAGACTAAAGGAAAAGAAATGAGGGTGGAGAGCCTAACGGGAGGAGGGACATCAGAATGGGGAGAGGAAAGGCCAGGCAGAAACAATAAGATAGAGACATGAGTACAGAGAGAAGGAACTGAGAGGAAGGAAAGGGCAGCTAAGAGGAAGTGGTATGAAGAAGCAGGAAGTAGAATGGACATAACCTCCCCACTACTGCAAAGAGAGAGAGAGAGAGCGAGAGAGGCCAAGCTGGGTCAGAAAGAGCATATGGGGGCCTTGAAATTGCCATCATGTCTGAGCCTGAGTCTTCTCAACTATAAAACAAAACGCTTTCCTCATTATTTTTTATGACAATTACATACCAGAATGTACATAAAGCACCTGAAATACCATTAGTCACCTAATGATCCTTTTAATTTCGTGATTGCAGTTCCGATGCCAAGAATGAAGTCATTTGCAAGAAAACAAGGATCTCATTTTATTCATCTTTACATACCTGCCACCTAACTCCCACCCCCTGGGTAGCCTACTTTGGATGTGTGTCAGATCAACTGAACAAAGGGAAAGGAAGATACAGAACTCTTAGAAGCAAAGAAGATACACACAAGAGAAGAAAAATGAGATGAGAGAAATCGTTTTTTAAATGCATGACTAGGAATAATGTAGAGAAAAGAGAGAGCAGCAAAGAACTTCCCCTTGCAACACCCAGGCAGCTCGGGTAGGGCGCTCTGCTCAGCAGCGTTGGCTCTCGCAGGATGTAGAGCTGCCAGATCAACACACTGGCCGAGCCCTGGAGCAGCAGCGAGTGGGGGCGGGGGCAGGAGGCAGCTCTGAGGAGGCTCACAGGAAGAGCTCATGACCATCTGTCACCTTCCGGGGTTAAATAAAAACCAAAAAAACACCAAGCCTAGCGCAAATTCTTCAAGCTCCGTAACTTCAGCACTTTGTTCCTGGATGATGAGCTTAGCCTAGGTCAGCCAGCCGGCCATACTGCTGAGGCACTAGGTCTCAGACCATGGGCACGTTCATCAGACTGCGAAATCACAAAGCTAGGGAGGTTTTGGAAACCATCTCACTGGATGCAGAGGTTTGCCTAAAGGTACAGTACAAGTAGAATTGATTAATGAATGAATCAGCCAAGCAGTTCCTTACCTCTCTGTCTATACACTGGGACATTATCCTTTCCCAAGGATCTCCTGGGAGTCCACTGCCTCAGTGCATTAAAAACTAGGGCTTGATACCAGAATCTATAGCTTGGATTGATCTATGTCTAGCTAAACTAGCTCATTAGAAGCAGTAAGCCTGGCAAAAATGGGGAGGTTTGATTCAGTGACATCAGATGTGAAGGGAATAGTCTGAGTTGTTGGTGCAAAGGTGAGGCTCAGGTCCAGGAACCAAGGTTTGAGGATCTGGCAGTTGAGAAAAAGATGCAATGCACAGTGGGAACACTGGCCAACTTTTATTCAGAGGTGGCCACAGTCCTTAGCCACCTAGTCTCTTTTTATGCACAGTTCAAACAAAGAAGGCACACTGCCAACAGGTTACATGACGGGGTGCATGTCACAAGTTGAAGTTCATAACACGCTGAATCAGAGTTTCTGATCTTGACTAACCAAAATGCAGCCAGTTCCCAGCCCTGGCTACACACTAAAAGCATAACATAAGACATAACATAACCCCCTGGAAGTCTCAGTGAGGGAGTCTAACTGTAGCTATTTTGGGTCTGCCCCAACATGAGTATAACATGGTGTTTGTCACATGTCCTGGGGAATGAGATTAGAGAGAAAGTGGAATGAAAATGAAAGATCTTTTTTACCAAATATACATACTACGCACTGAGGCACAAGTACCATGGCCAGGGTCATGGTGCCCAGTAATTAATATAGCACACAAAGGAGAAGGGTGTGCCCCCTATGGAATTCCTTGGACCTTTGGTACATACTAGCTGCACTGTATCATGGTCACCTATCCCAGTGGGAGTTGTGGTACATAGAGAGTAACAGGAATGTCCAATGGGGCAAGATGGTACCCAGTGGGAGATGGTAGTTCCTGAGAAAGGGCAGTGGTATTCAAAAGAAAGTAAATGGCAATGGTATCCAGCAAAGAGGACTCTGGGTGGCTGAAATAGTAGCAATGCCAAAATGAGTAGCAGAATTTAATGCAATGAGCACAACCAAAAATGAGTGGGCAGAGCCTGTAATTGGCAATGGTTGGCAGGTAGAGTGATTGGCACTCCACAGTGTAGTGCCAGGACAGAGAAAGGAAAACCACAGCTGCCCTGATAACCCTCAGATGTGACTGTTAGAGAAGTAATTCCTTATTAAAAGGAGAATTCTGTCCTCCCATCTGTCAGGGGAGGGAGAATCTTTTCTTCAGGAGATATAGCTGAACCTAGCTCCTCTACTGGTCAGGAGCTAGCGGCTAACTTGCAGCTATAAGGAAAAGGCCAAAAGAATCAGACAGTGACTTGTTCTGACATCACTGATCCTTGACATTCCTTCAGACTTACGAGAAAAATAACTCCAGTTTGTTTAATCCAATTGTTGGACTAGTTTATGTTATTTACACTTAAAAGCATGCCATTCATAACCTTGAAAACAACTGATAGGAATTATATCCAAGAATGCAGAGCTAACTGTAACACCTCCCAAATACCATAACTCCCAGCCCATCTTCTCTTTACTGGGTTCTCTATCAGCTACAACCTTTTTAATGTCAATGGATCCATAGGAACAGAAAGAAGACAGTGAGGCCAAAAGTGGCAGAAAAAGTTAACAAAACTTCAGAAAATAAAATCGACTGGGTGTGTGTAAGAGCAAAGTAGATAGATAGTGATCAGAAAGCTTTGGGTAAAAAGCATGCATTCTGCAAATGAGGCATCTGCCTTACCTGGGAGCTTGTTAGAACTACCAGTACTCTGGGGCCACACGGGACCATCTGTATATGATTTTCTGGGGGTGAGACCAGATAACTATGTTAGAATACGTTGTTTAGGTGGTATTTACACAAGCTAAGTATGACAGGCACTACAGTAAGTAGGGTGTCATGCCCAGAATCTTGGGAACTGGAAGCACCTGGTATCTCCAAAGGCAGACATTCAGAGCGAGGTAAAACCTCAGAAGAATGCTCTGAGAGGCTCATGAGAAATGAGAACCCAGATTCCTTCATTCAGTTTGTAACTGAAAGAATATAGTGAACAGTTTATAACAGCTTCCCTGGATCTGGCATTGACGTGAAAAGTGGAGACGGGTGAATTATACAAGTAACAAGCTATGTCTGTGGTAGAGAGAAGAGAGAGACCTTCAAAGTGAAAAGCTATATAGCAGCCATTTTCCATTAAGAGGAGTAAGTAAAGACAAACTTAAGACTCAGAATCAATAGAAAATTTCTACATACGAAACTCCCACAATCTAATGCAGCAAAACCTCAGTTCACTCAAAACCTAGGCTACCAAAAGAGAACTGTGAAAGATCTAAGCAAAGACCCCATAAGAACAAGTGCAAAAAAGAACTAGAAAACTAATAGGATACAAAAGACATTTATTGGGAAAAAAAATTTATATGTGCATAAATGTTTCAAACATATATGTATATACATACGTATATTGTACACACAAACAAAAGCTAGCCAGTTTGGAAAAAATGGTGAACAAGAATCAAACCAAGGGCTGGGATATAGCTCAGTTGGTAGGGTGCTTGCCTTGCAAGCACAAGGCCCTGGGTTTAATCCCCAGCACCGCAAAAAAAAAAAAAGAATCAAACCATCACAGAGGACAAGGTAACCATAAGAATAGTGGAGCGAAAATACAAACTGTGAAGTATCAGTAATGTACATGGAGAAAATAGAGCCAAATTAAGTGGAAATAAAGAGTTAAGAGAAATTATAGTGAAAATAACAGATATCAAAACTACAAAAGGAAAGCCTATTTAAATAAATACTTGGAGTCCTTACATTTAATGGGATAAAAATGAAAGAAATGATTCAGAAACACTTTCCAAAAATAAAAAAAATTTAATTAAAAAGTTGAAAAGACACAATGTCTCAGGAAAGAGTAACAGAGACATACATAATAAAGCTACTGATCTTCAAAGACAAAGAATTCTTTGGGGAGCTATACAAAAATGTCATTTACAAAGGAAAAAAAATAAGGACAACCTCAAATTTCCCCTGAGTAAACTTCAAACCAGAAAAATAATGGAGCAATGTTATTATGGCTTGGATCTGAAATGTTCCCCAAAGGCTCGTGTGTGGAAAGTTTGATCCTCCGTGCAGCAATGTTCAGAGGTGGGGCTTTATGTGATTGGATCATGAGGTCTCTGATTGCTACATGGGCTATTGGGAGGTCATGGAAACTTTAGGAGACCGAACCTACTTGGAGAAGATGAGACACTAGATATACCTTGAAGGGTGCATTTTGTCCCCTTTAAAATGGTGTGAATCCATGGTCTCTTCCTCTCTCCCCCTCACTTCTTTCCTGGCCACCATGAGATAAGCAGACTTACCCCATGATGTTCTGCCTCACCATTGGCCCAGAGCAATGGAACAAAGTAACCATGGACTCAAACCCCTGAAACCATGAGCCAAAATATCTTTCCTCCTTTAAGTTGATTTTCTCAAGTATTTCATCACAGTAACATAAAGCAGACTAACACAAATGCTTATAAAATTCTCAAGAAGATAAAGACAAGACATATACATTTTGAATACATGACAAGTCTTTCTTGAAGAAAATACTAGATGACAAACTTCAGTTAGCCAACAAATGAAAACAATAGGACCTGCATTGAGATTGAATCCACTTTATTATAGAACAAAAATTAAAGCAGATACAGGGATTAATAGTAAGAGAGTACAATGAAAATTTGAGAGAAGAATCATTGTACAACTCAAAACTAATGTATGTTCTCTTCACTCATCCTTTATAGAAAGGGGCTAAAATGTATCACTGGAAGATGATCAAGTAAATATAATGACTGAGTTAGTAGAACAAAAAAATAAATGGTAAGGGAAAAAACGGCACTAAAATAAGGAGGAGGCAGGGAAGGAAAAGGAAATACATGATTTGTGACTACTCACCATGTTAATAGCTTCTGTCTAAACAGAGGATCGAAGCTTTTATTCTAAATTATGGTTATAACAGCATTCTTAAGATAAAAAGACAAATGCTTGCCAAAGTATTGGAATAAACACACACCTTTGAAAAGTTTATAAAATCCATATCATAGTAGGTATTACAACACAAAACCTTAACATAAAATAATATGACAGAATTAGTTCAAGTTTAGTGATAGTAGTGGTAATGCTGATAAATGCTTAACAACAGGACTTAGGTTGAGGGGAGAAACAAAATAAAACAGCTTCACTTGTAGCTCTGCTGATTTCCATGGTGTATGAACTCCCTCCCTAGCCCCTTTCAAGCTGTGAATCCGATTTTCCTGAATGTGGAGTTGGGAAGAGATGTACACCTTTCCTCTTTGTGAGCAGTCTCCAGCACACCTTTGCGGACAGCAATGAGCAGAAGTCAGCTACAAAGAAGAGTTTTGCACAAGGCAAAGTCAACTTATTACTATATTCAAAGCCTCTCTTACATGAAAACGTTTGAAAACTTTGAAATTGTAAAGCATTCAGTGAATGTATTCTAGGCAAATGGAGGGAAAGGCAGGAAGAGGAAGCACTCTCAAATGAATTCAAAGAAAGCTGTATAAAATGAGACGTCTCAAAAAGTGCTTTATAAGTAGCCACATCGATGTTCATAGGAGCTCAACTCACAATAGTCATATTATGGAACCAACCAAGATGCCCTTCAGTAGATGAATGGATAAAGAAATTGTGGTATATATACACAAGGGAATATTATTCAGCCATAAAAAGAATAAAATTATGGCATTTGCAGGTAAATAGACAGAGTTGGAAAATATCATGCTAAGTAAAATAAACCAATCCCCAAAACCAAAGACTGAATGTTTTTTCTGATAAGTGGATGATGATACATAATGAGGGGATGTGGGGGGGGGGAGTAAAGAATGGAAGAACTTCGGATTGTGTAGAGGGAAATGGGGCAGGAGAGGGTAGGGAAAGGAAAGATAGTAGACTGAGACAGGCAGTATTACCCTATGTACATGTATGATGACATGGATGGTGTGAATCTACATTGTATACAACCATGGAAATGAAAAGTTGTACCCCATTTGTGTGCAATGAATCAAAATGCAGTCTGTAAAAATAAAAATTAAAAAGGGGGGAAAGTGCTTTATAGTAATAAAAAATATAGTAATGCAAAAAATTATAAATTGTAATAATTGTAAAAATTATAAAATTATGAATACCAATGCACTAACATAACATCAATATTTATAAACAAAATCTGTAGGAGTTATGAGGAGAAACAGAGGCTGTATTAGTAAAAAGAGATTTTACCACTCTCAGTTCAAGAAATTAAGTGAACAAAAATGAATAAAAAAGTATATAAAAGACTTGAATTGTATAATAAGATGTTGAAAATCTAAAGAACATACTAACACTTTATGTCAAATTACACATCCCGGAGGAAAACTCACCACTTTCTTTCCAACAAAGCATGGAAAGGAAAAGTCATAAAAATCAATGGCATATTAAACCACAAGAAAACACAAATAACATTTTTCCAAATAGAGAAATACTATCCAGGCTACATTCTTTGACCACAAATAATAAAATCCAGAAGTTTATAATAAAGTTTTAAAATAAAATTTTCCTACTACCTGGAAATTTTAATTTCACCATTTTAAATAATTTTTGGTCAAATGGGAATTCAAAACTGAAATTGCAGAATACATTAAAATAAGTAATTATAGATTACTTATCAGAATGTAGTAGATATAACTATAGCAGTTCTTAGGGGAAATTATATAGCCTAAATTTGTACATTAATAAACAAAAAGAGAAACTTTTAAATAAAAAAGGACAATAAAACCCAAAAGAAAGAAGCCAGGCATAGTGGTGCATGCCTGTAATCCCAGCTACTCAGGAGACTGCAACAGGGAGATTTTGCTTCAAGGCAGCCTGGGAAACATATCAAGATCCCCATCTAAATAAATAAATAAATGGAAAATCAATGGGAAAAAAAGTAAATGGAAGAAAATCATGAATAAAAAGGCAGGTACACTATGAATTCAAATGTTTTAAAAAGTCGGAATAATTTTTAGCTATTTCTTTATAGGTCCAGGTAGAAGGAAATAGAACTGATTAGCTGTTAATGTAATTTTATAAAAGGAAACATGCTGTTTTATAAATTGAACTATAATTGAGGAAATAATTGCAAACAGAACCCTAAGAGTCAATTTTGTAAAACTCTATGCAACTAATTTTGAAAATTTGAATAAAATATATGATCTAATAAAATTTATTATATTAAAATATAACTTACCAAAAATGATCTAAATAGATCAGTTACTTCAGACTTATTTAAAACTTGGCAAACACCTGTCTTCCAAAAATACTAAGTTTCAAATATGACTGTTTCTAAACTTATTAAAAGCAGGTGATTTCAATAGTGTTTGAATTATGGTAGATCACAGAAAAAGAAAGTATTTCCCTTTTGGAATTATTTCTTTTAGGAAAAGACACTACGTTAAAAAAAGAAACAAACAAACAAAAAACCTATAGAACAATATTCTTAGGAATAAAGAAAGTCCTACCTAAATAAAATGTTAATGAGCAAGGCACTATATTGAGACTAATACAACATGAGGAAATCCGTTAGTATAAATTCCATATTAAATATTAAAACAAATATCATTTTAATAATCATTGCCTTACGCACTGGAAAACCATTAGATAAAATTGAATATCTGTACTTGATGAAAACTCATACCTTGATAATGGGAATATAAAATGGTGGAGCCACTCCAGAAACCAATTTGGCAATTTCTGAAAAACCAAACTTGCAACTACCATATGACTCAGCATTTGCACTTCTAGGCATTGATCTCATAGAAATGAAGATTCATGTTCACATGCAAAACCTGAAAACAAATTTTATGGCAAGTTTATAATAGCTAAGAACTGGTGTCCTTCAACTAGTGAATGACTAAACAAATAATGGTATGTCTATACAGTGGAATACTACTCAGAAATTAAAAAGCACAAACTACTGGTCCAGAAAATTGTGCTAATAATTCCAATCCCAAAACGTTATACACTTAGTTTACCTTTATGTAACAATCTTAAAATAGTAAGATTATACAAATGGAGAATAGATTAGTGTTATCCCAGGTTAAGGAGGGATGGAGACCGGTGGCAATTGGTGTGGCTATTTGAGAGCAGCGGTGGATGGGCAAGAGGGCCCCTCCGTGACCCCTGGCAGTTTCGGGCGCTTTGACCAGCTGGAGCCCAAGTCTTCCCCGCCCCTACTGAGGCGCAAATCTTACTGTCTATCCACCCAATGCACATTAAGTCACGTGGCGTGCCCGGCAGCAGTTAGGTAACGCTCGTCCGCAGGACAGAGGACCAAGGAAGAATGGAGAACACAAAAGCCAGCCTGTGTAGCCATCGTAAGCTAGAGTCCCGCTGCGGTCCCTCCGCTCCCCGGGGGGCGTGGCTGTACACGTGACCTGGGGCGGTGCCTGTCTCCTGGGAAACCACCCGCGTGCAGCCGCAGGCTTCCAATCCCACTTTCGGTTGAACTGCTGCAGGTGGCCAACCCAGGCGGTGCAGCGCCGGGCTGCCAGTAGGACAAGAGGTCTCTGAGGCTCGGGGATACCGAGGCGCCTGCAACAAGGTGGCTACTGCTAGGCCAGGTCGGAGGTGTCTGGAGCCATGGAGTTGATTCAGGTTTACGTTCCTGCGCCTATGGGAAGCCAAACCCCAGTTCCTCACGGATGTCCCAAGTCTCTTACAGATGGAGGTATGCGTGGTCCTAGTGGGGAGAAGCAGAAGTGCAGACAGGAGAAAGAGGTGCTTCTAGGCCCGATTAGGAAAAGTCCCCCCTGACCCTCGACCTGAATCCAACCTGAGACTCAGAGGACTGGAAATGATGCCACGGCTCCAGCCAACTCCCACAGTAGCAGCTTCTAGAGGCCACTCATAGTCACCACCTGTTCCTGGCTTGGAGAGGGGAAAAGCGGACAAAGAAGCAGCCTTGGAGGGATTCGCCCTCAGACCCACAAGTGGCCTTTTCAGATATCAGACCTACCTAGGGTCCACAGTAGTTGGGCCTGATGAATTACTCGAGATGTGAGTGACACTGATCGGTGTTTTAATCAACAGAGCCCGGCATCTTACCTGCTGCCTTCTTTCCTCACTACCTCTTTCTCCAGGCTCCAAAACATTCTCTGCCTCAGTTAATTCCAGTAGATAGGACTCGGGCGTCTTCTTTGAGATAACCCAGAGAATCTCACCACTCACTTGCCTTTTACACATCTGGAATTCTTCCAGAGACTTAAACCCTGCCAAGGCCAGCCTCATCCAACCTATGCAAGTGGCACAGGGCCCTTTTGATCTGTCCCCACCCTCCAGAAGGTCTTTATTTTTGAACCAGGGGCCCCATGTCTTCATTTTGCAGTGGCTCTGGCCCCTACTCTTGTTGTTTCCCAGAGCCTTTCTTCTCTGACATTCAATTATTTTGACGTAAAGTTTAAAGGGATTCTTCTCTAGACCTGGCAGAAACAGCTAAGATATCAAGAGGTAAAAGAGGGTGATTCTACTAAGCTAAGAGCTGTTGAAATCATAAGAACTTGCTGATCTAATCTCCACCCTTCACCCTTTCTCCTATTTCAGGACCTTTGAGGAATGAATAGAACGTGAAAGTGCCACACCAATGAAGTCAATAGTATTGGGTGCTTTGGCGAAGGGTATTGGCAGGTGAGGAATTAGCTGATCATGTACTAATGGAACGTTGTGGGATAGGGATTTGAGAGGTATCCAGGAAGGGCTGGTGCAGGTGAAGGGGTGGGGAACTGAATGGTTTGGCATATGTGGAAGAAAGAGACTTTGATTAAAACTGGTCACATCGGTGCACACCTGTAGTCTCAGGTGCTCAGGAGACTCCAGCCAGAGAATTGACTTGAGCCCTGGAAGTGTGACCCCAGCCTGGGCAACATAGAGAGAACTCATCTCTAAATTATTAACTAATTAAGAGACTGCTTAGAGAAGAAATCTGAGAGATTGTAATACTGAACTGTCCAATACCACAGCCATGAACCACAAGTGGCTACTGAGCATTTGAAATGTGGCTAGTCTGAAATAATACACACTATAAAATCCACACTGAATTTTAAAGTCTCATTTAAAGATATTTACTTTTATATTAATTATTGAAGTGATATTTTGGATAAGCATGTTAAATATTTAAAATTAATTTCACCTGCTCCTCCTTACTTTTAATGTGACTTCTAGAAAATTCTAAATCTTATATGTAACTCATACCATATTTCTCTTGAAAAGCTCCATTATCAAGAATTTGTAGTATTGGAAACTATTATATAAAATATTCAGAAAAACTGCCTTACCCCCAAAACTTTGCCCCTTATCTCCCAGAGAATACAGCTATCTACCTTTTTCATATCTCACCCAGATCAAAAACCTTCCAAACATAGCTTTACAAGTTATGGACCTTGCAGAACTGAAGTCTAACCATGGGTGGTCTAGGACTAGAGTTAGTCATTTTAATGAGAGAAAAAGATTCAATCTTCTGTCAGTTCTGGCACTAGAACTAATTCAGTCTCTGGCAGAGCAACCACTGCTGTGGTTAACTGTCCAGTGTTGCAGAAGTGAACTGCAGAGAAACCACAGACAAGGAAGTAAGGGGTGATCAAGGAGAATGCTCACCCCGCCAGATGCTTGGGTTAAGAAGTTTCTTGATGCTTGAGTCTGAAATAAGGAGACAGAATATCTGTAACCTTAATCTTTCACTTGAGCACTCTCCTTTAGTTATGGAATACACAGTGAATGGATACCAATATCTTGATCTGTGGTGTTTTGTGTGGATCTTAAAAGCATGTGGTGAGGGAAGGTATCAGCTCTAAACCAAAGTAGATAGGATGTTGGTCCTAATCTAGCCCTCATAGAACCTGTAATTGCCTGGTTCACTGGTTACTAAAGGTGTGTTCTTAAAGGAAACCGAGGCCCAGGGTTGGGTGTATGAATTTTCTGTACAGAAGCAATGGTCAGTGAATTGCCTTGGAAGAATTACTGAAAGCACCTGTCCCAGAATCTTTTAGCAGCCAGAGCATTTGCTGTGATCCTCCTAGCCGTTGGAGTGGCCTCATTAGCATGGCTACAGTTTGCTTTTGTATCACCCATATTTTCCTGACTGACTCCATTTTAGCTTGTGTCTTCCCTGGAAAGATTTGGCTTTGTTTGTGTGCTACTGTACCTAATTTCCTTGGCCTAGTGTAGTTCACCCATTCCAGCATGAGGTTCAGTCTCAGCTGTGCTCCTGAACTGCTCTGCCTCATAGGTCATACTGTTTAACCAAAGCCCAGAACTTGAATTTCATCTCCTCAGATAATTCCAGGGGCCTGAAATGAAACTCTGCTGTGCTCCATCAGTGTGGAAGGACCTACCATCACATAATCACTTTCTTAAGAAATTAAGAAAGCTGAGAGAATCTTTACCACCAGCTCAAACTATTGCCTTTAATGAGATTTTCCCTTCTGTTCAACTTTTAGAGGCCAAACTTGGGTGCAATGGCACAACCATGATTAAGTCAGCACGCTGAGATAGGATTGAGATGTCTACACCAAAGAATGTGAAATACTTGGGAACCCCTGGAAGCATATAGAAGATGGCATCTGCTGCCTTGGAAGAAATAATCTGGATTCTGGACTCCTTGCAATTTCCAGGAAGCTGAAGCACAAGTGTTCCTCTTGGCACTGAGTAAAGCATATAGATGTGGATCAAGGAGCATTAGGTTCGGATTGTCTTGATTTCTGGCTTTTGATATTGAAGGGCACACAATGTTTGTGACATTTCCCTTAGTCTCTTAGTGTCCTGAGACTTAAAGTAGTATTTTCCCCCTTTTCATTCCAGACATTCTGGGTCTACTGACATTCTGGTCTGGCAATGATTTGTTGTAAGGGGTTTCCCTATGCTCTATAGGAAATCTAGCCCCACTCCTGGTTTCTCTATTGACTGGATACCAGTAGCACTGCACCTCGATGCCTACCTTGACCCTTATTGTCACAACCAAATGTCTCCCAAGAGGCAAAATTGTCCAGGGCTCAGAATCACTGCTTTAGACCTGTATCCATTAGGTTTTTTCATTTCTAGCATTTCCATTTGACACATGTAAGTTTTATCTTTGCTAAAATTTCCCCATCTGTTCATTCATGTTGTTGCCACTTTTTCCTCTATAAACTTTAATATATATGATGAATATGTTAGTTATTTTGAATACTTTCTCTCATAGTTCTAACACTTAGGTTATGCCTTAGTCTGCTTCTCTTATTTTCTCTCTTGAACAGTGGATGGTTCTTTTGTTTCTTCTTTTTTATGTGTCTTTTATCAAATGCCAGGCATCTTGTATGTCAACAGTAGAGATTAAGAGATAATCTGTGGCTCAAGATAAACATACTTTTTCTGCTAGGCCAGTAATGTGGGGTGTTGAATCTATCTACTCAGCAGTGAAGCTGTTTTGAATTTTGTTGTTCCACCTTTGGTACACCTCCACTTTGTTTCTTCTAGAGTTACCTTTGCTTAGGGTAGAGTCCTAGAAGGATTGTCTCAGTGATCCTGTTCCACTCTGAGCATCTAGCCTTCCCAGAAAGCCAATACCACAAAGGGGCCTTTCTCCAAGCTTCTTTCCTCTGCTTGCTTGTTACCTGGTGTTTGCTATCTTGTTAATACGGGCCAGAGGACTCTTGGTGTTATGGTTTAGATATGAAGTATCCCCCAAATTCTCATGAGTGAGTCAATGCAAGAATATTCATAGGGTGACTGTTTAGATTATGAGAGTTGTAACTTCATAGTGGACTAATCCAATGATATGGATTAACTGAGTAGTTACTCTAGGCACATAGCGTGTGGCTGGAGGAGGCAGGTCATCAGGAGCATAACTTTGGGGGTTATATTTTTGTCCCTGGTGATTGGAGCTCTTTCTCTGCTTCCTGATTGCCATGTTCTGAGCTGCTCTACTCCACCTTGCACTGCGTCACCTCAGCCCAGAGCTATGGAGTCAGCTGACCACAGGCTAAACTTCTGAAACCATGAGCCAAAAAATGCTTTGCCTCCTGTACATTGTCTTGTCAGGTCCCTTGGTCACTCTAGCATGTAGTTGACTAAATCACTTGGTCATCCTGGTCCAGTTAGATTTACATGCCTAGGCCTTGAGAGTAGAGTGTTCTCAGCCCTTGAATTCCCCTGTGACAGACAGAACTCTTGCATCCCTGATGAGTCTTAAGAGACGAGAGACTCCTGGCACTCTCCCAATATAGGAGTCTTCCAATTGTATTGGCATGGATCGAGGCCCAAAAGTGTTTCTTATCCCTCCTCATCCTGGGGCAAAAGTTGTTTGTCCTCCCCTACTCCCATCTGTACCCAATACAAACGTCATTCACCTACGTTTTGGAGAAGAGTTTGCTGCCCCATTCTTAGTGGTATAAAGCTATAATTTTAGGAAAGGGTCTTGACAGGACTTTTGCCTTTGCCATGGTAGGAGCTTATTCCCTGCCAACAGACCTCCACTACCCAGGGCATCTCTATCTAGTGTCCTGCCTCATCCCAAATCTTTCTCATCAGTTCTCAGTGGAGACCATGGAGAGGAGACATGTGGCTCCCAGGAGGCCTCTCCTGCTAGTTCACACTTCTGCTTTAGCGATTCAGTAATAATTTCAGCTGAATTCTCACTGGCCTAAATGTTGCTTGTTGGCTCCTCTTTAGCACTCATCCTATTTCTCCTTGGTGAAGCCAGTCTGCCCTTGAATTTCAGGCTACTTGACTGTCTTTGGCTCTAGCTAAGGTGACTGACTATTCTGGGACTGAGGAAACGGGACCTTCAGTACTAAACTGGAAAAGTCCAGTTGGTCACCCTAACCTCAGTTCTCTGATGGGTTCAAGAAAAATTATTCTGTGTTGTTTTTTTTTTTTCCTGGTTGTTACAGTAGGACTGATGCTTTGCTAGCTTTCTATATCCTAGGCAGAAGCCAAATTACTGAAATATTTATGCATGTTGAATATGGACAAAAGTGGTTCTGGAGATAGTGAGAAAACCATATGGGGAAACATCTGTTCCTTACTAAATAAAGCAGGGGGGTTTCTTGTGAAATTTTCCCTAAAATAGAAAATAAGCAAAGTGAGTTCAATCACTTCATTTTTGTCTGTCAGCAGCAGACATATCTAATTACTAAAATGAATTCTAGTTGAAGAGGTGGGCCTCCTCCTACTCCTTCTACAACTGTACTCCGTATTCAGATAGCATCAGCTGTGTGCTTTACTCTCTGCACATGAGCATTCCCATAGATTTTTGAGTGAAACTTAAAAAAAAAAAATCTGTACTCTTTGGTAGAGATGGAAGAAGGCCAAGTGTAGTTGTATTCAACCACAAGCATACTGACCACACTGGAGTGAATGAGCATGTGTGTGCACACATGCATGTATATTCCTGCTATCCATTATCTGGGGGCACATTTGATTTATATTGTCATGGGGGGGGTGTACTTTTTTTTATTTGTTTTAATTAGTTATACATGACAGAAGAATGCACTTTGATACATCATATATAATGGAGTACAATTTCTCATTCTTCTGGTTTTATATGATGTAGAGTCACACCTGTCATATAGTTATATATGTACATGGGGTAATAATGTCTGATTCATTCTACTTTCCTTCCTACCTGCAGGCCCCTCCCCTCCCTTATTCCCCTCTACCTAAAGTAACTCTGTTCTTCCCTAGGCCCCCCACCATTGTGAATCAGCATCTGCATATCAGAGAAAACATTCAGCTTTTGGTTCTTTATTTCAGATATCATGTGACCCAGGAGGGTTTGTGACCCCTGCCACCATCACTAACAGCTATGAAGTAGGGAGCCTGAAGCTAATACTCTGCCTCTGGTATGGTCATGAAGGAATGACTCCTTTGAGTATTTCTGGGTATCCAAGACAATTATAGCCTCTTTCTGAGATTATGGACTATGTACATGACATCTTCCAACTAAATGGTCTAGAGAGAAAGATTAATATAATGGAAATGGCACCAAAATTGCAAGACTAGGAGTATTTATAATTTCAATAGCTATAGGGTTTATATGGCTGTAGATATAGTAGTAATGGCTAAGACTAGTGTTTACTCTGTACAAGCACTATTCTAAAAGTTTAACATTCATTAGCACATTGAATTCTCACATATGTAAACTTCATAACAATTCTATGTATTATCTTTTCATCACTGTGACAAGGTACTTGAGAAAATCAAAGAAGGGAAGGTTTATTTTGGCACTTGATTTTTAGAGGTTTCAGTCCATGGTCACTTGGCCTCATCACTATGGGCCTGTGACAAGGCAGAATATCATGGCAGAGAGCATATAGCAGAGGCAGTAGCTCACCTCATGGTAGCCAGGAAGTAAGGAGAGAGAAAGAGGAAGAGGCCAGGGACATAATATGTCCTTCTAGGGTATGCCCTTAGTGACCTATTTCTTCCAATGAGACCTCACCTCCTAAAGTTTTTACCACCTCCCAGTAACCCACTAAGGCCTGAATCCATCAATGAATGAATCCATAATGAGATTAGAATCTTCTTGATCCAATCACTTTCCAAAAGCTCACTTCTGAAAACCACTGTAGCAATGACCAAGTCTTCAACACATGAGGTTTTGGGGGACGTTTCAGATCCAAATCATAACACTATGACAGTAGGTATTATTATCTGCATAATACATATTTTAAAAATGAGGAACAAAGAGGTTACAGTTCAAGTACATACTAACAGACCTTGTTGTGGGGACAATGTGATGTACCAGATACCTGTCTGATACATCACAAGTTATAGGCAGCTATTGATTAACTGTCAGAAACAAAACTGATAATTAACTGTTAAACTTGTTTCCTCACTGAGTAAAGGTGAGAACTTGAAAAGTAGGATTTATTGATACTGAGAAGCAAAAATGGTAAATGTTACTGGTTTTTGAAGTTTATGGAAGAGTCTGACCCCAGCAAATGTTTATTTTGTGTTAAAACAAGAAATGGGTGTATATGCCCTAGATTCTTTTAATTTTCTTCAAGGATTTATAAGAATTTGTGAGCCCAATCTATGCTAATGAGCTTAATTTAGTGTTTTCCAACCATTTTCATCATCCATCTTCCCACAAAGAGACCTTCTATCTTTTCACAGACTTAAGGCCCGTTGATGAATGTTACTTTCACCCATAGGTAAAGGTTATTTGGAAAGGTAGTGCTTCTACCCACACTAGATATTTCATTTTTGGATTGCATTTAAGAGAAGCAAGCATCTTTACCTCTTTGGAGTAGGAAGTTCAGACAAGTAAAAGGTAGGATTCTCCCTGCTTCTTGTTTTCAACTTTGAAAAGAAAATTAAGCCAGTAATTATTTACATTGAATACTTTTTCTTGTTAAAAGTTTAATGTTGCAAATATTTTAAAATTAGGAACAAAGACTGTAGATAGTATATCTCCAAGTTTTAAACAATTTTTAAAATGAGGTTTTCAGAAACTTTTTAAATTTTTCTTGTTTTAACTTTTGAAGCTATTTAATTTTGTGAGCTAATTACATTAGGAACTAAAGTAAAATACATTATAGCTTGAGAATTTACAAACTTTTTCATTTTATACTTTTGGTATTGATTATAGACAGGGTAGAATGAGGATTGTAGGTAGGATTAGCACAATGACATTAGACTTATTGAATAGAAAGGAACAATCAGTTCTTTCATTTTGCATTAAAATATAAATATATAATGTTGTGATTACAGTCATGTAACCACCATCCAGGTTAATAGAAAACTGCCAACATTCCAGAAATATTTGCACATTGTTTCCAAATAACACCTCTTCTCCCCACAGGTGACCGTTACCCTTACAGAGATATTAATTTCTTTTTTTTTTTTTTTTTTTTGTACTAGTGGTTTTCCAATGTGTGCTTTGGTATCAGCATCATCTGGGAATTCTTGGATCTTTCCTCAGACCTAATACCTTTGTATATATTTTGGGGGATGCATTTTATGTGATAAAACATAAAGCACTGATTCTCAAACTCAACCATGTACCAGAGTGACCTGAGGGACTACTGAAACAGATGTTAGACCCTACACATAGTTTCTGATGATCTGTTTCTAGGTCAAGTTATGGCAGTCATGATCATACCCTTTAGATCTCCATGGTCATCATGTTGTGTCAATTGGATATTCATGGCAGTAGTGGTCATATTTATTGGGTTTTCATCTAAAAGAGAAGAAGAATGTCAGTGGACATGTCCATTCACCCCTGTCACCCTCTACTATTCTGAACAAGCTAACTTTGGCACTTTGGTAATTATTGAGAGTAGGTAATAAGGGCTTCAAGTTCAAGGGCAAAAGTACAATTCTTGCTACTTTTGTGTACTGTGGAGCCTACTGTTCTGATATTTAATCAATGGGTTCCAAAGAATTCCTCCCACAACTTCAGACAATGTCTGCTGTCGGTTTCAGTTATTGATTCTGATCTTCTTACATGCCAAGTCTATGTGTTCCTGTGCTACTTACTGCACTAGAAATTTCATTTTGTAGGAATAACTGTCAGTCCTATAATGAAGGTAATCAACTCCAGAGAGTTCTGTATTCATTCCTGCCAGGCACCTGCAGACCCTGCAAGTTTGAAACCACTTGTTCCGAGTTCAGTATTCCCTGGACAACTCAGGAGAGTCTCACAACATTTGAATGCTGTTCAGATCCATCCAGTTTTTGTTCGCTTTCACTCTGAGATCTTAGACCCCCAGGTTGTTGAAGAGGAGAGTCTTGTTAGACTTCAAGTTATGTGGACCCAAAGTTTTGTTTTCTGTCTCCTTCTGTACCCTAAAAGTTTATCAAAAAGGTTATCAAAAAGATTCCAGCTTTCTGGGATTAGTTCATGCGTTCAGGGTGAATTGGCTTAAGGTTTGCTTCCTCCTCCAGGTTCTCCACGTGTTTACTTTAGGCCTAATAATTCCTACTATTTTGTAATCTCTTTGATGCTTTTAAAAATATTATTTTAAGTGTATTTTATCCAGCTTTTTAGTTGTTTTCAGCTGGAGACCTGATCCAAATACACTGAACAATTACCAGAAACAGGAAATCACAAAATAAATCAATAACACACAGTATTTTTTCAAATTACTGTGATTTCTCAAAACATTAAAAAGTGATGAATGTTTAGGTTATATCCTCTGGGGGGCATCTTTTAATCTACAACTTTAACCAGATGCGGGGTTCACAAAACTGTCTTTGGGAAAAGATTCCCAATGTTCTATTCAAATGACTATAACCACTGAATAGTGCTCCGATAATTAGTCATTGAGTTCCAAAGAGTACCTCACACAACTTCAGAAGGCCTCACAAAATGCAGAGATGTGCCTGCTATAGACTCTGTTTCACAATTTGAGGCACTTTCTATGAGGTTTAAGCTTAACATATTTTTAACCAGTTTTAGTCAAATTTAGGACAAATTGATGACAATGTGCTCTTATACCTCGGAAGGTTTCTATCTAGAATAGCATATGAACTGCCCCAAACATTACTTATTGTCAAATTCTAAGCATTTGATGAATGACACTTTAAATATCTCCCTCTCCCCCAAAATTATGACATATCTTTGTTTTTCCCTATTTGACTCCTGTGTCAGGTCAATCCCTTGAGTTAGACAAGATTCTCAGAGACATGTCCCCTTGCCAACCTGTTCCTGGCAAGTCAGAACACATTCTTTCTAGGGAAAAGGATGGTTCCTTATGGCTATTTTTAGATATCCTTTGTAGGATAATGAAGATGGAAATATAGAAATGCTACACATCTCCACTTGGAAGGTAAGCTGGTAGGCTTTCCAGAGCAGAGGTGAGATGCCTTATCTCAAGTAATTGGTGCATGACAATTAGGATTTGTACCAATAATTGCAGCCCTGAGGTTAGGTAGGGGAGAAAAAATCAGATAGCTATACTAGAGTCCTTTCAGGATGTTTTGCAGTTACTTGAATTTCAGGATTCCCTAAAGATAGTAAGGTTGCTTGTGATGGAGGCCATGATCCCAGCATAGGGAGGAGTCCTATCAGCTCAGAGGGGTAATGAGGCTCATCAGTTTTTGTTTTTTTTAAATCAATTCAAAGTTGATGCCATCGTTACTGGACCTGAAGTTCATGTTTTTAACAGACTTTTAAAATATACCAAAGGACATAGAAACTTTCTAGAGCTACACATATCAGGATATCCTTTTAATATAACATAGGGGTTTTCCCGGTATGGGGTTCTTAAATTACAAGGCAAGTCATGGCCAGCTACAGTTGGTAACTTTTGTCTAGACCAGCATGTTGACTTCCAGGCCAGCATGATGGCACCATTTATTTCCATACAACTTATCATTTAACTTTCACAAACACAAGATTCCTTATTATCAATTCTCACTTTACTAAAAGATGTTGAGAATCTGGACCCACATGAAGTCCACTCAGTTTAGTCACTTCTTATGGACACTTCTTTTTAAACCTATGTGTTTGAGGGGTTGTCTGCAATATAGGTATTTTTCCTCTTGAATAGCACACGCTCTCCCCACTTCCCAACTAGAATATAATCTAAGGACTTGTGGCTTTAGGCCACATTTCTTATGACTACAAAGTCTGCAGCATTACATTTGCATGATTGGTCATTTGTAGTAGTGGTATCACATATCTCTGAGGTTGTCCTGCTATAATCTGTAGAAATTATATATTGGATTCTGTTCCTGAGCCTAATGTGAATTTTAGAGTCAATCAGTCGTTACCACTACTGGTCTAGTTCATCCCAGATAGCTGCTCCCACTGGATTCCTCAGGCAGTCATTGGGATGCATGTGAGTTTCACATCCAGTAAATAGAAGAATTAGGAGTGGGCTCCCACTTTTTACTAAAACCCAGAGTTTGATTTTGGATATGTAATATAGATGTTACTGTAGTGGGTCTTATGAGCATCCTTGATGTTACAGCACTAGTGTGTGGCCTCCAACTACAGAATCATATATAGATAGGGTTGTGGATTATGCTTGGAACAGAGCAGTAGGACAAAGAAAATGTCTCAGGATTTGAGGAATAGGTCATCTCACTGATAGCTCCAGTTAAAAAGGTCAACTATGGTTAACTTTGTTGGAAGCTGACAGAGATTTGATAAGACTTAGGTGTCCTCATCTTGACATATACTTCCTTTCAGCTGCAGTAGGCCTTTCAATTATAATTTCAGTTAACCTTGCACAGTCTATCCAGCTTTTAGAATTTGCCCAGTTTTTATCTTGGTACTGTGATTTCCAATCAACTATCTGGAATGATGAATTACCAATACTTGGGATCTGCATTATGCTGTATCTACAGACTCTAATAGGTGACTTGGCATATTTCCAAATAAAATTCAGTATTTTCTTAAGAGAAAATTCAGTATTTTGAGTCACCAAGAGGTCTTGGACAATAAGTATGATAATTCATTCAAGGTAGAACTGCTCTTATAACCATTATTATTGTACTAGAATAAGGACTACTAACTTATTGGCTATAATCTTATTTCAGTAGCTATTATAGCTCGTTCTTCCAGGATTCATCTTCACTATCTGTAATTTGGGTGGTAGATGTCTCTTTGAGTTTCCATACAGAGTTAGTTCTAAGAACTATATGTCATGGCATTGAACTTACAGGCAATGCGTGGTCAGATATCCTAAGCCCAGAGAGTCTCCAGAGGGGAGCACTGTCCTCACCCAATTTATGCGACTGGTACCTGCAATGGTACAATAAACTCCTTTGTCCTACTGCTCTTCTTTATCTTACTACAACAAAGTTTTCTTTGAAGACTTTCAAATGAGAATGACTTCAAGAATTTAAGCCAGTACAAGGGAGAGGATGTCAGACTCATTGGATTTGTTGGCAACCAAGTCCTGTTTCTGCCCTGCACTCTTTAAAGCTTATTTCTAAAGTGGTTGGAGCCATGTAGCCACTGACAGAAATTGCTATAGGAGGAATGGTGAATTTACATGTAGAAAGCAGAACAGGGTCAGCTAAAGGCTACAGCTCTAGCAAGCTGAAGTCACTATGTATTCAACCTCAGGTGAGTTGTTATAGGTAACAAAGATTCTCTGCTGCTGATGTGTGAGGGGAAGAAGAGAAGATGGGGCACATACAATAGTGTACTTTCCTAATATTAATCGTTCAGCATTTCTGGGTCTATTATTACTTTTATTAGATTGTAGAGTTCTACAGAGATACCAGTGACTCAGTTTCCAATATTTGATATTTCATGCAACATTTGTATGTTAGCTACACCCCTCTCTGTACCACACCTTACTTACCCAGTAGTCTGTTGCTTAAACATAAAGTCCTGCTGCCAAGCGTTCCCAGTGGTGAAGTGTACTAATCTAGGAACACTGGCCTCCTCATTAAGAATTCTTGTCTCAGAACAATCCGAAGTTCAGGTATTAGAGTGGAAGGGTAGACAGTCTGGTTGGCACTCAAATTTCCCTTGGTATTTCCTTAGCATGATACTTAAATGTTGCCCATTGATTTGGGCTTTTATACCCAATCTTCTAATATCTAGACCAACAGGTCTTACTACTGAGAACTTCCTCTTTGTCATTTTTAGACGTTTTATGTTAGTTACTTTGCAGGATGAAGTTCCCAGAAGTCTTCCTAAGCGATCTTTTCCAAAATCATGTATAGGAAAGACTACTGGTTATCTACCTCACTACTTATTCATCCTCTTTGTCCCTTGTTAAAGGAACCCTGATTTGCACGAGGGAGGCTGGAATGGATTGTGTTCAAGTAAAGTGAACAAACAAAAGACATTGTCTACCCCTTACCTACCAATAAGGATGACAGTATAACACAATTCTTTTCAGTAAAGTGTAACCAAGTGTTGAGTGGAATTTCTAGTAAAGCTAATTTTTAAAAGGTGGCTTTGGGCCATGTACCCTATTGCTTTTCTGTCTTCCCATTCTTGAGTGCATTGTGGAAGAAATGCTGGACATAGAATAGACATCCCCCAACTACTAGGTGACCTTGAGAGAAAAGCCAATAGAATACCCGAAGGCTGGGTTAATAGGATGGGTAGGTGCTATGAGTGAATTCAGCCAGTCAGACCCCAAATTTTTGCACACCACTACCACCCTCCCAATTTCAGAGTTAAAAAATACCTTTGTCATAACAGATCCTTTTGTTTGTATATCTCCAATACTGCTTGCAGTAGGACTCTGCTGTCACAGCTTAATTCTTACCACCTGAGACTCAGAGGATTTTTACACCTAAATTCATGAAAGATAACTGTATTGCTTTGCCCAAGTTCAGAACCTGATATTTCTTAATAACAAAAAGTCCAAGATCTTCCAGAGTAGTGGTGGTATGCAATTTGAAAGCAATTCAATAGACAAAATGGTTGTTTGACAATTAGATAAAAATTAATATTCATAGCCATTGCCTTTCAAAATAGTAATACTACTAATGTACCAGGAGGTAGTTTGACAATACATGGTTTTAAATAAATAGATTCATATTATACATTTTCTGGAAGTGAGTTACTTATTTTTTTATTTCTATTTTTAGCCCATTATTTCTGTTTTATACTGCTTGTAATAGTGGAATATTAGAACATATTTAAAATCTCCAAATATAAAAACTTACTGTAGCAATGTACAAAATTCAAAAATATTATGTACTAGTTAGATGAGTTATGTTACAAAGTAGTATCTTAATTGTCTCTGTAGAAACAGGATTTTCTATGTGTTCATAGATCTTATTGGAAGTCTATTATATTAACTTAATATTTTTTCCTACATATATGAGATAACATATTTTAAAGTGTTGTATTGTTTTTATTTAATTTTTCTGTAATAACCTGTATTACTTTTTTGTAAGAATTTTTTAAATAAACATTTAACAAGAGAAGTAAAAGAATGTGCATGAGAGATGAGTAGTATCAAGTCAGGAGAGATGGGAACAAAGGAACTCCTGCTTGTGCTACTGAGTCACTAGCACAACAGTCAGGATGTTCATGAACTACTGCTGGGCTGCTTGTTGGATCCAGAACGGCAAAAAACCCTGCTGTGGTACTATGAATGCTTTCTTGTGGGCTTTTATTTCCTCACATTACCCTATCCTATGTTTATAATCTCTCTGATCCTTAAAAACCATACCTTCATTTATTCAATAAACATTGTGTTATATGCCAACTGTCTTGGTAATGCTAAAGATACACTAGTGAGCCAAACAGACCTTTGTGGAATTTCAAGTCCATAGCAGAGAGGCAGATGCTAATGAGATCATACAGATGTATATAATGGAACAGAATAGAAGACTGTGCTCACTGGGCAAGTGGAGAGACCCACATTATATTAGGCATTCAGTCTATATTCAGAACTCAATTTAAGCTGAGGCCTGTAAAAGGGGCAGGAGTCAGGAATAACTATTTTAGGAAGAGAAAAAGAAGGCCCCAAGCAGCAGTGAACCTTAGAGACTAAGGAAGTGAAAGAATGCTGGCCACGGCGTTGACTGTGAAGAAACTCTAGGAGAGTTTACAAAAGTCAAGGTCAAATCACACAGGGTTTTGTAACTCGTGACAGGATTTTGTCTATTTCTCCTAAGCAATCAACAACCAATGAAAGACTTTGAACTGGAAAATACTTGAATCAGGTTAGTTTTCATGCTGGCCGTGGAATGAAAAATGAACTGTAGGGACAGATGAGCAGGATTGAGAGGAGCAGGAGGCTATTGATGAAGTACGAATATCAGTAACAAGTGAAAGGCTAGTCACGGATTTTGTCATTGATATTGCTATTTAATGAGACATTATCCAGAAGTAGTGGTAGACCATGATCCAGAATTTGCAAGATTGGCTGCCTACTAGAGATTATAGTTTCCACTTTCCCCCACTCCCCAGGGTATTATTTTATTTTGTTTATTTTTAATTTTATGAAAAGTAATGAACAAATAAGTGGTTATTATTAGGTACAGGCACTGTGGTAGGCACCAAAGTAAGTCAAAGATGATGTCCCTACCCTCATGGAACTCACTAAAGTGGGAACAAATATTAAATCTTCCACATTTATAATTATGAACTATGGGAGGACCATGTTTACCTGCCTTGTCAGGCACTAAACAAAATCTTAAGGAAATACTCTTCCTGGATCCCAGAACTAGGGCTACCTGGTATGATTGTGCAGTTTAGGTGTTATACAAAGATGCCTAATCAAGGGAGCCAATGTGGACTAAGACTCTTCCATACCCTTGTGCAACACTACATGTGTCCAGAAAAAGTGTCGTCCTGTCTTCATGCTAAGACAACTTGTAAGTGTGCACTCTTAGAGAAGAATTCTCTGGCATTAGGAGGGAATTCCCTATTCTCCAAACTGAATGGGTGGCTCTACCTTGTAATTGTGTGACTCGTGTGCTTAGAAAAAGAATGGACTCCAAAGGCAGTTTAGGACATAGATATTTTTAAGACACAGTTTTTTCAATGAGTCCTTCATCTACAGATCAACAAAATAAACTTAAGACAGTCTCCCAGGAGTGGAACAGTGGAGGAAAATTCTAGACTGTATATATGAAGTACTGGGGCGGGGGAAGAATTTGAGGTATCATAGTAGGAAAAACTGGAAGAGGAAGGAGGGATCCATATATTAATCAGGTATTGATTTCTGTACTTCAGCCTTATTAATTGATCAAGACTTTACTCCCATAATCTCAAGATTTCAAATTCATGTTTAAAATCATGAACTCTCAGCTTGTGGAAATGGTCCTGCATCTGGCAAGAATCCCGCCACAATAAATCAAGAGCCAAAAAATAAAGGATTAGGATTCACATAGCTTGAAATTATGGCTCCTCCCAATAGTTGCATGATGTTAAATAACCATAGTACACCTCTCTGAGCCTTTTATTTTTCCAGAAAATGGGAGAGTTCACTTCCACCCTGAGTTAGGAGGTTTGAATGAGATTTAAAAAAAAAAAAAAAAAAATTTAAAAAGTTTTAAAGATAAGCTTTATTTACCACAAAGCAAGACAGGTATGTTTTTCATGAAATACCAGGTTTGAGAGTTAGGAGGGCTGACTCTGAGCTGAGTTGGGCTGGCTGGATTGATTGAGCATCTCTACCTTGGGATGGTTCATTTCTGGTGGGAGGCTGGTGATTGGATATGATCCATGCACACAGTATGCATGTAAGGAACTAATGTACTGCATTAATAAGTACCATTAATATGTGTTAAGGAAAAGAAAAAGAAGTCCTAATGCAATTGACTACAACGGGGCTAGCACTGTGGTAAGCAGCGTTGAAGGATGGTAGGAAAAAAATCCTGAGGAGTACAAGCTTGATTAGCTGTGGGAGACCCTGAAGCTCACTCTACCATGGACAGCTTGATTTTATGAGCTCACAAATTCCTTTTCCCTTAATCTGGATTGGATTTCTGTCACTTGCAGAACAAATAGTCCCTATCTGAGACCAAACCATAGCACTCTCAGAGTTCACAGCACTCTCTGGTTCAGGAAGAGTTACTCCTGGGGAGAGTTCTTTGAGGCAGAAAAAAAATGGGAAGAAGCGCTTTCCCTGCAGACTAAAGAGTGGTCTGGCCCCCAACTTCTGGGATGCCTGACTGTGTGTGTTCTGTGTGTACGCTGGAGAGTTCTCTCCATGATGGCTGCTTTGGGGGCATCCACAGCCACAGGACTGGCCCACAGTCCTGGCCTGGTCCTGTGCTCAGATTCACTCCCTCACTTGCCCTCTTCCTGTTAGGTACTTGAGCTGGTGAGGATCAAGGAAAATAATGGCAAAGATAAGGAAAAGTATCTACATTAACTTCTTTTCCTCATCTTTCAGCCCAAATGAAGTTAAACCCCAGTGTGACTTCTGACTAAAGCAAGAACTAAGAAGGCAATTCGATGAGCCTGCCCACAATTACAGAAAGAGTGCCTCCCCCTCTTTCCAAGTAGCTGATACAGAAGTAAAGTGTTCAATCCACGCTCACCCCGTTCATTTTGTGAAGGGATTACATAGATCACCAAATTGGCAAGGTGATTCAGGTGACAGGAAGAAATGTGTCCACCATACTGAGGTCTAACCCCAGCAGAAGTCTAACTGCTCCCTCCTCCATGAGGGCATTCACCCCTGCAAGATGGTTATCATGAGGCTAAAACTGCACAAAACCCAGAAA
The DNA here is from genome assembly GCF_902686455.1 of Sciurus vulgaris. Lineage (NCBI taxonomy): Eukaryota > Metazoa > Chordata > Mammalia > Rodentia > Sciuridae > Sciurus > Sciurus vulgaris. The sequence continues at coordinate 86,305,159 of NC_136470.1, forward strand.
ATTATCCTTGAACATAGTCAAATCTCAGTAAGTAGGGAAGAAAAAGGGAGCTATAAAAAATAATGGAGATGATTTGGAAATAAAATAATCATGTCTAAACAGTCTGTTTTGTGCTGCTGTAACCATGTCACAGGATAATTCATAAACATCAGAAAATCATCTCTCACAGTTCCAGAGGCTGGAAAGTCCAATATGAAGGTGGCAAGGGCCTTCTTAGTGCATCACTCCATGACGGAAGGCAGAAGGGCACAAGAGGGTGATAGCAAAAAAGGGCAAGAGGGGGCTTAACTCAATAACAGACTCACTCCTCTGATAACATTAACCCATTCATGAGGGCTGACTGGAACACCTCCCATTAGGCCCACCTCCCACCACGGTGGCAGTGGGGCTTGAGTTTCCAACACTGAGGGACACATTTAAACCACAGCAAATGTCCATTACATGCTAAAATGAAAATTGTACACCACACATACATACAGATATAATACCTCCTATGGGGATGGTTCCTTGTATCTATACCAAAAATATTTTGTTTCTCATGAATGGCAGATATCTTTATTTTATGAAGCCCCAATCTTACAATCTTATATTCTGAAATGATATCTGAGTTGTAGTTTTGATAAGCAAACATTTGAGTGAGTCAAACATCTTTTCATTGTTTACAGACATTTTTATGCCTTGTGTTTGCATATGTGTGGTTTGTTTATGACTTTTGTCCATTTTTATGTCATAACTTTGGATTTTTCCCTCACTTTCCAAAGAATTCTTTATTCATTAGGGTTTTTTCTATGACAAACGTTGCAAATATTTTCTCCAAGTTTTTCAGGTGCATTCTGTTTTATTTTTCCATACAAAAGGGTTTTTTAATGCAGTGAAATTTATCAAAATTGTTTTATTGCATCTAGATTATGAATCATAATTAAAAACCTTTATAACCATGGCAAAGGAATTTACTGTGTTTTCTAATTTTTCTCCTATTCATGGATAAAATGGTCATCCACATACCAATTCCCAAAGATTCTACAAAATAGAAACTAAATCTAATAATTAATGTTAGCAAGTCACAAGTACATGGTCTATATACATAAAAAAATTAAATTTCTATACCATTAAAATGAATGAAAATTAAAATTATGATTATGGTATATAAATATATATGGTATAAAAATATTTGTGAAACACATAGCTAATAAATAGTCTATATCCGGATTTTCAAAAAGAACTTTCAAAGCTCAAAAATCCCACAATTTATAAAATAGGCAAAGAATATAAATAGATTATACCATACCATTTATAATACTCCACAAAACATGAAATACTTAAACATAAATTTAAAACATATGTGCAGAATTGCATTCTGAAAACATAAAACACTAACAGAGGAAAGCGAAGATCACATAAATGGACAGATACTCTAAGTTCATAGGTTGAATTCTATAGTGTTAAAATGTCATTTCTCTCCAAATTGACCTATAGATTCAACATAGCAGATTAGGAACATAGCAGATTTTCTTATAGAAACAGAGAAGTTGATTCCAAATTGTACATGGAATGCAAAGTATCTAGAATAGTTGAAACAACTTTGAAAAACAACTATGTTAGAAGGCCCATACTATCTGATTCCAATATTTATTGTAAAGTTACAGTAATAGATAACTGTTGGTAAAGGGTTGGTAAAGTAAGAGACACATAGAATCATAGAATAAGGGAATAAGACGGTTTTAAGATAGATCCATACATGACAACAAAAACACAATTTGTAGAATGAAAGAATTGATAAATTGGACTTTATTTAATTTAAAATCATTTTTCTATAAAAGACATTAAGAAATAAAAATGGAGACAGAGAAAATATTTGTAAAATCCATAGCTAATAAATATTCCATATCCAGATTTTTTAAAAAGAAATTTCAAAGCTCAATAAAAGAAAAAAACCCACAATTTATAAAATAGGCAAAGAATTTGAATAGATACTCCATCCTATGATATGTGAATGGCAAGTGGGTTCATGAAAAGATGACCATAGTGTTATGCAATGATCATCATTACACACAAAACTACAATAAAACACCCCCACTAAGCTATGAGAATGGCTAATTTAAAAAGAACAACAGACACACACACATACACACACGCACACACACATGCATGCACAAACTGACGATATTGTTTTAGTCAGCTTTATCATCACTGTGACCAAAAGACCTGACAGGAACAATGTTAGAGGAGGAAAAGTTTATTTGGTGCTCCCAGTTTTAGAGTTCTCAGGCCCTGCATGCCAACTCCATTGTTCGGGGCCAAAATAAGGCAGAACATCATGGCAGAAGGGTGTGAAGGAGGAAATCAGCTCAGGACACAGTACCAAGAAGCAGAGAGAGAGCTCTGCTCACCAGAGAAAAAATATAACCCAAAGACACACCCCCCAGTGACCTACTTTCTCCAGCCACACCCTACCTGCCTACAGGTACCACCCAATTAATCCATTGAAGTGGATTAACTCAACGATTAAGTCAAAGCTCTCATAACCTGATCATTTCGCCTCTAAACTCTTGCAATGAACAGATACCTTATATCTAAATCATAACAGATACCAAGTGGCGTCAAAGATGCAGAGAAACAAATTATCGTACACTTTGGGGGGAAAAGTGATCTTTTGTTTTAATTGCTCTTTTTTAAAGCTAAACATATCTTTAGCATATGACCTAGCAATCGCATTCATGGATATTTCTCCAAGAGAAAGTAAAAATTTGAACCTGTATCTTAATGTTTATATTATCTCTTTCATTATCACCACAAGAGCCAAAACCAAATGTCCTTCAACTAGGGAATAGATAAGAGAACTATGGTACAGGCATACAATGAAATTAGCAATATAATAAAATAAACTACATGGGAGTTTCTTAAGTGTATTAAGTAAAAGAACTAGACTCAAAAGGCTACAAACTACACATCCACCTATATGACATTCAGGAAAAGGCAAAATCATAGGGACAAAACAGATCAGTGGTGGTGAGAGGTTGACTACAAAAGGAGAAATTTTATTGTCCAGTATCTTTTGGTTGACTGAAGCCAGCCTTCAGTAGTAGGTTCTTCAGGACGAATTCATAAGAACAAATTTCATATTCTGTGATGTTTAAAAGTATGTTTCTATGGCTTTAATAATTGAAGAGCAACTTGGCTGGATATAAAATCTTAGGTTCACATTTTCTTTTCTTGCATCTAAAAAAAGCTTTCCATTGCTGCCGTACCTTGTAGTTACATTTAAGAATTAGATACCAGCGTAATTCTTTTGTCATTGTAAATTGTGTGATCCTTTTGTCTGGAGGTCTTGAGGATTTTCCCCCTTTATCTTTAAAATCTAATGGTTTTATTAACTTATCTTAGAGCGGATCATTCCCAGTTATCTGATACATCTTTTCAATGTGTGGATTCTCATAGGTAGTATTTTTTAAGTTGTATTTTATTACTAAGAAGTTTTCTTCTATTACGGTTTTATATTTTTACTTTGGTTTCCTTCAAGAATTCCTCACCTGTTTCTTTGTCTTCTGGCTTTATTCCTGACACTTTTTCTTTCATTCCATTTCAGTTTCTTGGTTGTTGGCCTATCTTTCTTCCACGCCCCTCTTAAATTTCCGTTTCAATACATCCTGCTTGGGGACTATGGCAGGTTGAATGGTGCCCCCCACCCGACACACACACACACACACACACACACACACACACACACACACACCAAAGTCCACCTGAAACCTGTGATTATGCCCTTATTGGAAAAGGGTCTTTGCAGATATTAAGTATCTTGAGCTAAGATCATCTTAGGAATCAGGTGAGCCCTAATTCCAATGGCAGACACCCTGAGAAGAGAAGGGGAAAAGTCACACTAGAAAGAAGATAATGAGAAGATGGAGGCAGGGACCACGTGCCGCATCCAGGAGGCAAAGAACACCAAGGTTTGCTGGCAGCCACCAAAACATCCAAAAGAGGGATGGAAGGGAGTCTCCGACCTCCAGAAGAAATAAACCCTGCTGACACCTCGATTTTAGAACTTCTGGCCTCTACGCTATGAGAAAATAAACATCGGTTTGTTTTAAATCACTCTGTTTGTGGTAATTTGTTAAGGGAGCCCTAGAAAAATAATTTAGGTGACTTTTAATTTAGTTTTAAATTTCAGGATGATTTTCCTGTTTTTCTCTTAAGTTCAAGAAGCTTTTAATTTCTTTCTATTCTTTTTTTTTTCCCAAATCCTATTATCTTTAAACTTCTGATGAGAGATTTTTTTTTTTTTTTCATATTTCCAAGTACCCACCTGAGCTGCTTTAATTCCGTCTGGGGTGTTGTGTCGCAGTTTTCTTCTGCTTCATGGGATTGTTACTTTGCTGTTGTTACCTCTTTCAGAGGGGTTGAAGATTTTCATCACTGGAGGAGCATTGAGTCTCTTTCTTTTTTTCTTTAAGTAGCTCTGCACAGATTTATATCATGTTCTTCAACTCTTTTCTTGGATTTGGGCTGATTTGCACGATTTTTGGCTTGATGGTGCCCTCTTCTGTCAACGTGGCAAAGTGCAGCTTCTTTAATGCTCGCACTGATAATCAGAGAGGGATTGTGTCTCCTCTACAGGAAACCCACACTGTCTTAAGACCCTCACCTTTCACTTTTGGTGCCATGGAAAATCGTTGTCTTTCCAGGAAGCGCTTCCCAAAGCGCACAACTCTCACATTCCCCAAGGTGATAACTTCACATTTCCTTACACGGGACGCTTGCTCTAAATCATTTCCACCTTTACCTTACCTCTCTCTCTTCCCTTGTGTCTCTCTCTCTCTGGAAACTACCGTTCTGAAATGGCCCACAAAATCAAGGAAGTCTAAAAAAAAAAGAAAACCAGAAGCAGAGTGGATGGGACAGGAACTGGAATCACAGAGAGAGGGCAGGGGAATGCCAGAGGGATGGTGAAAGCAAGTTTCGGGGAATACTTTCTCAGGACAGCATTAGAGATCAGCAGTTTGGTAGGACAGTCCGCCTAAGATCCCCTCAAAAATAAAGCTGATAAAATAACTAATATTTATAAATACAGGCATAAGAAAAGTTTCATAGCTCTGTCAGAGTTTGAGGACAAAGGTGATTATATTTCAAAAGAACACTAAGAAAACAAAAAATGTAAGAATTAACTCCATGGTGGGGATGAGACAAGGTTTAGAAGAAAGGAAATTGAACTGTAAAACTCAGCTATAAATAACATTTACATAGTCAAAATTTAATTGTTGAATATTGATTTAATCAATAAGATGCTGCCATAACACTATCAGAAGTGGAGTGCAGGGGAAGTGTGTGTGGGTGATGGGTGAACAGTAATATAGCTAAGTGATTTTCTAAATTGAAAAATAAAAATATGGTGTTAAACCACTTCGTCTGTGGTAATTTAAGATGGCCCTAACTACTGCATTTGTGACTATTAGCACCACCGAATATCAAAAACAGAAACCACACTCAGTCCCAAATATGGCACCAACCATCAAGTGAAACAGTCAATCACTTGGAGGAAAGTCAGCTACACTGGACTCCATCCACTCTATAATGGAATACATCTCCTTCTGATTGGGATTGGCATATATTCCAGTAATGGATTTTTCCTTCAGACCACAGGCCTCAGATAGCATTGCTATGTAGCTAGCACTATCACAGAGTGACTTGCCAATGTGACATACCATATAAAAGTGCCTTGGATATGTGTCTGTGGGCACAAGACTAAGGGATCCACCAGTCCAACTGCATACTTTGCCTTTAAGAAGGTAACAGAGTGTTAAATCTACTCCTTAAAGCCTGAGTTGAAGTGACATCCTCTTAAAGGCCAATTTGGAGGTGGTGTGCTGTCAGGGTGGATCCTGTATTCTAAATAGTAGAATATATAATTCTGGATTCAAGTTGTGGGAGTGAGAAGTGGCCCTACTTACCATCAATCTCCAGCTGGAGAATTTGTACTTCTTATCTTCCCCAGACTCAGGCTCTGTAGGTCTAAAATCCTTTTTCCCAAGTGCTGATACTTAAACCTAACAGTATTGACTTCTCTCTTTGGTGCACTTGTAACTTGACTTTCTACTACTCTGTAAACTCCTTTGAAAGCAGGGACCATGCTGCCATATATATAATCTCAGTTTCCTCATCTACACAGTGGTAATAATGATAACATCTCCTCAAAAGGTTCAAAAATTTCTACTGAGAAACTAAACGTCTCCATAGTTGTTGCATGGGTTAACAGTTCCATCTGTGTTTCTTTGACTGTCTTCTGTGTCACCCACCTCCTTCCTGACATTTTTTTCCTCCATTCCAGTTGATTCATTAAGGGCAGAGAAGTGTCCATGTCACAAGGCAAGAGATACACAAGAGTTTCTCATTAATATTGGCACTGTTGCTTTTGTAATTCTGTTGTGTGTCCCCAGGACTTGGCATAATATATGTACACCAATATTTTTGATTCAAAAAACAAGTGGTTAGGAGGAGAGGTGGGTGGAAATAGATAAAAAGTTTAATAATTTAAAAAGTCTATGCCAAAGAGATAGGTACATGCCCTTGTTTATCGAAGCACTATTGATAATAGATAAGATATGAACTCTAGCTACGTGTCCATCAACAGAAGACTCTCTATATAAAATAGTTGGGAGTAAACCTAACCAAGAAGGTGAAAGATCTCTACAATGAAAACCATAGAACACTGAAGAAAGAAATTGAAGAAAATGTTAGAAGATGGAAAGACCTCCAATGTTCTTGGATAGGCAGAATTAATATTGTCAAAATAATTATCAAAATGAATCTAGAAATTCAAGGCAAACCCCATCAAAATGACATTCTTCACAGAACTAGAAAAAAGTCCTAAAATTCATTTGGAAGAATAAAAGACCCAGAATAGCCAGGCAATCCTGAGCAAGAAGAGTGATACTGGAAGCATCATATACCTGATCTCAAATTATGTTCAGAGCTATAATAATATAAAATAGCTTTACAGTAATATAAAACTATAGTGAAAACAGCTTGGTATTTGTCGCTGGCTCTTTGTGGTTCCAAAATCCGTGGGTATTTGTCACCGCTTGCAGCAACAACTTGCACGGGTCTTATGGGTGGTGGAGTGGAAACTGAGGCACTTCTATCTTTCTCTTTAGTGCACTGCTTTCTTGCTTGTTTGTTTATAGAGGATAGAGGAAATGAGGTTTACTTGCTTTGAGAGGAGAGAGAGAGAGACTTTGCTTCTCTGAGAGAAAGAAATTTTGCTTAAGAGAGACCTTGAGAGAAGGACAGGCTTTGCTTAGAGCTTAGAGGAAGAGACTTGCTACACCTTAAAGTCCTGCATCCTATGAACTAAGGGTACGTCCACCCAAGGTGCCCTAGTGATGCGTCTCAGTTCTCCATTCCGCGATCTGCCTTCCGCCACTGCCCCTACTCGCTGCTGTGCCACTTTTCCCTACTAGCTGCCATTGCGCGTTTCCTAGCTGCTTTTCCCTGTGTGTGTCTTCTTCTACTGCTTTTCTGCTGCTAATGGCTGCTATGTCTCTGTCTCGCTCCGCTTACGCTTATATCTCCTCCAGGAGGCCGAGAGCAGGGCCACGCCTCTTACGCAAAGATTAGGGGAGATGCTCCGAGCAGGCAATTAGTGCTCGAGAACACATGCGCATACATTGTGTGCGTGGAGGATAAAATCACCTGAGTGTGCTTATGTCAATTAACCTCCTCACTGCCGATGTGATCAGGCGCCATCCCGGCGCCGCCAACATGGCACAGCCCCCAACAGGTATTGACATCAAAACAGACATGAAGAATAGATTAGAAGACACAGACAAATTCATATAGGTATAGGCATCTGCTACTTGATAAAGAGGACAAAAATATATGTTGGAGAAAAGATAGCCTTTTTAACAAATGGTGCTAGAAAAACTGAATATCCATAAATCAAAGAATGAAACTAGATCCCTACCTACCTCTGACCCTGTACAAAAGTCAACTCAGTGAATCAAAGACCTAGGAATTAGGCCAGAAACATTGCAACTGCTAGAAGAAAACAGGATCAATACTCCATCATATAGGTGCAGGCATTGACTTCCTTAACAAGACCCCTAAAGCTCAATAAATAAAATCAAGAAGAAATAGGTGAGATGGCATTGAATTTAAAAACTTCTGCAGAGCAAATAAAACAATTAAAAGCACAAAGAGCCTACAGAATGGAAGAATATCTTTGCCACCTACTCCTCTAACAGGGGATTAATATCCAGAATATATAAACAATTCAAAAAACTTAACATCAGAAAACAACTAACCCAATCAATAACTGGGCAAAAGACCTAAACAGACATTTCTGAAAAGAAGAAATACAACTGACCAACCAATACATGTAAACATGTTCAACATCCTAGCATTCAGGGAAACGCAAGTCACAACCACACTGGGCTTTCACCTCACCCCCATTACAATCATCAAGAATCAGGAAGAATCAAGAATACAAATAATAATAAATGCCAGCAAGGAAGTGGGGAAAAGGCACACTCATACATTGTTGGTGAGATAGCAAATTACCATCACCACTTTGGGAAGCAGTATGGAGATTCCACGAAAGACTAGGAATGGAACCACCATATGAGCCAGCTATCTTATTCTATTATTCAAAAGAACAAAAATCAGCATAGTATAGTGATATAGGTACATCTATGTTTATAGCCATGAATTCACAATAGCCTAATCATGGAACCAGCCCAGGTATCTGTCAACCAACAAATGGATAAAGAAAATGTGATATATATACACAATGGAATTTTAATCATCCATAAAGAAAAATGAAATTATGGCATTTGCTGGTAAGCGGATGAAACTGGAGAACATAATGCAAAGTGAAAGGAACCAGATTCAGGAAGTCAGAGGTAGAATGCTTTCTCTCATATAGGAAAGATAGAGCAAAATAAGGGAGAGAAAACAGGGGTTAGATTCCACAAAAATACAGGGGAGATCAGTGGAATAGAGGAATGGGATTAAGGGGGAGAGCGGAGGAATGGAAAAGTGGAGGAAATGCAGCATGGAATTAACAAAATTTTGCTATGCACATATATGAACATGTCACAGTGAATTTCACTTTCAAATGTATCTTTAAGCGCTGATTAAAAAATACAATAAGTAATTAGAAAGAAGGTCAGTAGAGGAGAGGAAGAAAAACTGGGGGAAAAAGGAAAGAGGGAAAGAGGAAGTACTGGGGACTGAAATGGAGCAAATTAAATTCACTGTATGATTATGTCAAAATGAATTTCACATTTTGTATAACTATAATGCACTAATAAAATGTTTATAGCAGTTCAATTCACAATAGCTAGATTGTGGAATCAACCTAGATGCCCTTCAACAGATGAATGGATAAAGAAACTGTAGTATATATACACAATGGGATATTATTCAGCCATAAAGAAGAATAATATTATGGCATTTGCAGATAAATGGATGGAATTGGAGAATATCATGCTAAGTGAAATAAACCAATCCCCAAAAACCAAAGGCCGAATGTTTTCCCTGATAAGTGGATGATGATATATTATGGGGGTGAGGTATGGGGAGTGAGAGAAGAATGGAGGAAGTTTAGATTACATAGAGGGAAATGATGGGTATGAAAAATGGTGGAACAAGATAGATATCATTACCCTATGTACATGTGTGATTACACGAATGGTATGAATCTACATCGTGTACAACCATAGAAATGAAAAGATGTACCCCATGTGTGTACAGTGAATCAAAATGCAGTCTGTAAAAATAAAAAAAAATTTAAAAACTTATGAAAGAGTACTAGAATAAAAGAAATCAGGCACTCAGGTGTGAAATAACTATTTAATAGGATAATAAAGAAATAAAATCTGATAAGAAGTCACAACAACAAAACAAAACAAAAAAAGAAGATGTTTGCCGGGAGCAGTGATGCACGCCTGTAATCCCAGTGGCTTGGGGGCTGAAGCAGGAGGATCACAAGTTCAAAGCCAGCCTCAGCAAAAGCAAGGTGCTAAGCAACTCAGTGAGACCCTGTCTCTAAGTTAAACACAAAATAAGGCTGGAGATGTGGCTCAGTGGTCGAGTGCCCCTGAGTTCAATCCCCAGTCCTCACCACACACTCCAAAAAAGAAGATGTGAAAAACACTATTTAGATTTTTCTTTGTTGTGACCAAAACACCTGACAAGAACAACTCAGGAATGTGGGAGTTTATTTGGAGCTAATAGTTTCAGAGGTCTCAGTTCATCGACGGCTGACTGCGTTGCTCTGGGCCAAAACTGAGGCAAAATATCATGGCAGAAGGGCCCAGCAGAGGAAAATTTCCCAGTTCAGTGAAGGGGCAAAACACTAAGAGAGAGGAAGAGGCTGCAGGAAGAACAACCATTCCAGGGCTCGCCCCCAGTGACCCTCCTTCTCCAGCCGCACTCCATCTGCCTAGTTACCACCCAGTCAGTCCATTCAAACCAGAAAGGTCTGATTAGGTCACAGCTCTCATAATGCTATCATCTTACCTCTGAATATTTCTGCATTAACAGAAGCTTTTAGGGAATAGCTCACAGGCAAACCATAACAGTTAGTTTGCAAGATATATTGAGAGAGGGATAAATAAATAAAAGAATGAAAGAAATTGAGATGGGGGATGGTGAGCAAAGGTTGAATTCGAACAGTGTGCATTGTATGCATGTGTTGAAATATCACCCTAAACACCATTCATATGTACAATTAATACCTCGTAAAAAATAAAATATTTTTTTTTAAGTTTTAAAAGAAGAGGGTACAGAGAGATAGCAGGCAGGATTAGAAGTACCATATTCAAAGAATTTAAAATGTGCTGTAGGTCTGAACTAGAGAATCTCACGGCTGAAAGTCGCTGAGTGAAGCAATAATAAAATCTTCAATGTAAGGACAATTTGGAAAGTGTTACCACTGCCGAACAGTAGGCCGGCGGAGCTGGTGTTCTTTCAGCTGGCAAACAAAATTCTGCTCTGTAGCTTCTGATGGAATTTGCCATGGTCTGGTGAGAAATAACTCACACGAGAGAAACCAATGGGGAAAAAATAGAGATTACTAACGGCTGGCCAAGTGCAGCAGACAGTGAGGTCAGAATGGTTCCCCCAGGCCAAACCTGTAACTCTCTTTTTTTGGCAAGTGCTGCCTGGGACACTATAATCCACCACTGTTGGATCATTTGTTGGAAAAGTAGCTACCCAGGGTTTCTCTGTACTTTTGCTTTCCCTAGAACTCCCAGTTGAATAGCACTTTATTGTTCAATGCCTCCCAGGGCCACACACCTTTCCTGTAGAGCATGTTCCAAGAATAGTATATTTCACATCTGAAAAAGAGGTGCTCGTGAAGTCCTCACAGGCCTTTCTCTTTGATCTCCTTCCACGTGGATTCATGAAGTCATCATTGCCTTTGTCTCAACCTGAGCTGCCGAGTTCCAGATTTTCAGCCTGTGCCTATAGACTGGTTCCTTCCATTCCTGTAACCAGTCCTCCAAATACACTTTTGCCAAGTGGTTTTAAGAGTTTCCTGATGAAGATTTTATGTAACTTTTTTCCCACCTGTTTTTATGCAGTCTTTCTTGGGCAAGAGATTAAAACAGACATCTGAGGAAGCACCAGTGAGCGTTTTGGATAATGCCCAAACTCTGGCTTTCAGCCCTGGCCCCTGCTTATTCAGGTGGGCTGTGGGCTTCCACAGAGCAGAAAGGTGGCCACTAGTTGGAAATTCATCCCCCTCGAACATTTACCTGCATAGGACTGAGAAAATGGATCTGACGTGATCTTGCTTCAAAACAACCGTCGCTGTCTCCTTTTCTCATTTTCTTCTTAGCATTAATGCTAGGCACCAGCCAATTTTCCTATGTCTCTTTACCACCATATTCACTGTTATTGGAGCTGCAGAATGCTCGTTTCATGCTGACATTTCAACATTTCAGAGGCATTCAGGAAATCCAAACTTAGAGGGCTTTTTTCATATTTTCACTACAGTCCTCAAGACAGGGAAATAGGAAATCAACATCCCTACCTCCTCCATTGTGGCCCCTTGAATTTAAGCAGGGCAGATTCACCTCAACTCTGCCCCCTCCCCAAGGCATGAGGCCTTGATCCTTATCAATGAGACAAATAGATGTCCACAGAATCCCTATTTTCAGTCTCTGAGAAATAGTTCAGCAAACCCATATTTTGCTTCATTAAACCTCTTGAAATGTATTTATTCATTTCAATTTCTAATGAAGAGATACTGGGATTTCTGGCTAAATTGGAATAAAAAAAAAACTGAATTACCCTCCTGCATTAAATAACTAAAGAACCAGAAAAAATAATGCTGTTAAGATATTAGAAATCAAGACGTAAATAGCATAAATCCCTGAGAAACAGGAAATAAACAAGCTTAGGAGCAGTATCCAAAGGGACCAAATGGTTTCCAGGAAGCTTAATTGCATCCCTAGAACAAAGCTCAAGATATTTATCAGAGGGTTGGGGTTGTGGCTCAGTGATAGAGTGCTTGCCTAGCACACATGAGGCCCTGGGTTTGATCCTCAGCACCACATAAAAATAAAATAAAGATATTATGTCCACCTACCACTAAAAATATATATTAAAAGAGATATTTATCAGAATACAAAAATATCTATCATGAAAAAAGAAAATATTTCTAATGTCTGGCATCCAGTGAAAAATCACCAGGCATGAAAAGGAGCAGGAAAGTGTTTCCCATAATAAGAAGGAAAATCAATTAAAAATGATCCAGAAGTGCCGCATAGATAAAATTAATCATCAAGGATATTAAAACTGTATTTTATATAATCAAGAACCTAAACTAAAGATGAAATCTTCAATAGTTCAGATAAAAAATACTCTAGGTTTCAAGATGGTGGCCTAGAGGGTGGCTGCATTTCATGTTGCTCCAGGACTCAGGATTCAAAAGAGGAGATATTGAGACACTTGGGACCAACTCAAAGCAGCCGGGTGACTCTCTCCCGTTGGGGAGGCGTCCCGGATGGGACGGTAGTCCCGGAACGCAGGGAACTTTGTGAAGTAGAGCTGCCGGCGAGACGCCCCTCCCCCCGCTGGAGCAGTGAACTCCGACAACTGGGAGCGCCGTAAAGGAGGCCGCTCGGCACAGCGCTGGGACTTGGAGCAACCACTGGGGCTCCGGCGGCTGCCCAGGGGAGGAGTGGTGAGGAGAGCTGTGTGGACTCAGGACACCGGGGCCTGCCCTGAGGAGGAGGAGGAGGAGGAGCGTGGCCACTTGGATTCGGAGTGACTACACCAGAGCTACAGGTGGTTGCCAGAGGAGGGGCTGCGTGGCGAGCTGTTTGGACTCAGACCACTTCTGAACACTGGCGCCTGCCCAGAGGAGTAGGAGGAGGAGCGTGGCGGGGCATTTGGACTCGCAGTGACTGCATTAGAGCTCCAGGCAGCGGCTCAGAGGAGGCGGCGATTGGTGAGTTGTTTGGACTTAAAGTGACAGCTCCTGAACACAGTGGGGCTGCCTGGAGGAGAAGCGCGGTGGGTCGCTTGGTCTCGAGTGGCTGCACCAGAGCTCTGGGCGGTTGCCCAGAGGACGCATGCAGCGGGTCACGTGGATTCAGAGCCACTCAGAGCAACCGCTCCTGAACACCCGGGGGGGTTATCTGGAGAAGGAGGAGGAACCGGGGAGGGTCACTTCGACTCGGAATGATTGATTGCCCAGGTCTACGGGTGGTTGGTGGGAGGAGGAGGCACGCAGTGAGTTGCTTGGACTCCTAGTGACCGCACCGGAATACTGGGCGGCTGTCTGGAGGAAGAGGCGTGTGGCGGGTCTCTGGGACTCAGAGCGACTGTACGGGGCCCCAGGTGGCTGCTCAGAAGAGGGGCCGCATAGCCAGGTGTTTAGGTGCAGAGCAGGGTCCCAGGATCTAGGAGGCTTCTTGGTGGAAGAGCCCCACAGAGACAGGCTTAGGGGCGGAGTGAAGGTTCCAGGGCTGCGGGCAGATTCTCTGAGGAGGGGCAGCCTAAGGAGATTCATCTGCAAAGGGTGAGGCTCCCAGGCCCAGGAGGTGGGGCCGGGCCCCTGGGAACTTTGCAGAGGAAGGCAGCCCAGCCCAGGCGGTAGCTGTAAATTGAGGGGAACCTCTAGGAGGGAACTGACCAGCGAAACCTCCCCACCGGGTGAGTCTTCCCTGGCGGGTGAGGTTTCCCCACAAGGACGGTAAAACCAGAGACTCAGGCCCAAAGAGGCCTTGCCTCAGCCCGCAGCCTAGTTCCCCTTTGGATGACCATTGGTCTACAAGTGGAGGCACCTCTGCCCACTAGCAGGGAATATACCCCACCTGAAGGCCACCACTTCTAGAGAGGCAGCTTCCTTGTGGAGCACCGCATTATCAACTTCCTCCAAGACTTCATCCTATTGAAGGCTAAGGGGGGATATATATAGAAATCTTCAAGGACATTGTAAGTCAATAGAGGAAATCTGCAATATCTCAGCGGTCCACTGATACCTGAACAATATGAGAAAACAAGGAAAGAAAATGCTGCAAACAAATCTAGATGTTACATCAATAAAACCCAATGACAGCATGGCAGAAGAAATGACAGAAAAGGAGTTCAGAATAAACATAATTAAAATGATCAGAGAAGCAAACGATGAGATGAAAGAGCAAATGCAGGCATTGAATGATCACACCAATCGACAATTAAAAGAGCAAATACAGGAAGCAAAAGATCATTTCAATAAAGAGTTAGAGATATTGAAAAAAAAAACCAAACAGAAATCCTTGACATGAAGGAAACAATAAACCAAATTAAGAACTCCATAGAAAGCATATCCAGTAGGATAGAACACCTGGAAGACAGAACCTCAGATATTGAAGACAAAATATTTAACCTTGAAAACAAAGTTGAACAAACAGAGAAGATGGTAAGAAACCATGAACAGAATCTACAAGAACTATGGGATATCATGAAAAGGCCAAATTTAAGAATTATTGAGATTGAGGAAGGCTTACAGAAACAAATCAAAGGAATGAACAATTTATTCAATGAAATAATATCAGAAAATTTCCCAAATTTGAAGAATGAAATGGAAAATCAAGTTCAAGAGGCTTATAGGACTCCAAATACACAAAATTACAACAGACCCACACCAAGGCACATTATAATGAAAATACCTAACATACAAAATAAAGACAGAATTTTAAAGGCTGTGAGAGAAAAGAACCAAATTACATTCAGGGGGAAACCAATACGGATATCAGCAGATTTTTCAATCCAGACCCTAAAAGCTAGAAGGGCCTGGAACAACATTTTTCAAGCCCTGAAAGAAAATGGATGCCAACCAAGAATCTTATACCCAGCAAAACTTACCTTCAAATTTGATGATGAAATAAAATCCTTCCATGATAAACAAAAGCTAAAAGAATTTACAAAAAGAAAGCCAGCATTACAGAACATTCTCAGCAAAATATTCCATGAGGAAGAGATGAAAAACAAAGAAGCAAATCAGCAAAGGGAGGAATTATCCTAAAGGAATTGTCAAATAAAGGAGGAAACAAGTTGAGTCAAATAAATAAATATATAAAATTTAAAAAATGAACCAAATGACCGGGAAACCAAATCATATCTCAATAATAACCCTGAATGTTAATGGCCTGAATTCATCAATCAAAAGACATAGATTGGCAGATTGGATTAAAAAGAAAGATCCAACAATATGTTGCCTGCAAGAGACTCACCTCATAGAAAAAGATACCCATAGACTAAAGGTGAAAGGATGGGGAAAAACATACCATGCACATGGACTCAGCAAAAAAGCTGGAGTATCCATCCTCATTTCAGATAATGTGGACTTCAAGCCAAAGTTAGTCAGAAGGGATAAAGAAGGTCATTTCATACTGCTTAAGGAAGCATAAATCAGCAAGACATAACAATCATAAACATCTATGCCCCAAACAGTGGCTCATTCATGTATGTCAAACAAATCCTTCTCAATTTCAGAAACCAAATAGACCATAACACAATAATACTAGGTGATTTTAACACGCCTCTCTCACCACTGGACAGATCTTCCAGACAAAAATTGAACAAAGAAACCATAGATCTCAATAACACAATCAATAATTTAGACTTAACAGACATTTATAGAATATACCATCCAACCAAGAGCGAATACACTTTCTTCTCAGCAGCACATGGATCCTTCTCTAAAATAGACCATACATTATGCCACAAAGCTAATGTTAGCAAATACAAGAAGATAGAGACACTATCATGTATTCTATCAGATCATAATGGATTGAAGTTAGAAGTAAATGAAAGAGTAAAACACAGAAACTATTCCAACATCTGGAGATTAAACAATATGCTATTATATGATGAATGGATAACAGAAGATATTAGGAAGGAAATTAAAAAATTCTTAGAGGTAAATGAGAACAAAGAAACATCATATCAAAATCTCTGGGACACTATGAAAGCAGTACTTAGAGGGAAATTTATTTCATGGAGCGCATTTAATAAAAGAAGTAAAACTCAACAAATAAATGACCTAACACTACAGCTCAAAGCCCTAGAAAAAGAAGAACAGACCAGCACCAAAAGTAGTAGAAGACAGGAAATAGTTAAACTCAGAGCTGAAATCAATGAAATTGAAACAAAAGAAACAATACAAAAAATTGACAAAATAAATAGTTGGTTCTTCGAAAAAATAAACAAAATTGATAAACCTTTAGCCACACTAACAAAGAGAAGACGAGAGAAAACCCAAATCACTAAAATTCGGAATGAACAAGGAAATATCACAACAGACAGGATTGAAATACAAAACATAATTAGAAGCTATTTTGAAAATCTATACTCCAACACAATAGAAAATTTCGAAGACATCAACAGGTTTCTAGAGACATATGAATTGCCTAAACTGAACGAGGAGGACATAGACAATTTAAATAGACCAATTTCAAGTACTGAAATAGAAGAAGTCATCAAAAGCCTACCAACAAAGAAAAGTTCGGGACCAGATGGGTTCGCAGCCGAATTCTACAAAACCTTTAAAGAAGAGCTCATTCCAATACTTCTCAAAGTATTCCATAAAATAGAAGAGGAGGGAACCCTCCCAAACTCATTCTATGAAGCCAATATCACACTGATACCTAAACCAGAAAGAGACTCATCAAGGAAAGAAAATTTCAGACCAATATCCTTAATGAACATCAATGCAAAAATTCTCAACAAAATTTTAGTAAATCGCATACAAAAACATATTAAAAAGATAGTGCACCATGATCAAGTGGGTTTCATCCCAGGGATGCAAGGTTGGTTCAACATCAGGAAATCAATAAATATAATTCACCATATCAATAGACTTAAAGTCAAGAATCACATGATTATTTCAATAGATGCAGAAAAAGCATTTGATAAAATACAGCACCCCTTCATGCTCAAAACACTAGAAAAAATTGGGATAGTGGGAACATTCCTTAACATTGTAAAGGCCATTTATGCTAAGCCCACGGCTAATATCATTCTAAATGGTGAAAAACTGAAAGCATTCCCCCTAAAAACTGGAACAAGGCAGGGATGCCCTCTTTCACCACTTCTATTCAACATCGTTCTTGAGACTCTAGCCAGAGCAATTAGACAAACCAAAGAAATTAAAGGGATACGAATTGGAAAAGAAGAACTGAAACTATCCCTGTTCGCTGATGACATGATTATATATTTAGAGGAACCTGGAAATTCCACCAGAAAACTTTTAGAACTCATAAGTGAATTCAGTAAAGTAGCAGGTTACAAGATCAATGCCCATAAATCCAACGCATTTTTATACATAAGTGATGAATCTTCAGAAAGAGAAATTAGGAAAACTACCCCATTCACAATAGCCTCGAAAAAAATAAAATACTTGGGAATCAATCTCACAAAAGAGGTGAAAGACCTCTACAATGAGAACTATGCAACACTAAAGAAAGAAATTAAAGAACACCTTAGAAGATGGAAAGATCTTCCATGTTCTTGGATAGGAAGAATTAATATTGTCAAAATGGCCATACTACCTAAAGTGCTATACAGATTCAATGCAATTCCAATTAAAATCCCAATGATGTACCTTACAGAAATAGAGCAAGCAATTATGAAATTCATCTGGAAGAATAAGAAACCCAGAATGGCTAAAGCAATCCTTAGCAGGAAGAGTGAAACAGGGGGTATTGCAATACCAGATCTTCAACTCTACTACAAAGCAATAGTAACAAAAACGGCATGGTATTGGTACCAAAATAGAAAGGTAGATCAATGGTACAGAATAGAGGACACGGACACAAACCCACATAAATACAATTTTCTCATACTAGACAAAGGTGCCAAAAATATGCAATGGAGAAAAGATAGCCTCTTCAACAAATGGTGCTGGGAAAACTGGAAATCCATATGCAACAGAATGAAACTAAATCCCTATCTCTCACCCTGCACAAAACTCAACTCAAAATGGATCAAGGACCTTGGAATCAGACCAGAGACCCTTCATTTTATAGAAGAATAAGTAGGTCCAGATCTTCAACATGTCGGCTTAGGACCAGACTTCCTTAACATGACTCCCATAGCACAAGAAATAAAAGCAAGAATCAATAACTGGGATAGATTCAAACTAAAAAGCTTTCTCTCAGCAAAGGAAACTATCAACAATGTGAAGAAAGAGCCTACAGAGTGGGAGAATATCTTTGCCAATCATACTTCAGATAGAGCACTAATCTCCAGAATCTATAAAGAACTCAAAAAACTCTACTCCAAGAATTCAAATAATCCAGTCAACAAATGGGCTAAGGAAATGAATAGACACTTCACAGAAGAAGATCTACAAGCAATCAACAAATATATGGAAAAATGTTCAACATCTCTAGTAATAAGAGAAATGCAAATCAAAACCACCCTAAGATTCCATCTCACCCCAATTAGAATGGCGATTATCAAGAATACGAGCAACAACAGGTGTTGGCGAGGATGTAGGGAGAAAGGTACACTCATACATTGCTGGTGGGGTTGCATATTAGTGCAGCCACTCTGGAAAGCAGTGTGGAGATTCCATAGAAAACTTGGAATGGACCCTCCATTTGACCCAGCTATCCCACTCCTTGGCCTATACCCAAAGGACTTAAAATCAGCATACTACAGAGATACAGCCACATCAATGTTCATAGCTGCTCAATTCACAATAGCCAGACTGTGGAACCAACCTAGATGCCCTTCAATTGATGAGTGGATAAAGAAACTGTGGTATATATATACAATGGAATATTACTCAGCCATAAAGAATGATAAAATTATGGCATTTGCAGGCAAATGGATGAAATTGGAGAATATCATGCTAAGTGAGATAAGCCAATCTCAAAAAGCCAAAGGACGAATGATATCGCTAATAAGTGGAGGATGACACATAATGCTGGGAGGGAAGGGCTAGTGTTAGGGTTAGAGTTAGGGTTAGGGAGGGGGGCAATTATGGAGGAAGGAAGTACTGTATAGAGGGAAAAGAGGGGTGGGAGGGGTGGGGGGAAGGGAAAAAATAAGAGAATGAATCAAACAACATTGTTCTATGTAAATTTATGATTACACAAATGGTATGCTTTTTCGCCATGTACAAACAGAGAAACAACATGTATCCCATTTGTTTACAATTAAAAAAAAGAAAAAATTAATAAAAAAAAAATACTCTAGACAGGATTGGTGTCAAATATTTATGGCTGATTTAACATGGCAGAAGACAAGAATAATGACCCCAACACTGGAAACTACCCCAAATGAAAGGGAAGTAAAGATATTATTTTTTTTAAATGTAAAAAGGATCATTGAGCCAAGGGACAGCATTATGCAACTAACATTTGTGTAATTATATTCCATGAAGGAGGTAAAGAGAGTGGAAGTAAGGAAATCATTGAGGAAATAGTACCCAGAACTCAGAAGTGAGTCAATGGTCCCATTTGGACCACAAAACTGAGAACATCAATGTGCATTGTAAGAGGAGCAGTTTCACTGAGACCATGTTGTCTCTCTTCCAAGCTGGCATAGTGCCACACACAGAGGATACCTCAGAACCTGTGGTTGTTACAGAGAGAGGAGAGAGTTGGAGGCAAATATTTAGCTTTTCCACCATTCTGGGACCCTTCACAGGAGACACTCTTGGGTCTTGCCTCATGGGAAACACTGAGATGTCAGAAAACTTAGCTCACCTGGAATGAGGTGGAGACAAAGAACAGGGGTAGGGCTCACAGTGACTAGCACAGGAATCTTAATAGTTCCTTTGCATTCAGGCCAACAGAGGCACACCATCAAAGAGACTACAGCTAGCCAACAGCATTGCTCTGCAGGAAGCACCATCAATGGATCTCTGAGGCCCAAATCCTTGACCAGCTTCCACATCTACCCACGGTGTTCACCTTGAAACTTCCTGAAGCTGGAAGATGAGGCCAGGTCGGACATTGCCCACAAAAAGGAACATCTGATCTTGCTCAATCCCAGTTGCCAAATTTCAATCTAGCCAAGATGTGGTGTACTCCTTAACCCTTCCTGAGATGGATGGATGGAAGGAAGGAAGGAAGGAAGGAAGGAAGGAAGGAAGGAAGGAAGGAAGGAAGGAAGGAAGGAAGGAAGGAAGGAAGGAACGAAGGAAGGAAGGAAGGAAGGAAGGAGGGACTGGACCATGGAGGAAGCATATGGCCCTGCCCAGACCCAGTAACCAAGCAACCAATATATCAAGCTTTATCAAGCTTTGGTCCATTACTTAAGACTACACAAGGATGGAAAGAAAGTCCATGTCCTTACATATGTGTGACTAAGGCCTCTGGTTCTGTCTACCCTGAGTGGTAAATAGTGATTCCAGAGATCTAACTCAGACTTGGAGCCCAGTATGGAGACCTACTCAATGACAAATCCCAAACTGAAGTACTGGCTAACCAGGCAATTACAGAGCACACACAGCAGCTCTCTCTTACTACAGAATCCAGCCAGTGGTCTCACTGGATTGAGAAGCACAGCCAGCAGTTGAACTCAATTCCAGACCATTGTTAATAGTCCAGGCAAACTAGAAATACAACAGCAAGGTCTGGAGTTGCCCAACTAGCCCAACCAGGATCTAAAGCTAAGTTATCTTTAATTTCTTTCTTTAGTGTTCTGTAGTTCTCACTGTAGAGGTCTTTCACCTCTTGTTAGATTGATCCCCAAGTATTTTAATTTTTTTGAGGCTATTGTTTTCCTAATTTCTCTTTCAGAGGATTCATCATTTATGAATAGAAACACATTCGATTTATGAGAGTTGATTTCATATCCTGTTACTTTGCTGAATTCATGAGTTCTAGAAGTTTTCTGGCGGAATTCTTTGAATCCTCTAAATATAGAATCATATCATCAGCAAATAGTGATAGTTCATTCAAGTTCTTCTTTTCCTATTCATATCCCTTTAATTTCTTTGGTCTATCTAATTGCCCTGGCTAGAGTTTCAAGGACAATGTTGAATACAAGTGGTAAAAGAGGGCATCCCTGCCTTGTTCCAGTTTTAGAGGGAATGATTTCAGTTTTTCTCCATTTGATGTTGGCTGTGGGCTTAGCATAGATAGCCTTTACAAAGTTGAGGTATGTTCCTACTATTCCTATTTTTTCTAGTGTTTGAACATGAAGGGGTGCTGTATTTTATCAAATGCTTTTTCCGTATCTATTGAAATAATCATATGATTCTTAACTATAAGTCTGTCGATGTGGTGAATTACATTTCTTGATTTCCAGATGTTGAACCAACCTTTCATTCCTGGGATGAAACCCACTTGATTGTGGTGCACTATCTTTTTAATATGTTTTTGTATGTGATTTGCTAGAATTTTGTTAAGAATTTTTGCATCTATGTTCATCAGGGATATTGGTCTGAAGTTTTCTTTCCTTGGTGTGTTTTTGGTTTTGTTATCAGGGTGATACCAGCTTCATAGAATGAGTTTGGAAGGGTTCCATCCTTTTCTATTTCATGGAATACTTCGAGTATTGGAATTAGTTCTTTTTTGAAGGTCTTGCAAACTCAGTTGAGAATCCATCTGGTCCCAGACTTTTCTTGGTTGGTAGGCTTTTGATGGCTTCTTATATTTCATTGCTTGAAATTTATCTGTTTAAGTTGTGTATGTCCTCCTGCTTCAGTTTGAATGTCTCATATGTCTCTAGAAATCTGTCAATGTCTTTGAGATTTTGCTATTTTGTTGGAGTATAGATTTTCAAAATAGATTCTAATTATGTTTTGTATTTCAATAGCATTTGTCATAATATTTCCTTTTTCATTAAGAATTTTAAAGATCTCCCATGTTCTTAGATAGGCAGAATTAATATTGTCAAAATGGCCATACTACCAAAAGCACTATAAGAATTCAATGCAATTCCAATTAAAATCCCAATGACATGCCTCACAGAAATAGAGAAAGCAATCATGAAATTCATTTGGAAGAATAAGAGACCCAGAATAGCCAAAGCAATCCTTAGCACAAAGAGCAAAGCAGGAGTATCACAATACCAGATCTTCAACTATACTACAGAGCAATAATAACAAAAATGGCATGGTATTGGCACCAAAATAGGTAGACCAATGGTACAGAATAGAGGGCAGAGAAACAAACCCATGTATACAGTCATCTCATACTAGACAAATGTATCAAAAACATACAATGGAGAAAAGATAGCCTCTTCAACAAATGGTGCTGGGAAAACTGGAAATCCATATGTAGCGAAATGAAATTAAACTCCTATCTCTCATCATATACAAAAATCAACTCGAAATGGATCAAGGACCTAGGCATTAGACCAGAAGCCCTGCACCAAATAGAAGAAAAAGTAGGTCCAAATCTTCATTATGTCTTTTTAGGACCAGACTTCCTTAACATGATGCCCAAAGCACAAGAAATAAAAGCAGGAATCAATAAATGGGTAGATTCAAGCTAAAAATATTTTTATCAGCAAAGGAAATAATCGACAATGTGAAGAGAGAGCCTCCAGAGTGGGAGAAAATCTTTTCCACACACACTTCAGATAGAGCACTAATCTCCAGAATTTATAAGAAACACAAGAAACTTTACACCAAAAATACAAATAACTCAATCAACAAATGGGCTAAGGAATTGAGCAGATATCTCACAGAAAAAGATCTACAAGCAATCAACAGATATATGAAAAAAATGTTCAACATCTCTAGTAACAAGAGAAATTCAAATCAAAAGTACCCCAAGATTTCATCTCACCCCAATTCGAGTGCATATTATCAAGAATACGAGCAACAATAGGTATTGGTGAGGATGTGGAGGAAAAAGTTACACTCATATATTGCTGGTGGGGTTGCAAATTGGTGCAGCCATTCTGGAAAGCAGTGTGGAGATTCCTTAGAAAACTTGGAACCACGATTTGACCCAGCTATCCCACTCCTTGGCCTATACCCAAAGAACTTAAAATCAGCAAACTACAATGATGCAACCACATCAATGTTTATAGCAACTCAATTCACAATAGCCAGATTGTGGAACCAGCCTAGATGGCCTTCAATAGATGAATGGATAAAGAAACTGGTTTATAGACACAATGGAATGTTACTCAACCATAAAGAAGAATAAAATTATGGCATTTGCCGACAAATGGATGGGGTTGGAGATCATCATGCTAAGTGAAATAAGCCAATTCCAAAAAACCAAAGGTCAAATGATTTCTCTGATAAGTGGATGATGATACATAATGGGGAGGGGGTAAGAGAAGAATGGAGGAAGGATGGATTGCGTAGGGGGAAGGGACAGGGGAAGGAAAGATAATTGAATGAGGCAAACATCATTATCCTATGTACATGTATGATTACGCAAACGGTGTGACTCTACTTCGTGTACAATCAGAGAAATGAAAGTTGTACCCCATTTTTGTACAATGAATCTAAAAACAATTACAAAAAAAGCTAGGTTAAATAGTGAAGACCTACCAGCGCCAAAGAATACAAGCAGAGGCTGAAAGGGGTGACTGTCTCCTCTAATGCACAGGTACCAATACCAGGATGCAAGAATTGTTAAAAGTAAGGTAAAAGGATATCATCAAGGGGAACTAATTAAGTTTTAATAGTGTGTTTTGAAGAAATGGAGACCTATAGAAATAACTGACTAACAATTCAGAAAACTCTCTTAAAGAAGTCCAGGGAACTACAAGAATACAAGGATAGAAAATTGAATAAACTTTGGAAAACATGAGCAATATGAGATTGACACTGAAATGGAAACAAAAAAGATAAACCATTTGGACCACAAAATAAAATATACAATAATCAAACCAAATAAACCACAAAACAAATAATACAATAACCCAACTAAAATATTCAATAGAAAACTTCAACAGCAGCTGCTTTGATCAAGCAAAATTGATCACTGAACCTGAAGATAAGACATTTAAAATTATTTCACCAGAGAAGAGAAAAGAAAAAAAAGAATTGAGACCTCTGGGAAGCATGGGACAATATCATCAGGAGAATTAACATGTACATAGTAAGAAGTCATGAAAGAGAGAATTTATAAAACAAAAGAAAACAAAAGGTCCCTAATGCATATAAAATGTAATAATGGCAAAAGTTTCTCAAATCTGAGAAAAGACAATAACATCCAGTTACAGAAAACTCAGATATCTCTGCTAAAATTTAACATAGAGGAATTCACCAAGATATATCATAATCAAATTATTGAAAATCAAATTACCAAAAAGATAAGGGCTGAGAGTATATAATTCAGTGGCAGATTATTTGCCAAGTGTGCATGAAATTTTGGATTTGACTTCCAGCACCACAAAAATAAATGAATATATCAAAGACAAAGAATTGAAAGTAGCAGAGATAAAGAAACATGGCATTCAATGGAGTCTCAATATGGCTATAAGCAGATTTCTCTGTAGAAACCCTGTAGGCCAAGAGAAGGTCAGATGATATATTTAAAGTGCTGAAGAAAAAGACCACCAACCAATAATACCTTACCCAGGAAAGCTGTCCTTCAGAAATGAAGAACAAATAAAAACTTTGATGAACACTGAGGAAGTAGTTCATCACTGGTAGGCTCACCGTACAGGAATTGCCAAAGAGAGTGCCTGATTGATATGGAAGGCTGCTGATTAAGAACATAAAACCATATGAATGTAAGAAAAATGCATGAATAATATAAAGT
This sequence comes from Sciurus vulgaris, assembly GCF_902686455.1. NCBI lineage: Eukaryota > Metazoa > Chordata > Mammalia > Rodentia > Sciuridae > Sciurus > Sciurus vulgaris. The sequence goes on from NC_136470.1 coordinate 86,330,346, forward strand.
CATATTCAGAATACTCTAAAACTGTACAGGTATTATATAAAGCAATGTTATCTCTACAATGAAAGTTAAAAATAAAAAAACTATTAAAAACAACTATAGTTACAATAAATTGTTTAGGTATATAAATTACAAAAAAAAGGGGTCAATTTTGACATCAAAAAGCATAAAAGATAGTTGGGGGGAAGAGGTAAAAGTGTAGATTTTTTTAGATAAAAGTTATTATCAGTTAAAATGGCTGATTTTTATTTTAAGCAGTTTCATATAAGCCTCATGGTAACCGTTAAGCAAACACCTATAATTAATGTACAAAAAGAAAAGAATTCAAAACTGATCACCACAGAAAACCATCAAACTCCAAGGGAAGACAGAAAGAGAAAAAGAAACAATTTTAAAAGCAACCAGAAAACAAATGATAAATAGCAGTAGTGATTCCTTACTTATCAATAATTTCTTTGAAGATAAATGGATTAAATTCTCAAGTAAAAAGACAGTGGATAAATGGATTAAATTTTAAAAAACAAGCTTCACCCATATGCTACCTACCACAGATTCACTTTACTAGTAAGAACAGACATAATCTGAAAGTAAAAAAAAAAAAGAAAAAATATTCTTCACAAATGGAAACCCAAAACTGGCAACTGTAGACTACTTTACATCAGATAAAATAGATTTTAAGTCAAAACTGTAAAAAGAGGCAAAGAAGGACAATATTTAGATAAAGGGATCAATTCATCATATTAACAGTAAATATATAAGCACCCACTTTGGAGCACCCCAATATATAAAGTAGTTATTACATGACCTGAATGAAGAAATAGAATGCCCTACAATGATGGAAGGGGCCTCGGTGCTCCACTTTCAACGACAGACACATCATCTAGGCAGAAAATCATTAAGTACTGGAGTCGAATCACACTTCAGACCGAATGAACAGAACAGACAGATACAGATCATTACAACCAAAAGGAACAGAATACACATTCTTCTCAAGCCTACATCAGACATATTCCAAGACAGAGCACATGTCAGGCCACAAAACAAGTCTTATTAAATTTAAGGGAATTGAAACTATATGAACTACCTTTTCCAATCACAAAAATCACTAAAAATCAATAAGAGAAGAAATCTTGGAAAATTCACAAATATGTGAAAATTAAACCAGATGCTCCTAAACAGCAATGAGTCAGAGAAGAAACTAAACAGAAATCAAAGAAATATCTTGAAATAAAAAAATAAAAGTGAAAACAACATACAGAATTTATGGGATGAAGCAAAAGTAGTCCAAAGACAAAGAAAAAAGAAAAATCTCAAATAGGCAATATAATATCACACCTCAATTAACTTGGGAAAGGAGAAAAATTAGCAGAAGGGAGAAATTTAATAAACATCAAAAAGAAAGAAATAGAAACCAGGGAAACAACAGAAAAAAACAAAAACAATAAAATTGAGTTGACTTATTTGAAAACTAAGATTGACAAACCTTTAACCTTTAGCTAGACTAAGTAGGAAAAAACAATAAGAAACCCAAATAATAAAATCACACTATCTTTTTAATATATTTTTGTATGTGATTTGCTAAGATTTTGTTGAGAATTTTTGCATCAATGTTCATTAAGGATATTGGTCTGAAATTTTCTTTCCTCAATGTGTCTCTGTCTGGTTTAGGTATCAGGGTGATATTGGCTTCATAGAATGAGTTTGGGAGGGTTCCCTCCTCTTCTGTTTCATGGAATGCTTTGAGGAGTATTGGAATGAGCTCTAAGGTTTTGTAGAACTCAGTTGAGAACCCATCTGGTCCCGGACTTTTCTTTGTTGGTAGGCTTTTGATGACTTCTTCTATTTCATTACTTGAAATTGATCTATTTAAATTGTATATGTCCTCCTGGTTCAGTTTAGGTAATTCATATGTCTCTAGAAACCTGTTAATGTCTTTGAGATTTTCTGTTTTGTTGGAGTATAGATTTTCAAAATAGCTTCTAATTATGTTTTGTATTTCACCCATGTCTGTTGTGATATTTCCTTGTTCATTCTGAATTTTAGTAATTTGAGTTTTCTCTCTCCTTCTCTTTGTTAGTGTGGCTAAGGGTTTATCAATTTTGTTTATTTTTTCTAAGAACCAACTGTTTATTTTGTCAGTTTTTCCTACTGTTTCTTTTGTTTCAATTTCATTGATTTCAAATAAAGATGGAGACATTACAACTGATACCATGGAATTTTTTTAAAACATAAGAAACCATTATAGGCAATAACATAAAAAAATTGGGTAATCTAGAAGATATGGATAGATTATTAGGTATATACATCCTAAACCAAGACTGAACACGAAAAAAATAGAAAAGCCAGGATTCAGTGGCTTCACATTCTACACAGTTGAACACTACCCAAACACTTAAAGAAGAACTAATCCGTCTTAAGAAGATAACACTTCCAAACTCTTTTTATGAGGCCAGCATACCCTAATGCCAAAGCCAAACAAAGGCATGACAAGAAAAAAAAAATTATAGGCCAATATCCTTGATGAACATCAACCAAATACTAGGAAAATGAATTCAACTGTCCATTAATAAATCATTCTAGTGGAATTTTATATGGAGCATGCAAATGAGATGCAAATATGGCTCAGCATATGAATCAACAAATGTGACACACCACATTAACAAAATGAAGGAAAGATCCATATGATCACCCTCTTAGTTGCACAAAAAGCACTTGACAAGATCTGATATCCTTTTATGATAAAACCTCTCAACAAATTAGACATAGAAGGAATAAACCTCAACACAATAAAAGCCAAAGCATTTAGGCAAAAGATAGAAAATGCATTTAAACAGGAAAGAAATAAGTGAAATTATCAGCATTTGCTGAACATGATCTTATGCATATAATACCATAAGATCTTGGACTCCACCAAAAAAACTGTTAGAACCAATTAGTAAATATAATAAGTCACAAGATATAAAATGAACACACAAAAATTAGTGATGTTATGTACACTATAAACAAATGCCTTAAAAATAAATTGAAAAAATAATCTCATTTATAATAGTAATCAAAGTCAGAAATAAAATTAAATCTCTCAACAAATTATAGAAAGAATGGATCTCAACACCATAAAGGCCATATGTAAGAAGCCTACAGCTAACATCATACTTTAATGGGAAAAAAAAAAAGAAAATCTTCCCTCAAGATCTATTAAAAAGGCAAGAATATCCACTTTCATTATTTCTATTCAACAAAGTATTAAAAAATATTTGACCCTTAGGAATAAATTTAACCAAAAAGTCAAAAGACTTGTGCATTCACAATTTAAAATCAACTGATGAAAGAAATTGAAGACACAAAATATTGGAAAAATATTCCATGTTCATGGATTGGAAGACTAAATACTGTAAAAATATCCACACTACCCAAAACAAAGTACTTATTCAGTGCAATCACTCTCAAAATTCATTCCAATGTCATTTTTCAGAGAAATATAAAAATCAATCCATACAGAACTACAAAAACAAACAGAAAAACTCTGAAGAGCCAAGCTAATCATAAGCAAAAATAATCAAGCTAGAGTCATTGCACTACCCATTTTCAAACTATGCTACAAATCTTCATTAATGAAAACAGCATGATACTAGAGGGACAAAAAAGACATCAATCAATGGAACCAAATACAGAGCCCAGAAATGAACTCATGTATGAATAAGCAATTGATTTTTGATGAAGATGCTAAGAACTCATAATGAGGGAAGGGAGAGTCTATTCCATAAATGGTACTGCGAAATCTGAATATTCACATGAAGAATAATGAAATTGGACCCTTGTGTCACACCTTATACAAAAATCAACCCAAAATGGATTAAACACACAAATGCAAGACCACAAACTGTGAAATTACTAGAAGAAAATATAGGGAGTAAACTATATAACATTAGTCTGGGCAATGATTTTTTTTTTTTTAAATTTGACCCCAAAAGCACAGGCAAAAAAAAAAAAAAAACAGGCAAATGGGAGTACATGAAACTAAAATTTCTGCTTCTGTTTAAAGGAAACAAATTAATAGTGTGTAGAGACAATCTATGAGAAATTAACAAGCTGTACATCTCTTAAGGGCTCAATACACAAAATATTTAAAGAGCTAAAAAATTCAATGACCAAAAAAATAAAAATAAAAAAAAAACAGTTTTAAAATGGATAAGGGACCTGAACAGATATTTCTCAGAAGATATAAAAATGATTAATAGATGTAGGGAAAAATATTCAACATTTCTAGTCATCAGGCAAATGCAGATTAAAACCACAATATCTCACATTTGTCAGAATGACTTTTATCAAAAGGATGAAAAATAACAAGCATTGGAAAGATGTGGAGAAAAAAGAGTCTTTGTACACTGTTTTGGGGAGTATAAACTGGTGCAGCCTTTGTGGAAACTACATGGAGGTTCCCCATAAAACTCAAAATAAGATTACCAGATGAACCAGCAATCCCACCTCAGGGGATGTATACAAAAGGTTTCAAATCAGTTTGTCTGCACCCTTGTGTTCATTGCAGCACTGCACAGGAGCCAACTTACAGAGTCACTCTAAGTGTCTATCAGCAGAAGAATGAGAAAATATAGTATATATTTATAATGGAATACTATTCATTCTACAGAGTGGGAGAGAATCTTTTTCTACACACATTTCAGACAGAGCACTTGTCTCCAAAGTTTATAAAGAACTTAAAAAACTTTACACCCAGAATACAAAGAACCCAATCAATAAATGGGCTAAGGAAATGGGCAGACACTTCACAGAAGAAGATATACAGGTGATCAACAAATATATGAAAAAGTGCTCATCATCCCTAGTAATTAGAGAAATGCAAATTAAAACCACCCTAAGATTTCATCTGACTCCAATTAGTATGGCTATTATCAAGAACACAAACAATAATAAGTGTTGACGTGGATGTGGGGAAAAAGGCACACTCATACATTGCTGGTGGGGTTGCAAATTGGTGCAGCCACTCTGGAAAGCAGTATGGAAATTCCTCAGAAAACTTGGAATGGACCTACCATTTGACCCAGCTATCCCACTCCTCGGTTATACCCAAAGGATTTAAAATCAGCATACTACAGTGATACAGCCACATCAATGTTCATAGCAGCTCATTCACAATAGCTAGATTGTGAAACCAAACTAGATGCCCTTTAATTGACGAATGGATAAAGAAACTATGGTATATATACACAATAGAATATTACTCAGCCATAAAGAAGAATAAAATTATGGCATTTGCTGGTAAATGGATGAAGTTAGAAAATATCATGCTAAGTGAAATAGGCCAAGCCCAAAAAACCAAAGGCTGAATGTTTTCTCTGATAAGTGCGTGACAATATATAACCTGGGGGCGGGTGGCAGGTGGAAAAGAATAATGAAGGAACTTTGGATGGTGTAGAGGGAAATAGGGTGAGAGGGAGTGGGGATGGAAAAACAGTAGAATGAAACAGTATTACCCTATATATATATATATGTATGATTACATGAATGGCGTGAATATACATTGTGTACAACCATAGAAATGAAAAGCTGTACCCCATTTGTGTACAATGAATCAAAATGTGTCTGTAAAAATAAAAAATATTTTAATTAAAAAATATTTTAAAAAAAGAAGGGAATTCTGTCATTTACCATAACATGAAAGGAATAGGAGATCATTATGTCAAGTGAAATAAGCCAGGCACAGAAAGACAAATATTTCATGACCTCTTTCATATGTGTACTCAATGTAACTCCTAGAAAAAGAGGGTAGAAAGGTGATCACAGAGCCTAGGGCTTGCGGGGCCCATGAGGAGATGAAGGTCAAAGGGTAGCTGGTCTTCAGTTAGGAAGAAAAATCTATTGCACAACGTATGAAATAGATTTCATGCTGGGCATTTGACTCAGTGGTAGAATGCTTGTCTAGCCTGCCTGAGATCCAGGTTCAACCCCCAGCATGGCAAAAAAATAAACCAAAAAAAAAAAAAAGAGAGAGAGAGAGAATAAATTTCAAATTATCTCACCACAAATCAATGTTATTCGAGGTGATGAATATGGTAACTAGCTTGATTTGATTATTCCCGATTTTGTCATAAGTTGCAACATCACTGGGCAACCCATAAGTACATACAATAACAAATTGTCAATTTATGATAAATAAGGAAATAAGTAAATGTAAAATGTACTCCAATAAAAAATAGAATTGGAAACTGCTGGTAGGAGTTTTCTTTGAATGATAAGTAAAGGATGGATTTTTACCCTCTTTACAATTGCTTTTCTTTTTTTATAATGACTATGAATTACTTTCATATTCAGAAAAAAAATATTTACTTGATGTCAAAAGGGGAAATCCTGCTCATCCCTCTCAAGACTGGTACCCATGGACTCCCCAAGTTCCCGTGTTTAAATCAGTCTCTTTCCTCTATGACTTCGTTATTGTAATTTACCTTGTATTATCATTTTTCTTCATTTAACATTTGCATAGTATCGTTCTTCTAGACAGTATGCATGTGTGCCTAACAATGGCAATTTTATCCAAGTTCACTTTCCAGACAATGCCTACGTACAGGCAGGGCAGGCCCATTCTCCCAGACTTCCACTTCTTGGAGGACAGATGCCTTGAGTCTTGGCTGCCAAGTCCCAGTGCCATAGAGGTCAGTGCACAAAGCCGGGGTTCAATGTGCAGTCACTGCATTGAAGAGAATTTCTCCCCCCAATGAAAAGTCGTTTTCTAACGAATCCTGAGAAGGACTGGGTAGGGGCTTCAGTGTGTGCACTGGAGGACTTCTGGCATAAGAGTAAGGCCTTTCCCTCTCTCCTGAACTGATGTCATTAGCCCAGGCCTCGGGGATGAATTTTCTGGGCTAGAACATTCTTGCCCCCTGTGAGAGTGAAAAGTAGCTCTGAGCCATAACACACTCCTAATCTCATCGGAACACACCTAGAAGGCTGCCCCGAGGGCCTCAGGAGAAGTAGAAACCGAGGATTCAGAGGACAAGCATATGGGACTAGGGTGAAGGTGACGGTCCCTGGGTCCTGGTGTGCTCCTTCTCCCCTTGCTGGTCCTGCTCATGGCTCTAAAGGCCTGGCACTGGTATGGGTTCACCATCCTGCCAGGGTATGAGGCATCCTCTAAGAATGGTCTCTAAGACACTGATGTGGGGCTGTGTCAATGAGAAGGGCCCTGTTGGTGGGAGTGGGCATGGAGATTGCAGGTGGAGGTTTTTCTTTCCTTCTGTGGCTTGATTCTTTCTTCTGCCAAGCGAGAGAGAAGCCAGGACCCCATTTTTCACTTCACCATTCCTAACACATATGTGCACATGCACGCGTGCGCATTCACACACACACACACACACACACACACACACACACACACACACACACACATACCTTAATAAAAGTAGCAGATGCCAGAGCAGAAGCCAACATCCAGAACTGGATAGAGGGGCCCAGCCCATGAAGCTCCCCAGCAAGGAAGGACCTTAGAGACTTAGAGCCACTGTAAAGTTGGCAAACACAAATCTCAGTTCCCAAACTAACCAATATCTGTTTTTCTCTACTTTACATTTTTAGCTCAATCCTACAGGGATCCAGATAGAAACAGTCTCAGTCAATATGAGATGTATGTGTCCCAGGGAGCTATAATGCTAAGGGATGAGGAGCAGGGTCAATATTTTCTGAGCATTCAATGATTCAAGTGTCCCTCATTCACGTTCTCATCAGGAAGGTGCTGCTTAAGGTCCATCTACCTGGCCCTACAAAGCCTCAGCATCCTCAGCAGGGTAGCAGGACCTGTCCCATCTCCTGGAAGGCAGCTCCCTTCCCTATTCTTTATAACCACAGCAGGGGAGTCGCAACTGCAGAGGTTTAAGGCAAGGGTGGTGGAGTGTTGGGGAGAGGGCTTAAGATGAGTGCGCTAGGGCTGGGATCTGTGAAGTACCCCAAACTGCCCGGAAATGTATTCTCCCACAGTTCTAGAACTTGAGATCAACTTCTTATCTAGTTCTTTCTGACGCTCTGAGGTTAAATCTGTTCCATCCTCTCTCCTGACTTCTGGTGATCTTCTGGCAATCTCTGCCATTCCTCGGCTTGCATATCACCCTGATCTCAGCCTTCCTCATCTCATGGCATTCTCCCCTTGCGTGTGCCTGTCTCCAAATTTCCCCTTTTTATGAGGACACCAGACATGTTGGATTAGGGGCCCACCCTAATCCAATATGACCTCATCTTAAGTGTTTACAACTGTGATGACCCTGTTTCCAACTGAAGTCACATTCTGATATACCGAGGGTTAGAACTTCACCGTATGAATTTTGTGGAACACACTCAACCCATATCTGAGGAGTGTGCAGATTTCTTTTCTCCCCTGAATCCTATTCCTCTAAAAATTCTGACATTTTGGCTTTTCCCCTCACAACATTATTTCTTTAAGAGTTTTAGAAAATAAAACAACAGGGAATTTTCCTTTCTTTTTTTTTTTTTTTTTTTTGTTCTGTTGCATCCCTGGCCTTGGTGTGGGATGAATAACAGCCGAATTATTTGAACCTGGGTAAGAGAAGGAAGAAAAACTAACAAATCAGTCAATATTTCCAAAATGCTGTCCTTCCAAGTAAATAAGTCCTCCTTTTCCTGAAGTGTTGAAGAAGTCTAAGACTAGAGAGATAATCAGTTAGTGTTATGGTTTGGATGCAAAGTGTCCCCCAAAAGCTCATGTGTGAGACAATGCAAGAAGGTTCAGAGGAGAAATGATTGGGTTATGAGAGTCTTAACTCGATCAGTGAATTAATCCCCTGATTGGGATTAACTGAGTGGTAACTGAAGTGGCTGGAGGGGTGGGAGTTGGGATGCAGCTTTGGGGTGTATATTTGTATCTGGCAAGTGGAGACTCTCTCTGCTTTTTGATCACCATGTGGGCTGCTGCTTTCTGCCACACTCTTCTGCCGTGATGTCCTGCTTCATCTTGAGCACTGAGGAATGGAGCCTGGCGCCCATGGACAGAGACCTCTAAAACTGTGAGACCCCAAATAAACTTTTGCTCCTTTAAAATTGTTCTGATCAGATCATTTAGTCATAGCAGCAAAAAAGCTGACTTAAACAGGGAAGTTTGGGGGATTCAGATCCTAGTTGTGTTGTCTCTGGACAGAGTCAACAAGAGGCAGTTATTCCCTTGGCAGATAAGAAAAAAGGAAGCAGTTTTTGTTTTTTTTTTTGTTTGTTTGTTTTTTTAAAAACACCTTTATTTTAAAATTTTACATAATCTTTGGATGATTCAGGATTAGCTTAGGCATGTTGCATAAATTTCTGAAACTCACATTTCAACTCCAAACCCATAGCGATCACTTATTTGATTGGTGAAAAGATAAGGGAGGACATTGTGACATAGGACAGATAGGTGGCTACTGAAGATAGCACCCCATATACACAAAGGCTTCTGCGCAGCATTCAGTCATAGTTTTTAAATTATGTGCCACAATTATTAAACATCTCACTGGACCAGCAATAATCCCTGAATCTCATTTGCTTTCCATCAAGTGTCCACTTTTACAGAGCACAGAACTCAAAGTTCTCTGAACTGAAGACTCATTCTTAAATTAACTTAATCCCTTATATTAATAATAACAATTAAAAACTAGATTCTACCCAGTGTTGTCTCAGTCTCCCATACAACACGTATCTCAGACCCGCAGAATGCTCCATTCCTCAGCACTCCATGGTCATGACACAAAGTTACAATGAGCATGCCCAACCAGATCTTAAACAGAGCCAAGAGCAAGTCTGCAGACCACACGTAGGTGGCCTCCGCCCAGACATTTAAATGTTGCTCCCTTGAAGGGAGTGGGTGGAGGGCATGATGGTCTGACATCACACACCCCGCTCCTTGTGAAAGGTCAGTTATCATCATGGTTATGACCTCTGGGAGCCACAAAAGTCCTAGAAAACCACACCCCGCTCCCTGAGAGACCTCTGCAGAGGGTCCATGAGGTCAAAGAAATGGGGATCAGGATGCTTTGAAAGCAGAAAATAATTAAAAGTAATTTGGGGGAGGAAGACTAGATGGAGGAGAAAAGAGTTAGGAGGAGTTTGGGGACAGGCATTAAAAATCAAGAGTTAAAATACAATGCACAACCTGGCTGGTAGGAGAGGGTCAGGACAGGCCCAGCCTGCAAGAATCTGGGGATCTGGATGGCCTGGTGGGGCTGCACTTGCTGTCTCAGGCATGGGTAGGGGTCTTCCTCAAGAAATACCTTGAGCCTCTATATTCAGGCAGATCTTAGAGAATAAAATATGGCTGATAAAGGAAAAAGCAACTCAGATGGCTTGACTAAATTTGCTTCTTCTCTTCCTGAGATATGCTCCAAAGGCCAGTTCTATTAAGCCTTCTAGGACCCACAGTAGAGTATGGGTCCTGGGCACAGAGAGAGCAGGTCCATCTCCCTGCCAGCCCCATTACCCTGATCACACTGGTTGCCTGGATGTCTGTCTTTCCTATGGAACTGTGAACAACCTGAGACTGTACCTTTCTGTATCTTTCTCTTCCACATGGAGAGGGAAAGTGGGCTAAAAGACCCCTTGCTCATAAGCATGCAGGTTGAGGGCCAGCCCAAGCAGCCACAGTGATGACAAGACCATGTCCCCAGGGCAGGGCCTTGGGAGCAGCTCTGCTCTCGAGAGGGATTAAGCATCCTTCCAATGCCCCATGCCAATTATTTGCCCCAACAGAGCCACCATGCTCCCAGCACAATCATACTTTGAGAGAGTTTCTTTAAAACATGAAGTCAAAACTTAGGTAGAGATTTCAAGCAACACAGAATGCTAATTTGTGAGAACATCATTCAGTTGGGAAAAAACAAAGCCCAGCTTTGGCAGCACTGATGGGAAAGGTGGATCTTGTATCTACCTATGTGGAAAGAGGGGAGGGTACTGGCCAGAGAGAATTTAAGGTATGTGTGTTCATGTAACAACAGGAGGCGTGCTCATGCTCTGGGGCTGGTTTCTGGCCCCCAGGTTCTGGAAACCCCAGAGCTCTTGCTAACACAGGACAAAAAGCATCCTGAGATTGTTCAGGAAAATGGTCTTCCCAGGCTCAGGTGGCCAGGGGATCAATTATAAAATGCCTGATGGAGAAGAATGAGAGGGACGGGCCAGGAGCCATGCTCAGCAGCGAATGTTCCGGAAGCCAGGCAGTGTGGCTTTTCCAAGCAGGTAAATGTCCTTATCTGTGCCCACATTGAGGTGCTTTACCATATTCTTCTCATAGAGGAGTGGGTGGTAGGCACCCATTGTGCAGGCACTATCGTAGAACTTCTGGTAGTAGTAGCACACATCAGTCTTCCGCTTGGATGGGAGGAACTCATAAACATCCACCTGGTCACACAGTGTCAACATGATGAGGATACCTGGAGAGGGGAGTAGAAGTGAGCTGTGCTCAATAACACACCCCAGTGCCCTGGAGCTCTGCTCATGGCAAAACTTGGAAAGATCCACCTGGAGTTTCTGTTTATTGCTGAGTTCTTTTAGTAAGCCAAGCCCAGCAAACTGCTCCTCCTGCTTGCCTGCTTCACTCTGCTCCCTCTCTGCCTTCCTTCCCACCTCCAAGGCCTCACCTAAGGCTATCTTCTTCAGGAAGCCATCTCTGACGATCCAGCTGGAAGGACTCTTCTCTCCTGTGAATTGGTGTGATCTTTCCTCCCTACCACAAACTGAATGTTGCCTCAGACACCTGACTGAATTCTCTCACTAGACATCCTAGAGAAGAATTGTGTTATTTATCTCTGTTTTAGATAAAATTTGGTACAGTGTCTAGGCCAATCATAACTCTAGCAATGGTTTTAGTGAGCAAACAAATGAGTGAATGAATGAATGAATTGAACCCCAGAAGAAAGCTAACTCTTCTAGAAAAAAAAAAAAAATACACACAAGTGTTCTCCCAGATGTGGACTTACCAAGCATCCCAGAAGATGGAGGGTTTGGCTGAATCTCTTCCGGGGAGATTTCTTGAAGGATATCCCACAGTTCCCACGGCACCTGGGGCCTGAGGATGTAAAAAGGCTGACTGGGATACAGCTCGCGATAACTCTTGTACTTGTTGAAGAAATTGTAGTCAGGCTTCTGGTACCACTGAAAAAGAAGGAAGCCGTCTCAAGGAATGAAGTGCACTCATGCCGTTGCTCCTTGTAAAGCAGCCACTCCAGCCAGAGAACTCAGGAGGGGACGGACCCTGGAGAATCCTGAGGCACAGCTCTTCCCTAGGAGTAGACCTGGGACTTCTCCATCACAGCACAGCCATAGTAGCACACTGGGGCATGTAGTTTGTGCTCAGGGGTATGTTGTGGCTGGTGACCTTGGAACAGCTTCAGATGTCAGGATCATGGAGTCTAGGAAGGTTATCAGAGCTAAAAGGGACTGTAGGCACCACCTAACCCTGTCTTTCAGTTTTCTTTTCCTCTGCATTTTTTTTTTTAAGAAAGGGTCCAGGCTGGCCTGGAATTCCTGGGTTCAAGTGAGTCTCCTATCTCCGGTGACAGGTGCATGCCACTGTGTGTGGCCACTCTTGTTTTTAAAGGGAAGAAAATGGGGGCATATGTCACTACATCTATGATTAAAAGTCTTCTTTATTTCACAGGCAAACTTAAGTTCTAAGTGAGATCAGTGCAAAACTGCAGAAACTGAGGTAGTGAGGGTTCCAGGGATCACTAATATCTGCCAGTTACTGGTGGATTCAACCTAAGAACTAAGTGGCCTAAGAAGAGTGCTGTCTGCCCTTCACCCCTTAAAGCCATCCTCCTGGGGCCAGCACAGCCCACATCAGGGTGGGGTCAATTGACATGCATAACAGTGAGAGGATTTTTCCAGGAAACCTGAGAATCCAGTAGGTCTGTGACTCATGTCTCCTTCCCTTAAAGATCTGATGTTACAGATTTGAGTCTGCATAGGAATCAAGTCCTGGGACAGGTAACTGCTTCACCACATTCTGGTTTTCCCCTCTGTAAAATGGGAACAGCATGCTTCCATCTACTTCCTTAGAGGGTTATCAGTGAAATGAGAAGAATTTTAGACACTGAAAGTTCAGGACAGAAGTGTGGTAACATTATTGATAGTTAATCATTGTCTATTTCTGTTGATATTTAGAGGAATTCATGCATTAATGAACACAAGGTGGATGATAAAAAATCCAGCCACTACTACTTCTAATATATGCCACCACTGGGAGGAACATCCATGGCAATGTAGGGCATAGAGAACTGGTGGTATAGGTCAGGAACACTTCTGAATTTGCTAGTCCAGATGGAGTGGGGTGCCTTAAAAGTCAAATAGCCAGGAATGGCTCCTCTCAGCCATGACTCTAAAAACCTAAGAACTCAGAAACATCTGTAGGCGAACAGGAGACCAAACCCCTGCTTCCCATGGACACCCACTTACCTTTGGGATATCTGAATGATATACAGATGGGTCCCACACAATTAGGATGCCTTCATTGTATAAATCATCTTGGAGGAAGTGCTTTTCTGTGGTCACCAACTGCAGGAAGAGAGAGATGAACTGTCACTTGGACATTTCCTGAAAACATTTGGCTCATGGTAATAACTGACACATCAGGAGGTGCCACCTGAGACCCAGAGCTCTCTGTGAGGCTCTGAGCTGTGCAGCATTTAACTCCAGTGAGAAGATAATGATGTCAGCCCAAACTGTGTTGACCAGAAAGGATATTTATCATGCTCCAACAGCCACAGAGCTAAAAGGATTCCACTCTAACTTTGAGGCTATGGGGGTGAAAGCACAGTGAAATGGTTTGATGTCCTAGTCCTCCAAAGTCACAACTTGGTGGGCGGTTGGGGGTAGGTATCAGAGGAGTTGGGTTTTAGGTTAGAATCTCATAATAAAAATTATCTCTGGAGATCCCGTCAACCACATAAAGTCGAATACACAGTGTGTACACATCACGATGGAGACACATCTCTCTCAAGGTCCACTGCAGCTGGCAGTTTCTGCAACACTGGAATAGACCACTGTGTCTGTGGTTGAGCACCAGAAGAAGCAATGGACTTCTGCGGAGGGACCACAGCATAGGCAAAAACATGCAAATTTAAACCTAAGAATTTCACCAGGCTGGGAAGATGCTCATGTGCAACCTGCTAGAAGAACCAGCCACAGTGCTTTTCCCCTGCACCCTGGCTCCTGGGCTGGGCTGCACACTAGTAGTTGAACCCGCCTGGTTTAAACATGAGTGTGACAACTCTGGAGGGACAATTTTGCAAAAGCATATTAAGTTCCTTTAAAAAAAAAAAAAGGAAAATATTTAGATTCAATAATTCCATGGTTGGTAACCTATCCTAAGAAATAATCCAAACTCAGGGGAAGTGTACATGGAAATGTTACTTAAACTATTGATCAAAATGACAAAAGTGTAGTAGCAGGTGGGACACAGCATTGCTCAAGTACTAAGCGAGATGAGCAGATAAAAGAAACCAAACCAAGAACCGATTGAAAACAAAAGCAAGAATCACAACCATAATCCCGCCCCTCCTCAACCACCATTGCCAAAGCCAAGGCTTGAACAACATCACTGCAGAATCCAAAGACACCTGTGGGAAGGGAGATGATCCACGTGCAGCCCAAAGAATAGCAGTGGCCATGAATCTCTCAGAGCACTGAGCTATCCCATCTTCTCCTGCAGATAGAGGCTATCCCTGCAGTGTGACAATATAATCCCATTCAGAGTGTCTTTGAGACAAGAAATATCAATGGTGGGCCCACCTTAGCCTGGGATCATACAGTTATCCTGGGAGCCAAAGGTTAGCCCAGTCCCTGCCCTCCAGGTAGCCACACGGTGGTGGAGAACATGGGCAATGGTGTGACAGTAGGAACAGTGTGTGGATGGCTGTAGAGAGGGTGAGTTGTGTTTTGAGGGACAGATGAGAACAGGTCAACCAGAAGGGCAGGGAGTAGGGGAAGGATATCCCAGACAGAGGGAGCAATGAGAACATTGCAGATATGAGAGAATGTAGCAGACTGCCAGCTGCCACCCAGTATCCATTCTCCCTTTCTTCCTTGGCCACAAATGTCTCTGGGTTTTACCTCAGCATATGGCTATCTAAATTAGGCTATTTGCTGCAAGAATTTCCCTGCCCCTCCCTACCCCCTCTACCTACCTCCTTCTCTCTCTCTCCCCCCCAACTCTCTCTCTCTCTCTCTCTCTCTCTCTCCCCCAACTCTCTCCCCCCCCCCCCGCCATGTGACTAATTCTGATCAATGGTATATAAACAAGTATGACAAAATCTGGATGTGATGGCTGGAACTTGAGCAGTCATCACAGATCATGAAGTGAAAGTCACATGCCGAGAATGACAAACCCACAAAGTAGAAGGAAACTGGGATTCTGACACCATGGTACACCATAATAGCTCTGCAATGTGTACCTCTGGGCCTTAATATGAGAGAGAACTACATTTTGGTCTTGTGAAGCTAGTCTAGGGGATGGTGTAGAGTGCTCCTGTCACTTATAGTCAAACCTACTTCGGACTAGAACAGTAAGCAGCCTGACTGGGAATTCTGAGTTGTCAGTCTGACTGTGACACAGAGAAAGAGCTGAGAGGGATTCAAGAAATTTAGGCAAGAGTCATACCAGGAAGCCTTGTGTTTCTTCAATAGGTCCTTCAGTGTTATCTTCCTGGTAGATGAGGTTGTGCAAGACAGACATGATCACAATGGCAACAAGGGATGTCCCAAAGGCTGAGGGCCTTGCCCACACTATTCTATCTATATCTTCCAAGACAGAATCCCATGACTGAAATTCCAACTCTCAACCCACCCCATCGCTCCAGAACAGTAGGTCTACGGAAAGCAGTAAGTCTTTTCTAGCTACATCTGTCTAGGCAGAGTACTTATGCCAAGCAATTTGTACGACATCATGAGGACTAGTGATAACTGGGATTTTTAAAATTGGCTCCTCCTGACACAACCACAGTCCAGCAATTATTTTAGTATGCAAGGCAGGAGGCCAGTGGCAGCATCCTCTAGGTCCCTGAGACATTTCTGGGATCTGGGCCTTCATTGTCCACAAAGCTTTGTTCCACAAAGCTTTCTCCTTTACAATAAATGACAATAAAAATGACAACATACGCCACTTAGTGGTACTTACTACACAAGAGGCACTTTCATATATTATCTCAGTTCATGTTCATAGTAGTCTTAGGAGGGAAGTACTGCTATGCCTATTTTATAAACATGAAAATAGATGTAAAGTAACTTGTCCTCGTCACATAGTCCATAAAAACACAGGGGAGTCTTGACTCTGAGCTTTATGTCTGGCTGCAGAGGTCATACTTCTGACCTACATGTTACACTGCCTCGCACAAAGAGGGCAGGGTGGCCACCCACACAATATGAAGGAGATGTAAAGAAAGAATTTGAGGAGGAGTTTCAAAGTAACAAGTAAATTTTGCTTCTTGACAAGTGGTAGCGTGTCATAGCTGGAAGATTACAGAAGGACTGACCAAACCCATCATTTTCCAGATGGGTAAAGTGAGGCCCAGAAAGAAGAGAGAATTGTGTGAGGCCACAAGGAGAGTTTGAAGCAGAGACAGCACCAGAGCCCAGAGGTGGGCTTGTCCCAGAGTGTTCCTTCTGCTGCAGCAGGGCTACACTCATACAACCTCCAGACACTTAAATCAACAGCACACCAAGACTGTACATTCTTCAGATATTACCCTTGTGAATATCTGGAACTTTCTTCTTCCCAAATCTTTCTCTTTCTGATATAGAACATTGGCCTTGACTCCCAAATTCAAATGTTGAAGGCTAATCCCCATTGTGACTATAATTAGAAAGAGGACCTTTAGGGAGGTAATTAAGGTTAATGAGGTCACAGGGGTAGAGCCCTAATTTGATAAAGGTGGTATCATCACAAGAAGAGGAAGAGACTCTAGAGTCTCTCCTTGCAAACACAGAAGAAACACTGCATGAGGACACAGCACCAAGAAGGAGCCTTCGCCAGAAACCAACCCAGATGGCAACCTGATCTTAGCTTTTGGCCTCTAAACTCAGAAAATAAATTTTTGTTGTCTATGTCATCCAGTTTGTGGCACTTTATTATGGCAGCCTGAGATGATGACATACATCGTGTGTGTGTGTGTGTGTGTGTGTGTGTGTGTGTATGTGTGTTGGTGTAGATCAGATATTTCTTCACTATAGAGACTAGACTTAATGATTTGATTAAACTTATACAACAATCCAGGTTAATGACAAAAACCTAAAGATGGAGTCTAAGATACTTGAAGTTTTCAAAGTCAAAGATATGATTATGTGTGCATATATATCTGTACGTATGTAGATATGAATATGAACACATGTGAATCTATATATTGTGTATGTATGTATATACGTGCATGCATTTCTTAGCTCTACCTGCTCAAAGTGCCAAGAATCAAAGCTCCCCTTCAGGAATAAGGACACTTAGTGGTTTCTAGTGCCATTTTTCACTTAAAAGAACCAAGGAACTTTGGAGAAAAATTTGATAGCAAGGACAGGATAAGATGGTAAAATAAAACTTACCTGAATTTCTCAGTGCATCTACCAAAAACCCTTGCACAGTAGCACTTGCCTGTAATCCCAGTGACTCAGGAGGCTGAGGCAGGAGAACCACAAATTTGAAGCCAGCCTTAGCAAGTTAAAAAGCAAACAAACAAACAAGAAAGGGTTGGGCATATGACTTAGTGATAAAGTGCCCCTGGGTTCAAAATAAAGCAAAAAACAAGAAGCCCTTGACTCCTGAGACTCTTCATATACCATGTGAATTAAATCTGGAGCTACTGGTTGAATTACTGCTCTACTTTAAAAGACAATAAAGTTTCTCTATGTCCATAGCAGGGAAAATAGTTCAGCCCAGAGTAGTGTCTAGGAATAACCCCAGGGGCTACAGGAAGACTGGAGTGGTAAAATTCCTAGGTCTTCATATTTTAAGGGGCAATGAGGCCTAAGTGAGTTTACTTGCATATCAAAGAGCTGAGTAAGGAACCCTTTAGAAGAGAGGACAACTATCTCCTGGTTTTATAAGCAAGTCTCCCCCTAACTAATGACCCACTCAATAAATGGGGAAAAGATCCTAGGAGACATCTCTCAAAAGAAGAAATACAAATGACCAACAAATATATTTTTTAAATGCTCAACATCCTTAGCAATCAGGGAGATGCAAATCAAAACTACACTGAGATTTCATTTCATCCCATTTAGAATCACAGTCATCAAGAATACAAGTAATAATAATTGCTGGCAAGGATGTAGACAAAAAGTACATTTATACATTGTTGGTGGGACTGCAAATTATACAACCACTTAGGAAAGCAGTATGAAGATTCTTCAGAAAACCAGAAACGGAACTACCATATGACCCAGCTATCCTACTCCTTAGTATTTTTCCAAAAGAGCTAAAATCAGCATATTATAGTGGTAAATGCATGCCAAATAAATAGCAGCACAATCCACAATAGCTAAGTTATAAAACCAGCATAAGTACCTGTCAATAAATAAATGGATAAAGAAATGTGATATACATGTATACACAAGAGTTCTATTCAGCTGAAGACTGAAATCATGTCATTTGCTGGTAAATAAATGCAACTGGAGAATATCATGCTAAGTGAAATAGCTAGACTCAGAACATCATGTTTTTTTCTTATATCCAGAAGCTAGAGAGAAAAAAGGAATTAAAAAAGGGGATCTCACAAAAATAGAAGGGAGATCAGTAGAACAGAAGCAGGGTACCAAAGGGGAGGGAGGAACAAAGGGAAAGGGGAAAAACTGGGGAATGAACTTGACCAAATTATGCTGGTGTGTACATGAATATATTACAGTGCATTCCAATTTTACACATAACTGTAATGCACCAATTAAAAATATATGAATAAATAAACAGAAGGAAGACCAATAGAGTAGAGGAGGGGCAATCAGGGGAGGGAGGAGGGAAGTGAAAGAAGAAGTTCTGGGGACTGAAATGAGCAAACTATGTTACATGCATTTACGAATATGTCAAAATGAGCCCCACTATTAGGTATAACTATTATGAATTAGTAAGTATAAAAAGTCAGTATCTTAGAAGATAAAAGAAGCCATGGAAATATTCCAGGTTAAAGAGACATATTGACTGAGTACAATACCTGACTCTGAATTGGATTTGGTACCAAAAGAGGAAAAATATCCTAAAAGTCATCATTAAGAACTGGAATGCAGACAGACTAGATAAATTGGGCATCAATGTCAATGTATGATACTTGTACTTAAGTAAGAGAATATTCTTATCCTTAAGAAATACACACTAGAGTATTAAGGGAGTAATGGGTATGATATATACAACTTATTCTCAAATTTTAAAATATTATGTAAGTTAGCGCAGATGATACATCAAATGGGCTAATAAATGAGTTTTTGTTTTTGTACCAGGGATTGAACCCACAGGCACTTAACCACTGAGCCACAACCCCAGCCTCTTTTTTATTTTTTTACTTTGAGACAGGGTCTCACTAAACTGTTAGGGCCTCATTAAATGGCCGAGTCTGGCTTTGAACTTGTGATTCTCCTGCCTCCGCCTCCTGAGCTGCTGGGATTACAGGCATGTGCCACCACGTCCAGCATAAGTGACTGTTGATAAGGGACTATAAGCATTCTTTGTATTAGTCAGTCTTGTAACTTTCTGAAACCTTTGAGGTATTGCCAAATAAATGGTTAAAAAAAAATTAAAAACATTGGAGGAATTTTGGGGGTAATCCACTGAATAAGCAGAAAGTTACCTGATTATACTTATTCACAAAATTATAGCATATCTGCTACATAATTGACATTATTCTAGGCACTTGGGTACATCAGTGAACAAAAATGAAAAAAAATCTGCTTTTTAAGTTATTGCTTTATAGTAGAAGAACCAGGAAATAATTGGGATGGATAAGTAAGATAATGGGAATAAGGAAACAGTGGACATGGAAAGGGTCACTAGAGAGCCAGGGAGTCACCCTTGACCAGCTGTTAGGAAGGTTGTATCCTGTTCAGGTTCTGTTACTACCCTCAGTGACATTTGTGCAGTTCAGCTTCTCTCCCCTGACCTCAGTTCTCTCCATTGCACTACAAAATGATCAGATAAAACCCTGGGCTACACCAGGGCAGGGAGTATGTCCTGTTTCTATCTTACTGCTGTTGGCAGCTAAATTTCAGCACCTCTTAAAGGAACAAGAGATCAATAAGAACTTTTGGAATGAATACATGGCTAGTTGATCACCAATGTCCTTCCCAGCTCTGTGATCTGCAATACCTCCAAGTAAGTGACATCAATACAGACTGCATAGATACTAAAAGGACAATGGGGGAGTATTAGGAACAACTTATGATAATAAATTAAATAACTTAGAAGAAATGGACAAATTCCTTGGAAGATCAACTCTCAAAGCTCACTCAAGAAGAAATAGATGACATGAATAGCCCTACACCTACTAAAAAATTAAATTTATAGCCAAATATTTTTCCACAGAGAAAATTCTAGGCCTAGATGGCCTAAAAACAGTGGATTCAATCAGATATTTAAGAAAAAATTAATTCTATACAAACTCCTTTAGAAAACTGGAGAGAATAATTCCCAATTCACTTACAAGATACCCTGATACCAAACACCAAAGCTATTACGAGAAAGGAAACATGCAAACTGATACCCCTCATAAGCATAGATGAACAACCTCCTAGTAAATCACTTCAAAGTAAAAACATTTTGAGGTTGGGTGAGATTCTGACATGAGCATTGGTTATAGTTGGTAGCTAAGCTAAAATTGGAGATGGAGTTCGATAAGACATTATTTCAACAATAGCTGGTTTCTAAACTACAGCCCTTGGTCATGTTCTTTTAGGAGTCAGCAGTGCTCACAGAAAGGACCCTATGTCAAAAACTGCCATTCCCTATCTAACCCTAAAAGTCAGGGGTGCCTTTCTATTACTGGAATGAACCCTGCTTAACACTGTACTTTTTCAGTCTATGTGTGTTTGACAGGGACTGAAACTTTTCTCCTCAGCTAAAGTCCTTGGGAAGAAATTGCATTACCCTGCTCTTCATACTGATCAGGGATTTTATGGGAGTTCATTTGCTTGACTAAATGGAATATGGGACAGCTGGCTACAAAGCAGATGGGCAGGCCACACGAGGAAGACTGAGAGCAGCTCTGACATGTTAAAAACCACTTATAACCAGGAGCCTTCAAATAAGAAGGCAAGCTGAATTCAATAACAAGTCATCACCCCTTTCTGATCCCAAAAAAGATCAGTGACAGATTGTGCTGCTGGCAAATCAAAAAGCCCTAACACTTATGCATCCATCATGTTTAGATTTCAGCACCTAAGTCCTGATGCCAAAATGCTGCACTAAGGGGCTCCATCAAAGTCACTCAGCTCGCCCTAGTTGTTTTTAGATCCACTGTTGGATGGAAGTCCACCATCCTCTATGTACACTGCCCCTGCCAACACCTACCCAGATGCCTGTCTATCCATGTGATGAAAAGAAAACTGGAGCCCAAAAGAAGGCCTTGTGAGATCAGGTGCCAGTAGCAAAGAGACCTAGGTCAAAGCCCACCTCCACTGCTTACTTTCTGGGTTGCTCTGAGCAACTCAGACTCTGAGTCCAAAAGTCCCATGGTGGTTGGTGATTAAACCTTACAGCATTGTCACAAAAGTCAAAAGAGATAAGACATGGAAGGCCTTGAGACAGTATAAGTATTTAATAAATAATACCAGCTATTATTTCAGGAAAAGCCCCATTAAGTCATCTGTGAAGGTTCAAGTTGAACTCATCTGCATACCTTATCCCTAGGCATGGGAGGTAGGTGTTCTTTCCCCAGCTAGCACAAAGCCACTGTGTCTTCTTGTCCCACTGTCTCTTCTCTCAGGTCCAATAAGCACAGCTGGCACTTCTTATGTTTATGGTCGAAACTGGATTTATTTAAAGGCCCATTTTAAACTATATCGTTTTCCTGTTGATCTCCTAACACCATCTGGCATGGGCATAAATGGGTCTGCTGAGCTGAAAATTTGTGGTATGGCACTGTTTTCTATAAAAAACCACCTTCTCAGTATGAAAAGCACCTTTTTGTTTTCCACTGTGCTCAGATGTACACAGTGCTCACTATGCCACGAGAGTAGGGAGCTGAACAGACAGCCCAGGTCAGAAGAGAGTTGCTGGCAGGAGGTCCTTTTTGAGAAGAGAATGAGCAGCTCAAAGGCAGAACCCTAAGTTCTTGGTGTGCAATGGTTAGCACTCAGCTTGACATCTACACAGACACAAAATCGTTAGGACAACTGACCAAGCAAGAGAGAAAATAGACCACCATCTTCCTGGGACATCAAGATGAGGAGAGCAATGTTAGAAAGGTGTCAATCACAATTCAGTACTATAAGAAGTACTGTCATGGAGCTGCCCATCACTAGAGTATTCAAGCAACAGCCCAGACATTTTGGTGCTTCTTATGGGAGGAGAAAAGGAAGGTCTGTGTGTCTGAGGCGAGCAGAAAAGGCTTCATGACAGTAGAAAGTGGCTCTGCAAAGTGGGCCATCTGGCTCTCAGCCCCAGTATAGGGAGCACACACACACACACACACAAATGCTGTGCTTCAGCAGAGAACTCTGCACTGTCTACAGCCCACCTTCCCTCTCTACCCCATTCCTGATTCTATGGGAGCACTCTGGAAATACTCTAGAAACAGGCAGTTGATAAGCCTGCTCACTCAGTGTTGCCCAGAAGGAATTTTGATTCACTTTCCTCCTCCCCCTGGCCTACATCATGGAAAAAAACAGTTTCACTACTTTACTTCAAATTCATGCTGTTTTAACTCTTTCTTTGAACCACTTGTAACATCTGCCTGGTTCCCTCATATGAGTAAAATAAACGCTTTATCACAATTTTTTTTAATTTTGCAAGAGTCATGATCTCACTTTTTTCTGAAAATGATGATTTAACAGAGGTCTTTCCTGCCTTCTGCTGGGCCCCTACTGCAGAGATGCTGAAAAGTGGTTAAGATAGCCAATTTAGGTTACTTGCATTCTAGCACATTTAAAACATCGGTTTGCCACTCCTTCCAGGAGATAAGAAGCCCATCTGTCGAGATTGCAGGAGGCATAGTCATTCCCTAACAAGCAGGGGCAGGCCAGCATGCACCAGTAATGGCCATCACCACCATTTCCAAAGCACTTGCTGCATACCAGCCTCTGAGCAAAATGCTCTTTACTTAGTGTTTCACTGGATCCTACAAAGACCTTGTATAGTGACTGTTCTTACTTCTGTTTCACAAATGAAGGAAGTGAGGCTCAAAACAATAATACAACATGCTGGAGTCACTCATGTAGGAAGAGCTGCAGGAGGAATTTAATCAGTCTTTCCAACTCCAGTACTTTTAATTTCCAGGCAATCTTACCTCACCTTTAAATAAAATTTCAGAATCTTTGCAGGATTCACACTTAGTTCTTCAAGTGAAGATAAACAGAACTCCATAAACAGGTACCCAAGACAGGCTACTTCACACACCCCTCTCCTCATTGCTGCTGCCTACCAACCTCCAGATCATACCACCCAGGCATCACATAAAGATAGGCTTCCTCTCTAATTCATGTTCTTGAACCTCAAAGTGGCCCAGCATAGGCTGGAAATCTGACTACATTTCTCAGATTTACTCATTCACTCTTCTTCAATGCCAATTTCAAACCTTTGCTGGCACCTTTTCTATTAAAACCTCTTTCCCTCTTATTCTCTCTCCAGCCAGGCCTTGCCTCTGACCTTGGGTCCTAAACTACCTTCAGTTACACTCCTCCCATTCTTCTTTCCTTCTTCCAACTGGGGTTAATCCTCCACTGGGTGTGCTCAATCACCCTCATCATCTCAGGAACCACTTAACTATCTATTCTTCTATCTATATTCATTTTCTCCCTTTATCAACTGGTTCCTCCCTTTGGTCCAAAAAAAATTTATTGTGATAAACTATACATAATGCAATGTATCATTTGAGCCATTTTTAAGTATACAGCTCAGTAACATTAAGTACACTCACAATGTTATGAAACCATCAAAACCATCCGCCTCCAGAACTTTTTAGTCTTTGCAAACTGAAACACAGTACTTCCTAATCAACTTCCCATTCCTTCCTCCCACTAGGTCTTGGCAACTGTGATCCTACAGTATTTGTCCTTTTGTGACTGTCTCCTCCACTGACTTCTTTTTCAATGTGGTAAAATACATCTAAACTAAAATTGGCTATCTTACCCACTTTACTGTGGACTTAGAAGTTCAGTGGCATTAAATACATTTACATTGTTAGTCAATGATCACTGTCATCCATCTCCAGAATTCAATCTTGCAAAAGTGAAATTTTGCTCCCATTAAACAATACACTTCACATTCCCCCTCCCTCCCAGCTCCTGCCAATTACCATCCTACTTTTCATTTCTATGATTTCAATTACTCTGAGTACTTCATATAAGGAGAATTAAACATTTTTCTTGTTGCAACTGGACTACTTCACTCAACATTATGTCCTCAAAGCTAATCCATGTTGCAGCACGTCAGAATTATTTCCTCATTTTTAAGGTTGAATGACACTTCACTATATGTATGTGCCAAATTTTGCTTATTCATTCACCCATCAATAGTCACCTGGGTTGCTTCCACAATTGAGATGTTGCGAATAAATGTGCTTTGTACATGGGTGTACATGTTCTAGACTTTGCTTTCATTTTTTTTAAGTATGTCCCAAAAAGTGGAATTTCTGGATCATATGAGATTTGTATTTTAAATTTTCTGAGGAGCCACCATACTATTTTCCACACTGGCTAACCATTTCACCTTCCTGCCAACAATGCACGGGTTCCAATTTTTCCTCATAGAAGTCGTCCTCATGAAAGTGAGGTAGTACTGTGCGGCAGTTTGGATTTGTATTTCCCCGATGCTTTGTGATGTTGAATATCGTTCAATGCTCTTACTGACCATGTGTATATCTTCTAGAAATATAGGCAATTCCTCTGCTCGTTTTTAACTTGGGGTTTTCTTGTCGTTTTAGGAGTTCTTTAAATATTCAACTCATTCATCCTTTATCAGATATTTGATTTGCAAATGTTCCCTCCCCTTCTGTGTTCTTGTCACTCCATTGAGAGTGTCTTTTGATGCACAATTTAAAATACTTTTATTAAGTCCAATTTGTATGTTTTTCTTCTGTTGCCAGTGTTTCCAGTGGTCATAACCATAAAACAATCATCAAATCTGATGTCAGGAAGCTCTTGCTCTATGTGTGGTCTAAGAGTTTTATAGTTTTAGGTCTTACATTTAGACCATGGGTCTATTTCGAGTAAATTTTTGTATATGATATTATCTAGGGGTCCAATGTCAATGGGTTTACATGTAATTAAACAGTTTGCTCAGCACCAGTTCTTCAAAAGGCTTTTCCCCCACTGAACAATCTAAACACACTGAGTAAAATTCAACTGACCACATATGCAAGGGTTTATTTCTGGATTTCCTATTCAAGTCCATAAGTTTATATATCTGACTTCAAACCAGCATCACACTGTTTTGATTACTGAAGTGCTGGAATAAGTTTTTGAAATCAAAAAGTGTGAGTCCTCCAGCTTTATTATTCTTTTTCAGGATTGTTGTGGGTGTTTGAAGTACCTTATGATTCCATATGAATTTTAGGATGGGTTTTTCTGTTCACAGAAAACAGCATTGGGATTTTCATAGGTATTACATTTAATTCACTTGTTTTTGGATAGTATTTCATCTTAAAAATTCAGGTTATTTTCTATCCATAATGCTTAGGATCAGAAATGTTTTGATTTCAGGTTTTTTTTTCAGGTTTTCAAATTTTTGCATATAATAATGAGATATCTGAGGTATGGAACTCAAGTCTAAATGCAAAATTTATTTTGGTTTCATATGCATTTTATGCAGATAGAATGTAGATAATTTTATATGACTTTTTTGGTCTACCTGCATTCTGGCTTATGACTCACCACGTGCGGTCATGAGCAGAACTTTCCATGTGACATGTCAATGTAGACTTCAGAGCTATCCACTTCCCCCTGAGCACTGCTTTCACTGTGTCCCATAAACTTTATATATTTGTATTTTTCATTTCATTTACCTCTAAAAGTTTTCTAATTCCCACTGTGATTCCTTCTTTTATCCATGGATTGTTAGAGTATGTGTGTGTAGTTCTACAAAAATAATTGAAGATTTTGACACCACATTCTTGATAACAACCAGACAGAAGAGAAGGAAACAGAAGAATAACACAATAAACCAACTAGATCTAATAGACAGAGACACTGTCCAACCACAATAGAATACACATTCTTCTCAAGTGCATTTGGGACAATTTTTAGGATAGACATATATATGTTAAGCCACAAAGTAAGTCTCAAAAGGTTTTAAAAGATAGATATCATCATTCAAAACATCTTCTCTGACCAAAATAGGACAAACCTAGAAATCAATAACAAAACGGAAACTGGTAAACATGGGGATTACATTTAATAACCTAAAGTTACAACACTCTAATTTCCACTTACACCAACTTAACTTCACTAACATACAAAAATGCTGCCCCTTTAACACCTCCATCTTTAACCCCTTTCAAGTGCTGATGTCAAAAAATTATATCTGTATAACTGTATGTCCAAAAACATGAACTAACAATTTTTAAATGCTCTTAAATTACAGAGAAAACAAAATGTTGAATTACCCAGGCCCCTTTCTCCTTCTCTTTTTCTCAGGTCCATGAAGTGAGCAGCTCCGCTCCACTCCACACTCTCACTCTGATATGCTGCCTCAGTACAGGCCCAAAAGCAATGAAATCAATGATCATGGACTCAACCTTCAAAAGTGTTAGTCAAAAGATGTACCCCATTTGTGTACAATGAATCAAAATGCAGTCTGTAAAAATAAAAAATAAACATTTTTTTCTTTCTTAGTTGTTTATCTCACATACTTGTAGTGGTATGCAGCTATTCCGTATTTGCAGTTTTTTTTTAAATATATTTCTTTTAGTTGTTGATGGGCCTTCATCTTATTCACTTATTTATATGTGGTGTTGAGGATCGAACTCAGTGCCTCAAGCATGCTAGGTAAGCACTCTACCACTGAGTAACAACCCCAGCCCTTGCAGTTGTTTTAAGTGACCTAGTTTTCATATGTCTGGTTCCCAGAAGTCTAAGGGAGAAAAGTAAAGGGGGTAGGGGCAGGAGGAGCTGCCAGGTCTTTAAATCCCCTGAAATTCTCTTCAGCCAGAGGAGAAAGTGTTCATAACAGTGGGAGGTAGGTAAATAATGATTGGTGGTTATCTACTCTTCTTCTATACCTCTGTAATAAGAAGCAGCTATTAGTAATCAGAGAACAGATCTCTAATATTTGAAGGATAGGTGCTTTTCCCACTCTGTCTCCTAGAGGCCATGTCTAGTCTGCTGTAGGAGCATGTGCACAGATGCCTGTCCCGGGGCAAAGGGACAGCATGGGTGGTTGCTATATGCTAACAGCAGAGATGGATCGAAATTAACCATAATTTATCATCCAAATCTTTCCCTGGATGTTTCAAGCTAACTTTGGACTCCAAAGTTCCACAACAGGGAGACATCAGACAGATTCCACAGGGCAATGGTTGTGGGGAAACTGTAGAGCTTCCTCCTCTGCCATATTTCCAGAATTCTCCCCCTACCACTGCCACTGGCTTTTAAATATACTCGGTTCTCTCCAAGCTAAACGATGGAAAGAATAAAAACAGGCCATGAACGTCTTAACTTTCTCCACCAGTTGCCCTGTCTCTCCTCTGTTTTAGAGTCAGAATTTTGGGGGGAAAAAACCATCTATGTTTGCCCTCTCAACACCTCAGTATAACCCAGGTGGCTTCTGGCTTCCTCATTTTCCCCAGATGGTGTTTGCTAAGGTTACCAGAGACCTCTAGTCTGCTCCAGAGAGCAGCTGCTTTTCAGTCTTCATCTACATTGGCTCCTCAGCAGCATCTGGCACTATTCCCCACTCCCTCCTCCTCTCTGTTTTTGTCACCCAAAGCTCATGGGTAGGACCTCTTTCCTCCCTATGCCCTCTCTAGGGCTCTCATTCAATCCTGTTGCTTCATCCGCACACATACACACAGTTCACAGGTTCTCCTCTCCAGCCCAGTCCTGTCCACTAAACCTCAGCACTATTTGGACAAATGCCTACTTGACCTCTCTTCACATCTAAGAGGTAGCTCAGACCAAACACATCTAGAAGCATATTTTTTTTTTATCTCCGTCTTCCTCCTTGACTCTCACCCTCACTACCCAACACACTTTCAAGTACCTCCAAAGGCGGGAATTTTAGCTGTTCAGTTACACAGGCCAGAAGCCGAGCTGCACCTTTGCTCCTTTCACATCTCACACCCATTCCAACACTAAAGCCTGTTGACTGCACATGCCCAGTACCTCTTAGATCCATTTTTCTCACATTCACCTTCACCTCCCACTCTGTTACAAGCTACCAGCATTTGTAGTACAGACTATATGAAAAGTTCCTGGGTCTATCTACTGCAGCATCTTTGATCAGATGGAAGATAATACTGTTTGCAAAATGTAAATCTTATGCCTAGCAAAGAAACTTTGGCATAGCATTATGACTTGACTTCTTACTTTTAGCTTCATCTCTCACCTTGCCCCCCACATCCACCCACCTCTTCCTACCCCTACTCCTTCCTCTCTGCTGCTCCTTCCACACAGGACCTTGCCTATGCTGTTCTTATTGAAAATCACGTTTTCCAACCTTCTTATCATCTACTCTTACTCCCCCTACACAGCTAAGTGTCACCTCCAGGAAACCATCCTCACTTCCATGAACAGCTCAAATGTCCCTGTTATGGAATCTCCTAACACCTTGACCCTCTTTTCTGAAATTATCAATTGCAACTTGAGATTTATTTGTACAATTATTGGATTGAATCTGTAAGCAATGTGGGAATCCAGTCTGTTTTGTTTGCCACTGTATCTTCCACTCTCATCTCAGTGTCTGCATATATAAATAGTAAGAGCAGTCATGATTTATTGACATACGTGCCAGGTACTGTTCTAAGTGCTTTACATAAATTGTTCTCATTTATATCTTACAACAGTTCTGCAAGGAAAATGCTATTATTTCCCCCTCCTCTTTAGAGATGAGTAAATTGAAGCATAGGTAATTTGGGCATAATCATTTAGGTAGTGAGAGACAGAGCTGGGTTTCATTCCCAGGCAGGCTAATTGCAGAGGCCACATACTGACTGCTACACTGGAGGCAACACCATGCATATTTGCTGAATGAATAAATGGAAGATAAATAAAACTTCCTTCCCAGATATTGATGTGCACCTCACACACACAAAGAAGCTAGGTGTTTGTGTTCCCTAAAGTGCTCTCCGGCTCCAGAATTTCTGCGACCAGGGCATGAGAAGGGAAAGGGGAAAACCTGTTCCTAACTCCTTTCTGAATTTCCAGGCTTGCCAGAGTCTGAGCAGCCATGAAGGTCCAGCCTCATCTCCCTGAACAGGGCAATAGGAATCCTTCCTCCAGCGTAGCTAGGGCTGTGAATGTCTCCCTTACTTCCTGTGCATCTCTGCTTGCCAATTCCATTTTCTATAATGCCTCCCTAATGCTATTTCTCCAAATACTGATCATTTTTCAAAGTCAAGCACAGAGATCACTTGCTTCACAGAGTCTCTTGCTAACCAAACCATTTCTTTCAAATCTCACTATTCTGGTACTAATAAAGGTAATATAAAAACCCAAAATATTAGGTGTAACAGCACATAGGCATTGGAAGTACCTAGAGACTACTGGAGGATTCTACAGTGATAGAAAATGAATCTCTTTTTTTTTTTTTAAAGGTTTTAGAGGAAGAACAAAACACAAGATGGTCAAGTTCTCAACCCCCATCACATTACAAAAGGGTTCTTAGGGCTATGGGCCTCCAGTGGAAGTTTGCTGTGCAGGAAGTAGCTTCAGCTCAGCTGGTGAACTGCTAAAAGTCAGGAAGTACAGAGAAAGACGTAAAGAGGCAGAGCCCTCCACAGGAAAGCAGAAATGCACATTCCACCAGGAAAGTGCTGACTTGGCGTTTCTAATCAGTTCCATGATTCACCCCGTGCCCCAAGTCATGGGCAGGTATATAGAATTAAACATTTACACAAAAACACTCAATACTCATATTCTCATTCAAAAAAGGCAAACATCAGTGGTCGTGAGTGAATCTGCAGCCCTATCATGCATTGTTTTGGTTTGTTTGGTTTTGGAGTTGAGACAGGTTCTGGCTACATTGCCCAGGGTGACCTCAAACCTCTGGGCTCAGGTGATCCTCCTCCACAGCTTCCTGAGTAGCCAAGGCTACAGGTGTGAGTCACCACACCTAGCTATCCTGCAATTTTTGATAGGTGTATAATCCAGTTTTTCCCTCTCATTAAATCTATTAACAGAACTTTGGGGCAAGAATATTTCCCCACTTTCTGTTGGTATTGAGAAATCAACATGTGCTACCTGGAAAGAGTTCAGGAACCTAATTACCTGTGGAAATTCGTGCAGTAATGCAAGAAGTCTAGGATATATCACACATGATCAAGTAGTGAGGATGTCTGAGGATACTTGCATAACATTTCTCAGCTCATAAAGCACTCTCACATATATTTTTTCATTTACTTTTCACAATACTCCTCACTCTCCTCTAGAAGTCCTCTGCTCTGTTTTCTTTCATACACACCCCAGGTAAGCCCTCAGCTACAGGGACAGCAGAACTCTCTTTCCTGGGTCTAAGACACTTCCATTACTACAGACTAATACAATGGGGTTTTCTTATGACCATATCCCACAGTTGGGTCATGGAATCACTGTCTCCTCCTCCAGTGAAGAATCTGGGACTCTGGAAGATTAAGAGACTTAATTAAGCTGGCACTTTGATGGGCTCCTGGTGGATACATTCTGCTTTGGAGCTCTGTGTGGTTTCCCTCTCACACCCTATCTGCACAGAAGAAATTTTACCTGAGAGTTCATCAGGCGAATGGTGGTTTTTGTGCCCACATCTTGCTCAAAGGTGGCCGTGGGTGCTCCATTAAATCTCAAGACTGCATCATGATCATCTGTAAACCACAAGAAAATAGAAAAGATGTTCTGAGTGCTGGCAAGATGCAGGAAGAGAGAAGGAAAGGAAGGAGAAAAGGCAGGAGGAAGGGGAGGGAGCGAGACAATACTACTTCCTGATCTTTATCCCCTCGTGTTACACAGGGGAAATGGAATATTTGTGTGGTGCTCAGGTAAAGGTCATAGACCGAGGTGACTGCCTGTCTGTCAGTCACTACAGAATCTAGTGGGGTCCATACCATTCATTCATGAAACCCATCCAGTGGCACCAGGGTGCTGGGGCACAACAGAAAAGTGAACAGGGGCAGCATGCTCTTTATAGTGGAGTCACTACTCCAGTTATCAAAGGAAAAAAACCAAATGTTCTCTAGGTATTAACAGTAGATCATATTTCTATTTCTATCAGGAAAATAAAGACACTACCATATACGCAGTCTATCCCACAAGTACAAAGTAGCTACTGCACTCCAAAAAATGTGCAATTTTCAGCAAATGGAAGAGATTCATTGTGGCATCCGAAACACACTAAGTGTTCCACTCAGGAACCTGAGGCCCTCTCAAGGGCCATAAACCTGGTGCAGCAGAAATGGAATAGGAGGTCAAAGTGCGAAACTCAACGCCATGTTTTCTGCTTTGTTTTGTTTTAATAAGCACTTTTTCAGAAAGAATATGGAGAATTAAATCCAGTCAAGATCAAACAGACCATCTCAAAAACACCTGGGTCCTACCTCCTTGAAGCTATTTAAGCAGAGTTTGTAAGACTTGAAGAAGCTGACCAATCTGATGGGGGAGGGAAGTGATGACCTTTAAGAACCATCCCAGCCCTGCATCTCTTACAAGTCATCTCACAAGAGTTCATCCTAACCTTACTTGATCAAGCAAGTTTGGGGGGGTCACCATTAAAATCTGCACCAGAAGTGGGGCTCAGCCCAATTATCTATTGTCCCATTTTCTTCCATGTGTGCTTTCGTGGGCTTGTTCTTTATCTACACAGATGGGATTGAGAGACAAAAAGCATTTGGTTCAATATAAGATGATCCAAAAAGGGGATGATACAATATTAAGATCGGAGGAATGACCCTTTTTGTTTTAATTCCAGAGTATATCCTAAACCTCAAGAATCCATCCAATCACCTCCTTCACAGAAACAACTCAGCCCTATCCCCAATCCTAGGACAAAATGTCATCAAAGTGGTTTGAAAGTCATATGAGATGAGCAGAGTCCAAATTTCATCAGCTTACTGGGCAGGCACATTGGACAGCAAACAGGACAGTAGGTACATCTTTACACAACTCAATTACAACAAGCTTTGTGAGAATCAGTCGCTGGTTTGAAAAGTGATGGGTAGTAGTCACATGAGATGCAGCTCCATCAGAAACTGCATTTAGTCAACTTTGTCATTCCACAAATGAATAAATTATTGGTGAGAATCCAGTTAAGTAACTGAGAGCTTCATAAAAGGACTATTTATAACACTGTGAGTAGAGTTTAAGAAAATCAACATGGAATGAATTAATCCCCAGAGCTGACTGCTATACTACCCCAGGGCTGGCTGCCATTACTATCCCCATGTGTAATATTGTGCTAGGAACAGAGACCCTGAGCTAAGGATGGTCGCTGTCAAGAGCTGTGGTCTTCAGGAGAAGAACACAGCTACTGCTAACATCCAGGCAGCAAGAAGGAGGCTAAGGGAATCAACATCCCAACCTCTCTTTCCTCCTTCCTTTCACCTTTGTTGGCTTGAAGGGGAAAAGGAGAGGTCAGAGACTGATAGGGCTGCCTGACAGGACAGAGAACCTCAGTAAAGAGTCTGAGGTAACCCTGCAGGGCACATCTGGGGACAATCTCCATCTCCGCTTCAAGCTGGTGCTTCTCCTGGCCAGTTTCAAATTGAAGCTAGATTTGACTCAGTGCAAAATTTCAACTTCCAGGGAACAGATGCAGATGGGAAAGAATGGAGGATGAGGTGGAAAGGGCAAATGGAGAATACCCAGCACAGAAGGCTTAGGATAGGTCCTTGATGATGACCATAAGCAAGGAGAATCTTTCATTCACGCCTACTGTATGCCAGGCACAGTTCTAGGCACTGGAGATAGTGGTTGTGAGTAAGAAAGACTAATTTTTATCTCACAGACCTTACATTCTCTTGCACGACAACCTATGTGTAATATAGTTACAGATCGTGATCAGTACTGATACAAATAAAGTGAGCTGTGTGACAGAAACACTGAGGAAAACCTTTTTTGTTAGCATAGTGATTCAGGGAATACCTAGGAGCTGAGCCCCAAAGGTTGGCCAGGCATGGAAAGAGGATAAGTGCTAAGACCAAGAGAGGGGCAGGGACTTGGCTGGAGATGAGCGAGTGAAAGGAAGAAACACCAAAGATGCAGAAAAGAGGTCAGCAGGAATCAGATGGTGCAGGGCTAGGAAGGTCTGGAATGAAGTTTGGATTTGATTTTTTAAAACACAACAACAATCAAAGACAAAAACTATGAAAAAGGTCACTGACTTGGTATCATAAAGAAAAGGGCTGGGATCCTTGTTTGCCAAATCAACTGGAGATTGAAGAACTTTCAAACTCAAAAAGGACTTCAGGAAATCATCAAGAAAAAAACAAAACTAACAGAATACCAGCAAACAAGTCAGGCAAGCAGAAAACAGGAGCCAGTCACTACTTCTCCTTAACTTAGAATTAGAACTTAGACAAGAAAAAAAATGTATATATAAATGCATCACTATATGCAGATGACATAATTACATCTAAAAAATTCAACCGAAACAGCTCAAGTTAGTAAATTCATAAATAGATAAAAATCTCTTGTCTCCGGGTATAGTAATTTATTAACTAAAAATTATGATAAAAGAAATTCTATCACAATTTTTCACTACACATTTTTTATATTTTCCAATTAGCTTTAAGAATCATATATTATGGAGGACTACATTCTAATTATGGTAGGAGAAATTACATATACAATAGATCAGGGTTAGGAAACTATGGCCTGCAACCGAATCTGGCCCATCCCTCATTTTTATAAATAAAGTTTCATTGGAACACAGCCAGGCCCATTCATTTATTACTGCTGCCCACGACTGCTATTGCACTACAACAGCAAAGTCAAGTACTTGTACTGACACTCTATGGCTCTCCAAGCAGAAAATATATACTATCTGGCCCCTTACACGGACAGTTTGGTGAATTCAGACATAACCAATCACATTCTCTGAGCAATTCAGTGTAAGGTTGTCTTCTCAGTCCTCATTCTGCCAAAGAACATGCCCAACCTCTGCAAATTCTGATGTGGCGGCTATTTCCCTTTTCCTTCTATCATGGTACTCACCTGTTCCTCCCTAAGTTTCTTTCTCTCTCTGGCCCTTCTGAATTTTTCTATTTGACCTTTGCTCTTTCCCTGCTCTTAAAATATAAAATCTTGCCTAGGTTTTCTAATCAGTCCTCTTCCCTAGATTACAACTATCACCTTACCTCCATACAAATGACTCCTAAATCCAATCTCCAAACCTGATCCCTTCTTCAAAATCAAATATCCAACTGCATAGAAATCTACACAGAAAAATCCACAAAAACTCAATACACCCAAAATGGAATCTGCCTTCCTCTAGAAGCACACTACCCTGTGATACAGTATAGCCTGGTTCCAGGCTATAAACGCTGCTTCCTGCCTCTCCTTCAAAGTCATTACTAGTTTAGATGCTAAATTCTGGTTCCTCTACTTCATCATGCCTCTCAAATCACCACTACAGCTATCAGACAGACCTGGCATTTCTTATCTGCATGTGACAATAGTCCCTAATGATGGAGAGATTATACAGCAGTACTTTTGGAAAATGGGATTCAGAGAGAAATAAGAAATCACTCCAAAGCACACACCATTCCGTTCCTCCCTTGAGCAAAAACCTTCTGGAGCTCTCTGTGGTTTAAAGAATGAAACCAAAAGTCCTTACAGTGATTGTCAACATGCTGTAAGAGCTGACCCCTAACTATCTTTCTGGCCTTGTTCCTTGCTCCTCTTTACCCACGGAGTCTCACATCCCATCCAGAAGGGATTATCTGTGATGCCCAAACGCACTTCGCACCTTTCCCACACAGCCTTTGCTTCTCGCCTCTGCCTCAATTCAGCTTGCCTTTCTCCTTTCCCCTAGAACAGCAAGGGGTCAATGCTACCACGTTTGACTAT
Organism: Sciurus vulgaris; assembly: GCF_902686455.1. NCBI lineage: Eukaryota > Metazoa > Chordata > Mammalia > Rodentia > Sciuridae > Sciurus > Sciurus vulgaris. Next base: position 86,365,692 of record NC_136470.1, read on the forward strand.
TAAGCTATAATCATCATGAGGCACAGGCACTGAGGGGCTAAGCACAGGGGTCTTTGAGTCAAATGACACTGTCAAATCCCAGTCTGCTGTCAATCAGTGGTGCAAATCTCTTGAGCCCCCACAGCTGGCTCATCAGCAAAATGGGAACCGTAACCTATCGAACCTGCCTCTCAGGACTGCTGGGAAGATTAAAAGAGCAGGCATGTTGGGCACACAGCAGGAGCACAATGATTGTCTCTCCTATTGGTGATAGCGGTTTTAAAATATGTTATTGTTTAAAGTGAAATTTCCAACAAATCTGATATTATACATGTGTAAGTAAGCTATCAAAAATAAGCGAAAATTATTAAGCCCATCATCAGCCAGTTTATAGGACTGCCAGAGACACAGTACATTACAGTCTCTCTAGTCAAAAATCTTGAAATAGACAAAAACAGTTAAAACAAAAATAACCATAAAACTTATCTTATTTGGGTCTTTTAACCCCATTCCTGAGCTTATTTTCCCATTAGGGGGTGGTAGTAATACCTTCCATTTTCTACACCAAAAAACTTGTTAGCAGTATTATTTATAAGGTTAAACAATTAGACACTATCTGATATGTTCAACAGTTGGGAACAGGCTCAACAAATTCCAGATGCAGTAGGAAGTCCATACTGCCAGGGACTTGTGTGCTCACCAAAGAGTCTTTTACTCTGCTCCTTTGAATTCTAAGTTTCTACTTTGTACTATTGATGAATTCATGAATGAACAAAAAAAGAATAAATGAACGAATGTCTTAAAATATTTGTTAAATTAAATGCCCAGAAGATAGACCTTATGAAAGTCAATATTTGAAGTCCTTTATGCAATGGTTATATTTCAGGATCAAAATCTTTTCATGGGATGTATTTAAGTTGTCACTACAATAGCACACAAAAAGATTGTTTCAATTAACATTTATTTAAGTCATCAGACTTTTAAGGAGTATATAAAAATAAAGAGAGATCAATTCACAGAGCGATCAGGCTCTGCCTGAAAGGTCAACGCAATCTTAGCCAGGTAAACAAAGATAATTTCACAGGAAGAAAGAACACCTAAGACCTGGGCAACTCTGAACACTAACACTAACACTTTGCATTTTTAATGCAAAATGGGAAATACTGAAAGAAATTTGGTTCTATTCTAGATAAACAAAAGCAGTCACACTTAGTTTTAAGAAAACAAAGTCCAAAAGAAACTAAAAAGGCAAAGGTCAGTGTTGGGGTGGGGCTGGTCATCTTGGCAGCCTTCAGTAAGCACTGCCTATTTGGGGAGGTAGAGATGTGATCTCACCTCTTTTTTCTGCTCTAGAGAATCCAATTTACATCTACATTTCTTCCTTGAGAGCCCATGCTTGAATTCAGACCATTTTTCCTGGCAGTCAGAGGAAGGAAATAAAAACAGAGAGGTATGATCTCACCTGCTCCAGAACCTCCAGGCTAACCGAAGAGCAAGGCTGCTTTGCTCTCTTTATAACCTGACTCATTTCACAGTAATGGAAAATTTTTTCTCTCAAAATAAGAGAAATAAGGGGCTTTAAGCAAATCAGTAGCTCTCTGTTGTATAAGTTCACAAATATGGGTGAACTTACTTTATTAGCTTACAACAGATTTCAAGAAAAGCAAATTGATATATTTTGACCAGTACTTTCAACCAGTGTATACTTTTGACCAGTTTAACTCTTAAACCTTTATTGAGTCACAGAGCCCTCTGAAAATAAATGTAACCTATGCACTCTCTCCCTGGAGAAAGGCACAGAGACCTGGTGCATGAAGGCACATTATATACTCCACAGATATTTTTGCATGCTATTTTAGGGACTTATGAACCCCTTGAAGGTGGCCTTAGTCCCCAATTCCTGCTCTTATTACTTTTTTTCCCAAAGAGAAAAGTTGAAAATTACCCAGGTAGTTGAGGCCCAAATAGTTCTCATGTTTTGGATAAAACAATAGAATCTAAGAACCGGCAAATGCAGGTCCACGCTTCAAATGTTTTCATGCAGATTATGGCTTATTGCTAGCAATAGAACACTTTACAAATGGAATACTCTGCAGAACAGCAATATCTGAAACAGTTGAAAATAAAGTTACTCAGTGATAAAGATGCCAGGGACCTGGATTCACATCCTTTCAAATAGCCCTTTGGCACTTCCAACTCTAAGAAAGATGCTTGAAGACATCACTCTGGGCTGGCTCCACTGGTCCACCAAGCCACACTTGGCCCTTTCCTCCAGGACCATCAATATGCCCAGGTACTAACTGGGAGTACTGGCTGTTCAGAGAACAATCTTAACATACCTATTTCTTGGCCCAGTTGGGAGGACTTCAAAGATCCTGCTGACGAGACAACAGCACATTTGTGCCATGGCCCAGCATTGGTCCTGATGTTCTCCTTGGGCAGGTAGCCCTTCCAGTCAGAGGTGTTGAAGGGAAAATCTGTGGCCTCCACCATGGCTACTTTCACACGGTTCCGAAGGTAGCAGCGCAGGGCGTCTGCACTATACTTAACACCTGGCCCCGGCCCCTTGTAGGATACTTTGTACTTGTTCATGTTCAGATAATTCTTCCAGATCTTTCGTAGCCTAGGTATAAGGTTTTTTGATGAGCTGTCCTTGTCCCACACCTGGAAGACCTGTGGTTTGGCCTGGGCTGGGCCCCTGGGACTGCTGAGGGTCTGGCTGCCCCTGTGGGGGTCCTGGGTGCTGCCTGAGGACACAGACTTGGAACCAGACCTCATGGTCAGTTTCTCCAGGCTCTTCCACACCTGAAATTCCTTGGCTTGCAATTTAAGAGAATCATAGTAACTCCCTTTCTTCCTTTCCTTCCACACACAGATGACTGCAAACAGGAGAAAGGCCACAATACAGAAGCTGAATTTTTTCTTCAGGTTGGTGTAAATCATAATGAAAGATGTGTTCAGGGAAGCCACTCCGTTCTGAGCTGGAAAACAAACCTAAAAAAGTGGAACAAGAAAAAAAAAAATGACAAGAACATTCAAAAGCAGCATGCAACCAGGTACAGTGGCACTTACCTGCAATCTCAGCAATTCAGAAGGCTGAGGCAGGAGGATTGGAAGTTCGAAGCCAGCCTCAGTGATTTGGCAAGCCCTAAGCAATTTAGCAAGACCCTGTCCCAAAATAAAAAATAAAAAGGGCTGGAGATGTGGCTCTGTGGTTAAATGCCCTGGGATTCAATTCCACTACTAAAAATAAATAAATAAATAAATAAATAAAAATAAATAGTGGTACACAGGGGATGATGGGTCAAGCAAAGGATTTAGAGTGAGAAGACGTGAATTCCAGTTCTGCCATACCTCCAACCAACTATGCAGCCTTAAACAACTCTCAGAAAAATTCAGCTTTTGTTTGCACTTTAAATGTACACAGCTTTTCCTTGGACACTCCCTTCTTCCTCTGTGAACCCTGAATGCTTTCTATGTCCTTCCCACCTTTGATTTCTACGCCCTGAGTCTTAGTCTCCATTTGCCTTGTCTACCTTCTTCCAGAAGCTTCATTCTTTGTTTCTCGAGGTAAGGAACCATGTCTTGTGCATCACTTGGTTCCTAGAACCTTGTACTCTCTGTTAGATGAAGACATGCACGTTTGAAAAAAGAGATGACTGGTCTACATCACAGAACCAAGAGTCTAAAATCCTCAGTGCCCCAGGGTTATTTTAAAATAGCCAGAGAAAGATGGATGCCATGGATGATGCCATAGATTTATGGTGCATCTCTCTAAGGGCTGTGATGTTAGACTCCCATGTAAGAATAAGTGTTATGTTCACAACATAACACTCAGTTTTGTGCAAGAAGAACACTCTTAAGACACGAAGTCAGCTAACTCACTTCATGATAGAGGATAGGGAATCTTGATAAGGTAGTAGACATATGGCCAATTAAAGAAATGGAGACAAAACATCATTAATCACAGTAGATATTATTTAATTTCACCCTGGCCAGAATCACTGTGATATATAACTAAAGGGAGCACCATGCATATCAGAGTCTAATTTAAGGACATCTCCTGAGCTGTGCAGATGGGCTCTGACCCGCCATCCAGGAAGGTGCTATAATCTCCATTTGTATAGATTAGTAACAACCTGAGACTCTGAAAGGTTAAGGGAAGGGCCCAGGATCACAGAACTAAAGAAAGGTTCAAACTGAAGTGCACTCGATTCCATAAGCCAAGCTCCTTCTACTACACCTTGCACAGAAGTGTTGAAAGTTCTGAAAAGTCAGCCTCACTAAGCAAATAGAGCCTAAACAGTCCCCTTTATATCGGGTAAAGATCCATTTTGTTTTCTCAGAATTGATTGTGCAACTGAATAGAAGATGGAAGCACTTTGAACTCAAACACTGTGTGTATCTTTTGGAAAACATTAAATTCTCATGTCAATCACTGCATTTATTTACCATAATAAGTCAAAGCAATTGCCCCTGTGGTTTTGCTAACCCATTAAGAGTCTGGAGTACCTTCCCATGAAGGCTGCTCCTAAGGATATCAGGGATTAGACAGTAGGAAAACTGGATTGGCTATTCACAAAACCTGGCTTCTTTTTTCCATTCTTGGTGACTATCTCTGCATCTAAGTTTTTATATGATACTGATTTTTGCCTAACCTCACTCGTGAAAATTTGAGAGGACCAAACAAAAGGAAATGTTAATGAACTTGGAAGTAGGAACAGAGGCAGGGGAGGTATTCTGATCAGAGAAGGAAGAACAGTCCCTGGCAAGAGAGCCATGTGGGGGTGAATCAGGCTGTGAGAGATGGCAGGATGGAGCACTGGCCAGGACTCATCAGCTTAAGAGACAGGCTCTTCATCCAAGACTCTAATTAATAAGTGACAACCAGCTCATTCTTGGAATTCACTGACAGTACCAACCAAAGCAGTATTTCCTATTGTTCTCGATCTTAGGAACCAGTGGCTCTGAGGATGATGGTTTCCTAGCCCAGGTGGTTGAGATTTTGGAAGTGACACAGGAAGAATTCAAACATAAGAGCAAAAAGTGAGAGGCAGAAGACTGTTCCATCATTAGGAAACTGAGGCATTAAATTTCCTCAGCCACACAACATGAATAATCACATGACCATATGACAACTCAAAAAGAACTAGAGAAGTAGTATTTAAGGAGACCCAACAACATGGTAGACACTTTACCTGCAATTTCTCATTGAATCTTTACCATTACACTATGGGATATTCACAATTCTGTTTTATGAAATGAAGAAACTGAGCCTTAGAAGGGTTATAGAGTTTCTCTAAGGGTTTCTCTGCCTTATCAGTGCTACCAGGACTCAAACCCAGGCCTATCTGATTCTAAAGGCCCGTCATCATCTTTCCATTAGGGGATCTATAATTGGGAACAGTGAAAAGTCAGCGTTGGCCAACAGGACTCAGAAATCAGGGTACCTAAAGCAGCAACTTGATCTGTGAATCACAGAAAAGCCACTTTATCATAAGCAGAGCACCTGCCAGCACTGGCAAACATCATTTTACCACTCCAGGGCACTTACAGATTAGTTAGGATTTGTAAGACACGGTATAGCTCTGTGAGCTAAGCAGAACAGATTTTATGAACTCCATGTATAGCTGAGGAACATGAGGTTTGGGAAATGCTTATAAGACAGACAGAAGAAGTTTCATCTAAACAGCCCAACAAAGGGGGAAAGAGTAGCAAACTTTCCTCCATAAATTCTTTGGAAAAACACTACAAGTTTTGAATTTTCCTATCACGCTGACTGATTTCTTAAGCCTCCAGGCATGTACACTTCCTCAATCTCTGCGTTTGGCCTTCAGTGGAGCTCACCGCCACTGGCCACTATCCCTGTCCGCTGCTTGCAACAGTGCTTTGTAATACTTGCTTTTCATGTCTCCTCTTGGCATTTCTGAACTACAGTACCCAGCACAATGCCTGGAACAGAGTGGATGCCCCCCAGAAGGATTATTGAGCTGGGTGTGGTGGGGTATGCCTGTAATCCAAGTGAGTCAGGAGAGTAAGGCAAGATCACAAGTTCAACTGACTTAGCGAGACCCCCATCTTGAAATAGGGGAAAAAGGGCTGGAAATGTAGGCTCGGAGGTAGAACACCCTTGGGTTCAATACCCAGTTTGTTTGTTTGTTTTTTTTTAAGTTATTGAATTATTGTACTATTATACTCGTGTGACTATATCAATGGATCTTTACAACCACCACGAGACTTCTGGGAAAGAAAATACAATAACAACTCAAATTATTACCTACAGAGACCAAGCTGGCAATGAAGCAGTTGAAAGAAAATCTTAGAATAAGGAATTCTGCCATGAACTACTCATCAGCACATATTCCATATCAAATGTGGTGCTTGGCACATAACAGGTGCTCAAAAAGGCTGAATGAATTATAGAATAACTCAAATCTTATGTTTATAGCTTACAGAAAAACAGGCAAGTCAGCTACCCACCCACCTCCACCCTGCCCCACATTGAATCAGTGTTTAGAGGACTAGAAAAGAAAGAAAACCCAGCAACGCTTTAGTCAGACATCAGGACCCTGAGATCCTTGTCAGTGCACTCTGCCACACAGTTTTACTTGGTAATGTGCCCCTCTGCCAGTCCATACCTGTAGGTGTTTCTTACCTGCTTCTGGCTAATCTCCCTGGGGTTGCAGGAGTTGCAGGCCCTCCAGGTCCTCAGGAGCTAGCACTGTTCTCCATGGGAAGAAGATTTGCTTTATTAGGTCTGGAGGCCAAGAATCATTTTTCTCAGGATGATCAAAAAACATCTGCAAAAGTTAAAAAAAAAATTTAAAGAGGAGGAGACAGCATTTTTCTATTAGAACTGGGTTAAATATTAACAAGATGGATAGGTACTTTCATAAGCCTAGACTATGGTGTAACCCAGGAAGACTTGGGGTTTCAGAAGAGTGAAAAGCCTCTTACAGGTGCAATGCTCTGAATCCCTGAACAGCAGGAGAGCCTAGAAAATAGATTGATGCCAGAGAATGTCCTGGAAGGATAAAGTTGGCCCCATCAACCAACCTGGCAAAGGCTTGATTAGTCTCTGCTTAGGGATAAGTGGGTTCATCCCCCAAATAAACTACAACAGAGATTCAAAGAATTATTTATTTTCAAAGGATATTTACTGATATGTGAAAGTTCAATCAGTATATTTTAACTAAAAAAACAGGTTATAAAACTGCAAACACTATTCAAGTTCAGAAATAAATACACTTAACATATATCTTAACATGTTAGAAAGAGAAGTATTCAGAAATGTACACTCAGGATGGTAGAATAATGAATAGTTCCATTTTTTGTAATTTTATGCATTCCCAAAATTTCTCAAATGTGCATGTATAACTCTTCGAGATTAAAAAATATAAAAATATAATTTTAAAAAGCTAAAAATACAAATGTATTTGTTAACTTTTTCCTTTTGGGGGATTCGATGTAGAAAAATAGCAAAGGAAAAATTTCATTGATTGAATTGTAAGAAAATTCTAACAACTTCTATACAATGACAACTAACTACGATTATAATTTAAAAACAAAACAAGAGCCAGGCACTGTGGTACATATCTGTAAGCCCAGCAGCTCAGAGGCTGAGGCAGGAGGATTGTGAATTCAAAACCAGCCTCAGCATCTTAGCAAGGTCCTAAGTGATTTAGGGAGACTCTGCCTCTAAATAAAATATTAAAAAGAGCTGGGGATGCAGCTCAGAAGTTAAGCATCCCTGGGTTCAATTCCCAGTACCAAAAATAATAACTTTTATTAAATTTTTTTAAAAAAATAAAAAGGAAACAAGAGCCAAAGTACAAAATGAGTTAATACAGTAAAAGTTTCCCGAAATAAAGAGATAATCAACATGAACAGAAAACTCACAAAGAACACAATTAGCAACCATATGACATTATGGTTAATTTTGAGAGAAAACTCAAAAGGGGGGCAACTAGAACATTAAGATATTAGTTTATTAAATTTACATTGGTCAGCAGCCTTCAAAATAATAATTCAATTGCTGGGCAGATTATAATGAAATTACATTTTTTTTTTTTTTCAGTGCTAGGGATTTGAACCCAGGGCCTTGTGCTTGCAAGGCAAGCACTCTACCAACTGAGCTATAGCCCCAGCCCATAATGAAATTACATTTGAAGGAGCATTACAAATTAAATTCAACCCTTCTAGAAAGTTTTTCAAACCATAGAAATGAAAGCTCATGACTATTGACCAAGTTGCCATACTTCTAGGAAATAAGATTGAATAAACAATTCAAAAGAAAAAGAAGATTACATATTTTGGTTTCCTCACATTATAAAATGATTCCCCATCCACACAGTTGTGGCAAAGACTGAAAAAGGATGAATGAGATTAGAATGTGAGTTCCACAAAGGGAAAATGTTTTCCCTGATATGTGGACACTAACCCACAATAAGTGGGGAGAGGGGAAGAATAAATATTCAGTAAATTAGACAAGAGGGAATGAAGGGAAGGGAGGGGGTTGGAAAGACAGTGGAATGAATCTGACATACTTTTTCCAAAATGAATTCTACTGTCATGTCTAACTAAAAAGAATCAATAAAATGAATATGAAATTTTAAAAAGAATGTGAGTTCTATAAAGGTTTTAATTTAAAATTTATGGTAAAATATGTTAATAACTAAATTTATAACAATAACTTACTATGGGAGAATCTATGGTGGGAGAATATAAACGATTGTGTGAATTTATGTAACAGGAAGAAAAATACTTAATACTGTAATGAAGAAAGCAAAACAGAAATGTACATACACTATTGCAATGAAAAGTTATATATGTCTAAGTGTCAAAAAAAAAAAAAAAAAACACATGCTTGAGATCCCAAGACTACTGAGCAAACATAAAATGAGAGATTAATTCTCATCTTATCAGTTTGATTTCCTTGATTACTCTTACTGTGCTAGTTGAGTGATTAGGGTAAAACTGTTTGGAGCAAGATGGAAAAATATACTCAACCTGTGTATCAACTTGACGTACAATTTGGGGATGGCCTGGAAGCCCGTCCTGGGGGATGCACTATTAAGAAAACTAAGAGAACACCACATAACAGGCATCACCCCACAAACCAGGAGAAAAATCCTTCTTTGAAGGTGGTGAGGGAGGTTCCAGGTAGGGAGAATCCCAGCTTTTCAAGCAGGTAGGCAGAACATGGGCATGACCGTCAGGGCAAAAGTGAGAGGTATAATCATGTCCTTGGTCAAAAAATTCAGCACCTTATCAATTGAGACAAATCTGGTTTGGGGGCAGCCTCCTGGGAGAATCAGGAAATGTCTCTGATAGGAATCCCCCTTTTCAAGGTCTGGGTTTCCTTTGTGGCATCAGCATTTATCATGATGTGTACATTCTTATTAGGAATTAATTGCTGTCTGTTTCCTTCCAATAAAAACATGAGCTTCATAAGCAGGAGCCTTGTCAGTCCTCTGTACCACTCATGCCAGTGGTATCTCCAAACACTACATAGTATAGGGCATAGAGTGGGCGCTCAGTAATATTTGTTGAGTGAAGCAGCCCTTTGAGACCTCTGTGTATTTCAGTCATCAGTGTCTTAGCCCCGTCAGTCACCCAGTCTTTGGGTGATGTCTACTGCATGTGGATGCTGGTTCCATGCCCTCTCCTAATGCATAGACTGCTGGGACATGAGACTTTTGTTTGAGTTCCACCACAGACACGAGAAGAGTGCCTCAAGCCCAGCTCTTCTTCTGTGATGTCAATTGCAACTGCTTGAAAGACTTGCCCTCAAGAAGATAAAAACCACTCGATTTAAAAAAATAAACCATCTGAAGAAAATGGGATGTGACTATCTAGATGTATTGTAAGTGATGAAGGCCTTCCAAAAATAGTCACTGCTGCCAGTGAGAGAGCAGCCCTGGTGATTTTCAACCAGCTGCAGAAGCGATGATGGAACACTCAGCTCTGAAGGGCAAACTAGCGACCATGACAGTAATGGCTGCCATTTAGTTAGTACTAGCTATGTGCTAGGCACTGACGATAGCTTAGGGGTTGAGAGTACAAGCTTTGGAGTCAGACTGATGTGAGGGAAGAGTCCAAACTTTCCCTCTCATCGGGGAGGGTGACTCAACCCTATAAAACTCAGTTAATTCACCTGGAAAATGGGAATAATAACAGATCCTATCTCATAGGATTATGTACAAAATCAAGTAAGATCATACATCCAAAGGGACAGTGCCTGTGACGAGTACTATACATGCCATGTCATTTATTACTCACCATGCCCCACTCTGTGGATGCCATTGTTATCCCCATGTTACCAACAGGGAAACTGAGACAGGGAAGATATGGGGCATTTGGACTGCTACTTGAGTTTCTCTCTTTCATGCAATACTTATAAAGTCCCATCTGTGTGGAATGTCCTTTCCTGCCCTGTTCACAGTGGGCTATGCCCAGTTAGCCTTCAACACCTATTAAAGTACCCTTTGACTTTGAACCCTTCCTTGGCCCACAGAGATCACTGTGACTTCACTATGCCTTTTCTGGCCCTCATCAAACCATGCGATATTTATTTGATAGCAGATCTGTCCCAGCCATTGAGAGTTCCTTTCTTTGAGACATCTCTGGTTCCCTACATCTAGCCAGGCTCTAGACCGTAACTATAAAAATGCTCAGTCATGTTTGGAAGAAAGAATGTTGAATTTCATGCAGAGTGAGAGATAGGGGTTTAATTTCATTTTCCTACATACGAATTCCCAGTACCATTTGTTGAATAGGCTATCTTTCCTTTAATGAATGTTTTTGGTGCCTTTGTCTAGTTTGAGATAACCGTATTTACGTAGGTTTGTCTCTGTGTCTTCTATTCTGTACCATCAGTCTATATTTCTGTTTTGGTGCCAATACCATGCCATTTCTGTTACTGTGGCTCTGTAGTAGAGTTTAAGGTCTGGTATTGTGATGCCTACTGCCTCACTGTTCTTGCTAAGGATTTTGGCTTTTCTGGCTTTCTTATTTTTCCAAATGAATTTTATGATTGCTTTTTCTAGTTCTATGAAGAATGTCATTGGGATTTTAATAGGAATTACATTAAATCTGTATAACACTTTTGGTAGTATGGCCATTTTGACAGTGTTAATTCTGCCTATGCAGAAGCATGGGAGATCTTTCCATCTTCTAAGGTATTCATTAATTTCATACTTTAATGTTCTGTAGTTTACATTGTAGAGGTCTTTCAACTCTTTTGTTAGATTGGTTGTCAAGTTTTTTGTTGTTTTTTTTTTAATTATTTTTTCAAGGCTATTGTGAATGGGGTTTTCCTAATTTCTCTTGAATGAAAGAATGAACCTAGCACTGACACTATCCCTCCCTTCTCCCCACTACCTGATTGCTAGAATCCTCTCTACAACACTAGTGTGCAGATGTTCATTTAGTCTGCTAGATACACTGAATGACAGAGGGAAGATGCTGTGCCTCTTTGGCTTTAAAATGAATGAAAATCATCTTCCCTGTAAAAATGAATCCAGTGGTTTAAGCTCTGCTCTCTGTTCACATAGTGCTCAGAATGAAAATCACTAACACTTCTTCAGTCTATCTGACATGCAGGCTCAGTATTAAGAATGTTTCATGCATCCATTAATTTTATTTTTACAGCTATGCTATGCTGACCACACCACCTACTACCCCTGTAGCATCTACTCCTACACCCAGGATGCTCTTCTTCATTCTTTGAATATTTTAGCTCCGGGCTCACTGTGATTTCCCCCAACAATATTTCTGCTGTGACTCCTAGTGATATAATGAATATCCCATCCACCTACAGGATAGTCTACTCCTCTGGCCTCACAGCTCTTGAATCTCCTCTACCCCCATGACTGTGGTCTCAATCACTCACTCTCAGGTCATAGTTCTGATCTTTTCATTTCCAAAACATATACCCCCTCTATAATCTCAGTTTCAGACATCCTTCTCCAATCACCACTCCTGTCTTCCCAGCTTCTTCCAACTATTCCTACAACTCCAAGAATCTTCTATGGCTCATTCTACCACTTCCATGCTCTCCCTCACTTCCCACACATCCTTGCTTCCCTTCCTGCCAGCTTAAATTCCTTAGTCAATCATTAAAAGGACCCCTCTACCCTCTCTCATTACATGGTTGGCCAAAACCCAATCCTGGTTAAATTCAACTCCATCTGACCTCACACCTGCAACCACGTGACTGAACTTGGCTAGATAAAAACTATACAACAATGTGTACTGATTTCACTCCACATTACTGATCACTAACTGCCAGAAGGTGCTTGGCCTTCCCAGCAATCACATGCTACCCCTCCAGCATATTTACTCAACACCCTCCTAGAGTTCTTTTTGACTTTCTCCTCTCATTCTCACTCTCCCCTGATCAACCTGCTCTTGCCCATGGTGAAAACATAAGGTGCCAGAATAGAAGTTGCTCAAGCCCCCTACCACAGCCCACATCACCACAGTTATGTCTCTCCGCAATGTCTCTCTATAGGTCTTTTTCTCTATGCTGGATGAACTGGCTGCATCTAACACTTGCAGTGACCAGCACTCATCCACTGGATTTGGTACACTCTTATCTACTTAGGGAAATTATTTTATAAAATAATATACAAAATATTTTTTAAATATAAATAATATATATTATATATAATATGTCACATATTATATATAATATGTATATAATCTATATAATATAAATTTTTAAAATATAAATAATATATTATATATAAATAATATATAAAATATTTTATAAAATCTCCCCCTTTTTCTCTGCATCAATAAGTACCCCTTTCTCAAAGCACATAGACATGCTTATATTCTCATATCTTAAAAAAATCTTTAAATACAAAAAGCAGAAAAAGTTAACACCTGTCATGATTCAGGCTGCCTCCACCTGACCCTGATCAGTCTCGCATCACTGATAGTGAGACACCTCGGCAGTACCTACCTTCTGGTGAGAGACAACATGAATCACACTACCATCTATGAAACATTCTTGCCCCACATGTGTAATCTGCTTATTATCAAGTTTTTGTATGCAACTCCAGTTCTCAGTAAATTCAGAAGAAAGAGTAAATTAAATAACACCATAGGGATGTTATCAAACAAATTCAGAAAGTAAGACTTGCTACAGAACAACTAAACTGGTTCCATCAATAAGTTAGGGAGCACAAAAACCAAATAGCTTAAATATGACAATAATATGGAATAGTCTCTGCTTAAGTCTTAATTTACAAAACATCTTTGGAGACAAGTGGATTATTTGAATATACATTAACTATTATATGATATTAAGAAATTATTGTTAATCTTGTTAGGTGTATTAATTGTATTGTGGTTATGTTTTTTTAAAGGCCCTATGCATATGAAGTAGTAAGAGATGAAATTAAAATATTTCAGCCAAAAAAAAAATAAGATAATGCAAATATGAAAAAATGAAATGTCATTTTACATATGTTTAGATTGAACTATATGAGGAAAAAGTATGATTTACAAACTCTTTTTTTCTTGACCAATAATATTATTTGGCAATGGAGACAATTTAAAAGAGCTTGAAGAAGAAAGTTACAACAGATAATTGTTTGTTTTACTGAAGAAGTTAATTTTTAAAAAATGACCTAATAAAAGTTCACAGATCTGGCTAATGAACGAATTCTAAATAGACTCCATTTCCCTGCCCCTTCCTCTAAACCTCATTTCAACTTCCAGCTCTACCCTATTTCTCTTTCCTTGCACTAAAACTCTTTGATTGGCCATATCACTGTTTCCAATTCCCATCTTCCCATCCTCATTTCAAGCCTTCCCCATCACCATGAACCTACTCTTGGTAGAGTCACCAAAGACCTCTGTGATCTCCATGTTGTTAAGCAGGTGGTCAATGCTCACTCTCCATCTTTTCTCCCATCAGCAGTACTGTAAGTAGTTGTTTGATTCTTCCTCCTTAATAGCTGATATTCTTCGCCTGGCCTCCAAAAACTTCCACATCTGGTTTCTCTCTGAATCACTGGTCACTGCTTCTTAGTAGTCTCCACAGCTGGCTGATGCCTCCTTGTCTCTCCCACCTCTCTGCACTGAAATGTCAGGTTCTGTACTATCTTCTAACTACACTCACTAGTGACTAACTATGAGCATCTTATGACCTGGACCCCTCTGCCCAGCCTACATTTACATTCAATAAAGTCTACTGAAGCGAGTGCAGGAGGCAGGTTCTGTCAGTGAGTTCCAGTCACTATGCTCCAAGAAACAAGTAGTGCTCCTCAAAGTGAGATCTACAGACAAGTGCCTGTCTGGAAAAGTTTTTCAAGGTCCAGGGGAAGAAAAGTACAGAAATTGAGTGTAAACAACTTTTATAGTAATTTAAAAGAGCAGTTTTTTGCCTATTTACTACAATAAATATTTTTAAATGGGGCTTGCATTTTGAATGTCCTCTTATTTCATTTTATTCTATAATTCATTTGTAATATATGTTGCTAAACTACTGAAACATGAGAAACTGGGGGAAGAACCTAGTTCTTCACCACCAATAGTTTGAGTGGCTCTGGCTTTGGGAAATGACTGAGGCTGTCATCTCAAAAACCCAGATTCAAAGCCTGGCTTTTCTGTCAATCACCTGATCTTAGGCCAGTCAGTTAATTTCTGTGAGCCATGTGCCTTTATCTGTAAGACAAAAATAATACTTAAAAGTTCACCTCTGTAGGACATAGTGAAAATTACTGGTAGATCTTATCACTTTGTTTGAGCTAATAATTATTAAGCATTTACCACGTGCTAAAGCTCTTTTATTATGGCAGAGTCCACTTATTTCCCAGCGGTAACGAGAGCCTTAAGCAAAGTGGTTAGCACCAGCTTCCCAGAGTCCCCAAAGAGCTAGTCCAGGCCAGCAGAGATTCCACAGCCCAGCTCCTAGACACTGTCTATCCAGTGCAAGCCAGCACAGGTCAAAACATCAATAGTTTTGTCAAAACATTTCTGACATTTAACTATTTTGCTCAAAAAGGGAGCAAATGTCAGAAATGTTATATGAAATAGGAAACCAGTTTGTAGCTGGTGAATCTGAGAAGCTGAGTCTGCAAATGCTTAATGGAGGGTAAGCCTGACTGCAGGGCTAAGGGTGGGAGGGGTCCTGTCCAGATCAAAGCTCTGAAGATGAAGGGGCTTTCATTCCTGCCTGACCTAACTGTCCCAGACAGGCTGCAAAAAGACTCTGCCTTTTACCAGGTCATTTTCCAGTCAAGAAGGTACTGATGAAGAAGACCAGGAAATCCTCAGAAACCCCTGCATACACTTCCACAGAGGTCTTCTAGTGGGCCTAGAGAATAGAACTTGGTGGGGGGTATTGGGTCCTTCCTATCTGCATGGCAGTGGTCCCCGATCAGAGCCAGCCACTCTGAATACATAAGGCAAAAAGAAATTCTGGGCCACTTGCTATTGTCTTCGACCGGTGCCCTGCAGACAGACAAAGGTATGTTCGCAGAAGGACCGCCTAGTTGACAGATGGCTGATAATAAAACAGGCCCTTAGCTTCCCATGAGCTCTTCTGTAGAAATGCACATTCCCCAGTACAAGCAGTGAAAGCCCCAGTTCCAGCAGGCATCTCCCCCATCTTACCTCACTAATGACCAGTCTGCATTCTGCTCCACAAATCAAAGGTAAGCAGAGGAGGAAGGAGCAAAAAGGGCCTATAAAAAGGGCTGAATAAACACCACTACATGCCCCTCTTTCCTCCACTCCCTTGCACTACAGAAGAGAAAATAAGCCTGCCTCCTCCACCGAAAGAGGAACTGCTTCATTTCCTCCTCATCTCTGCTATGCCTCACCACATCCCCACACCCAGCACCTTAAAGCAAATGTCAGATTTTGCCTCACTTGTTCCTACCAGCTCTTCTCAATTGGACTCCATGAGAAAATTAAGCCTTAACACGACATGTATTGGATATATCAATTTACTGCCTGGCAAAGAAAATGGTATCAGTTATGTATCATCCTTGGAACTACTGAGAATATAGGCCTCATATACATTCCTATTGAATTCAGTTCTCTAGATTACCACACCAGGTTCTCCAGAGAACATAGGAATCCATTTATGATAATTGGATATGACCACATCGCCACTATCCCCTAAAATCCAAGCTACTCACAAATTTCTACCAACTCTCTTGAGTATGTGGCTCATGTTCCATTGTTCAACTGAGGATCTACAAAAGGTCAGCACAATTTGTTTGGATAATAGGCCATTTTCAACTTGATTTTAGTCTATAACTGTCCCCACCCACCACCACCACCCTGTTACATTATTTTTTTCTCTTCCACTGAGAATACATGGTCATTTGTCCTCTGGAATGACCCAGGCTCCACATTTAGCTGATGACTTCCTTGTGGTGTGTTTAAGGTAGTCCTTGGCTCTATGTCCTACAAACGCTTGTATTTTAAGGCTGGTTGAGATACTATGATTTCAAGTTCAATAGTCCTCCGAGGTTTGTTTGTTTTATGTGTGTGGATTACTTTTTAAGTCTGAAAGGATCTAAGTCCTGCAGTCTAAGGGTACTGAGGATGCAGGAGATGAACAGGGATGCCTGTCCTCTTCTAGCTTGCAGTCGTGCCAAAGCCTGGAAGAAAACACACAATACTCTCAATAGGCTCATTCATCCAGCAATGCTCATTGTCTCCTGGAGACACAGCGGCACCAAAGCCGGCCAGAAATCCCCAGTCCCCCAGCCCTTGCCACTTAGTGAGGGGTAAATACATAGGTATGTGGTGCTTTCGAAGCAGATAACCACTATGCAGGAAAGCAGGGCAGAGGGCTAGAGACTGCCTGGGGTGAGGTAGGAGGTGAAGATTTTAAAGATGGTCAGAGGAAGTGTCACCGAGGAGACATTGAAGCAAAGATGGTCAGGGAGGGAGAAGGTCATGTGGCTTTCTGGGGAAGAGGGTAGCAGGTGGTGGGGCAGCAAAATACCTAGGCAGGGACATGCTGGCATGCTTCAAAAACAGCATCAAGCCTTGGGGCAGAGTGGGCCAGAGGACAGGCGTGGGATGGGCACTTAGAAGAACGTTAGGAGCCAGATCATGTAGGGCCCCAGACTGGGGCAAGAATTTTTCTTTGTGATTATACTATGATCCACATAAATTTTCCAACTCATATCATTTTAATATAGCTGATCTCTTTTTCTTCTCCTCAAAAACAAGTATGCTTTCTGGTATTTTTTTTTTATTGTCTTTGTTCACAGATTAGGAAATCTTACCCAGGCATTTGCTTCAGTTGCTTCATATTTTCTTTTAAACCTTTAATCAAGACTACTTTTAAGTGACATAGAATCTAAAATTTATTACCTATTTGTTATTAGATTTTCAGAATATTTTACTGAGCAATCCTTTCTCAGATCACTGCATCACAATGGCAGTTTTGCTGCTGGTATTTTCCAAGAGTTCTGCTACAATCACCCCAAGCAACCACGCATTGCCCTAAATTAACCCATCTGTTGAGGTGGAAACAGTTCTCTCTCTCTCTTCCATTTTCATAACACTGTGGAACTAGACACTTTCAGCAGTATCATTAAGTAAGATTTAATAAATATATCAATATATTTAAAAGAATCTTGGCTTTCCCTCTAAAAATTGGCTGGCTTATGTTTGAAAGGAATTACTCTGGCTGCTACATTGAGAATTCACTGTGGCACAGGAAAGGTTGGTGAGGGTATAAAAGAAAGTGCTTTCAAGAAGTAATTGTAAAAATCCAGGTAAGAAAGACCCACATTCCCATTTACTGAGCTCTTCCTGGTGCTAATGTTTCATATGTTACCAAATTTAATCCTAACCATCACCCTGGGAGGTTGAACATTAGCAATCCTCTTCTTTAAATGAAGAAACTGAAGCTCAAAGAATTTAAGTCATTTTCTCAAGGTGTCATGATAAATGGCCAAAGTGGGATGTGAGCCTGGTAATTCTGTCTTTGCAAGCTGGCTGTGTGCTCCAGCATGTCCCCCTACTCAGGCCTTCCGGGGGTTACCAAGTCAACTACAGTTGCTGTTCACCATCTTCACTTTCTGTTTACTATGCTCAAATCTTCGTGCAAACCTCACCTTTTGGTTGACCTTCAAAATTTCTGCTCCTAAAGACCTTAATGCAGAAGGCTATCTCCATCAGGCATAATGCCTCCAGAAGCAGTGTTTGTCCTAACCTCTAGAAACTGACATAATGGGCTCTCCTTCCTCTGAGAACACAAACTCTCAAGCTGCCACCTAATCCTGTATTGACTTCTCTTTTTGTTTCCTCATGCCATGCATTTACCAAAACTTGCTTCTGCTGTAGCTGATTTCCCAGATAGGGGTGACATTTTCCAGGAAGTGCATTCTCACATGTGTGTGCATGTACACACACACATACACACCCAGAATCTAGGTGAGGCCACTTCGCTAGTCATCAGCAACAAAATGTGAACAAAACTAATATTTGTCACTTCTGAACCAAGGTGATTAAGAAGTGAGTTTGTTGTAGCAGCCAGCATCACCCTAACCAGTTTGTTATAGCAGTTATAGCAGTTAGCACTACCGTAATAGACTTACCCAGCAGAGACTCCCTGAACATTTATTTCTTCTTATCTAAGAACTTCATCTGAGTTTTCAGCTATAGATTTATCATCTCTCTTCACCTTAACATTTCACTAGCACCCCAAAATAGAAGAAGCTCCCCTTAAATTAGTCAAAGTCAATGGTTCCTGAATTCTTCCATACCAATTACCTCTTGTACATTGCTTCCCTGACATGATCCCCAGATTTTGAAAGATGTTGTCAACGAACTTGAAGAATTTTGGTCCTTTTGTGTTACCAAATGAACAAAGATATTGCTGACAATAAGAGGTCTGATCAGAATGAGATCAGACGAAAAACATAAAACACAATACACAGACACTTGATTTCTTTGGCTGTGAAGATTTGTTGTAGTAAATGTGCTTTTCCCATCTGACTTTTTGAAATGCTAAAAATGTCTAGTGGTCCTCTGGAGACCCTGAGCAAGGAATTCTGTTTTACATAACTTATCCTAATTTAATCATAACTTGTGATCCTAGCAATTCTTGCTCAGCATACCTCCTAAAAAACAGGTTCTACTAGTTGGGTGAATACAGGAGGGTGCTTAGAAAAACTACCCCCAACTGCCCCCAAGTAGGCAGAATCAAGTCATTCTAAGTTTATCCAGAGGATTTGGCTTTGAGTTCTTAGACATCAGGAGAACAGCAAAGTAAAACCAGAATTTTACTGATGGCCAAATCAGATACCAGCCTCCCTCCCCAGATCAGGACTCAGCAGGTAAATGCAGAGTAGCAGCTACATCAGAGAGACACCTCTCCTCAAGACAGACAGCAGAGTTGATACAGCCAGGCAGCCATAATGAGGCTGCCCCAAATTCTCACGTTGAATTACAAAGGAGGATCATGTGGCAACAAAATAAGAGAGAAAGATTTCCTCTGAATTTTCTCTTAAGTCCTGCTAACAGTTTATTTATAGTAAACTACTATTTACAGTCTGCTGGCCTAAGTATCTCTTGGAACCTCAGTTTAACTGCATCTTTAGTCAGAACAATAGTGCCTATTAATGTCTTAATCCTCATGTTCTCCAGGAGCTCAAGGGCTGGTGTCCTGCCAGGGGCTGTTGTTTCCTTTCATCAGTCTTAGTTGGGCAGAGGGAGTCGGAGCCAGCGTTCTATGACATTTCCTCAATGCAAGAAATCACCCCTGTGCAACCACTTCTCCTTAAAGTCATCAAGGTAACAATCATTTACCTCTCCTATCTTAGCAAATAAATGTCTTTCTCACCAACAGGCCAAGGCCAAACAGGCCACCATGCAAAGAGTAAGGGGGATTGAATGCAGAGGAAAACACGTTTGTTCAAGTCCGTCCTCAGAGCTGTAAAAGCATTCTATGTACCCCTTTTCTGCCCACCCACCTCTAGTCTCATAGCCAGGGTTAAGCGTGGGTGAAAGGGACCAGGGAACATTGCTTCTCTATCTTGACTGGGCATTAACATCACTTAGAAAGCATTTTAAAAAACATAGTTGTCCAATATTCAGTAGATTTTGATTTAATTGGTCTAAGTCTATAAACAGCAATAGAGGCCTCAAAGGTGTGAAAGATCACAAGAAAGTGGCCTTGGGCAGAATGGGAGTGAGTCCCAGCCTTCCCTGAGAGGGACAGGGACAATGCAGCTCAGCCCAGGGTGTACATGGCTGATGAGCCAATGTGTGGCTCAAGCATCCTGAGCTCCTGCCTACCACAGACTCCTCCACAACAATTTCCTATTGAATAATTAGCCAGTTATTAAGGAAGTGTCTGGTCACTGCTTCAGGCCAGGTCCTCAGATTGAGTGTCATGACTCTGGGCTCCCTGGTCCAAAGGGGACTATCTCTTCTAAATAACTCATGTCTGTCACTAGGCCAGGGGAGTCAGGACTACCAGAGGAAGAAGAATGACCCTGCATCGAGGTGGCCTTTCACCTCTCTCTTTCCCAGACCGTGGTCTTGACTCTGGTCACTGGATGACCAAGACAGCAATATGACTAATGATCCATCTCTTGGGTAAGGGGTTGTTATACTCTGAACAGTCCCAGACAAGAGCTCAGGCTCGGCTTCGGCTCTTGGGCCACGTCATTCTCCCCTGGAAGAAGGTGCTGGTTCTCTAAGGGTGTCCGCATTTGCTTCCCTCCCCACCATTCACATACAACATTATAATCTGCATTCGTTTGATGCTTAACGGAGCACATGGACCAAGGGGAGGTTTGGACACATCTTTTTTTTTTTTTTTTTTTTTTTAGGGGCCAGATCCACAGATGTCAGCACTTAATAGTTAATCTCAGCCTCAAACTGAGGCTCACCACTCCCTCCTTCACTTCAGGGACCACAGGCAGACCCAGCAGCAGCCCAGTCCCTGCAGAAGGCTTCCAGATGCTCCCCCGTGAACTCCTCCTCTTGTGTAGACGTCTACTCACACTTCCCACCTGAGCAAACACTCTCTAACATGTCCCTCCAGGTGCTGTATGTGAGTGCCTTAGTTTTCCAATCATCCTGAGCCTGCAGGGGTAGAGATTATCAGCCCTCTTTGGTCTCCTCCGCGGCATTGCCAAGCACAGACTTACAGACAGCTTTTGATAAAGGAGACGTCTGGCTGGAGTCCACTGCCAGAGCTTGTGATGTGTTGAGGGTGGGAGGTGGTTGATTTGTAGATAAGAAAATGGTTTTCGACATGAACCAAATGCGAAACATCTACTGGGTATGTGGTACTGAATCCAGGAAGAGGAAGAGAGAAGTCATCAAAACTGCTTTCTGGGGGCTTCCCATGAGCCTGGCACTATACTAAACCTTCACCCACACAGTTCGTTCAGTGCTCACCATGGTTCTGTGAGGTTGGCACCAATAACCAACCCATTCCACATGAATGACACTCAAAGACATTAGATCTAGTAGATGGCAGAGCCAAGACCTGAACCCAGTACTGTCTGAATCCAAAGACAGCATTCTTCATGCCTATGCTAAAATGGCCATCTTCTTTAACCTGTGACTCTCCCAGCAACGGCCATGCCCACTCAACTCCAGAAGCAAAAGATCCAATTAATGACAAAGGTCTCAAGTCAGCAGCAGCACATTTAGTGTGCAAATCACTTGATATATCTCAATGAATCCTCCAGCAGCTCTGGATCATTGCATCCAGTACAGTTTTATCTTTAGCATTTATAGAATCAACATTTGGGATTTTAACAATTTGCGATCAACCTTAAAGGTCCTGGGTATGAAGCAGCCTGACTTCCCTCAGGAGTGACGATGAACAGAAAGCTGACAGGAGCCAGCCCCTTAGTGTGTCAAAGTGCTCACACTCAGGCCAGGACCTGGTGTGCAAGGGATTCTGTGCCCTCTGTGTATCAGGAAGTGATAAAAATAACTGTTTGCCTGTGAACTGTGCGTCCCAAAGAAATCAAACTGCAGGTCAATGTTAAGAAAGGTTTACACTCAGTGATTAGTTTCCTTTAATAGATTCAGAAATCTCTATAGCTCTGTATTTACAGGATCGATAAGGGATAGAAATCATTTAAATTATCATATTAAATTATGATTGATTGCATATCCTGGGGCAACCGTGTGCTTTGTAACATGTACGTGATTTTCTTATCTGTAAACCCTCCCCCCCTTGGGGCTATTACACACAGAAAGAGTCTACGGTTTTAACATTTTGTGCATGAAGAAACCAAAGTTGGGGGAGGTTGAATGGCTTGCCAGGGACTGTCTGGCTATGAAGTCATGAGCTTCCTTCCCCACTACCCAACAGCAAGTCACTAAAATATCCCAACTCCTGCATGTGACCCCAATTATGGAAAGTGACTTCAGAGGATGGAAGGGGAGGAAAAAACATGCTGCTCTTGGGCTGCCTACCCCCACCCCGACCTTACTCCACTCTCCCCACTAGCGCTGGCCTGGCAATGTCAGAGTCAAGAGCTTACCTGTTTTGACCATATCCATTCAGTTCGGTTAATACAACCAACAGTGGCTTCAGATGAAACTGTCACTCTTATCCTCAAGAAGCTAACAGTCTTAAATACCATGGGAATACAGGCATGGGCCCAAAAACCTCACTATTTCTTTTGTCCCTTCGCCCCCATAGCCAGGGAGCACCTGAACCATCTAGTTATCTCTGTGTTCCATCTAGTTATCTTTGGTTTGTGAACCAAAGTCGAGCCTAAGGCTTAGATTCTTTTGCCAAACAAATGATGGTTTTCTTCTAACAAAGCAGGTGCTTGGGAATCTTAGCCCAGGACAAGGGGCCCACAGCCAGCCACTGATCAAAGAAGTTTGATGGATTGGTGAGCTTTCTGCCCCTCCAGGAAAGGCCTGAGGGAGGGGAAGGCTATGGCATGGAGGTTGGCAAAGGCAGGGTGCCAGTGAGAAGCTGGTGTTAGCCAAGCAGGTATGCAGAGCTGAGCAGCAGAGAGAAAGCCAAAAGGGGAGAGTCAGCATTGTGAGCCTCAGGTAGAAGGGTCTGGCACAACCGGGAATGCGGTATGTAGTGGAGAGCAGATAAAGAGCAGGCAGGGGAGGCGGACGGAGAACCAGTGGAGGAAGGGGGCACTGTGCAGGGTAGAGGGGCTGTGCTGCAGCCCATGACCCTCACACACCTCTTCTCATTCCAAGTGACCAACACACAAATTACAGCCACTGCTTTTTAGACACCTACTATGTGTCAGGCACTGTGCCAGGCACCTTTTTCATCTGCCAAACAGCCTCCAAAGGGAGGTCATTGTCGAACTATTTTATAAGTGAAGAAAAGGAGACTTGGATCATGGGATTTGTCAACTATCACCCCACTGAAGATCCCCACCGAGCCAGGATCAGCTTTGACTCCAGGCTCACAGGACAAGAAGAGCTAGGTACAAGTCCCCTGTGATAAGGAGGCAAGAACCAAGACTGAGAGGGGAGACCCCCTCAGACACAGCCCAGTTGGGGAGGCTGGTGCAAAATTTCATTTGAGCCGTGTTTTGGAGTCAGAGAAATCTAAATTTGGTTCCCAGCTTTATTATTCAATCACTGTGGGATTTTAGGCACATGACATGAATGTTCAGTTTTGTAACATGTGTACAAATCTACCCACCTCAAAGGTGCTTTGAAGCAGTAAAGATGGTGCATTGGCTGGAACATGTCAAGTACTTAATAAATGGTAGTTTGTACACCTGGACCTAACAGGAAGTAGGGGAAGAGGGACAAGAGGCTACAGCCTGGCTCAGCTGTGAGGTGGAAACGTGTTCATTTCTGAAAGGATGAGTGTCTCAAATCAATATTAGATTCTGGCTTAACCCAGGACCTTAATGTTTACCTCAACAAAACCAATATTTGCCATTTTTTGTGTTACCTATTTCAAACAGTGATCCACAGCAAAGAGAGTAGGAATGTGGGACTTGAGGAAGCAAGACAAGGGGATGTTTGCTAAAAATAAAAGAAAATCAAACTAACAGAAAAAGGCTAAAACTGGAGCAAAGATGTAAGAGTCCCTAGCTCTCCAATGGAAATCACTGAGTGTTCTTAGGAAAGTCACCCATCCTCTCTGAGTGTTTCCTTGAAAGAAAAGGGATTTAATAACCTCTGTTTCAGATCCAGGAGTGGTATTGTGGCCAGGAGTTCCAGCTACTCAAGAGGCTGAGGAGGGAGAATGGGTTAAGCCCAAGAGTTGGAGGCCAGCCCGTGCAACATAGCGAGACTTTCAACTCTCCAAATAATAATCCCTATTTCAGAGAAGTATGGTGAGGCACAAGAAATGAGAGATGAGAAGGAGCTTTGAAACTGTACAGATGAAATTGTGTGTTATTTTAAATTTCTCCAAGACAGTGGTACTACTTCATCACTTCATAAAGTCATAGGGAAACATTTACAGATCAAGCACTGTCCCATTTTAAAAAGGACAAAGAAACAATTCAATGTTTGAGAAACACTTGGGGCACTGAAGGTTTCCTGCATTAGAGTGTGCAATCAATAACTGAGGTGAATTATAACTATGATCAGGGAGAAGAAAGTGCACACTGTTAATCTGCTTCCCAAATGCACATCACTGGGAGCCCTCCACAATGCCTGGTGTGGATGGATGGCTACCTGGGTCACTGCAGAGAGGGACAAACTCCTCACAAGGATACCTGCCTGCCAACTCTTCTCTGCATTTTCCCTCGGTTTACACAATAGGCCAGACTCACCCACCTCCCGTCCTGGAGTGCGACTATTGAAGAAAACAGGACATCAGTGAGGTGGCTGCAGAGAGAAACCAGGGAGATGCTGGCCTCACTGAGTCTGGCTCCAATCTTTATTTCAAAAGGAAGGAGGAAAAGAAGGATTAAAGGAGAGAAGGAGGGGTAAGTAGGTCCAAAAAAATATCAAGAAAGAAAGACATCAAGAGAGAAAAATGCCTATTCACAGAGAAAAATTACTTGAAATATATCCAAAATATTGCAGTAGTCTATAGTTACCCCATGTCATGGGAATAGGGGTGACTTTGTTTACTTTCATATTTTCATGTGTGTATTTTTACTCAGGGAACTAACTATATTAGATCCAATATTTACCACTTCTCCTACTCTCTAGAATGTTTTCCTTTTGGGCTAAAACATATCATCTAGATTTCTTTTAAAAGCAGGTCTTCTGAAAATGCAATCTCTTGGGTTGCTTCATCTGAAAATATTTTATTTTGCCTGAAAGACATTTTTGGGGGGGCCTAAAATTCTGGGTTGACAGTTTCTTTCATTCAGTGCTTTAATGTTGTCATCCCACTGTCTTTGACCTACACAGTTTTGAATGAGAACTCTGTAGTCATTTGAATAGATTTCCTGCAGGTGTGACACATCAAGTTTCTCTGGATGCTCTCAATATTTTTTTAATTTTAGTTTTCAGAACTTTAATTATGAAGTGGCTGAGTAATTGCCATTGAGTTGATCTTGTTTGAGATTACTGAGATTCTTTAATTTGTAATCTATGTCTTTCTCTAAATTTGAGATATTTCAGTCATTCTTTCCTTCTACAAATATATATTTTTTCCACACCAATATCTTTCTTTTCATCTTCTGGAATGGGACTCCAATAACATGAATTTTCAGCTTTTTGATATTCCACAGCACTATGACACTGGTCAGTGTTTCCAATATTTTCCCTTTTTTTCATACTGTACAATTTCTATTGACCTACCTTCAAGTCCACTGACTCTCCTCTATGATACCCATTCTAGACCACTTAGTGGGTTAATTATTTCAGATATCATCTTTCCAGTTTTAAAATTTCTATGTGGTTATTTTGCACCAGTTTCTATTTCTCTGCCAAGAACTTTAATCATTTCATTAATTTCAAGTTTGGGAAATGAATATAATAGTTTCTTTATGTCTCTGTGTGATAATTCCACCATCTGAGTTATCTCAGGTTTGCACCTGTTAGTTGTCTTTTCCCTTAAGTACCATTTGGATTTTCCTGTTTCTTTTTATGTTGAGTAAATTTGAATTGTGTCCCAGATTTGTGGATATTATACTATGAAACTCCAAATCCTTTGGAAAATGTCAGTTCTTTTGTTTATTTGTTTTAGCAGGCAATTAAGCCATGGAGGTTCAGACTGAAAGTTTGCTCACTATGTGTGTGAGCTCAGATATCAGTTCAGTCTTCAAAGACTTGGCTATGCCTTTGGGTCTGTCTGTCACATGCTACTGAAGGGACTATCTGGGAATTGTGTAGTGGTTAATATCATAGTTGGCTTTTCAAAGCTTCTGCTCTGCTTCTTTGGGTCTGTTCCAGGAAGTTGTACCTTGCATTATGCTCAGGACCTATGTCAGTCCATACAGAAAATTAGTAAATCCCTTTTTCCATTTCTTTCCTGAGGGATTTCTTCACATTCTCTGGCTTCCAATAGCTCCTTTTCCAGGTTCATATGCCTTAAAAGATGTGCTATCTTAGAGTTTTAGCCTCCCACACTATTATGCAAGATAATGGGACAAGGACCATTATGAGTCATTCATTGTTTCGGTTTTAACTCCAGTCCCCTCTCTGCCTGCTATTATTTTTTAGAGTTCTCATGCATAAGCTTTTTGCATTCTGTGAGGATGTAGGGGGGGAACCTCTAACTCAGTTTCTTCTGCTATACTCTCACAACACAGATCACTTCCGACATGAGTGGGAGGTTTTCCCCACACAGCAAGCATGCAGGCAGTTCTGCAGCAAACACAAGCTGGATGTCCTCTAATTCAATTCAATGTCACACTGTCTACCTGAAGATAACATTAGTGCTCACAGGTTGAAGGTTCAGTCCCCAAGACTGCCCCCCAACTTCAGATGCCAATTGCAAGCCCCAGGTTGTACACCTGTGCTTCTGACCAACTGGGAATAAATCAGAGTTTAATGAACTTGCTAAGGTAGCTCATACAACTGAAAAAAACACTTAGATTTACCAACTTATTATAAAGTCTATTGCAAAAGACACAGATGAAAAGGTGCATAGGACAAGGCATGTGGCAGAGTTTCCATGCCCCCTCTGGGCCCACCATCTTGCAGGAACCTCCACATATTCAACTACCCAGAAATTCAGTGAACCTGTCCTTTGGGGGTTTTATGGAGACTTCATTGCACAGACATGACTGAAGCATGGACAACAATCATGTAAAAATGTGATTGGACAGAAAAGGGTATGATCTAATGCTAATAACCTGGGTTGGAAACTCAACAGGGCCTGTCTGTTCAGATTCTTCTTGGCCTCTCTGTGCAACATTTCTTCCTCCTAGGATAGGACAAAACTCGTTCTACAATGCCACCCTTATGATCTGCTACTGGAGAATTTCTTCGTGGCCAACTTCAGGACAGAAAGACGGGAAGATTAGAGTTTCTACAGTCCACCTTGGGAAAGAGAAATTCTAGTTTCAATCACCTGCCACAGGGAGAAAAAGGAGTAGTTGAAAGGAAGGTAGGAGGAGAGAGGGAGAGACTTTGCTTTCTGAAACCTAAAGCACTTCAATATTATTCTAGTCACTCAGGAAATAACAAGGGCTGTGGAAGTTTTAAGCCAGGAATCACAGATGAAAACCAAAACATAATGTACATGTGTGATATGAGACATATATATATATAATAATACTGCATACCCTGTCCAGTTTTTAATTGTAAACACTAGTAGAGAGATTACAGTTGGACTACTACTTCCTGACTGGTACTACCAGCCCTTTTTTCTCAGCAATTTTTACTTCTCAAAAGTTTACCCATCTCTCAAAGGATACAACTGGAGTGAAATTAAACCTAATCGAGAAGTGCCACGGTGGCTAAAAGAGTGGACTTTGGAGACAGTTCACCTAAATCTCAGCTGTTAACTGCTGGATGTGTGACCTTAGGCAAGTCACTTACTTCTATGTACTTCATTTTCTTCATCTGTGAAATGGAAAGAATAATAATACAGATGGAACTGTTAGGAAGAATAACTGACTTAATAGTTGTAAAGCACCCAGGAAAATGCCACATGGTAAGTGACCGTTCTCAGTCTCTCATGGATTACCATGGCTTTATCCTGCAGGTGAGGGAATGCGGTGAAGAAAAAAGAGGGAAGGACAAGCAAGGACATGGCTCTGTCTTCACCTCTTCCTATGCCCTGAAAGTAACCACAATTTTCATTTTGGTAAATACTTGAAAAAGTCCAATTCGTGTTTCAGGGTGGAACTTCTGAGAAGCATGTGGCACCGGGGATGATAGCTACATCAGGGGGGTCAGGAGGTCTGGCTTCTAGACTGATTCTCCTTTGGATCTGCTTTTCTGTTCTACGTCATGACAGCATAGTCAGACGGGTCTGCACAGAGCTGAGAGCGTGCCCTCTGCAAAAGGTAAAGGGAACCCCTCATTTCACAATTTCTCTCCAATGGCTTCCAGAAACACAGACTAAAACACAAATTCGTTAAGCTGTTCCATAAGACCTGGCATGTATTTTGCTGCTGCCATCCGTAACCTCTCCTCCTGTCCTTCTGTTCCTTCACATTCCACCCATACTGAACGAGCTGAGGCTGGCCCAGCCAACCTTGCCATTTCCCTCTTGTGTCACTTCTCTCATCCTTGAACTCAAATATTTCCCTCTGACATCTTGTCAGACTTCCATATGCCTCCTCTTCTAGGTGAGGACTGCTCAGAGGCTTTCCCAAGCTCACAAGGACCCTGTTCGTGGCCCCTTCACCTTTGAACTCTCAGGGCCCTCTACACACCCTGGTAGCACGTTATAGTAGATGGTAGTCTCTTATTTTATGGGTTCTTGTCTTCCTCACTATACGAGTATTTTTCTGAACATTATTACTTTATCGATCTCAAGATCAATTTAAAGCACCATGATTAGCTTTATTAAAATAAACTATGCTAGATTTTTAAACATCAGAATTCATTTTCTAAAATAAAGGCAAGTAGTATTTCCTGAAACTTTCATCTCAAAAAGATAACTGCAAAGGATATGGATGGATGACAGATAACCCCCATGGACCCATGACTCAGATTCAGTAATTTTCAACTCATGGCAAATCTTGCTTCGTTTCAATTCCTACCCAATCCTGGATCTTCTGGAGTATTTCAAAAATCTCAAAAATCATGTTGTTTCATTTGTAAATAATCTAATATGTATTTCTTTAAAAACTAAAGACTTTTTAAAAAATAACCACAAGGCCATAAAATCTATTGCTTATTATTGGTGGCAGTCAAAAAAGTGTGTAAGACCTACAAGCTCCTAGGAAGAGATGCCTCCTCATTTATCTCTGTTCTGGGGACCTGGCACTCAGTATGTTCTGAGGAATGGAGGGAAAATGAGAAGGAAGAGAAAGGATAGAAAGTAGAAAGGTTGTAAAGGAGAGAGGAAAAAAGATGGCTTCTTCTTTTCAGCTCTGAATCATCTTGAAAGTACTTTATATTTCTCAGAAGGAAAGGAACAAAATACCTACTAGTCGAGGTTCCTCATCCTTCATTAATTCCTGAGTAATTAAGGTTTCTACATTTGTTGTTTTCCCTTAGGGATGCTATATATGATTGTGCAAGTCGTTCACTGAGTAAAAGCTTTGGCCCTGGCTAAAAGGGCATCTTTTCCAAATAGAGGCAGAAGTGCTACGTGTGCTAACATAGACCCTCCCTGTTTTAATGTCTCTTAAATAATTATGTTGGTCCACTTTCCTCCCTCCATTGTCTTCTTCCCTTCCTCCCGCATTGTCTATGGAGGTCCTATCTATGGAGGTCACAGGAAGACGATTCTCCATGAATCTGGGCCCTTTCCAAGTATATTCTCAGTAATGTTTATAACAAGACATCTTTAAGAGAATAACTTTGGTATCAGGAGACAAACTTCTCTCTTAGGAAAAGTTCTGGGTTCCGGGGCTGGCTCTGTGTTGCCAGTCATAAGACTTTTAGATAATATCCTTGAGGCCAAATTTATATGAAAGTAGGAATACTCAACAGCTCTTTTGTCTCTTTCTGAGAGCCCCTGTAGGATCAAAGGAAGGAAATGTTTTGGCAATGATAGAGTGGCATATAGATATAAAGAACAGTTTAGTAATGTTTTGTGGTTTTGTCCAGAATGGTAGTTCCTAAACTTCAGTGCTGTCTAAGAGATTTGTAACTATCCTTCTCCTAAAAATACTGCATTATAATTCTTTAAAAGTACAAATTCACAAATATTTGAGAAATATATTTTATATTCCATTTACAATAGGAAAAGATCAAACGCCACGTAAAGCTATTACATGTCAATTTTAAAAAATTAAATAACAAAGAAACAGTTTAAAGATAGGCATGACTTGTTACTAAAAACTATAAAACACTACTTGATTATAGAACACCTAAATACACAGAAGATCTACAAGCAATCAACAAACATATGGAAAAATGTTCAACATCTCTAGTAATAAGAGAAATGCAAATCAAAACCACCCTAAGATTCCATCTCACCCCAATTAGAATGGTGATTATCAAGAATACAAGCAACAACAGGTGTTGGCGAGGATGTGGGGAGAAAGGTACACTCATACATTGCTGGTGGGGCTGCAAATTAGTGCAGCCACTCTGGAAAGCAGTGTGGAGATTCCATAGAAAACTTGGAATGGAACCACCATTTGACCCAGCTATCCCACTCCTTGGCCTATACCCAAAGGACTTAAAATCAGCATACTACAGAGATACAGCCACATCAATGTTCATAGCTGCTCAATTCACAATAGCCAGACTGTGGAACCAACCTACATGTCCTTCAATTGATAAATGGATAAAGAAACTGTGGTATATATATATAATGGAATATTACTCAGCCATAAAGAATGATAAAATTATGGCATTTGCAGGCAAATGGATGAAATTGGAGAATATCATGCTAAGTGAGATAAGCCAATCTCAAAAAGCCAAAGGACAAACGATATCGCTAATAAGTGGATGATGACACATAATGGGGGGAGGGAAGGGTTAGTGTTAGGGTTAGAGTTAGGGTTAGGGAGGGGGGCAAGAATGGAGGAAGGAAGGACTGTATAGAGGGAAAAGAGGGGTGGGAGGGGTGGGGGAAAGGGAAAAAATAACAGAATGAATCAAACAACATTACCCTATGTAAATTTATGATTACACAAATGGTATGCCTTTACGCCATGTACAAACAGAGAAACAACATGTATCCCATTTGTTTACAATTAAAAAAAAAAAAAAGAACACCTAAATAAATGGGGATAAATAACAGGTTCATGAATTGGAAGGTTTGATTTTGTTACAAATGTTAATTTGCCCCCAAAATGATTGTGACAGCTAATTTTATATGTCAGTTTGACTACTCTACGGTGTGTCCAGATACCTGAGCAAACATTATTCTAAGTAAGTCTATGAGGATGTTTTGGATGAGATTTACATGGGAGTCGGTAGACTAAGCAGATCATATTGCCCTCCCTAATGTGGGAGGGTCTCATTCAATGAGTTGAAGGCCTGGACAGAGGAGAAGCCTGAGCCTCTCACCAGGAGGAGGGAATTCCTCCTGTCTGAGTGCTTAAGCTGGGGCACTGAGGCTTTTCCAGCCTTTAGGTTCCAAATGAAACACCAGCTCTTCCTGAGTCTCCGACATCTTGATTGACACTGCACCAGCAGCTCTCCTGTTTCCAGACCTTTGGACTCAGGCTAGAACTGTACCTTCAGCTCTCCTGGGTCTTCAACTTGCCAGATGCAAATCTTGTCCTTGTCAAATCCTCAATAGCATGAACCCAATTCATGAGGGTGTGTGTGTGTGTGTGTGTGTGTGTGTGTGTGTGTGTGTGTGAGCACATGTCTGAACCACACCACTGGTTCTGTTTTTCTGGAGAACACTAATAGTTTGATCAATTGCTTCAATGCACTCTAAATCAAAATGCCAGCAGTTATTTTATAGAAACTAGCAAGCTGATTCTAAAATATAAAGGAAATACAAATGATCTAAAAAGGCAAAGGCAACATTAAAAGAGAACATTTAAAGGACTTACTTTACCTGACTTCTTATAAAACTGCAGTAACCAAGACAATGTGTTATTGGTGAAAGGACAGAGAAATATGTCCATGAAAGAAACAGAATCCAGAAAGAGGCTCACACATGTATTCACTTAATTTCTTGCAGTGGTACCAATGCAATTCTACAAGGAAAAGAAAATCTTCCTAATAAATGGTTCTGGAGTTTCTGGACATCTATCCAGAAAAAAAAATGAACCCCAACTTTACTCCATCCACAAAATTAATGTGAAGAGCCTATATGTGAAGGTTCAAACTGCAAAGCTTCTGGAAGGAAATAGAGGAGAATATTTTCATGAACTTTTGTCATACACAAAAGTTTATTAGGACACAAAAGGCAATAACAGTAAAAGAGGGAAGTGGAAAAGTAGAATTTCATTATATTTTAAATGCACGTTATTTGAAAGTCACTCTGAAAACCAATTTTGACTTTTAGTGTGAGATGGACTGAAAATTCAGGTCTCGATACAACATATATACACATACCCTCAAGATGGTTCAGGACTTCCCACACAAGGCAACAGACTCATATCTCACCAACATGGTACAACAAGGTTAGCAAGAATTAAGAGAAAATGTAAGGTGTTTGTCACTGGGAGATCAGAGCATTGCCAGGAGACAATGAACACACACTCTGAACACACAGTGCTTCTAAACTATGTCATTTAACCTCAATCCAAGAGGAACTTAAGCAGGGGAGAAGGAAGACCAGAGGACATGAAATGGAAGGGAATCTACAGAGCATCAGATCCAACTCACTTCATTGCACTTTCACAGATAAGAAGAAAGGCTCACAGCATACACAGGGTTTGCATCAAAGTGCAATCCAGAATTTCCTGGCTCCCTCTCAAAATTCTCCTTCTATCACTGAGTCATGCTCCTGGCTTTAGTACTTGGTCAAACTTCTTGGAAAATGTTGGGGACTCACATTGGACTTGAAAGTACTAGTACTTGAGACAATTGTATGTGAAACTCCATACATCATCCAGCATCAACAGGTGCTCAGGAATGAATACTATTATTAGTTTAAATTGAGCTGCTCAGATGAGCAGTGAGAAATTAGAAGGTCCCAAAGCCCATCTTTGAAGAGAAAGATTATTCTCTTACCTATTTAGTGCCCCATTCCACAGGCACTAATTCCAGGGAACCCACAGGGTCCCTGGCCCCTCTTTGACCCACAGAGCATGCAAACACACCAGAGAATGTTCTCACCCAAAACCACAGGCAAGGGTACTTGGCACAGATAGAAGTTGGTGAGATAGATGTTGAAAGAGAGTTGGGAAAAGGGAATGACTAGTGTCTCACATGGGACAAGGCCACGCAAGCTAGGGAAAGTCCCTGGCATTTTCCAGACATAATCCTGCATTTGCTTTTCCTCAGACCAAGCATGCACTTACCTTCCACTTGCCCACTTTGAAGATCCACCTGCCATTATTACACACACATCGTCTAGCATCACAAGTAGATATTTGCAAGTTCATCCATTCAAAAAACAAACACTGATTACACAGCACGCAGTCTGAGTATGGCTGCACTCCACAGGTGGTTCTGCCTCCAGAGGGACAGGCAGGGAAGCAGAAATGGCAGCTGCAGGGTGGTGCACACCCAGTCTGGATGATTCAGGAGGCTGCCTGGGGAGACGCACCCCAACTCAGACGAGCAAATGAAGAGGAGTTGGATAGACAAGAGGAGGGGACTGGATGAGCTGCATTCAAGGCCTCTAGTCATTTCTTTGCATAGCATCAAGAATCTGCTTTTTACCTTTTCTTCTAGAGGACTCTGAACTCTGTTTCTGAGAATCAAGAAACTCTTGATGCCCCCATAAACCTGACTGTTCTTTCGATACCAAATGTGGGGGAACTCATTAAATTAATAAGCATATGACATAACAACCTTTTTCTGTGAAATGACACACTCGCAAACCTCAAATACAAGATTTTACTAAAAGCTTCAGACACAGGAACACTTTGATTTGCCTCTCATTTGTTTCATGATGGGCCCAAATCTACACTGTGGACTTAAAAATAGACTGTAAAAATAAAAAAATAAAAAAGACTCAGAGCTAATTGCAACAGAATTGCTACTTAGCCCATGTAAAGAAAGAAAACTCTCCTTTTGTAGAATAGAAAATAAAACTGAAAAAAGAATAATAATGCTTCTCTTTTGATGTATACATCCTGGGTGCACAGGACACTGTAAATGCTCTCTCAATATTATCCCAAACCCCCTCACACTTCCACGAGGCAGTTCTACCATCCCATTTCACAGATGAGGATACTGACATCCAGAGAGGTCATATTTTGTCCAGTGCAGGTCTCTAGAAAGTGTTGGAAGTGAGATGCAACCCACATTTACAAGCTTCATTGAGCACTAATCATGCATCAGGCATTGTATCTGCACTTTTCAAATGTTAACAGATTTAATTCTCAGCAATATTATTGGGAGATGCTGCTGTTATTGCAGTTTAAATTAATTAAAACAGAGAGATTAAATATCTTGTTAAAAGTCACATCTTTCTGCCTCCAAAGCCTGTGAACGGCCATTGCAGCTGGGGATATGGAAGCAAACAGAAAGATCACTCTTTCCTCGGAATTCGTGTAGCTGTGGGAGGCTGAGGCTGGACCTAGGGAGCATCACGGCCAGCCCGAACGCTGTGAGTCTTTGGATTTGACCCTCATGTTCAGTCTGCCAAGAAAAACTGTTTAACCAGCCTTCTTCTGAAAAAGGCACCCTCTGCTGACTGTGGCACCTGTCACTCTGGTCAGTTACAGAATGATATTCTAAGAGACATATGGGAAGTATATGCAAATGCGTAATACATTTTTATCTCAGTTAAATTTAGCAAAACCCTGAGTAAATGTTCAGACCCCACACTGGTGAATTGTTGGCAAACTCAGGCATTCATATATCACTTGTGCCTGCGAAACAGAAGCAATACCTCTGAACAACCAACATACTTCAAACTGCTTATAGCTTCCTAATTGAGAAATGCAAAAGTTAGGGTATTTATTACAAAAATACAGGTCTAAAGTAGTAAAAACTAAAAAAAAATAAATAAAAAAAAGAATGTGGTTGCATGCTGTAGCATCAAGTATAATGTAAAGAAAGTTCAAAACAATCCAAATGTCTAGAACATCTAGCAAATTATGATCACAGAATCCTAATCTCCTATGAAGCTATTAGCATACTACATGCACTAAAAAGAAGGAAAAATGTGTATGATGAGGGGAGAAACAAAATGAACTCTACAGCAACGCAAAAATTATGATTGTTTTACACACTTCTTTTGCAAATGGACAAGTGCAGAGGAACATTATCGAGTGAATGGTAATACATCAGGATGTCAGCATTGGCTTTACAATATGCTGTTTGACATTTATGAACAAAAAAGAAAGACAAACAGGACTAAGCTGGTTGCCCACAGAATAGGCACACGGCCCTCCTAATCCATTTCTCCATTAGGATCTAGTAGTCATCCTTGAAGGAAAACATCAGGGCCTACACCATGGCCCTGTCAGCATAGGGAGAGCCAGCATTTATTCAGTAACACCAACAGTCTGGCCTGGCACAGCTGAGCTCTCTCTAGATGCTATAACCTTGAATGTCACATAATTTCTCCAAGGAAAGTAGTGTTAATGGCCCGAGGTCCCATGAGAGAGGCCCACTGCCTAATGAAAGGATTCCTTAACTTTGGCATGTACATTTGAAGACAATGGTTCTCATCACTTCCTTGTGACCTGCCAGTTCCCAACCTCCTCAAGAGCAAGTTTAATGATGGCGTGAGCAATCAGTGACCCCTGCTTTGACCTTGGTCCCGCTGCCTACTGCACACAATAGCTTCACACCAGCAGTAGCTCAAGCCCTCAAGTGGAATATCACCACATCAAGGTCATGGCTCATTTCCACCTATTCAATTCTTCCCCTCGTTCCAGGTCCAGATCAAACATTGCTCCTTCCTCAAGGGTTTACAGTCTGCCAGTGTGGGAAGAAGACAGTCCTGGATCAGACTCCAGCTCTGTAGCTTTCCAGTTTCACTTGGTGACCCCAGGCCACTGACCCACTGGGCTTCATTTCCTTAGCTATTTGGTGATACTTAATTCTTCACATGATTACTGAAGTATATGAAATCATATTTATAAAATGCATGGAACTGTGCTGTGCAAAGCCACTGGTCATATGTAGCTTGCCTGAATTGAGATACACTGTGAGTGTAAAAGTACAAGCCAGAATTCAAAGTTTCATAGGTAAAAAAGGAATATAAAAAGTCTGATTATTAATTTTTATATCAATTATTTAAAAAGTAATATTTTGGATATGTTGTGTCAAATAAAACATTATTAAAATTAATTTTATCTCTTTCTTTTGTATGTGGGTATTACAAAACTGAAAATCATATATGTGGCCCCCATTTGTGGCTTACTTTCTATTCCCATTGGACAGCAAACTGCGCAACATGAGCTCTTTCTCTATTTCTCCCTGTTCACTAGCTACGTAGATTGCTCAGCATTGACAGTACTATCTGAAGTGCTTAGTCACCTCTGCAGTGCTGGATGAATGTTTCACCTTCTCAAGTCCCAGATCACCATCCAGAGACAGGTAACAAAGAGTAGGAAGAAAACTAGATCCTAGATTCAGAAGACAGGACTTCAACCCTGGTCCTACCACGACTAATGGGGTGACTTTTAGCACATCATTCCAAGTTTGCTCTGAGGCACAGTTTTGTCATTTACAAAACAGAGAGTAATGATACCCTGCTGATTGCATAAGACAGTGCAGGTGCTAGTGCTTGACAAACTGCAAAGAACTACAGAGAACAGGATTAAGAAGTAGAGTTTGCACAGTGAGGAGGTTAGACAGCCTCTTCTGATATCCTGTGTCTTCCATTTTGGACTATTTAACTAGTTAACTATTTTCTGTGTCACATGTCTCTTAAAACAAGTTTCCCCAGGGATACACCTCCTCCTTCCTACTCACTGTCCCCCAACACGCCCAGGCTCAGAGCTGCAGACAGACCGAGCATGCTGGGTGCAGGTGGAAGGAGTTCAAAGTGAGATGGATTTGTAAACAAAATGACAATTCTAGGTGGATAGTGCTTGTGAAGCAGGAATCAAGTGGACCAGGGATCAAGCAGAAAGAATTGAAGAGTGGAGGACATATGTGAAATGGGCACAGGAAGGACTCCAGAGAGCTGAGCTTGGAAAAACAGGTGAATGCAGAAGTATGAGCATGGAATTCTACAGCGTTTGATGCAAGGAAAAGATCAGAGTGTGATGTACAGTGGACCACCCAGTATGAAGTATATTGTGAGACGTCCCTGGTTGCAGGTCCTTCCTACAGTGGGAATGCCATTGTTTTTGTGACTTTGATGCTTCAGGCTCTTCCAGCTCAACCCAAAGCCCATCAGGGCTATGTGAAGTAAGCTCTTAGGAGCTTCAGTACCACATGTGGCAACGGCATACACCTCAGGTGTTTGCACAGAGGGGCTTGTGAGAGTAGAAGCCCCTCTCTCAAAACATCTTGTTCCTATTTTTAGTCAGGAAATATCTCCTTAGCACCAGAACTCCATTTATTCCTCCCGAAGCCAAGAAACATGAAAAACATGAAGCGGAACATGGTATGTATATCGGGGCAGGCTCTTCTTCATCTTGGCCTGTGTTCTTCCTGGTTTCAAAATAAAACTTAGATTATTTCTAAGTTAAACTAAGCTGAAAGCTCTTATTATATAAAAAACACAATGTTCCATCTCCTTGGTCTTCTTGGGGGAAGATCAGAAGTTGAGATTTCTTCAGCTGACTTGTCCTTCGGATTGGTATTCATATATCGACAGAGGTAAAGAGTCCAAAAAGATCATGCTTCCATTTAAGAATAAGAAAGTAAACAATCAGGAAGTGGCATTTCAGAAAGTGATGGTGTGAATGGAGAGAATAAATGAGTTCCAATTCAGAGGTGTGCCTGTGGGCGTGTGTCCACCTCTGCACATGCAGAGAGTGAAGCCACACACCTCACCAAGGCCTGGTTCCAAAACCAGTATCCTGGGTAGAAAACTTCCCTCCCTTGGAAAGCTTTTTATTAAAGGCATTTTAAGATGTTAAAGGTCTTATAAACTTGTTGCAATACAGGGATGACCTTATCAGGATCCTGATTTGAATAAACAAAATGTTTTAAAAGTTTTAGACACATGCAGACCATATACACAAACATACACACATGACATTTGGGGAAACGTGATTATGGACTCCACACTTGATGATATTAAAGGATAGTTCACGGTCGAAATATGATAGTAGTATATTGTTGTTAAGTTGCTTTAAAAGGTCCTTAACTTTTAAATAAATATATTAAAAGATTTACAGGTAAAATAGAAAAAATAAACAGCCGAATTGGAAGTCATTTAAAGTAACATCTTATTTTGTATGGATATTCATGTGCAATAAATGAAAGCTAAACAAAAACTCCCCGGCTTTGAATATCCATAAAATAAAGACTATACGGTCTGTTTATTCAAACTTGAAAACCCATAGAAAAGTTGGCTCAGTGACTCCAGCACAGCTGGGTGAGCTCCCAGCCCTGGAAGACTTCTCCATGTCTTCTTCTATGTACCAGAGGAAGTAATTATCTTCAGCTGAGCATCACGTTACACTAGAAGGACAATTATTTAAACATTGGGACCACATCTGTTACAAGAAGCTCAGGCTACAGGGCCTGAGGGAGCCCCTGATCCAGTCTGCCCATCTGCATTTGGGCAAAGCGCTTCTGTTAAGCTGACCGGGTGGCTGTCAGAACTGTGGCCATTATTTTAATTACTCTCCCAGACTCTTCCTTTCTTTAAATGTGCTCCACTGAGTTGAAGTGACATCGTACTTTGTGTGTTCACATTTTGCTTCTCCAAGGTGAGGTTTTTGCAAGGTCCTTAGTGTTAGAGCTGATATTCAGGGCTGAAGATAACCACATCTCAGGACATGGAAACATAGAGAAGTTAAGGAACATGCAGAGTGATTCATGGTGGAAAGTTGCTCTGAAGTACAGTTAGGTCTGCCTCCTGCAAGCCAAGAGCTTCATATCCAGTTGTTATTCTGTCATTATTATTACCATCACCATCATTATTGTAAGCAGCACTTACACAGAGCACTGTGCTGTTTTATTGTAAATCTTCCGAATAAATCTGTTCCAAATAAATTCTACAGTGAGGAAGTTGAAGCTAGAGTACATGAGAGATTTTTCCAAAGGCCACACAGCTAGAAAGTGAAAGAACCAAGATTCAGCTCTAATTCATCCAAGCCCACTCATTTCCTTCCTGATAGACTGCTACCCCTAAGTGGGAAGAAGGCCTTAACTGGACCCCCATTTGTTTTCTAAAACAAAACACAAACCAACAACAAAATGCTGACTTTTCTGATAAGCAGAGGATGACCTACTCTGTGATCCTAAGGAATGAACAGCTTCTGCAAGCTCTCACATGGTTCAAGTTCACTTCCAGCCTCTGTGGTCCCCATTACATCTTCCCTTCAATCCTGCTGACATACTGGAAAGAGGAAGAGCAGAAATGACTATCATGATTAGGATAAAAGAAGTACAGGTGACAGTAACCCCATGACCAAAAGAAAAAAGACGATATTTTTTCTTTAAATATCAACTCCATTGGGATATTATGGCACCTTAGTCATTGAGTCAGACTGACTGTTCATGTGAGGGACCCACAATGGATGTGTTCTGCCCAAGAGCCAGCCAAGCAGTGTCCACAAGAAGTCTGACCCAGGCATAAATTCCTTTATGAACTTGCTGCTTGGATTCCTTGTGCATGTTTTTATCAAGTACCTGCAAAGGGAAGCTAAGGGGAACATGGACATTCAAATTACAGTCCCAGCCCACAGGTAGTTCTAGGTGTCAAGGGGTGGGGAGAGCGTGGGGTGAGGGAACAGCCATCTTCTGTCATAGAACTTATCTTGTCATTCTAGGAAGAATTCGAGGGGATATGCAATGTTGGATGGGTTAGTGAAGACTTTTCCTCACCAGTGCAGACCAGCAATGGGAACCACGTGATTGAAGAGATGGTGGACCACGAGCACCTTATGGGTGGGGACTACATCTAACCTGCCTTTGTATTCCCAAAAATGTAGGCATCAAATACTTGTTGTTGACTTTTAAGGTCATGATCATGTACTATTTTTAGAATTTTAAAAGATACTTATGATTGATACTGAAACTACTCTCAGGTGTCACTGCAGAGTCTAATGCACTCAGTTTGAATAACTAGATTCTGGTCCTCAGAATGGATTTGGCCATGTGAGAGATCAGCTGGAGTAGAGGGAGATGGAAAATGGTGGAACGGCATCCAAAAGACCTCTCAAAGCACTGGACTCACTAATACCCCTAAAGATTATGGGCATCACCTTCTGTCCTCAGAAGGAAAGGAGTCTGGGGAAGGGAAGCTCACTCTGGCTTCTACTATTGGAAGGTCAGCAGAGTCAAGCGCTGCAACTCAGTGGAACTCACTTCTACCAACAAGTTCAACAACCCCCATCCCCACCCCCAGCAGAGAGTCATGGGAACAAAAGAAGTGAGATGAGTAGGGATCATCACAGAGGTACCAGGGCTGCTGACACCCCTGCCCAATATGGGATGAATAACTCAAGCTTCTAAGAAACCTGGGTCACAAGAACACCACAACTTCACCAGTGAGATGTGTTGAGGCTAGAGGAGATAATCCCTTGGGTAGAAAAACTGAAAGGCCGGTATTCAGGCCATCCAAAGAGGAGTTG
The DNA here is from genome assembly GCF_902686455.1 of Sciurus vulgaris. NCBI lineage: Eukaryota > Metazoa > Chordata > Mammalia > Rodentia > Sciuridae > Sciurus > Sciurus vulgaris. The sequence goes on from NC_136470.1 coordinate 86,406,455, forward strand.
CCAGTGCCCTTTGACTCATCGTATGGGGAAAAAACAGTGGAACTGACATAAAGAGTGTGTCAGATATGAGGTAAATCAGTATAGGAGAGGCTGGGGTCATAGCTCGGTGGTGGAGGGCTTGCCTCACATGTGTGAGGCATTGGGTTCAATCCTCAGCACCACATAAAAACAAATAAATAAAATAAAGGTATTGGGTCCATCTACAACTAAAAAAAAAAAAAAAAAATTATTTTTAAATCATGATAGGAGCCAACATCTTCCCGCCCACCAATTTGAGCTAGGATCCCTGTCCTGGGCTGCACCCTGGGTTGACCCAGACACAGCACCTCTCACACAGTCTCCACATCTGTCTACTAGGTGTGAATTTGCAGACAGCAGGAACCACCTTAGTCTTCTCTGAAGCTCAGGCACCTAACATACTGCTAGGTTGAGAAATGACTTTTGTATGCCCTGAATGAATGGAATCATGAAGTACCTACAGGAAAATCACGCTTCATCCAAGAGAAAATAAATACCTGCTGACTGAAAAGCCAAATCACTGTACATTCAGGAAAGGGCAATTTTCCAGATACCCTCTGCTTCCCCCATGTTATAAACTAAAAGCTTCCAGGCAAAGGTCTTGACGACTTGAACAAAGAAATCAGTTACTTGGTTAGCACCAAGAACAGTCCCAGCAAGGTGATCCATGCCAGTACTGTGAAATCCTGCCCAGCTCTTTGTAGATGGCCTGGAAGCAGGGGTGGAGGTAGTGGGGAGGCAGGCAACCATGACAGGCAGTGATGGGGAACTCAGTGGAACAAGCATCTGAGTCAATGTTTCAAGACAAAGCCAGGATCTGGTTTATACAGTCGTTTCTAGGAGGACACCCTCAGATACCAGACTCTGTGGGGTTTAAGTCCCTTGTATAAAATGATGTATTTGTATGTAACCTATACACATCCTCTCTAAATCATCTGTTGATCACCTGAAAGACTTACTACCACACAAATGTTATGTAAATACTATTAGTTGCTATATTACATTGTTTAGGGAACAATGACAAGGAAAAAAATCTATATAGCTGCAGTTGTCTGGGGATTTTTTTCTGAATATTTTCTATCCATGAACAGAAATATTGAATCCATGGCTTAGGAACCTGCAGATACAAAGGGGCAACTCTATTATGTACTAAAATGTATTTAGAGGAAATCCGAAGAGAGAAATCATGTGGGAAAGGATTACAGTGGTTTGAGAGGGAAGGCAATGCTGGTAACACCCAATCCGACTCCATCAGTTCCCAGCCAGGGAACTCTTCCTATCAGATAGGGACCCATAGGAGACTGAATATAGTTGTCAGATCTGATGTCTGTCAATAATCATGCCAAACATCAGCACCACTGAATGAACATGAATGTGCCAGTGCTATGCTGCTAGGTAATTTGTCTCTTTCTAATTATCATAATGAACCTACAAGGAAGAAGCAAACCATACATATTTTATAGATGAAGATTAGAATCTTTATATGAAGAACTCAAGGTCATGCAACTAGTACAGAGCTAGGATTCAAACCCAACTCGACTATCTCCAAAGTTCACACCTATAGTACACAGAGGAAGGACCCTCCCTACAAATAACTGTGAAAAAGGAAGGGTTCCTTTTATATTTATAATGAAATAGGGTTGAACTTGGTTGCTAACTGTAACAGAGTTGGTAGAACATCCAGGAGTTACTTAGGGTCCCTGCAATCCCTTAGGAGAAGACTCTCAAATTCAAATGCCTTACAGATATGCTGCTATTTTTCAAGTAGCAAATGCTACCTGGTGGGCACTTTGCAAGGCTAATTATTTTATTAAATATAAAACTGATAAGTTCTCTATGCCGAAAGCAAATAAAATACAGGAAGAGTTCCATTGCCAGATCTCCATCTAATGCTAAAGCCGTCTATACTGCCCCTTTCCCTAGCCTATCAACAATGTCACCCAGGTTCCCTTGTTCATGGCACTTGGGGCCCATGTCTCTCTGAGCATCACCATCATGGTTTAAAAAGACCTTAGCAGACAGTCTATGAATAGACTCCCACTCAATTGTGACAAAAAATGGCCAATAAGCATCTGCTTCCATACCTGCGATGATGGCAGTCTCTTCTTCCGAGAGAAGAGAGAACCAAATATTATGAAAAGCTTTGTATTTCCCCTGGACTGAACTCCCTGCAGCCCCCAGTTTTTGCTGGCTATATTAGCTAAATTGAAACAAATGCCTGTTGTATTTTTTAAGACTATGACACTTCTCTAAACCTGCTCTTTTTCAAGCTAAACGTTCTGAGCCTTTGGACCATTCCTGAGATTACATGGTTTCTGAACTCTTTCTGTTACTCCTTCTGTTCACTCTCCTCTGGATCTAATCCAATCATTCATATCACTCTTTAAAGAACTGAATTCAGTTTCTACGTGTGATCCAATTAATGCAGAACAGGAGAAAGACTATATCTCTACAATGAAAATATTAAGAGTTTCTTTTAGTTTTCAGTAGGCTCATACTAATGACCCTTGCTTAATTAAGCATCTATGAAAATAGAGCTCACTAGCCTTTCACACAAGTCCCACTCTTTAGCCACACTGCCTCTTTGTCTTGCCTTGCCATTGGTATTTGGAGCCCACAGGTAGGTCTTTATCTCATCCTAGGGCACTCTTTCTTCACTCAGTTCTTCTTCTAGCATGTTAAGGTTATAGAGAACCTTGACTCTGGCACATATAATATTTGGTATCCCTCCTGGCTTTATATCACCCACGGATGTGATCAGGAAGTCCTCTACAGATACATCTAAATCATGGATTAGAAATGAGGAAAGGTAGTATCCCAGTGATGCACAACAAAAATTAGTAGCCTTTAACGACTCTGAAACATGACATGTAGGCCAACAAAACCATCATCCAGGCCACGATTTCTATCTTGTCTATGGAAATATAAATCCTCCATTACTGAGAATACAAAGACATTCATTGTCTAATAGAAGTGTCCTGAGCTAGTTATAATCATAATCAACATGAATTAAAAGTTTCCTTTTTCTGTATCCTATAAAAGTTTCAGACCATTAAGGGCATTATTGGAATGATCTTAAAATATAGCTTATGAAGCTGTATGCAAATTTCATTGTATAGACATCACCAAAAGGAGTTGAAACTGAAATACCAGAGGTGGGGTGTGACTGCGACAGGAAAGCTATTACTCTACATCATAAGAAATTATAGTTAGAGAAAAGCTACAGTGCTTTTCAATGTGAGTCCTAAATTAAAAGTGTCAGGGCAAGGTAACTATGTCTGAAATCTCAGGTGAGAAAAATCAGCAAGCCTATGTATATGTAATGATAATTAATAATATCCTTAAGCATCAAAATGATCATTATTGAGTACTACCATATGCTATGCATTATATATAAGTCATCTCGGTTATTGCCTGATGTTGTTGGTTTATAATTATTCCTTTTGAAAATTGAAATTATATTCCTCTCTCCCTAAGTTTATCTCATTCTCCAGAAGACAACCCTGAGGACCTCCAATAGCACTGCAAAAAAAAAAAAAAAAAATGCAAGTTTTTTCAGGGCCCTGCTAACTCATTCAACCAATCAACCAACCATCCCACTTGATATATAAATATTTCTCAGGAATCCAAGAATGATACACTGTGCTGGGTGCTGGGAAATCTGGCTGGTTTTAAGTGCCTACATTCCTCTTTGGTTATAGGTTTCAATTTTCTCTCCCCATGGTGTGCCCTATCCTCTCTCCCCTTTGCTAAGCTGTGTGACCTCGAGTAGGTTACTTGAAGCATTGACACAATGCCCTTTACCTTTAGATTGGGGTGCTTGTGACAGGCATGTGTGCCCAGCACAGTTCCAGGGACACAGGAGATTTAAAAACACTCAGGGTTATTTCCTTCTTTTACCATCTTCTCCGCAGTCTGCTAATCTGTCTCTGTTCAGAGAAGGAAAAAAAAGGAGTTGAATAGTTCTGCTTTCTCCAAGGACATGTGTAAACATTATGTCATTTGCCACCATCAGGAAACCAAGCCTGCATTCTTTATATATTACTTATCTTAGAGTGGGGGTGGGATTTGGTTCTAGATTATCTATTCCAAGTGGCAGCCCCTCCCCCTTGTTTTTCCCTTCCTTTTCTGGCACTCTTCTGTTCATAAAATCCAAAGGAAATGACCTTAGATCGTTTAAATCCCACCACCAGAGAAGGGACTGCACTTGGTGGGAGACAGAGCTGATTTGGCACCAACCTCGAACTCCAGTCCAGAGGACTTCCCACCAGATTTGGCCCACTCTCGATCTCCTTGAACGACAGAACTGTTAGGTAAAATGTCATTCTGGCCAGTCAAGTGCGTTACCTGAAGACGCACCTCTTAGAAACACAACCACTGTGCAATAAAGAGGAAACCAAAACACAACCACATACAGTCGCACCAAGCACTCAGGCGTGTGTCACTAAAAAGATCTCACTCGCCAACCCCCCCACATTAGACATTACTGTTGTCAACATGAACCTTTCGGTGAATTCTACAGTATTAAACAGAGTATTCAACAAATATTTATTGTGGACCCACTATGTGCCAGGCACCATGCTAGGGCATCAGAACAAGTAGCAACTCTTTGGCATTTGCATGATATTTCATAAGCCAAGCTGCACATTATTAACTTAAAGGGTCATTTCCTGTCCTCTACTCACCCACCCAAACACACCCCAATTTTTTTAAGCAGCTTAAACACACACACACACACACACACACACACACACACACACTGTAAAAATTCACTTCCTCAAACAGCAAACTAATCTCTCCTTCCTCATGACAGGAATTACTTACACTTCTCCATTTCCACTTGTTCCTCAAATAATTGAAGTTGGCTCATATATTTCTGCAGCAGTTGCTTTTCTAAGAGCAAAATCTCCTCCAGCTTCCTTCAATCAGGCCTCTCTGGGTCTTCTTCAAACTCCCTTCCTCCAATACCTCACAGGCATCTTCCCCACTTCCCTCGTCTCTGCCCATCTGAGCCGCCTCTGGTGACCAGTTTCCTCCCAGCCCTGGACCCCAGGGGTCCAGCCTTGGAGGTGGACTCCCCTTGCTCTGCCTCTTGCGTGCAAAAAAAAATCCCTGCATTCATCTAGCCAGCTCCTTAGCATCTCCCCTGGACTCCGAAACACATTCTTTCAAAAATGTTTAAACTGGAGACCTTTACATTCTGCATTTACTCTTTTTTTTTTTTTTTTTTTTTTTTTTTAATGTATTACTTACTATGTGCTAAGCACACTTCTTAGTGCTTAGGACACAAGGGGTATAAACCAGATGAAGGTCACCACCCTTACAGTTGTACCTTCTAACAGACGGAGATATATTTTCTTAAAAACCATAAATGTAACGAACAAGTAAATTATTTAGTATCCGAAAAGATGCTGAGTGCTCTAAAGAACAAAGTGAAGCGGAGTGTGAGGAAGTGGGTGGGTAGGGAGTGCTGGGTTGAGGCAGCTTTCCATTTTCAAAAGGGCAGTCAGAGGAAGCCTCATTGAGAAGGAGATCTTTGAACAGAGCTGAAGGTGGTGTAGGAGCAGGCCCTGCAGCGTCTGGAAAAGCATCTGAGGCAGGGGCAGGGGCCTGCGTGGGGCCTCAAGGCAGCAAGCACTGGCGTGTCCCACTGGAAGAAGCACAGGGGATGGCAAAGGGAGAGGAGGCAGAGGGGAGGAGACCCAGGGGAGGAGACTGGGCAGGCCTCGCGGGTCATTGTGAGAACTGTGGCTTTTACTGAGCGAAATGGGGAGCTACTTCAAGGTGTAAAAAAGCACAGGAACAACCCGACCTGACTGAAGGTCACCAGAATCGCTCAGGTCACTGTGTGGTGACCACAAGAGGAAGCGGCCCAGGAAGCCACCATGGTACTCCTGGTGAGAGAGACACCTAGCTTAGACCAGGCGTTCGCAGTGGAGGTGGTGAACTGTGGGTCTATTTTAGATGGGCTTTCTGAATCATGACTGATGTTTTAGATGAAGGTGTAGCAAAAATTCGAGTCAAGAATGATTTCAAGGTATGGGCTCAAGGAACTGAAAGGTGGTGCTGCTTTGAAAGGGGAAGACGGGAGGAGAGCAGATCTGTGGGCAGAGAAAGTCAGAAGCTCAGCATGGGCTAACCTGAGCTTGAGATTAAACACAATGTGAGATAGGCAGGTAAGCAGGGAGGCCTAGGGGTCTGGAGACAGATGGATGGCAGGAGATATGACTCTGGGACTTAATAGCCTGAGGGCTTTGGCACATCCCTGACCAGCTGCTTATTTTTCTCTACCAGCTGCAGGGGCGTTTGCTCTGGAGTTCCTGGGTTTAAACCCAGCTCCACCACTTCCAAGCTGTGTGACCTTGGACAGGCACTCAACCACTCTGTTTCCCCATCTATAAAGTGGAGAAAATAGCCATAACTACCTTTCAGGGTTATTATGAGGAAAAAACAAGGCAATTTATGTTAATTTTCTTGCACACAGTAATAAGCACCCCAATGTATGTTAGTGATTATAATCCCGACCTCTTGCTACTTCTTACTATCTTTCTAAGCTTGGAATCTTCATCTCTTCCTTCTTTCTTACCCTACATTCAAGGCATCCTTCACCGTGAGTGCTGCTGGATCACTTGTCCTTTCCAGTACCTCACAATCTTTAAAATAAGGCTGTAAAAGGTTTTGAATCACGCTGAATATATCACAAAGTGCTACTCTTTCTGATCTGAAAATATTTCTTAAATCTGCCTCTATCCTTTTTTTTTTTTTTTTTTCTTCATCTGGGTTCCCAAAAGACCTTGCTTAAATCACAGTTATAATTCTAATCAAATTAAAGCATCATTTTAATTTGCTTACATATTTGCTTCCCTTCAACCACCAAGTAATAATCAGGTCTGTATCCCTACCATCTTTATATCTAGTGCAGACCATCCTAAGTATCCAATAAACATCTGTTGGACAAATGAAAAAACAATGTTATTAACTACCTGTGACCTGCTAGACACTGTGTGGAGCTAAAATACAGCCACCACCACCTCCACATAAACTATAGTCCTTGATCTCAAAAGCATTTTAGAGATAAACTGAACACACCTGAGGTAGAAAACAAAACTATTGAATAAATGTCATGGAACTAATGTCATGAAAGAGTGATATGTATGTACGAGGGAACGTATTTCTATGAGGAGATCCGAGAAGATGACAGCTGACTGGAGCTGGAAATAAAGATGGAGACTATTCTTGGAATGGCTGGATACAGTCTGAAGCCTCAAGAAAAGGAGATCTGAGCCAACTCCCTTAGTAGAAGCAGGCACTCAGGCCCAGTGTCAGTGGTCACTGGGATGACACAGAGGAGAAGCAGCAGTGTGTGAGGGTTCCCAGGTTGAGTGGGAAGCCAAAGGAGATACTAGAAGAAAAGATGGTAAATAAGCAATTAGAAAGGAAACTAAGGTAGAGACCTTCCATCTTAGTGTGAGTAGGAGAATGATATAAACCAGAGCTACAGAAAATACAGCTTGAGTTGGAGAAAGCCCTCCAGTTCCTTTGCCACTCTTGCAGGGTTTTTGTTTTTCTACACGTAGGATCTATTCAGTAGAAGATGCCATCTCCTTGTGCTTGGCAGACAGTGATGGGGGGCTCAGGTGGTCTCCATACCCAAGTTAATACACTCAGGTACCCTTTGGTCTCAAGATCAAAGTTGACTGAGAGATCCCAGCTCATGCTCCTTCCTTTCACTTCATCCACCCAGCTGTCACCATCCTCAGTAGCTATCAAATTCCTGGACCTCCACATCTCTGCCACAGAGCCCCGGGGGCTTGCAGGCACACATTCCCCTATGATCTGCCACCATCCTTAGCGTGAATGGAGCCTCACTGAGGATCAGCCACCTATCTCTACTGCAAAGACCAGGGCATGGCTTGAGGAAAGTCAGGAACATCCACACTAATAAAAGGTCAGAGATGACTTCTAATGTGAACATAGGGATCTGCCATCCCTGTGATGCAATCTGGATATAGCTGCCCTTTTTATCGCCAGTCAGGATAACCAAATCCTAAGTTTCCTTCTCACCAAAAGAAGCAGGACTTCCTAATATTCCACTAAGGCAAAATGACATGGGCATAATAAATTCTACTTTCTAAGCCTCCTGGGCCTAAATTTGATGTTCAGCTCCACTACTTCCTAACTTTGTTATGTAGGGAACTTAGTTGAGCTCTCTGAGTCTTGGTTTATTCATCTGTAAAACAGGACTTGTGACCTGTGCCATCACATGACCACAACCAGAGATGTTGGGGGAATTAAATGAGAAAAGACAGGCAAGTCAGCCAAGCATAATCAGTGACCAAAGTGGTTGCTGTTGTGGATCTCTGTAACTGTTGATCTCTGAAATGGAAACATCTGAGGGTGATCTTTCGGTGGGTCTCTTTTAGCTTTAAGAGTGTCTTAAAGACACTTTTAGTCTATAAGAAAGCTTTTGGTGAGTTTTGTCATCAAAGCTGAGGTTGGAAAGAGAAGCTCAATGGACCAGGGTAGGAGGTCAAGTCTTTCTCTAGGAGCTGCTAGAATAATGTTCCCTGATTATCTTCTGTAATTTATATGCCCACAAGATAGGCCTTGAGAACTCAAAAATAGACAAGAGATGACAAGAGACAGAAAACATTTGCCAACCACCAGTCCCTGAGGAAACCGATGTGCCTTTACACACTGGTGGCACGACTGGGAGTTCAGCGGCTCAGAAACTCCAGAGGAGACTTGTGTGCAGGTTACTCAGTACAGGGAATGATGGCCCAGAAATAACTGCTTGCTTCAGCCTCTGCCATCCCTCTGTTAAAGCAAATGAGGAGGTCTTTGGCCTGACAGTGTTTGTCTCTGTGACTAGAGCTTTTATGTAAGCAAACTGACATGCAATTCAATGCCAACAGGGAACTGAAACCAAGGTCTTTCTACTCCAGCTAATGAAATGTTTTCTGTGCCTTACTACCTCACAGCCTGTAAAAGCTCAGTGACCACACTGTGCAGTAGGGCTTACTAACCTCTTTCTCAGTGTTGCCCAATTCACAAATCATCCTTTGCTCCAATAAACTTGTTACATTAACTTTTTCTGAAGTTTTTCCTTTAACGCTTCCTTCCTTCTGTCTCTCCTAGAACTGCAATCATTTCTTACTTTGCATCCTGCTCCACTCCACTCTTCTAGAACATTAGCACATCCCAAGCCCTCCTGGGTATACTGAACACAAGGGACAAGGACTTTTGAAGGCAGCTCATTTTATTTGCAGGTGGTTCTGGGTTGAGATCTTCAGAATATCAATTCACTAAACCAGAATCCACTTCCTCTTGACTTCAATCTTTAAGATCTGGTTCAAGGACTAATGAGAATTAAAAAGATGAATGTCCTTTCACAATGAACTATCCTTCCAATACATTTATGCCATAACACCATTTACTGAGCCACACCTCACAGGCAAGAAATCACAGAACTGTTTCCAGAATATGCCAGATTCAATTATCATCCAAGTTGCCTGTAATGTCCACTGCATCCAGACCCCACCTCAGCTAGGCTCAAATGCAATCTGAGACCATGCCTGGGAATTGCTGTTTTGACGAGAGACCTAGGTGATTCTTAGAGTCAGACAAATCAGGGTTGATGGCACAGTAGTTCAAAGCTGATTCCATCATTTTTTCACTATGTGACCTCAGCAACTTAACCTCCCTGAAACCCAGTAATATATCTGTGATTTCAGAATGAGGACAGCATCTACTGATAGGCATTCAGGGAAATAAGGGAGATAATGGTCATAAGCCACTTTACACAATGAAAAGCTCTCAACCGAATCGTCATCACCCCTGATCTTAACGACCTTATAATAACCCTATTATTTTTCTCAGTGCCTCACACAACTTCTAACTGGAGTGCCTAAGATCAGAATTTAAACTCAGATCTGGCCATCTCCAAAGCACTGAGGACCTACACCTATCAACTTCTCCTAAGCCTTAACAGCAGGGAAAGGAGGAATTAATTGGACAGGAGGCCCAGTGGCACAGAATGACCTGTGTATTAAGGTCTTGGCTCCCAATTCCTGCTGGGACCCAGCTCCTGTTGCATTCTGGGGAGATGCCACGAGGCAGGAGCTCCAACCAGCAGGACTCCTATGAGCACCATAGCAACAACAGAAAGTTTGCCTTGGACTTCCTCCAGCCTCTGCTGTTACTCCTGTCCTGTACAACCACTGCTCACCTCCTTCCAGAATCCCTGCTCTTCCCAGAGGTCGAGGTCGTCCCCAGCCCTGCCCAAGGAGCTCCTCTTCTGCGAGGCAATCCAGCCTGAGGAACAAGGAGTGCCTGTGCTTCACTCCCCAATAAGGTCTCCCACTGTAACTTTCTGGGACCCTCTCACACTTTGTTCTGGGCTCATTTGCAATCCCACCCTCTGCACGGTGCCTGACCCAACTGTCAATTCATCTTTAGCCTATTATTTCTCCTTTCTCTGAATTCCCCTGACCTAGTACTTTGGGTAAAGTAATCCACCCATAACTCATACTTCAGTACGTAGTGTATTTATTAGCCCTCATTCATCCATTCACATAGATTGGACCCAAGTACAGGTGATGCACTCTGGCTGAAGTCTTGTAAGAAAGAAAGACCATAAACCAATGGGTGAAAAACTGTAAGGCAATAAGAACTAAGGCTCAAGGTGTGCCAACTCTGCTACAGGAAGTCAGAAAAGGCGCAGCTCATTCTGGGTTTTGAAGGATGGAGAAAAGTTCACCTGGTGGATCAAGGCATCCTCAAAGACAGCCGTGAAAGTGGCCTGTTGTGCTCAGGGATGGTGAGAAGCAGCAAGGAGAGTGAGGATATGAGGGCCAGCGGGATGGGAGACGGCTTCAGCACAATACCTGCTCCAGGCAGGTGAGTGTGTCTAGCTCCAATTTCTCCTGCAAGAAACGGGGACTCTAGAAGTTGTCTAAATAAGCAGGTGACATCATTACACTGCTTCCTCTAAACTCCATGGTGAGCTCCTGGAACTAAAAAGGAGCTTTGATGGGGCACAAAAAGATGAAGGGGGGGGGGGCATTTCAGTTGATAGGAAGCAAGGTGTCAGATATCATCTTCCCTCACTTCTGACCCGTACCCCACTCTCTACTCCATTAGCCCTGGCCCAGCTGATACTGGTTAACTCTGGTTAAGTCCGCATGGGAATACCAGGTTCCCCAAAATATTAAGGCACCGGGAGAGACAGGATGGAAGAGAGGACCAGGACCAACCATAGGGATAAACTGAGAAACACTAGGTTGTGTCTAGTGCCTCACAGCGTCCCGAAAGGAGCATGAGCTTTGAGTTGGACAGACTTGGGTTTGAGTCCCATCTCCACTCTTTACTTCCTTTACTCATGACGTTGGGTAATTCACTTCACCTCTCTGTGGCTGTTTTCTCAGCTACTGGAGTAAGAAGAGGCTCTACCCATGGCAAGGGCTTGCTCTGAGGGTTAAATCTAAGTTATTTCAAGTGGCAGGGATAGTATCCACTGTAAGGAATGATGGCTCTCTCTTACTAAAGTGATTGCGCATATCTTCATCTTTATACTGGCAGGGAACTTCAGACTAAAAGGAGTTCAAAAACAATGGCCCCATGAGGCAGGGTGGACTCAGCCCTCTGGGATGCTCAGGCGCCCAGGGCTGCTGTGTCAACGTGAGACTCTGCTCAGTCCTTTCCAGGCGCTCTCTGCCTCCTTGGCCATTTGCAGTTGGTGGGATCACATTTCCACCTGACCCAGTGGGACCAAGAGAGCTGTGGGCCTTGTAGCTCGGGCTTTTCAGAGGTCTCACATGACAACCTGGCAGGGCGCAGCTGTTCCCAGCAAGGGCATTAATAATAGAGGTCTTTTTCCGCAAACTCTGGCAAACAGTCTAAAATGACAAGTGAAAACATTGGGTCCAAATTCTCAGTGGAGCTCAGAGAAAAGGAAGCCAAAATAGCTTGCCTTTATCAGGGCTAAATGGTAGAAGTGAGTCAGAGTTCTGCGAGGGGTGAGGTTAGAGAAGGCAATGGCTTAAAGGAAATCACTAGTGATAGAGTGAAGAACTGAGGGAGATGCAGTGGCGGAAGGAGGCACGGTCACACTCCTTGCAGAATGAACTGTTTGCCAGTGGCAGCTTCAGGGGAATACAGCTTAGAGGCCCAGGAGCAGAGAAGAAGAGGTCCTTGTGATTGTTGGTGCAGGGGTTAACTGAGTCATGGATTTTACGTGGGCAATAACCACACACCACCTAAGGCAGCTGTGAGACACCTGGGACAGCAGACTTATAAAGAATAGGTGTGTCTCCCTTCGCAAGCAGGGAACAAGAGAATTGCAAGATTTGTGTCTCCTTTGCTCATACTTTTTTTTTTTTTTTTTAACAGCCCTTAGCAACTTGGCAGGAGGCATCGTTGTGGCTGACTGAAGCAATGTCTGGGGTGCAGGAAGGACACTGGCTTTGGATCCCACAGTACTGTTAGTAACTGTGCACACTTAAGCAAACCATTTGGTCTTTCCAAGCCTGCTTCCTCTTAGGAAAATGGGATAATGGCACCTACTTTGAAAGGTTCTTTCAAAGATTTAATAAAACATATATAAAGGTACCTGAAACATGACTTGGACGTAATAGGCACTCAATAAATGGATTTCTCAGAATTAGACCTTGAGCTTGAGTGACAGATTAGACCTTGACTAGCAACTCTGTTTCCAATTCTGGGGGGAGTGCAAGACAGAAATAGAAAGGGCATGTCAAATGACTGAAGATGAGAAATCAAAGGAAAGCACAGGAAGACCCAGGAGGTCACATCTCCCCGTGTGGCCTTGGACTATCAGACATTTCTTGGGACCTCAGAATTCTCTATGGTAAGATGGTGGGCTGGAGTTAAGCTGTGCTAGGACCAGGGTGAGGCAACAGAGGCACAGAGGGTTCAAAATGTCAGGAGGTACTCACAGAGCTGGTGCCCAGGCCTGGCACCCCGCTTCACACACACTGGTCCCAACCTGAGTGCTCAGCTCCTTCAGGCCTGGCCTTGCTCACCTCTGTGGCACGGGCACTACCAGCCACCCCTGCTGGAAACCTCTCTGCGCTGCCTCCCAGGCGCTGCCTTTCATGGGGACTTTGTTCTGCTTCTTCCTGTCCCCTCCCCTTCCTCCTGGGCAACAGGAGAGGGACTAGGAGAGGAGAAGTGGATGTAAGAGGGAAGTCTGCAAGGCAGGGGGAGAGCGCGCAACGGGAAGCTGCAGAGTTTGTCTGTGGACAGACAGATTGGGAAGGATGGGTTCAAATGCAACAGGCAGATGGACAGGCAGGCCTCCAGGAGAAGAGGCTGTGGGCAGAGAGAAGATTTGCTCCCCCTCATCCGGCAGAATTTTCCCTCCTATTTCACTCAGTTTGTTTCCCCCAGTGCCCCTACCCAGGTCAAGTCCACACCACTTAACATTAGGACCCTCACGACAGCCTCCTAACCCATCCCTGGCTCCTTATCTCCTTCCACATGCAAAATGAATCTCCTGGAGTCAAGCTCCTCCTCAGACTGAAAACAGCATCTTCTAGGTTTACTCCACTAAATCTAAATTCCTCCATCTAGTATATGAAACTGTCCTCCCACCCACTGTACAGCCTTCACATAACACCCCAACGTACTTGACATAGCCTTGAACTCTAGGCCACCTCTTTCACTACTATCACTTCGACTCACCCCAGACTCATATTCTTTCCCTCCCTCACGCACCCTCACCCCAATTTTACCCATCAAACCCAGGCACAGTCAAGAGCATACCAAGTCTCCTTCCTTCCAAGATCCTGTATCGAGGCCTTCCAAAGTAGCACTGTCTGCAGTTTTTGGAGAGCACTTCTAACTGCTGGGCCAATAATTCAGTGCCACACCAATTATTGCAAAAGTAAGGTCCTTGACATATCTTCCAGTACGAGTCACAGCAGTATAAAACAAACACCTGCCCTGAAGCTTATGAACCCATACAATAAGCTTGTTAAACACTGTCCACGGGCAGTTATTCACCTCTTTATTCCCTTTTGCACCTAGCCCAGTTATAGGCTCCAGCAGAAATTCAATAAATACTAACTGGATTAATTAATCAATGAGATCCTTCTGCTGGAAGCACAGTACTAATCCCACAAGAAATACAAATATTTCTCTTATAGTTGGCATGTAAAGATGACCCAACTAACAATGGTAATGTTCTATACCCAGATTGTGGTCATAGTTGCACAATTCAGTAGACAAATTTACGTTTAAAAAAATCACTAAGATGTTCTCTTCATGAGGGTTAATTCATGAAATATAAATGAGCCATCAAATAAGTTGTTTTAAACTTATTTGGCTATATGATGATCAAAACCATCAAGGTGGCTCTCTGTATTCAGCTGAGCGATAAAGTGACTAAGTCATGAGCACACTCAAAAACAACAACAAAAAAGACCCAAAGATCCACAAGGTGTAGACCCGGGGCCAGGGTCAGGGCTTCTTCTCAGTCCCCAGGAGTCCAGCAGCAGCTGGGACAAGCTGGATGAGAGTGAAGAGTGGAGCAGTCGAGGCTGTTGAGGAAGAGCCCTGGGGTGGCCAGGCACTGGGCCAGTCTATAGTCAGGATATGGCATAAGGTGAAGGGACCCTGCCGAGAGTGTCACATTCACTTCATCAACTGTCCAAAGCCAAAGAAGCAAACCCCAGGTCAGAATCACCTCCTGAGGAAGCATCCTCTTCCTCTCAGACTGCGGGTTCACGCAGCACCACAAAGCTTCCTGCACAGTGACCCCCCACAATTCATGCATTTACATTTGATTGAGTGATTTAATTCATATTTGTCTCTCTTTAGACCACATATGATGTGAGGCCAAAAACCATGGCTCATGTGTTCACAGTGCCTAGCACTGATGCATAGCAGGTGCTCATTTAAAACTGATTGAACACTGAATGAGTGAATGGACATTCTTACTGACTGAACTAGGGTGAGGCATGCACGTTCAGTTTTTTTTTCAATGCAGCACCGCCCTACAGCTGGGTGTCCATGATGATGGCCCTGGAAGAGGATGAGTGGCAAAGAATGAAGAAAGTGAGGCAACACTCCCTAAAGCACTTCAGTATAGCACCCCACTCAGCCCTCGTAACAGCTAATAAGCTAGGTATATTATTGCCCTGCTCACACGTGAAGACACCAAAGCTCTGCACCTAAACCACAGATCCATCAGGGTAGAAAGCCCACACTCTTTTCCAGCCATCCCTGATGCACAGAGGTGGGATGGGATTGGTGAGACTCTGTAGTGCATGGTCAAGGTCAGCCCTGCACAGGCCAGTGGTGGAGAAGCTGAGAGCTAATATAATCATGTGCAATTCCCAGAGTCAAGGCCCATGTGGCTTCCTACAGTGCATGTGAGCCAATGTGAGCATCCAAAAGGCTCAGGAAACAGATCAGTGATCACAGTGGGGAATCAAACCAAGATCCACTCACTCCTGGGCAGCCTGTGCCCAGCGCATATCTCCAAGGAACTCCCCATTCTCCCTGGAAGTTCATTGGCTTCCCACCTGCTCCATATTCTGTCCCAACATCCCAAACTGCTCCTGCTCACAGCAAATTCTCTTCTCTGATGTGCTCCTTAGGGGAGACCCTGAGCCCTTCAGGTTCACACAGCAAGGTCTGTGCACATAAGCTTCTCCCTAGTACCCGTAGCATTCGGGTAGGATAACGTTCCAAGAGAACCGACAGGGTCATCATACACCTGCATTCCAATGTCACCTTTCTAGCCATCAGACTTCTCTGCGTGCTTGTGTTTCCTCCATTACAAAATGGAGATTTAAATGTGCCCAACTCTTAGGGTTGTTGAAGAAATTAAATGAGTTAGTATAGTTTAAACACTTAGTGTGCAGTACATAAGCAGTGCACTAAAATAATTAGCTGTGATTATTCTTTTCCCAGTGCATTGAAGCTGCCTCCCAATCCACAAACAGAAAGAGTAGAAGATGCTGACTACAGGGAGGCCCCAAGGCCAGGGCAGCTGTCCTTGGCACTGTCAGACCTCCAAACGCTGAGAAAACAGTCCTCCTGGGCCAACTCCAGTGGTTTCTTCATCTCAGCTGCCAGTAAGTGCAGATGCTGGCACACTGGCACCAGGGAGGGACAGGGTGGAGAGCACAATAAAGAGTCATCACTTACAGGTTGTTTGCTCAACTGTGAACAACCAATCCTCCCTGGAAAAATACACAGCCCTGGGAGGGAAACATCTTTCCTGGGTCACTCAGGACAATAAAGAAGAATCTCCCATAATTGGATCAAAGAACAAGGAAGTCATATTCTGGGGCAGCTCTGGAAAGGGTGGGAGAGGATGATCAGCCTAGATCCTCTTGCTTCCCACACCCAAGGAATACAGTTGGGGGTTATGATTCAGGCAGCCAGATCTGGGGAACAGAAAGAGAACCACACAACGAGCCCCCAGGGAAACATGAATTAGGACCACAATGAGCAATCACTACACAGCTATTAGAACAACCAAAGTTAAAAAACAAGTGACACCACCAAATGCTGGCAAGGATGGGGAAGAAGTGGATCACACTGCCCGTGAATGTCAAAAAGTACAGCCACGCTACAGAATATTTTGGCAGTTTCTTAAAAAACTAAACACTTACCATAAAACTCAGCAATTGCGCTCTTGAGCATTTGTCCCAGAATAACAAAGATTTATGTCTGCACAAAAGCCTGTACAGAATTGTTCATATCAGCTTTACCTGTAATAGCCAAAATCTGGCAACAGCCAAAATATCCTTCAATGGATGAGCAGTTAAACGGGCACATCCCGTGGAGCCGTGTATTCAACAATAAAAAGAAGAAACTACTAACATCCTCAATAATCCTGGTGGACCTGAAGAGCATTATGATGGGGGTAAAATAGCACCTCAAAAGGTCACGCAGTGCTTCATGCCTGTAATCCCAGTGGCTCAGGAGGCTGAGGCAAGAAGATCACAAGTTCAAAGCCATACTCAGCAACAGTGAGGTGCTAAGCAACTCAGTGAGCCTGTCTCTAAATAAAATACAAAATAAGGCTGAGCATGTGACTCAGGGGTCCAGTGTCCCTGAGTTCAATCCCCAGTACCAAAAAAAAAAAAAAAAAAAAGTCACATATTGTATGATTCTGTTTACAGAACAGTTTCAAATGACAATAGTCTCCAGACTAACACCAGAGGGAGAAGACACTGTGATGATAAAGGGGAAGCACAAGCGAGACCTCTGTGGTGACATAACGGTCCTGTATCTTGATTGCAGTGGTGGTGACATTTACCTACTGGGAGAAAATGACACAAAACTATGTCCACACGTTACACTCATTTCAGATTCCTGTTTTTCATATCGTACTATAATTATGTAAGATGAAATCACTGGAAGAAACTAAATGAAGGCTAGCCAGACCTCTCTGCACTACCTTTGCGACTTTCTGGGAATCTTTGATTGTTTCAGAATAAAAACCTGTTTAAATAAAAAAAAAAAAAAAAAAAAAAAAAAGAGGCACACATTCAGTAAGTGGGGGAGCTGGGATTACAGTCCACATCCTTCTGCTCTAAAATCCCAATGCTCCAACCAGATTATTCTTAGTTTTGCAGGTACCATGACATTTTTTATATTTTTGCATGTACAAACTTTTACCTAAGTTGCCCTTCCACCCTAGCCCTAACCCCAGCTAACTTTTAATTTTAAGATCTATATCTTCTCCTCCAGGAAACTTCTCACTTTTATATTACTGCTCTTCTTCTATAATTTCTGTGCATAGTACTTATTGAACTAGATTATAATTATGAGTATATTTGCTTCTAGCTCCTGCTAGGCACAGGCATGGATTTTGAGAAAATACTTGCAAAATATATCCAATGAAGGCCTTGTCTGTTGAATACATAAAGAGCTCTTGCGGTTCAATCATAAAACAATCAACCCAATTTTTAAAAAGGCAAAAGATCTGAATGAACACTTCACAAAAGGAAATATGTAGATAGCAAATAAGCACATAAAAAGGTGCTCACCATCATCAGTCTCTAGAGAAATGCAAGTAACACCACAATGAGATAGTCCTACATACCTATTAGAGTGACTAAAAGGAAAGACCCACCATACCAAATGTTGGCAAGGAAGCAGAGCACTTGGAACTATAAGGCACAGCAGGTGGCAAGGTACAATGGCACAGCCACTCCAGAAAACCATTTGGCAGCTTCTCAAAAGGCTAACAGAATACCCAGCCATTCTCTACTCTCAGGTGTTTACCCAAGAGAAATGAATGCATGTCTCCACAAAAATTTTTTCACACATGCTTAGTGGCTTTAAGAGTTCCAAACTGAAAACAACCCAAATATGTATCAATAGATGAATGGAAAAATAAATTGTTGTACATCCTACCATAGGATACCATCTAGCACCAAAGGAACAAACCACTGACACATCTGACAACATGGATGGGCATCAAGTAACTATGCTGAGCAAAAGAGGGGTGTGTGCCATAGAATTCCACTTCCATGTACAAACAGAGAAACAACATGTATCCCATTTGTTTACAATAAAAAAAAAGAAAAAGAAAAAAAAAGAATTCCACTTCCATGGAGTTCCAGAAAATGTAAACTAACCTATAGTAATAGAAAGCAGATACGTGGCTGCTAGGGTTAGGGGGAAGGGGATAGAAAGGGGCAGAAGGGAGGGATGCCCAGGGTGGACACTGGGGGTGAGGTGGAGGTTATGTTCATCAACACGATTGTGTGAATGATCTGAGTGTGTGTGTATGTGTGTGTGTGTGTGTGTGTGTGTGTGTGTATGACAAAACTCTTCAAGTTGTGCAATTTAAATAAGTGCATGTGTTTGTCAATTAAGCTCTAGTAAAGGTGCATAAAAAATAATAACAGGTACCATTTAATAGGCATCTGCTTTGTAGGGAAAAACTTTACAGAAATTATTATGAATTCAGCCCATTTTACAGATGAGGAATCTGGTCAGAAAGCCTGAGTGGTCCTGCAGCTATGATCAAATCAGGCTCAAATCTGGGCAAAATGTCTTCGAAGCTGGGGCTCTTTAATCTGTATTAGCATGGCCTCGTCACAGTGGCAAATCCCAAGCCTGTAGCCACAGGTGACAGTTCCCTGGCCTAAGGAGGATGTGAAAGAAGGAAGGTGAGGGGTTGGGGCTGCACATCTCTGCATCACTGAGATGACACCCTCTCCGTCCCAGGTTGTCATTGCTACAAATGCCCCCAACAGTCAAGTCTCCTGGAACAGACAGACCCAGGCAGGATGTGGGCTGTGCTTCCTCCCAACGCAGCCTTCCCTCGAAGCCAGGGTGTTTGGTTCAAGGCCAGATCCTGACCACTCAAGGAAACAGACTCCATCCAGTTCCACCTGTGTGATAAACAAAGGCCTTCCACTTTCTGGGTCACCCCTTCTCAGAGAAAGGAGGAAGGCTAACCACCCAGCCTTCCAAGGAACTCTCTCAGGCCTAACTCCCTCCTCTGCGGAAGCGAACTTCTCTTTCTGAAGTTGATCAGGTGCCACCTGATGAAAAGGATTCTCGATTGTCCACAAACCTGCACTCAGCAACCCCATTAGCCCCAGCTCCAGAGCAGAACACACACCTTCACTGAGCAGAGTTTCCCAAATGGCTCCTCCCCTCTGTTCTACCCTCCTCGAGGATCTTCCAAAGCCTCTGTCCATGTGCTGCTGTTTTCCAGTTTACAGACTGAGCACCGAAACTCCAGTATCGCTGAGGCTTCCTTTTCACACTTCTCTGACCAACTTCTTGGAATCTTCCAGGAAGGAAATGTGCCCCAGATATTGGTCAGTAAATGGAGGGCTTTCATCCACCTTTATGAAAAGACGTCAGTAATTCACAACAACACAGGATAGAACTTCCTCCTTTAGAGTTCTTGAAGGACAAGCTGGAGGTGTGTGGTTATAGGAGGAATGGGAAGGAAAAACCACAGCCTATGCAGTTTTGAGGCAGGGAACTGCCTCCCCTTGTCAGATCAGTGGCTCAAAGGTGGACCATAATTTCTTTCTCAAATAGGCTGAAACATTAGGCTGGACACACAGTAGTCACTCAGTAATATCTATGGAACTGAAGCAAATTCATGTTGCCAAAGGAGTACTCTCTTCTCTTCCCCAGTCACTGAGGAAAGCCAAACATGCCCATTGGGTGTGTTTTCTGGAAAGCATTCTGAGAGTCCTGAGACTGAGAAGCCCCTGATGCTAAGTGACTGGGAGAGCTGCACCTCACCTCCTGGGCCATCAGAGGAACAAGTGGACTGGGCTGTAGGGCTCTGCAGATGCTCTCGGCTCTGATGTTATCTTGAGCCCTTGGAATTTTAAAGAACAGCACAGCATTTTGCAAAGCTTCGAGCACTTTGGACTGCAGCTGTTCACATGGCTATAGAGATGGACCGATGTTCCCTGAAGGGAGGGACTCTGCCTGTTGGAACTGGGTTTGGAGCTTGGAACTCCTGTGGAGCAGTGACTACTTGCTTGAAGAGCACTCGCTAGTTTCAAGAAGCCAAGGAGGTCACAGACAGGCTGAAGTTTACATCTCTGTTGCTCATGAGCTGTGAAATCTTGGGCAAGTCTCTTTACCTACCTCTCTGAGACTCAATTTCCACATCTGAGACATGGGGATAGATGCTTTATCCCCTCCTTCAGGACACATGCAGGAGGGAGGACAGAGACTGGGGATAGGTACTGTTGCAAAATTTAAAGAGATAATGTAGACAGAGCACAGGACACAGTGCCTGGAACCACCTTGAGTTCAAAGGATGCCTTTCCCTTCTCTTTCTTGTAAACATAGCTAACGCTCCTCAGAATGAGATCTTTTTAACTGGTTTCACTAAATTGGAAAACCCCATGAGGAAGGGGACTTAATCCTACCAGAGCGTGCCTCGTGACGTGCGCTGGGGCTATGACAGCAGATACTGTGAAAAGACTGGAAAGGGTCGAGGCTGGCATTTGGAGACCTACTCCTTGCCATGTATAAGCAAAGGTTTGGTGGTCAGGTAGCCTCAGAGCAGTGCCCCACCCCCAGCCTGGGCTCAGGCACTGACCACCAACAGGTTTTTTTGTGACCTGGTTTCTGAAAAAAAAAAAGGTGTGAGGTCACATGGTCTCTACAGTGCTTTTCACCTTTCCAATATTCTGAACCTACAATTCAGGAAGACAAACTGGTGCTTGATTCATGTCTCCCCCTTTCCTCATCCTCTCCTGCAGAGCACATACAGAAGCGAGAACAGAGGCCGGGTCTCCGTTATGCTAATTTAATTAGCTCTAATCTGCTGCCACAGCAGGGCCTTGAAGAAAGAGGCTTTTGTTGAAATTTCACATTTGGCAGGAAGTCCCCATCACACCCTCCCCCAGTAGAGATTATGAGTCAAAAAGCTCCGATTTTCCTCCTGGCTCTCACATTCTGTATCCTGAGGCTTCCTATTCACACTTCTCTGACTGACTTCTTGACTTTTTTAGGAAGGAAATGTGCCCCAGATGTTGGTTAATAAATGGAGGTTTTTATCTGCCTTTACGAAAGGATGTCAATAATTCACAGACACCTCCCTCCCGCTCCGCTGCCAGGAGTGAGAGTCACAGGAGGACACACAGCCAATTTCTCTCCATCAATAAACCTAAGGCTTCCCAATCCCCTGTGCCCCTCCCCATGTGGGCAGAAGGTCTCACCGAATACAAGATATTTGATTTCATTTTCCTGTGGGACCCTGCCAGCTGTCCCTCTTAGGAGATAACAAGGACAGGAATCTCACTCCTATTGATTCACCTGAGTATTGATTCCTATTGATTAATGTTGATTAATAATATTGATTATTGGTTAATGTTTATGTAATACCTACTGTACACAAATGAAAAAAGAAAAAAAAAAGGAACGCACAGGTGGAGTGACTTGCATGATGGTAGAGTAGCCACTGGAAGCTGTGAGGGACTGATGTAATCCAAATCTCCGAAACAAAAAGCCCTGGCTTGTAGTGCCAATTTCCGTGGCATAAATCTTCCCACCATGGTCTGATTTCAAGCCACCAACATTTTTTTTTAACAATTTTTAACAACCAGTTTGCAAAGTTCCTGGGTACTGAAAAAAATCAGTGTTCTTTCTGCTGTGTCTTTCTACCTCCCTGCAGAAGAAATCAGCATCTGTGGAAGCTTGAGAGTAACCATAACAGAAAACTACCTGAAGACTTGTAACGCGAGTAGAATTTCACGTTTTATTTTCTTCCACATTAGTATTTTCCCAAATGTACACATTTTACCTTTATACGCAGAACATATCCAGGTTAACAAAGTCATTTTTTGGTAGGTTTACTGGAATGTTTTACAATAACCTCCTTGCATAATTTATGTCACTCCCAGGCTGGGGTGGGGTGTGTGTGTGTGTGTGTGTGTGTGTGTGTGTGTGTGTGTGTGTGTGTGTGTGTGTCTCCTAAGAGCTCATTTTCCTTGCAGGGCAGGTGCACCTAAGCATTCACGTGAACCTGGTGCAGTCTTACCTGGAAGATAAATTCATTCCCTTTAGAGTTCAAATTTCATCAGCAACGGGAGAAAATACAACTCCTTGTCAAGATATCGTTTGGCCACCAATGACCTTGCCTCCCACATGGACTCAGGTGGAAGCAGATGGTTTGAACCAGAAGCAACTTCTTGTTTCCTGAGCCTTAGAGGACGGAGTTTCCATCTCCCTTCTTGCAAAGAAGCGTTCTGCTGTCTCTTTCCCCAAGCAAGGGTTCCAGGGGTCTTACCTCAGTGCTGAGATGGAAACCTGGCACCAGGGCTTGGGACAGACTCAAAGGGGTAGTTCATTTCAGCTGGGTTCCATGGCACCCACTGCTTCCTTCTGGGCTGCTTGCTGCAGAGCTCTGCACAACTGGCTCTACCCCTGCCTGCAGGGGACAAAAACAGAGCAAAGTTGCAGGCTGAGTACCAGAAGCATATATGTCGACAGTTGCAAGACACAGAGCACTAACCCTGCTCCTCTCAGCCCTGTTCCTCCAGCCCTGGGCATTCTGGTCACTTCAGAGCACCTTACAGAACCACATTCCTCCTCCCAAGGAGCCGGTCTCCTTACCAGGGCCCAAACTAGCCATCTACTGGCCACAGCCCTCCCTTCTGTGATTTCATTGTGAGTTGCAGACTAAGCAAAGTAGACTCTACTATAACCACTGAATCCTGACGCTACCATATTAGGGGGAAGAAAACTACAGATCCAGCCCAAGTCTTGTGTTTAGATCAAGCATGGCAGATTTGTTGATTTCAATCAACAAATACAGTGAATAAATTGCTCAAGTCTTCCTTTGACCATGTAACAGACTATGCTATTACAGATGTGAATGCAATTTCTAATTCATTTTGGAAGCATTTTTAACTGAGTCGAAATTTTCAATTCATAGATTACTATTAGCTACCTGAATGGATAACATTTGTTTTTAAAGGACTTGTTTTTTTCTTGTACCAAATAAATTTGTTTCATTTATACATTTGAGAAAATATAATTAAGTGAAAAGAAGGGGAAAAGTTACCCATTCTTACTGCACCCAAGATAACTACAGGGAAGGCCTAAGGTCATAAAGGCAGAGCCCTGATGAATGGCACCGGTGTCACTATGAAAGAGCTCCCCCTCACCTCTTCCTCCATGTGACAACACGTGGGAGTTTTGTTTCGGTGCTGGGGACTGAACATATCTCCCCAGGTTATGGCACTTCGTTATAGCAATACAAACGGACTAAGACAAGTATGTTTTCAAACTTGTTAAATATCATCAAAAAATACTACATATCGGTTGCTTTCAAGAATTTAAAGAACATTTAAATGATTTCAATTAAAATGTCAGGGTGCCTGCAGGTTTTTTTGTTTGTTTGTCTGTTGTTTGTTTTTATTAATCTCCTCTTTTATTGGACCTGGGTATTAGTTACAATCAGGAAGTTGTCCCCAAACCCATGCTTTTTCTAATATTTATGTAGGGGTTTTGTTTGTTTGTTTATTAAATTTTTTTGTTTTTACAGACTGTATTTTGATTCATTGTACAAAAATGGGGTACGGCTTTCCATTTCTATGGTTGTACACAATGTAGAATCACACGTTCATGTAATCCATACATGTACATGGGGTAATAGTGTCTGTCTCATTCTACTATCTTTCCTTCCCCTACTCCCTCCCATCCCATTTTCCTCTACATCATCCAAAGTTCTTTCATTCTTCTCTTCCCCCGCCCCACTACCCCCCTCGCTATGTATCATCATCCACTTATCAGAGAAAACATTCAGCCTTTGGTTTTTTGGACTTGGCCTATTTCACTTAGCATGATATTTTCCAACTTCATTCATTTACAAGCAAATGCCATAATTTTATACTTCTTTATGGCTGAGTAATATTCTATTGTGTATATATACCACAGTTTCTTCATCAATTGAAGGGCATCTAGATTGGTTCCACAATCTAGCTATTGTGAATTGAGCTGCTATGAACATTGATGTGGCTGCATCACTGTAGTACGCTGATGCCTGCAGGTTTGGTTGCATGCAGCTGCCTCCATCTTGGGATACCAGCTAGAGTGCCTGCAGGTTTGCCACCACTGCCATCTTGGGGCACAGTTGCCTCTGTCCGGGAACACTGGACAGGACCTGGAGGTCCAGTATCAGGATGCCTGTGAGTTCTGCTGCATCTGAGGTCTTTCTGCAGGGCATGCTAGTGACCACTATCTTGCTGCTATTTCGCCTGATTGCTCCTTTGTGTGAGCACATCCCTGATGGTCTTTCTGATTACAAGTTGGAACAGCATTGAGATCTTGGAACTGCAGCATAGTGGAGACTGGGGAATCTGAAGCCCAGATCCATCAGTTTGTGGCTGGGTCTGCGTGGGCCAGTCTGGACCAGGAAATCCTGTGGAAAGTCGGAGACTAGGGACATTTCACCTGGGGGGAGCACAGGTTGGAGGGGCCAAAGAGAGCCAGGTTCTCCCTAGCTCAGTGAGTCCTTAAAGTGTGCAGAAACAGACTGGGCTGGCTACAATAGGCAGGAAGGTTGGAAGAAGGTGTGAGGGCTTCTTGCTATCAGCTCACCCATCCAGGCAGTCTGGCACCCACCGGACTGGAACTATTGTCAAACTCCAGACAACCCCACCTATCAGTGTAGAAGGGAAGCTGAAAGACTTTTGAACAGCAATAGAAACAATTGTTCAATTTTCCATTGAGAATTTTTTTTCCCCTCTCTCTCACATGGCTATCATTTTTGAAACCAAGAATTTATCACACATCAGTTTATTGAGGACTGGGATGTCTGAATAGTATATTACAGTTTTGTTGTGTATTCTTATGGTTTTACTCTTTTTTTTTTTTTTTTTTTTAACTCTGTATATATATTCCCTCTCACTTATCTGTTTCCCTGGATTCTCTTTATCTCTTTTCTCCTGCTAACAGCCAACCTCTATCAATTTCTCTTTCACTCCTACTATAAAGTTTTACTTCTATCTCTCCTCCTCCCTTATAAACATTACATCCTACACCACTTCTGTCTCTTTTTTTTAAAGAGAAATTATTAAAGTCATTTGAAATTGTAAAGCCTTTTAGCAAACTTACTGTTTGTGTTGTAGAGAGTAATTGAACACATCATGTCTGTTTATTGTGACAAAACTGTAGATGTCTTATAGGGGCTACTTGGCTTAAGGCTGTATATTGTTAGCACTGGATATTGTTAATATTGGTCTTCCCCTTAAAGGTGAGGTACTGGAAACCTTCAGAGACACTGTAAGTCTCCAGGATACAAGGTACTGCCTCAGATCCATACTGCTAGATGGGAAGATACTCAAACAACATGAAGAAACAAAGGTACAAAGTGCCCCAAATGAATCAAGATGCTCCAACGATAGAATTCATTGACAACACAGTAGAAGATATGTCAGAGAAGGAATTCAGAATGTACATAGTTAAACTGATCTGTGACATACAGGATAACATGAGGAGTGAAATCAGAGATAAATTTCAAGAGGTGAAAGATCAGTTCAATAAAGAGATACAGATTCTGAAAAGAAATGAAGCAGAAATCCACGAAATGAAGGAATCAATAAACCAAATTAAAAACTCAATGGAAAGTATCATCACAGACTAAACCACTTGGAAGACAGAATCTCAGGCAATGAAGACAAAATATATGACCTTAAAAATAAATTTGATGCTGGGAAAACTGGAAATCCATATGCAGCAGAATGAAACTAAACCCCTATCTCTCACCCTGCACAAAAATCAACTCAAAATGGATCAAGGACCTCAGAATCAGACCACAGACCCTGCATCTTACAGAAGAAAAAGTAGGTCCAAGTCTTCAACATGTTGGCTTAGGATCAGACTTCCTTAACAGGATTCCCATAGCATAAGAAATAAAAGCAAGAATCAATAACTGGGATAGAGTCAAACTAAATAGTTTCTCTCAGCAAAGGAAATTATCAGCAATGCGAAGAGAGAACCTACAGAGTGGGAGAAAATCTTTGCCACTCATACTTCAGATAGAGCACTAATTTCCAGAATATATAAAGAACTCAAAAAGCTCTACACGAAGAATACAAATAACCCAATCAACAAATGGGCTAAGGAAATGAACAGACACTTCACAGAAGAAGATGTACAAGCAATCAACAAACATATGAAAAAATGTTCACCATCTTTAGTAATAAGAGAGATGCAAATCAAAACTACCCTAAGATTCCATCTCAACCCAATTAGAATGGCGATTATCAAGAATACTAGGAATAATAGGTGTTGGCGATGATGTGGGGAAAAAGGTACACTCATACATTGCTGGTGGGCCTGCAAATTAGTGCAGCCACTCTGGAAAGCAGTGTGGAGATTCCTTAGAAAACTTGGAATGGAACCACCATTTGACCCAGCTATCCCACTCCTTGGCCTATACCCAAAGGACTTAAAATCAGCATCCTACAGAGATACAGCCACAACAATATTCATAGCTTCTCAATTCACAATAGCCAGATTGTGGAACCAACCTAGATGCCCTTTGATTGATGAATGGATAAAGAAACTGTGATGTATATATATACAATGGAATATTACTCAGCCATAAAAATAATAAAATTATGGCATTTGCAGGCAAATGGATGAAACTGGAGAATATCATCGCTAAGTGAGATAAGCCAATCTCAAAAAACTAAAGGTTGAATGATCTCGCTGATAAGCGGATGATGATACATAATGGGGGGTGGGAGGGGGGCAAGAATGGAGGAAGGAGGGACTGTATAGAGGGATAAGAGGGGTGGGAGGGGTGGGGGGAAGAAAAAAAATAACAGAATGAATCAAAAACTATTACCCTAGGTAAATATATGATTACAAAAATGGTATGCCTCTACTTCATGTACAGAGAAACAAGATGCATCCCATTTGTTTATGATAAAAATGAATTTTAAAAAAAAAGTTGAACGTGTAGAGAAGATGGTAAGAAACCACGAACAGAACTTACAAGAATAATGGGATAACATGAAAAGACAAGTTTAAGATTTATCGGGATAGATGAAGACGCAGAGATACAAACCAAAGGAACACACAACCTTTTCTATAACATAATATCAGAAAATTTCCCAAACCTAAAGAATGAAATGGAAAATCAAATACAAGAGGCTTACAGGACCCCAAATGTACAAAATTACAGCAGACCCACACCAAGGCACATTATAATGAAAATGTCTAACCTATAGAACAAGGATAGAATTGTAAAGATTGTGGGAGAAAAAAAATCAAATTATGTATGAGGGAAACCAATTCAGATCTCAACTGATTTCTCAACCCAGAACCTCAAAGCTAAAAGGTCCTGGAATAATA
Organism: Sciurus vulgaris; assembly: GCF_902686455.1. NCBI lineage: Eukaryota > Metazoa > Chordata > Mammalia > Rodentia > Sciuridae > Sciurus > Sciurus vulgaris. The sequence goes on from NC_136470.1 coordinate 86,434,316, forward strand.
TATATCAAGCTCTGAAAGAAAATGGATACCAACCAAAAATTTTATATCCAGCAAAAGTAAACTTCAGATTTGAAGATGAAATAAAAACCTTCTGTGATAAATAAAAGTTAAAAGAATTCACAACTAGAATGCCTGCACTACAGAATATTATCGACAAAATATTCCATGAGGATAAAATGGAAAAAAGAAGTGAAAACCAGCAAAGGGAGGAACTACACTAAAGGAATAGTCAATCAAAGGAGAAACTGAATCAAATTAAAAAACAGAAATAAGCCAAAATTACCAGGAATACAAACCAAATCTCAATAATAACCTTGAATGTTAATGGCCTAAACTCATCAATCAAATGACACAGACTGGTAGATTGGATTAAAAAACAAGACCCAACAATATGCTGTCTCCAAGAGACTCAGAATGATAATGACATTCACAGACTAAAGGTGAAAGGATGGGAAAAACATATCACTCGTATGGGTCATATAAACAAGCAGGGGTTTCCATTCTCATATCAGGTAAAGTGGACTTCAACCAATGTTAATCAGAAGAGACAAGAAGGACATTTCATACTGCTTAAGGGAATTACACATCAGCAAGACATAAAAATCATAAATATTTATGCCCCATCTACTTCAAACAAACCTTTCTCAATTTCAAGAATCAAAGGGACCACAACACAATAATACTGGGTGACTTAATACACCTCTCTCACTAGTGGATAGATCTTCCAAACAAAGAAACTATAGAACTAAATAATGCAATCAATAATTTAGACTTAACAGACATATATAGTGCATTTCATCCATCAATAAGTGAATACACTTTCTTCTCAGCAGCACATGGATTCATCTCTAAAATAAACCATATCTTATGCCACAAAGCAACTCTTGGCAAATAAAAAAAAGCAGCTCAATTCACAATAGCTAGAATGTGGAACCAACCTAGATGCCCTTCAACAGATGAACAGATAAAGAAATTGTGATATATATATACATATATACACACACACACACATACACACAGTGGAATATTAGTCAGTCATAAAGAATAATAATATTATGGCATTTACAGATAAATGGATGGAATTGGAGAATATCATGCTAAGTGAAATAAGCCAATCCCAAAAAAACCAAAGGCCGAATGTTTTCCCTGATAAGTGGATGATGATATATAAAAGGGGGTCGGTGGGGGGCGTGAGAGAAGAATGGAGGAACTTTAGATTACGTAGAGGAAAATGAGGGCGAGTATGAAAAATGGTGGAATGAGACAGACATCATTACCCTATGTACATGGATTACACAAATGGTATGAATCTACATCATGCACAACCATAGAAATGAAAAGATGTACCCCATTTGTGTACAATGAATCAAAATGCAGTGTGTAAAAATAAAAAAAAATTTAAATACAAATAAATCCCTGCATTCTGTCAGATCATAATGGAATGAAAGTAGAAATCAATGATAAAATAAAAAATAGAAGCTACTTTAACACCTGGAGACTAAATAATATGCTATTGAATGATGAATGGATAGTAAAAGAAATCAGGGATTAAAAAATAGAGGTAAATGAGAACACCAATACAACATATCAAAATCTCTGGGACACTATGAAGGCAGTGCTAAGAGGAAAGGTCACTGCATTGAGCTCATTCATTAAAGGAATAGAAAGTCAATGAATAAATGACCTAACATTACATCTCAAAGTCCTAGAAAAAGAGAAACAAATCAATGCCGAAAGCAGTAGAAGAGAGGAAATAATTAAAATCAGAACTGAAACCAATGAAATTGAAACAAAAGAAACAATTGAAAAAATTGACAAAACAAAGAGTTGGTTCTTTGAAAAAATAAAATTGATAAACCCCTAGTAACACTAACAAAGAGAAGAAGAGAGAAAAATTACTAAAATTTGTGATGAAAAAGGAAATATCATGATGGACACTACTGAAATACAGAAGATAATTAGAAACTATTTTGAAAATTTATACTCCAATAAAATAGAAAATCTTGAAGACATCGACAGATTTCTAGAGACATATGATCTACGCAAACTGAAGCAGGAGAACATATACAATTTAAGTAGGTCAATTTCAAGCAATGAAATAGAAGATGTCATCAAAAACCTACCAATGAAGAAAAGTCCAGGACCAGACAGATTCTCAGTCAAGTTCTACAAGACCTTCAATGAAGAATTAACACCAATACTCCTCAAATTATTCCATGAAACAGAAAAGGAGGGAACCCTCCCAAACTCATTCTATGAAGCTAGTATCACCCTGATACCAAAACCAGATGAAGACACATCAAGGAAAGAAAACTTCAGACTAATATCCCTGAAGAACATACATGCAAAAATTCTCAACAAAATTCTGGCAAATCACATACAAAAACATATTTATAAGATATGCACCACAATCACGTGGGGTTCATCCCAGGGATGCAAGGTTGGTTCAACATATGGAAATGAATAAATATAATTCATCACATTAATAGACTTAAAGAAAAGAATCAGATAATCATCTCAATAGATGAAAAAGCACTTGACAAAATACAGCCCTCCTTCATGTTCAAAACCCTAGAAAAACTAGAGAGAGTAGGAATATACCTTAATACTGTAAAAGTTATATATGCTAAACCCAAGGCCAACATCATTCTAAACAGAGAAAAATTGAAAGCATTCTGTTTAAAAACTGGAACAAGACAGGAATGCCCTCTTTCACCATTTCTAGTCAACATCATCCTTGAAACTCTAGCCAGAGCAATTAGAAGAAAGAAATTAAAGGGATACAAATAGGAAAGGAACTCAAACTATCACTATTTGCACATGACATGATTCTATATTTAGAAGATCCAAATAATTCCACCAGAAATCTTCTGGAACTAATAAATGAGTTCAGCAAAGTAGCAGGATATAAAATCAACACCCATAAATCAAACACATTCCTATACATAAGCAATGAATCCACTGCAAGAGAAATTAGGAAAACTGCCCCATTCACAAAGGCCTCAAAAATATTTGGGAATCAATCTAACAAAAGAGGTGAAAGACCTCTACAATGAAAACTACAGAACACTAAAGAAAAAAATTGAAGACCTTAGAAGATGGAAAGATCTCCTGGATAGGCAGAATTAATAGTGTCAAAATGGCCATACTACCAAAACCATTATATATATTTAATGCAAATCCTATTAAAATTCCAGTGACATTCTTTATAGAACTAGAAAAAGCAATCATGAAATTCATTTGGAAAAAAATAAGAAACCCAGAAGAGTCAAAGCAGTCCTTAGCAAGAATGGTGGAGCAGGAGACATCACAATACCAGACCTTAAATAATACTACAGAGCTATAGTAACAAAAACCGCATGGTATTCAGACACATAGATCAATGGTACAGAATAGAAGACACAGAGACAAACCCACGTAAATATGGTTATCTCATACCAGACAAAGGTGCCAAGAACATACATTGGAGAAAAGATAGCTTATTCAACGAATGGTGCTGAGAAAACTGGAAATTCATATGTAACAAAATGAAATCAGACCCCTATCTCTCAACCTGCACAAAACTCAACTCAAAGTGGATCAAAAACTTAGGCACCAGAACAGAGACCCTGTGACTACTAGAAGAAAAAGTAGACCCATGTTGGCTTAGGATCTGACTTCCTCAACAAGACTCCTAAAGTGCAAGAAGTGAAATCAAGAATCAATAAATACGCTATCCCATTTATTTGAATATTATTTTTTTTAAATAATAAATTAATTTGAATAATTAATTTATTCAAATTAAAAAGCTTCTTCTCAGCAAAGGAAACAATAACATGAAAAGAGAGCCTACAAAATGGGAGAAAATCTTGACCACAGGCCCCTCAGATAGAGCATTAATCTCTAGGATACATAAAGAACTCAAAAAACTTAACACCAAAAAAACAAATAACCCAATCAATAAATGGACTAAGGTACTGAACAGTCACTTCACAGAAGAAATACAATCGATCAACAAATATATGGAAAAATGTTCAACATCTCTAGCAATTAGAGAAAACAAAATCAAAACTACTCTAAGATTTCATTTCACTCCAATCAGAATGGCAATTATCAAGAATACAAGCAAAATTAAATGTTGGCAAGGATATAGAGGAAAAGTTACACTCACACTTTGTTGGTGGGACTGCAGATTGGCACATCCATTAAGAAAAGCAGGGTGGAGATTCTTTAGAAAACTTGGAATGGAACCACCATTTAACAAAGTTATCCCACTTCCTGGTTTATACCCAAAGGACTTAAAATCAGCATACTACAGTGACACAGTCACATTGATGTTTATAGCAACTCAACTCACAATAGCTAAACTATGGAACCAGGCTAGGTGCCCTTCAACAGAAGAATGTATGAAGAAAATGTGGTAGATCTACCCAGTAGAATATCACTTAGCCTTAAAGAAGAATGAAATTACGGCATTTGCTGGTAAACGGATGGAGCTAGAGAATATAAGCGAAATAAGCCGATCCCAAAAAACCAAAGGCCAAATGTTTTCTGTGATATGCAGATGCTAATTCACAGTAAGGAGAGGGGGCTGTGGAGGAGATAGAGGTACTTTGGATTAGGCAGAGGGGAGTGAAGAGAGGGGATGGGTTAGGTGGGAAGGAAGGACCATAGAATGAATCAGACATTAATACCCTATGTGCATACATGACTACATGATTGGTGTTGATTCTACATTACGTACAACCAGAAGAAGGAGAATTTATACTCCATTCATGTATCATGTCAAAATGCATTCTGATCTGGTTAACTAATTAGAACAAATAAAAAATATATAAAAAATAAAATTGTGATGGGCTGACAGAGCTGACTCCATGAGAATGTTATAGGCCAGACTCTAAGGGAAATGACTAAACAGACTCCATTTTGCTCTGAGACTCCATGTTATGTAGGAAATAAGCTTCTCCCATTGGAACACCTGCCTCTGTGCCCATCATCAGTTACTTGGTGTGACAAGCTTAACAGTACAGAATGATAATTCCTATGTAAAGAAAAATTGCTCTCTTTTGATTCCTATTGCTCCTAACCAATGTACCATGTGAACAGTGATTGTGTGGATGTTAGTAACCATTCTTTAGTTTGTACCTAGGTAAGGCTCATTTTGACCCACTTCCCCCTCTGTCGATGATCTCATGATGTTAGTTTGTAATTTCAAATCATAGCAACAGACACTTATGATTGATGTGATTTTTGGTATAAAAACCCTTATAACCCTGTGGTCGGGGCTGTTCTCCCAATAGCCATTTTTTGGGGCATTGTGTGAGACAGTCAGCCAGCCGGCTTAATAAAGACTCTCAAATTTGGACTTCTCAGTGGTGATCGGTCTGTTCTTAAGTTGTGCCCCATAACAAAATGTCTTTAAAATGTTAAAAAAAAAAAAAAAAAAAAAAAAAAAGATAACTACAAATAACATACCCTTCCTGATTTTTTTTTTTGCTATATTTTTTTAAATGATATGGAAAAGCTAGCCATCATTTAGTGCATGTCATTACAAGATCTTCTGTAGTGCCATTTTAATAGCTGCATAACATGAATGTGCTCCTGGATCCCCTGTGATCTGTGGTCCCCTACGCCAAAGCCTGGACATTTAAGTCAGCTCCAATTCTTTTTGTGCTAATTATAAATAGAGTTTGAAACTTTGCCTTTGGGGAAAACCCATGATCATTTCCTTAAGATACAGTCTTAGAAATCAAATTGCTGGGTCAAAAAGTCTGCATCACTCAGGGTTTTGACCAGTCTTGACATGCCATCTCCAGGACCAGCGCACCATAGAAACTCCTCCCAGCCATGGAGAGATGTGCACAGCCCCCAACATTCTGCTCCCCAGTCTCTCCCACACCCACACCCTCACACACCGAGTGACACTCCTCATGGAAATGAGTGTGGAGGACCAGGAGCCTGGCATCGTTCTTGATGGCACCCGCTCCCTCTGCAGGCTTCCCTGAGCCCCAGTCCAAGACAAGATCCAAGATGCAAAAGTGGACACCCTTCACCAAGCTTGGGGGACAAGTGCATGAGCAGGAATCAGCAAGGAGGAGCCCACTGGGGCACAAAGAAAGCATGGCGGACACACAAAGAGGGTGTCCAGGTAGAAAAAAAAACCTGAGAGACAAAGAGAAGCAAAAGTCATTCTGGGAGGTGACAGAGCTGATAGAAACTGACGTCAAACTGAAGCTGATTGAGCCATTTGAGGGGGTGGAAATGTCAAGGCCTCGCAAAACTCCAGGAGATGACAGAGTTGATAGGAACTGACGTCAAACTGAAGCTGACTGAGCCATTTGAAGGGGTGGAAATGTCAAGGCCTCACAAAAATCCAGGGCAGGATGGAGCAAAGGCACCAGGTGAGATGGAAAAGGAAATGGTTGCTTGAGGCCTTGGGCACTCTGCTGCTGCCTGTAATTAATGCCAGCAAAGCACCAGCAGCCAGAGTCACTGTGGGAACCGGAGAGCAGCAAGAGGATAGCTCTGCCGGCACAGGCAGTGAGCTAGTGGCCAGCAGGAAGCCCACCACTGAGGGCCCTTCCCAGAACAGGGGGCAGGAGTGGGCATGCTCCTGGCTGCTGCTCATCTCCTCCTTCCCAAGAGGAGGACCCCACATTCCATCTCTCTAGCCAGCCTCTTCTATCCCTCCTTTCACTCCAAGCCAAACCTCCAGTGAGATGGATAATGCTGCAGGTAAGCTGTCTAAACAGGTGACTGCGTTTCTGTGGTCCTGTGGCCCAGGAAAAGACCTTAGGGATTCAAACCTCATGCCCTGCCATCCCTAGGTCCTGTGCACTCCAGTCACAGAAACTGGCAAATTCATGAGGGAATGTGGAACTCCCTTAATGTTTCCAAGTCCTTAGGAAAATGACTTGCAGACCTCCAATATTACTGAAAGAGACTGGTCTGACTACCCACCTACCCCGCCCACTCACATCCCTGGGCCTCCCCTGATGTCAATTTTAGGTAAATTCATCTAATACATAAAGAACTGAGTCAATCGGATTCTCAACTAAAATTGCAGCTATGAAAAAAAGACTAGAAGTGGACCCTGGAGTTAAAAGAAAGAACTGGTGGCACCACGGTGAGAAAACGCCATGCCCAGGATCGGGCGATGGAACTGCAGTGGCCTGTGACGGAAGGAGGCTGACTGAGAACGAGACCTGGGCAGAGGCAGACAGGAACCCACGCAGCCCAGAGATGGCTCAGCCTGGTGGCTCTACTACCTGTGAGGTTCATCCACTCTCTTTAATTCCTCTTTGCATCCCTAAATCCCTTCCATACATATTTATTTTTGTGTGAGTCTCTCTGTTCCTCGTCACCAATTTTCCTGCCTACAATATTCTTTCCCAGGCCCAAGGTCTGCAGCGATCCTGAGCTGAAAGTCAGATCAGTAGGAGCAAGACTTCTTTCCAGCTCTGTCCAACACAGCTAATGTAACTAGGCGCTGAAGCCAAGAAGCCTGGTGTGCAGGGCGGCCTGTGTGGGCCCACTAAGAAAAGAGCAAACCCAGGCCTCAGGTCATTGAGCTCTGGCTGATGAATCGCAGGGGAACTCAGGACTAGAAGGCTCGAGTCCACAGCTTTCAAGCAGGGCTCAGGCCGTGCACCGTGGCTGCTCAAAATGCTTTATAAAAACAAAACCAAAAACTTCCTTTCCAGTTGGTGACTGGGTATGTTTCTGATAGATAAGGCTACCAGATTGGACCATCCACCATTGCTGAAGTGTCGCTGGGTGATTTTTCATTCTAAATTCTAAAGAGTTTTCTCTTAAGTAGATTATACAAACTGCTCCAATCGTGATGCTTCACAATACACGTTCAGAGGATCACAGGTCCCCTGGCATGCCCTTTCATCCCAAGCCACCTATATCCTCCTGTGTTTCCTTGGCGCTTTCACATAGCTCCCATTTAATCCCCACCCCATGGCAATCTGTCTCCACCACCAACTCTCTCCCGACCTCCCTCCCAACCCCACGCTAGTCACTGGTTGCACATCTTGATTAGGTTTCCTGTTTTCCTCCGGAGGTCCGGGCCCAGCCAGCAGGGGTGGTCCTCACCTCTCTCCCTGTGCTCAGGGCTGCTCCCTGTGTGACCTCCTCCTCACCTCGCTGCACTTACAGCTCTGGCAGCGACTTGGTCACCACTATCCTCAGACCCAGGAGCACCCAGAAAACAACTCTATGAAAGAAAGCAGCCAAATGAGAGGCTCCCAGGGCCTCTTTAATGCCCTCCTGCCTCCAGCGAGTGTTCCTCCTTCAGGTGTCCAGCGTGTGAGGCACTGCACACAGACCCAGAGCCAGGAGTGACAAAGCACATCAAGAACCAAAGAACCTGCCAGTGCAATGGCACGCGCCTGCAATCCCAGCAGCTCAGGAAGCTGAGGAAGGAGGATCACAAGTCCAAAGCCAGTTTCAGCAATTTAGCAAGGCCCTAAGCAATTCAGCAAGACCCTGTCTCTAGATAAAATATAAAAAAGAGCTGGAGATGTGGCTCAGAGGTTAAGTGCCCCTGTGTTCAATCCCTGGTACCAAAAGAAAAAAAGGAAGAAAAAGAAAAAGAACTGATGAACCCTAGAGTCATAAACTGAACCAAGAACTTACACCCTGAGAGATTTCATGGCCCAGGCCCTCAGAGCAGGACTAGCTAACAGGCTCAGAGAGTAGGTCAGAATGTCACAGGATAAGTCACTGGCTCAGGTCCCTGGCTTCAATGAGCAATTGCCACCAGGCACACAGGAGCTTTAGGGTAAAGGATAACCCTGTTAACCCTGGATCCATTATCCCACATTATTTGGGATGTGAGCAATTGTTCTAATTGTGTTTTGATATGGAAGTAAATTAGCTAAGAGCTTTTATAGATCCTGGTACATAAAACATTCCAGGACCTGGATCATTACAAATTTGCTGAGTACTACAATCAAATCAGAAGCACCTAAAATACACAAGAACTTCTGCTGAAATCAGGAGACTTCCCAGTTTATTTCCACCCTCTCTCCACCCAGGGCTCATGTTCCTTTTTGAAGGTTCATCTGTGGGGCCCAAGCCCAACATTATGGGGTTCTTGTCTTAGAACAAGTGTTAACTACAGATTTTCCTTAAGATGTTTTATTTTGATTTGGTTTAGAAATTAGTGTGCCAGGTGCTTTTTTAAATTAAATTACTTATTTATTCCTTACATGACCCTATTAACAAGGAGTGCTTTTTCCATTTCAGATGAGGTAATAAGAGCTTTAGAAACCAGCCAGGCACAAAGTTGGTAAGTTACTGAGCCAGAACTGTACACATGACCTGCCTCCCAGAGGCCTCTGTGCCCTCCAGTGTCAGGATAAAGCGAGGCTGAGAGACCTCAGTCAAGGGCTGAAATTAAACTTAAGTTGAATACAGATTATGGGAGTGGTTTCTGGCACTAAGAGGAATGGGGTACAAATTTATTTTCAGGGACCTTAGAAACGGAAGCTCTCCTGACAATACCATATGCAAACTATCCAAAGGAGCGTATCACTGCCATTTACTGAACTGCTTTGTTAATGTCTTATGTACAGCACCTGCTCCATTTGGGTTGTGCCTATTTTAGGCCTAATCTGGATTCATGGGAACCACTGAGCGCCTCTTAATGAGAGCCGCACACAACCATGTTTGTTAAGGCCCACGGGTGCTCCAGGCTTACAGGGGAAACAGCAAGCCCCGCCACACTTCCATGTCCTTGATTTCTACTGCCCAAATTCAACAATTTCAACTCTTTTACCTACTTCTAGAGCTAGCTCAGTATATATAAATAGCTTGTTTGTATGGTTCTTTTCCATGTTAGATATTATCCATTGGCCTCTTATTCCATCATCCCATACACTTTTTCCCTTCCATTTTCTCCCAATATAGTTCTACCCTTTTTTATTAAGCCAATGCCAGAACTTTATTATTATGATTAGATAAATTGCTCTTCACCACTGAGCCATATGGGGTACTACGATAATTCCTTTAATGTTCATTCCTTGATTGTCATTTCTGGGATCCATTCTTGTTTCTTGTTTGTGTGCTTAATCTTCTATGTACCTATCACTAATTCAGTCCTTGATTTTCCAACAAAAAACTATGAACTATAGATTATCCAACTATAAAAATCATCACAGAACAGTCTCATACTGTTATTTTGTTATTTGTTTTTAATTTCTTAAGAACTGTCCTATCTGGAACCTTGTGTCCTCTTATTCCAACTCAAACTGGCTGCTTTCTGGACTTGAGATCCCATTTATTCTAATTCTTGTTTACTCTTAGCTATGGAGGAACGCATGCATAGTAGCTTCCTCACGCTATATAGGAGGTAAAATAATTGAGACTTTTCATATTTCAGAATGCCATTACTCCACCCACACATTTGATTAATAATTTGGATAAAATTTCTCAGGTTGAAATAATATCCTACCCCAATTTTAAAGGTATGTCTTCATGGTCTTCTGGTACCAGTGTTGCCATAGAGATAGCTCTTGTCAATCAGACTTCTATTTTTAACCTACACTCCATTTGGGGGTTTTATTTATTTATTTATTTTTCTGTCTAGAAGCTTTTGCATCCAGTGTGTTCTTTTTTCATTCATAGCCCTCAGTACCCAGGAGGTTTTTCAATCTATAAGGATATGTCTTTCAGGTCTCAAATGTTTTCTTCTATTACTTTAATGAAATTTTCCCCTTCATTGTCTCTATTCTCTTTTTCTAGAAGACTTATTATTCTGATGTTGCATTTCTTACGACAACCCTTTCTTATTTTTCATTTCACTGCCTTTGATGCTCTGCAAGTTTTCTTCAACTTTACTTCAACCCTGTACTGATTTATTTGCTTCTGCTCTTGTACTTTAATTTCCAAGAGCTCGTTCTTCCTCTCTGAGTACTCCTTTTTGTTCCACACTTCTCTATTGATGCAATCCTCCTCTTGTCTCTCTAGGAGTAATAATCAGTGTGTGTGTGAAGTTTTCTTCTAGTCCCTGTATTGCCTCTATTCTTGGGCATTTCTTTTTATATTGCTGTTGACTGTCCCTTTTGGTTTCTGTCTTTGGTTTTTCACATATCTCTCAAATATCTTGTGCTCCTTAGCTATCTTTTTCAATTTAAAAGACAAACACAAATAAGTTGGCAGGATGCTCTGGGTAATTGACTAGTCTGTACATTTATTTAAAGAACCCTAAATATCAGTATCTATGGGTTTTTTTTCTCTTGGGTTCCTAATATTTTGCAGAGATGCCTCTAATATCATAACTGGAGGAAGTGGGTATAACCCTAACATGCCAGCACTATGTGAAGAAAGCAAACAGATGGTTAGGGATTGAGGTAGGTCTCATTCCCCCAGTGTAAGATTACACATACACACACCTTCTCAGCTTCTCCTGCTCTTAAAATTCTAGTATGTTTCTGGAAAGACCTTTGAAAGAAGTACTAGTTACCAACAAAAAGAAAAGCATTACACAGGCATAGTTTTGTATAGAACCTCACATCAGTCCAAATCAGGTTTTACCACCAAATGAGTTAAGAATGAAATTTGATTTTCACATTTTTTGGACTTGGAAATTACCGATTAGGTAAGCATTTCTTACACCTTTAGTCACATTGGGGACATATTACAGGGATTTTGTCACTTTGTGAGGTTGCTTATTTGCAACTAGATGTGAGGGGGAAAATAAGGCAGTTTGAGATGTGAGTGCTTGGGGAAACCAGGCTCAAAAAAGGAGATGGTAGAATGACATGGATACTTGGAAGGTTTGTGTTCCAGCTCTGTGCTAGCAAGCTGTGTTACCCTAAGAAAGTTACTTGACTTCTCTGAACCTCCATTTCCTCATCTATAAACTGTGGGATACTCCAACTAATTTTGAAATGTTGTTGTAAAGATGTAGATAAAATCAGCCAATAGGTATGGACTGTGCCTGAGATACTCACTGCTCTGCATCCTAGGGAAAGAGCTGCAAGCCAAAGAGGTGAAGTCCCTGCCCTCTTGGAACTAACTTCCTACTAAAAACAGACACAGAGTAAATAAGTTAGATGTCTTTATATGCTATTGAGGAATGACAAGACAGATACAATGGAAAGATGAAGCCAGAGCGGAAGGAGGCAGGTACGAGATTATTGTCTTATTTAAGGTGTCAAATGACCTCTCTGTTAAGGTAACATTTAAACCAAAAGGAAGAGATGGTGCAAAGAGGGATGGAGGAAGGGAATTCCAACCAAAGGGTAAAGTGAGTGCATAGACTCTGGAATGGGGAAGGTGCTTCGTGTTTGAGATGTAAGATCAGCAAGATGAAGTGGCATGGAGAGGCAGAAAGGGTAGGAGACGAAGCCTGTGAGGGTCCGAGGGTCAAGTCACACGGAGCCTCACAGGTCCTTCTAAGAACTTCGGCTCTGAGAGAAACAGGAATCCTTTGTTGGCTTTTGAACAGAAAAATTACATGATGCTGGATCTTTTTAAATGATCACTCTAGTTTCTGTTTTGAAAATAGACCATCGAAGCAAGAATAGGAGCAGGAGCCCCAGATGAGAAAGCCATCTTTATTTTTTTTATTAATTTTTTTATTTAAAATTTTTTTTCATACAGGTATGCAAGGTAACAATGTCTGTCTCATCCTCCTTTCCATCCCCACCGCCCCACCCCTCCCTTCACTCCCCTCTGCATAATCCAAAGTTCCTTCATTCTTCCCTACCCACCCCACTGTGGATCAGCATCCGCTTATCAGAGAAAACATTCGGAGGTGTGAGAGGTTTGAAGAGAGAAAAAAGTGGGACTGTCATCTAGAGAGAGTGACAGATGGTTCTCAACCACCTCTGCCCATTGGAGTCAACTGAGGAGGTTTGATTTTTGTTTGTTTACTTATTTATTTGGTACTGGGGATTGAACCCTGGGGCACTTTACCACTGAGTTACACTCCAACCCTTTTTATTTTTTATTTTGAGACGGTCTTGCTAAGTTGCTGGAGTTCTCACTGTAGTGCTGAGACTGGCTTTGAACTTGTGATCCTCTTGCTGGGATTATGGGTATGCACCACCATGTCTGGCCAACTGTAGAGTTTTAAAACAAGACACTGATACCCAGATTTATCCCCCAAAAAATTTTGATGTCATTAGTTTGGAGTGGAATTCAGATGGCAAGACACTGACAGGAGCTAGAATCCAGAACAACTGGGCCAAGTAAATGGTACCAGATGGCCTCATAACACCAGCACCACCTCCAAGGCCAGGCCATGCCTTAGAAAAGGACCTATCTGGATGGTGGCATACTCTTTCTATAGTCACATTCAGATTTGAGGAGCAGGTATGCTGTAGAGAGAGCTGAATTTGATCAGGATTAAATGGAATTACTTATAAAGTTTATAACATGCCTGGACATGGTAAGACTTTGGAAAATGAAAGCTCCTATGTTTATTTTTCTGTTTAGCTCAGTGGCACACCATTGCTGCAGCAAATATAATTCTATGTCTCCTCTGGTTCTTTTTATTTAACATGGAGTGCTGCACATGAGGTCCCTGGACTTCCCAACCACTGCAAAAAACACACGTCCCACCTACCCTCTGTCCTGATTTGACAGCAGTTCTCTTCCACCCTCCTCCAGTCCACACTACCTGGAACTTGTTTTTAGTAGGCTCGGCATTTGAAATTCCTGTCAGATAAATCTGTTCCCTCATGCAGGGAAGCCCACTCCTGATCCTATCCCTAGAGAGACCTCCTCAATGACAAGCACCACCTTAACACCCTCCCCTCAGTCAAGCAGAATTGGCTCCCCACCCTTTTCTATTCACCTGCTGGAAAGACGACAGACTCTTTCCTGACCCAAACTTAGTGGGCCCAAATGCCAGGAAGGGTAGAAGCCCCCTGGGCTACTTGTCGGGGGAGTCCCTGTCAAGCTCCTGCCTTCCCTTAGGAGTGGATCTACAGACTAATCCCAGTTGTGACCTACCTTCTGTCTGGTCCTGCAATTCTTTCCCCACCCTCGCCCTAACTGCCTGGAAAACTCCTCCTCATCCTTGAGAGCCCTTTGGAGGTCTCCTCGCTTTTTCTCTAATCCTGCCCTACAGGTAGAATGGATCCCACCCTCCCCCACCTCTTGCTCCCTCAGCAATTGTGCAAATCCCTTTACACACCTGTGCCACATTACACACGTGCCCATCTCCTCATAGACAGCTCCTCCAGGAAGAGGCTGGATCTGTCTTCATATTTGCAGTGCCTTGCAGCGTGAATGGTCCATTCAATGACCAATAACCTAGACTAACCATCAGTAAGTGCTATGGTATTGAAAATAACCACCCTTTGTTGGTGGCCGTCCTGTGCTCAGCACTAGGTTCATCCCTGCATAGAGTACTCGCAGCAGTGCTATGAGGTAGGAATGATTAATGTAGATTAGGATGAGAAATGAGGCTCATCAAAGCTGTTTCCACATTCACACAGTTGAGAAGGATACATCTAGAATTAAGCTTGTCTGGCTGGCTGAAAAGTGTGTGATTTCCTTCAAATGATAAGGACTTTCTGAGGAAAGTGACCTTGCAAAAGATAATGGGGAATTCCTGAGCTACCACCAGCTCTCACTGAGTCACCTCCCACCTCTCACTGAGTCTCACAGGACTGGCTCTGGGGACAAGACAGGACTCTTCAAGTGCAGCTTTCCCTGGGTCCATCTGGGGTTCATCTCCTCTTTGTCTCTTCTTTCTCCTCCAAATTTACAACCCAGAATAAGACGTTCATTGTGTACAGCAAAAAAGGAGCCGCCACAAGCCCTCTGGCAGGAAGCATCTTCGCGGACTTAGTCCTAACACTGTCATTACCCACCTCCAGCTCAGGCCCTGGGCCAGCATCCTCCCAGCACTGGCACCATACAATTGACAAAGGCAGTCCTTGCAGTCTGCGGCAGATTAACGATGACTCACTCAGCCTGGCTGCTTTCGTCAGAGCTCCCTGGCTGCCTGACTCCCCCTCTCACCTGGAACAAACTGCTATGACCACCGTAGTCCCCAAGAGGATAAGACAAAAGGTCACAAACCTGGCTCCCCTCCAGGGCTCAGATCCACGGGCCATCCCAGAGCGTGTTCCCTGGTTCGTCTTGCCCCTTGACTCCCCCAACCCCCGAAGGCCAGAATTGACCAGTAGAAAAAAAAGACTGTGTTGTGGGGCACAAGGGCCCACCAGAGCCCCAAGGCGATGTCCACCATGGGCCGCTACAGCTTCCGCCGTCTGCTCCCACACCTTGGCCTTATCTACAGATCACCCATCCACTTGTGCCGCTGGTTGGGTACTGCTTGACCTCAGAGGGCAGACGGGAGCATCAGGAAGACTGGGCTCACTCCACGAAACCTTCCAGCCTGGGGAGTATGCTGGAACTGGGGCCATGGGCAGTCCAGGCATTGCCCCACCTTCCAGGTGGTCAAGTTCTAACACCACTAGATTCACATAATATAGTCAGTATGGTGGAAGAAACAAGAAGCCTCCCCTTTCCTTTGTGGGACAGAATTTTAGGAGGCTGGCTACCGCTGAGGCTGAGCTGAGAGGCCCAAGGCTCTGTAGCAGAGATAACAGCAGGTAAGGAGGCACAGACCTCAGCAGAATGGAATAGCTTGGATCTTTCTGCAATAGCACAGCCACCCCTACACACACACACACACACACACACACACACACACTCTCTCTCTCTCTCTCTCTCTGTCTCTCTCTCTCTCTCTCTCTCTCTCTGTCTCTCTCTCTCTCTCTCTCTCTCTCTCTCTCTCTCTCTCTCTCTCTCTGTCTCTCTCTCTCTTAGGTTTTTGGACCTTCAGAGCATGTCAGGCCCCATTCCAGACCCTAGATCCCAATCCTTCTGAAACAAACATGAGGTGTCCCAGGTCCCACTAGCTCCGTGCTGAGGTCTAGCTGCCAGCCCACCAGATATGTTGTCAGCAGCCCACTTTCTCTAAGGCCACCCTTGCTCTCATCAGTAACAGTATTTCTGAAAACAGTAATCAGTATTTCTGAAAAATAAAGATGGTCACCTGAGTCCTCCAACAATTATGTCCCTCAGGTCCCTTTCCAGACCACCAGCCTCTCCCATACATGGCAGGGGCCTGCTCGCCGGGCAGCTCTGGCATTCTTTCCCACAGTCTGGCACGTCTGGACACCCTCCTCCATCCTTGCCAAGCTGTTGACAGCCATCCTGGCCAACTCCCTAGCCCAGCCGTTCGCCAGCAGCCAGGAAAGCAGGAGCAGCATTCCCTCACCCAGGCAGGGGCAGGGCGGGCCCCTCCTCCGCTGCCTCCCGCCGCAGCCCCCAGCTGGTTATTCCAGTCAAGGAAAGCCAGCTTCCTGCCCGCTGACCCAGTAGTTTGTTTTCAACACTGCAGGGACCACTGTCCATAACAGTGAGGGTTTTTACAGACACCTGTGGATGCTTCAACAGACGCATAGCTCTCAGGAGACAAAGGGTGTGTCAGCAATAACAAAGCTTCTTTATGGCCTATTCTTTCTCATCTTGACACATCAACCATCTAATTACAACATAAAAACTCATCTGAGGCTAGAGAGAGGTGGAGTCCTTATCCTTTTTTATAGATAAGGAAATTCAGACTATGATTAAGTAGCCTGGGGACACACAGCTGCTAGATGCCAAGTCCAGATCATGATTATTATTATCATCTAAATTTTTAACCTATAAAATTTATATCTAAAATGTATTTTATAAGCAAATATTTTTATGTGTTTACATAAATATATTATGTGTTTACATAAATATATTTATCTATAAAATATGATATATAAAACATATACCTATAAAACATTTATATACTTAAACACACACAAATATATATGGGGGTGGGATACTGGGGATTGAACCCAATAATGCTTAACCACAGAGCCATATCCCCAACCCTTTCTATATTTTATTTTGAGACAGGGTCTTGCTAAGTTGCTGAGGCTGGCTTTGAACTGGCGATCCTCCTGCCTTAGCTTCCCAAGCCTCTGGGATTGCAGGCAGGTGTGCGCCTCCGCATCCAGAACATTTTTATATTTATTTGCATTTTTATGCAAATGGTGGCTAATTCATGTCTCTACACTACAAGCCACAGCACATAAGAGAAACCCTGAGCTTTGGAATACAGGCAGCCCTGGGCTTCACAGTTTCATCGCTGTGTGATTTTGGGGCAAATAAACTTCTCACTCTTGGCTTCAGCTTCCTGCTCTGTACAGAGGGATAACTTGCCCGTTCTGTGGGTCGTCAGGCAGCTGGGGTTGTCTGTGTGTGGCACCGGTATGCTGTGGGCACAGATCAGGCGGCGGCTATTCTCTCACCCGCCCTCTGCTCGCCAACCACAACAAATCACCCGGTTTCCCAGACAAGCCACATACTTTCACTCCTCCACACTCATGTTCTGCCGCCCCCTAGGCTGGGAATGTCCTTTCTCTCATCCACCTATCAGAAATCTCGTCCTTCCACATCCAGGCCAAACTACAACCTCTGCAAAGCCTTCTCTGTCATCTTCTGGCCCCACATCCCAACTACTCATCTGATTTACAACATGATTTGTTCTGCTTGGAGTTAAGTATGTACATAACTGACTCCCAAACCCCCACGAAAAGATAATTCCTTGTTCATCTATTGGTATCTCCCAGCCCACCCTCCACTCCCTGAGCACTAGTATTCAGATGCCCCTTAGAACAGCCTTAGGGGTCTGACTTAAACAGGACTGGCTCATTATTTTTAAAATGTCAATCAACACATGGAAAATAAAGCTAAAAACCACCCAAAATTCCTCCATCCAGAAAAAATAAGATTAATATCATTTCTCACATCTCTCTATTTACATATGCATAGAAATGTGAAGAATGAGAGGAAGGATGTGCAAAAGGATGGACACAGATTGCTCTATGAAATTGCTATATTCTAAAGCTGTCACTTTAACACCTCATTTAAACAGTGTGAGAGAGGGAAAGTTGGTGCTCACACCTCCTCCACTTCTCCTCCAAATCTGTGCTTCTGATAGCATTTTTTTAATTATTTTTTATTTTTACAGACTGCATTTTGATTCATTGTGCACAAATGGGGTACATCTTTTCATTTCTATGGTTGTGCACAATGTAAATTCATACCATTTGTGTAATCATACATCTACATAGAGTAATGATGTCTGCCTCAGTCCACCATATTTCATACCCCCTCCCTCCCTCATTTTCTTCTACATAATCTAAAGTTCCTCCATTCTTCTCTCACTCCCCACCCCCCCACACCCCTATTATATATCATCAACCACTTATCAGGGAAAACATTCGGCCTTTGGTTTTTTGGGATTGGCTTATTTCACTTAGCATGATATTCTCCAATTCCATCCATTTATCTGCAAATTCCATAATAATATTATTCTTTATGGTTGAATGACACTTTTACATTGATGGTGGAGTTGCAAATTGATGCAACCACTCTGGAAAGCAGCGTGGAGATTCCTCAGAAAACTTGGAATGGACCCACCTTTTGACCCAGTTATCCCCTCCTCAGTTTAAACCCGAAGGACTTAAAATGAGCATACTACAGTGATGCAGCCACATCAATGTTTATAGCAGCTCAGTTTACAATAGCTAGGTTGTGGAACCAACCTATCCATTCAACTGATGAATGGATAAAGAAACTGATAACATTCTTTTTACTTCATTACATCCTCTCCCTTAGCTTTAACTGCCGGCCTGGGCTTAGTTTTGCTTCTCTACTTGAATGGAGCAGGGGTTTATCAAATCAACTTTAAACACTTTCCTTAAGTATGTTTGTTAATTGATGTCTCCCAGGGTTCTTGCAGGTATGAGAATGTCTACCTGCCTTATACCTGCTGAGGAATTAACAGAGTGGAAGTCTCCAGTTCCACTGCCTCTGCCCCAGAACTCGGTGAACATCTCTACTCCCTGTCTTTCTTCTGCTGCAGGTTAAGTCTCAGGCCAACATGACTTTTCCCTGTGACAGCAACTAATTGCTCCCAATATCAAGATTTTCCTTTCAGAGATAGGAAAGGAAAATCCTGAGCTTTAAGAATCACCCAACACCTAGATGGAGACTTTTTTCTCTGCTCCTTTGAAGCCAGGTGTGTCCATGTGACCAAGTTTTGGTCAATGGAACATGAGCAAAAGTGGTGTGTGCCTCCAAGTATTCCCCAACTACCATTCTAGAGCATCACCTCTAAGCAACCCTTAGATCTGTGATTTATCTTTTCTTCTCATCATATGCTGTGATTTTCCTCAAGCTTCCTTCTCTTTGAGTAACTTAGTTTTCAACAGATTCTAGTCTGTTCCTTTACTAACTGGTGTGTGTGTGTGTGTGTGTTTTGCTGGGGACAGAACCTTGTACATGCTATGCAAGTGTTTTACCACTGGGCAGTATTCCCCAACCCCCTTTATTAACGTTCTCTGTAAGGATATTGTTTGTGTCCTCAATCACTTCCCTTAGCTCAGTAATTGTGTTAGTCAACTGTTCACCACTGTGAGCAAAATCCCCAACAAGAACAACTTAGAGGGGAAGTTTGTTTTGGCCGATGGTTCCAGAGGTTTAATCCATGGTGGGCTGAACTCCATTGCTCTGGGCCCAAGGTGAGGCAGAATGTCATGGTGGAAGGGCACAGGTGGAGGAAAGCTGCTCCACTCCTGGCAGCCAGGAAAGAGATGCAGGGAAGATGAACCCTTCTAGGATGTGCCCCGTGACCCACCTCCTCCAGCCACCTAGTCAGTCCATTCAAACTAAGATGGACTGGTTGGGTTACACTTCTTATAACCCAATCGTTTTGCCTCTGACTATTCCTGCATTAACACAGGAGACTTTGGGGGATACCTCATATCCAAGCCATAAGAGTAATGGTCTGTTTTATTTAATTCTATAGTTTCCCCCTCTATCTTTGAGCTCTTGATTTATTAATTTTCAATAAACTTTATTTTGAGTGAATAGCCTATACTGCCTCAGACAAGGACAGAGGCAAAGGCGTCCCATTCATCATTAAGTAAGTCAGGACAATTTTCATCATATGTGATGCCCTCTACCTTCCCCAGTCCTCCTCATCCTTAAAGTGGGCTCAAGGCCCACCTATCCTACTTCTCTAGCTCAGGCTGCTTGTTCCCATTCCAGTCCACAAAGGGCTTCTCTGAACTAGAGCTTCGCAGGTAATATGTGGGTTCCCAAAGGAACCTGGAACTTTTCAGATAAATAAAGGAGATAAATCTTTTCCTTCTCCCCTGTCATACATGATTGGGCACATAAAGACTTTCTTTGAAGATTCCTGATCTACTTATTGACTGAATAAAAAAGAAGGAGGAAAAGACTAGAAATAAGACTCAGAAAAAGTCATAAAAATCAGACCCACCGGTCCCAACTTAGCAAAATGTTGATCAGACCATGAAGCAGGTGGAAGAAAAAGAACTCAGCAAGGGATGTTGCCCTTGAAAGATTAAGAGAGGGAACCGCATTTTAGCCAGACAACCAGGTCTTGGCAGCCTGCCCATGCAGGCCCTGAAGTGGAGGCCAAAAGCACAGGCCCCAGTACCCAGCAGCCTGTGTTCAAGTCCAAGAACCTCAGCTCATTCAATGGTCTGCCTCTGAACAAGTCACCAAACTTCCTTCAGCCTTTGTTTCCTCATCTATTAAGTTGAGATAATAATAGTACATGCTGCACAGGGAAGTTATAAAAATTATATTACATAATACATGTAATGGTTCCAACTTTTCCTCCCCCCACTTCCTGCCTCACATGTTCTCCCATACCAACCTGCCGGTTTTCCCCAACATACACAGTGAGCCATCCCTCACACTGAATCCACACTCCTGCAGTCCTTTCTCCCCCAAATGACCTTTTCCCCAGAGGCTAACGGCTGCTACCTCCTAAGACCCAGATTAGGTACCACCTCTCCCAGAAAGCTTTCCAGAACACTGTATCTTCTTCCCATTCCCATACCCAAATCATAATAGGTTGTAATGAATTTGTGCATGTCTGTCTCCAACTAAGCTCTGAAAGAAGCAAACTTCCTTATTCATGTCTATATTCTACAAGTAAGCATTGTGTGTGGCCTGCAGCTGGCACTCAAGGGTTGTTGAATGAATGAAGAAAGCAAGGACTCTAAGAAGAGAGGAAGAGAGTAGTAGGGGGAGTTTATCTGCCACTAACTTCCCTGATAGTTTCACTGAAAATGTGTGTGTGTTCTTATGTGCACATACAATGTGAGTTCTTCCTGTAGGTATTCCCAATGCCTAGAATATAAAAGGCACTCAATAAATATTTGATGAGCAAATTAATGTTAAATATACTCAACAAGAGAAGAAACTGTTTAAGAGCCTAGAAGCACACTGCAAGATAAGCCCTTACAATGATGATATTGAGTTCCATTTACAAGTTTAAAGGCATATAAGATAGCAGAGCAGTGGTAACCACCAATCTGTGGTCATGCTCACTAACAGTGTGTTTAATCCCAGTCATAATTAAATAATAAGCACAAGTGGATATTGCAGCTTGGAAGGAAGGAAGGAAGGAAGGAAGGAAGGAAGGAAGGAAGGAAGGAAGGAAGGAAGGAAGGAAGGAAGGAAGGAAGGAAGGAAGGGGAAGGAAGGAAGGAAGGAAGGAAGGAAGGAAGGAAGGAAGGAAGGAAGGAAGGAAGGAAGGAAGGAAGGGAGGGAGGGGAAAAAAAAGAGAAAAACTCACGTTATGCACATGTAACTGTTCCATTGGTTCTTTCAGATGTTTTAGGGTATGATAAAAAGTTTCCTGGAGCTGGCACCACCCACACTTATAATCCCAGAGACTCAGGAAGCTGAGGCAAGAGGTTTGCAAGTTTGAGAACAGCCTCGGCAACTAGTGAGACTCTTTCTCAAAATGAAAAATAAAAAGGGCTACAGATGTAACTCAGTGGTAAAGTGCCCTGGATTCAATCCCCAGTGCCAAAAAATCCTTCCTAAAGCTTCAATAAGGAGAAATTTTTCAACTAAACCCCCAATGAACAATAGAATGAAGCATTTCTTAAGACCAAAGGACAGGGAATTATTAGTGGTGGGCAGACCTACAGCATGATGTAGAGAAAGGCTGACAAGCTACCTCCACTCCCAGATTCACTCTTCAACAGCAGAGGTATGAGTGAGTCTCTAGCCCTTTCTGGAGTTCAGTTTTCTCATCTGCAAACTGTAGATAATGATGCCAAACACCAGGCTTGCTACGAGAAGTGTAACACCAATAGTGCTTAATCACAGCCAGGTACACAGCAAAAGTCCAGAACACGGTAACATTTACCATGTTTCCCTCATCAAACTAGGCTAAGACTTCAGGAAAATGTTAGGGTTTGGATCTGGTATTTAGAGTTGGGCTTCTAGGAAATAATTGGATCACAAGGACTCTTACCTCATCAGTGGATTAATCCACTGGTGGTTGAAGGGACTACTGGGAGGTGAGACCTAATTATTGGAGGATGTAGGTCACTGGGACCATGCCCTGGAAGGGCGTTCCTTGTCCTCCCCAGCCCCCCACCACCGGCTCTTTCTGTCTCCACCCTGCCATGAGCTAGTAGCTTTCCTCCACCACATGCCCTTCTGCCATGATATTCTGCTTCACCTCAGGCCCAGAGCAAAGGAGTCATGGACTGAAAACTCTAAAACCGTGAGCCAAAATAAACTTTCCCTCTTTTACATTGTTTGTGCCAGATATTTTAATCACAGTGACAAAAAGCTGAGTGACACAGAAAGGGACATGAAAGATCTTCTCAATTCCAGCTCACAAAGGGTACAATGTTCCAAAAATGCAAGCTGGATGACGGCTTACTCTGTGTTAGAGATAACTCTACCAACCAGGAGTAGAACACCAGTTTAGAAAGACTGTAATGAAAAAAATTTACAACCATCCTCCTGGGACATGTAGTTCTTTTCCAGTTGCCAGATTTCCTGGTCATCTAAAGTGTATGTGATATATTTATTCCTGTGGAAATAATTTATGAATATAAGGTCAAGCAGAGCTGAAGCCAAGGACAGAACAGGGGAGGACTGCCAAGATCCAAGGGAAACAATGTTTAAGCCTCCTTTGAAGGCTTCCACTTTATGCTACTTTTTCAGAGAAGGTAAAAACTGCTCAGGTTACATTGCCCATAATTTGTTTCCCTCCCCCTTGATCCTATTTTGCATCTTTCTGGTTCTTGAACCATAGTCACAGACTCTCCAAGTTGGAAAGAACCTTTGTGAACAGTGAAGCCAGCTCCCTTGTGACATAGGAGTCCTCTGATGGTGAAGTTCACTTTCAGCCTTTGTTTGAACATTCCTATGACAAGGAGTCTGCTGCCTAGTAGCACAGCCTGTCCCATGGTTGAACAGGTCTGTTAAAGTTAAGTTCTTCCTCATCCACCTCTGCAAGACTTCCCACCCCACCTGTCCCCAGAGTGGTTGTCCCTTCCCCAGTACCCATTCAGGGTGGCTCTAATCCTCTTCCTCATGAAGAGGATGCCTCTTATTTTTATCTCCTGCAGTGTAGAAAGCCCCAGTTTCCACATTCATTCTAATACTTTCGATAGGCTGTCCTAACCCCATCTTTCACGTAGCCCATTTCTGCGTGGGCTTCATTCTGTCACTGTCTGGGTGGGAGTCAGGAAAGCATTGCGCTCCAGATGGGTCTGAACAACCACACAGAGTGGAACGTTTCCTCCTCCAGAGCCTGAGATCAAACACACTTTTGCTTTTTTTTTTTTTTACTTTTCTCTCCTCCCTATCACATAAGTGCCAGTTCTGCCACAGGGTCTCCCATCCTGACCCTGGGAACAGAAACAAACTTGGGAGGCCCAAAGAGGGGGAGATGATGATGCGGCTCAGTTTTTGCACTCAAGGCTGAGGGCACCCAACCAGGCAGGCTCTCTCCAAAAATAACACCTCATCCAAACAGTCAGCCTCTTGGTAACTTCCCGAGAACCCTCCAGTCTAACCTTACAGGTCTGGTCTCAACGTCCCTGGGCTCAATGCTTTGCCACCCTTTCCAGAGCTCGATGGACTGGTTCACTTAGCCTACTGACACTTGCCATCAATTGTTCATGCGTTTGAGGTCTAAATACACTTAGAAATATTTTTTTATGAACATAGATAAGTGTCTACCAACAAAAGACTGGTTAAGTAAACACATTCAAAATACAGAAAACAATGAAGTATGAAAAACAATAAGCATATACTGAGATGGACAATACTGCAAACTTATAATAAAGTGAAAAAGAACAGTTTGTCAAGTGGTGGGTATAATGTAATCCATTTACTGAGTTTGTAAAATACATTTGACGATAATCATGAATACACGTATAAATGCAAAAGAAAGGGGTTGTTAAGGCCCCACCTTAAACTATAAAAAGGAGTCACTTCAGAGACAGGTGGAATGGGGTTGGAAGAAGGGCATACGGTTGGGGAGGGGGGTAACTTTTCACCCTATCTGAATATTCTAAAATAATCTCATGTATCGCCTGTGTGAAGAAGCCTCCCAACCTACACATATCTTTCATTTGATGATACCAGAGTTGGAAGGGCCTGGAGAGGACAGGGAGTTGAGTCTCTGAGGTGGCTGCCCAGGGTGGCATGTGTCCCTCCCAAGGCCACACAGCTAGCTAGCAACAGTAGAGACCACAAATCACAGTCCAGATCTTGAAATAATGAGAGTTCCAGTGGATGAAGGAGAGGCTTTGTTTTGACTATTAAATCAGATCCTCTGCTCCTTTATCTGAGTCAGAGATTCCTACTTGGGTGTAACAGTGAATGGAGGAGATGAAGACTCATGGAAGTTCCGAAGTAGAAAGGAGAGCCCATCTCTTCCCATAGAAGAAAAGGACCTCAGAAGGGCCTGTTATTCAAGGCATAGCTGGTAAGACCAGAGATTTCTCTGGATCGCCTTGCCCCCATCAATAAAGCAGAGAGAAGAGCTAAGGACTGGAAAGCAGATTTGCAAGGATGGATGCTCTGTGTGTCCGGTGTCACCTGAGATCGACCACGTGTTAGGTGAGAGAGGCTGGCAACAATACTCCAGAGTGCATTCTGGAGAGGCCAGGCCTCAGTCTGGGACCTTCATTCCTCATGGATTGTGTCACTTGGGAAGGAAGGTGAGGTCAAGTCTGATTTAGGTCCAACTAACATTGAGCCATTTGGGCTGCCACATGGATTACCTCATTCAAAACTCACCAAATTTTTACAAATGTGCTCTAAGAAATTCAAAAGTCATTTGCCAAAAGCATACAACTGGTAAGAGTTTGGGAAATTAGGTATCCTGACTTTAAATTCAATCTTCCTTCCACCGTGTCTCTTTGAGACATTACAGGGCCTCCTTGCTGGAGCAACAAAGCTTAAGGCATCTCCAGGATGGTTGGCTTGTGCTCTCTCTCTCTCCCTCTCTCTCCCTTCCTCTCTCTTTCCCTCTCTCTCATTCTCTCCCCCCCCCCCCCCCACACACACAGTCCCACAACTGCAGCCCCGAGCCAGAACAACTCAATGTCTCAAATATGCATCATGGGACTCAGTGAAGGACTGAGGCAGATAAGTTGTCTGGGACAGGATTCAAAGTAACATGGGATTGAAGTTGGGGTTATGGATTGGCCATGAGTTTTGACAACAGTTGAAGCTAGATAATATGTTATAGGGTTCATTGCACCCTCCTTTCTACTTTTGCATGTTTGGATTTTTCCATAATAGAAAGATTTTTTTTAAGTGCACGAAATGATCATTTTCCTCTCAATTTGTTACCAGAGAGGAGGTTCCATTTTAATTAACTTTCTACTTCCCTCAGCACAAAAAGCCACATAAGGGCCTGCTGCCATGGTAAGAAACAATATTAAAACCAGTGTCTGCAGCTTGTACAAAAAACAATTACAACCCAGTTACATCTGAGTGCCTCCTGAATACCTGACACTGTACTGGACCCTTTACCTAGGATGCAAGATAATCCTTACAATTGCCATATGAGATAAGGTCTATTGTTCCCATACAAGAAAATTGAAGCTTAGTACGTTTAGGTAGCATGTCCACATCTAAACAGGTGGTAAATGGTAAACAAGAATCCAAATCCTGAATCGCTTATGCCCTTAATTTCTACAGTTCCCACAATACACAATATTTCTCCACCTTAAGGCTTTATATATAATTAGATAAATATATGACCCTATAATTCCAACTTTAAGACTCTATCCTATGGAAATTATCTGGAAAATGAACAGAGATTTGTTTGCAGACAATATTAATCACAATGACAGTGGGGAAATGAGAAATGGCTTGACTACCCAATAGAGGCTCTCGTCCAGAAAGCTTTCTCACCCGCTCTGCTGTGGACTTGGGAGGATGACCCTCCTCCATGACTGCACAGCATTCTGCACTAGTCTCTTGTCCCCTCTGATTCCTCCTTTGGACTCTGAGTTTCTTAAAATCTGAGCTCTTCTTATTCACTTATGGTGGAGATGAGGCACTTGAGGACATGGTGAGTGAATTAAAGGATCCTGGAGTTGTTCATCTAACACAGAAACTGAAAACTAGGGCAAATTAAAGTTTTTGGAGATCACAAGAGCAGGACTAGAACTCAAGGCCACATACAGAGCTCTTCTCCCTGTGCTGTATTGCCAGTACTCTTAGACTTCAAACAAACAAATAAAAAAAAAAAAAAAAAAACCCTATAGCTGATATTTTAAGTCTTGAGCAAAGGCAAGAAAGGCAAAAAGAGGTGAAGGTCCTTCCTCACAGGCCCTCACTAAAAGGAACACTAAAGTGACCCAATACCCTGGAACCACATGACATTGAAGATGCTGAGCAGCTGATATGGATGACAAATCAAAGGGCACAGCTTTAATGCAGCTGTAGACTACACAATGCATATATGAGAAGGTTAAACCCAAAAGATGAGAGACATGGCTGCACAGACAGTTACGTTCTCAACCATACAGGAAAACAATCCATAAAAAGAAAAGACCAGAAGGAAAATTACCAAGTGCTAACAGTGGTTATCTGCAAATAGTGGAACATTTTTCTGCTTCTCAATACTTCTCTGTAATTTCTGATTTGTCTTCAGTGGACACGTTTTATTTTTATAATCGGAACAATAATTAAAACTTAAATTACCACACTGATTCTGAAGACTAACCTGACTAGTAATGACTTAGAAAATTACCCCAGCATTTTAATGTGATGAAACCGCATTGCTTAATATGTTACTGTCACAAATTAGCCTATAAAAAGTACATCTATAGGAGTCAGGATGCAATGATGTAGTTTAAGAATATATGCAGACAAGTAAGAAAAACTTCCTTAATTCAGCTGTTATGGAACAAATCACTGATACCAGGTCTGAGTCCAGATTTACAGGACTCTAACCTGCTAAACAATCACTGTGTATTTCGTTAATGAATTATTATTGGCATTTTTTAATGTAACCTCATCCTCACCCTTCTGGAGCACCATATTCTCTTTAAAGTTGTCTATCTTCCACTGTCTCATTTACCACCAGTCTTACCTTTACCAATAAAAAGAGGAAACCCTCAGGGGTCAAAATTGGGGTAAATTAGATTTTCTGTGAGTTGCTGAGGGCAATTTCCAAGAGAGATCCAAATGTATTCTGAGCAAGGGCAGTAGGGCTGGGCAGGGCCCTCTTGAAAAATTGAAAATCTCTCAGGGCAAAGAATGGGTCTACTTGTTCTTTTCTTGGTAACCCCAGGCTGAGCACAAGACCTTCTCTGCTTCTACTGCCTATGTCAGTTAGCAGAATGAATAAGTGGAACAACTTAAGATTGTACCCCCACAGCTATGAAAGTTCTAGTTTTCATCTGTTTTTTACTGTGTCTTTTACCTTAGAGTTGCACCGACTTAATAACTACCCAAACCTCCCTTTATAATTTAGCAGGCATTCACACCTCTTTGTGACCAGTTGGGGACCCCTTATCCAAGCACACAAGTTTCCCCACCGATCACCTTAAAATCTGGTGAGCACAAGAGCCTGCCAAGAGGTCTGAACATATGCGTCATGTGATTAATACCGCCAGCAACTCTGGGAGATTTATACACAGTATTCCCCTCATATCATACACTGGCCCGTTGCTTCTCTCTCTGGAAGGCCTGAGCATCTTCCATTCCACTAGAGCAGCAGTTAGAGACTGGGCAGGTAAGGATCTCACTGTACAAAGAAAACTGGAGCCCAGGAATGGAGGTTGGGTGAATAGCGAAGTGGAGTCTTTTCTGACTTCTCACTGCCCTTTGCTTTAAATCATATGCAAAGCAAGCCTCTGACTGCATAAGGCAGAAAGCAATAGGGGAACCCAGTGTAAAGAACTGATTCCCAGTAACCAGTAACGGCAACACTCTTTACCATATCCACCTTTGGGACCTATGCCTTTTGTTTAATAACCAAACCCATTTAAATCCTTAAGGAATTCATCCTCTGACTTCCAGGGTGTTGTTATAGCAACTACATAACTTTAACTCTCCTCTAGGGTACCTACAACAACTTGTTTGATGCAACATATTCCCTCTAACGCAAGAAGAAACTCTAAAAGTAGAGTGCACATTGCCACATATCTTTGGGCAAGTAATTTCTCTTTGCAAATAAGAGGTTCCGGGATGCAGCCTGATGATTTCTCAAGTACCTTACAGGGTTAGCATCCTAATGAGAAAAACAAATTCCCATGGCAAGTGGAATTGCTATGAGAGTGAAACACTGGAAACAAACCCTAAGGAAAGAAACAAGTGTAACTAGGAGATAGCAGGGACAGGGCGAAACCACAAACCACCCTAACTTGGGGAAACCCGGCCTGGCTGTTTTTTGGTTTTCCAGCTTCTCCTCTGCCAAATACAAAAATAAGCAGCTACTTCCATGGACTCATAAAAAAATAAATAAATAAAATAAAATCAATGAAAACAATGCTTTGTTCTCCCATGGGGGGATCAAGAGCTGCCCTCTAAAAGACACTTTCCTCCCTGATGTCAACAGTCCATGCTTTCGCCCAAACAAAAGCCTCCTGGCACTGGGATGAGAGTCAAAATATCTAAGTCTCCATAACTGGCCATATTCCAATTTGAGGGGAAGGGGCAGCCAGGAGAGGGAAAAAACTAGGCTTATGAAAGGCCAGAAGAGTAGGGAATTACTAAATCTATCTTTTCTCAACAGAATAAAGAACTCTTGAAAGGGATAATAGAAGGGTGCAGTTTCAATTTGAATTACTTTCTTTGTTTAACTCTATTCTGCCTAAGGCCACTGCTTTTTAAAAAGCCAACCACAGAAGCCTGGTTCTGCCTGGAATTACCAGCTGGGCTATGCAGTGTGGATGCTGGGAGACCCACACTCAAGTCCTATCCTCGATTTCATCCAGTTTAAACTTGGACCAGCGGCCGAACTCTCAGACCTCAGTTTCCCTCCTGTACGACATAATAAGGTTCGGTGGACGTTCTCCTGAGCTGTTCATTAACAGTGACATGGGGCTAGATGTTCTCCAGTTCTCCTAAGACAGGTTAGTGTCCAACTACTAGCCAAGGTAAAGATGAAGCCCCAGTGTTCACCGAGCACACAGTGGGGCAGCGCTGCCTCACTTCCTGCGCACACGGCTCACTCCCCAACCTTATGGTCTTACTTCCGCACTGACACCATTGCCCAAGAGACCAATTCATTCTCCAAACCATCTTCCTGCTGCCAGCCCAGATCTGATTAAGTAAAATCTGCAATGCTGAGTTGAGCATGTGTAAGCAACGGAAAAAAAAAAAAAAACGAACAAGAGGCCTCTCTTTCCGGACCTTGGAATTTCTTTCAAACCATTTCACCATAAGTGAAACAGTACGTCCCCACCTAAAACAAGAGACCATGGCTGGCGTTGCTGTGAAAATACATAATAAACCGAATCGGAGCCAGTGACACCTGGGGTGTCCAAGCTCACGGACCTATGAAGCAAAACGTAGGCGAAACCCAAGCTCTTACTGGCCGGTGTTTAAATTGGACTGTTCTTTCTACAGGCTGGAAAGGCGCTCACAGATTTCCCAAGAGGAGGTCGCTGGAGCGCGTGGACAATGGTGCGCCGGTCATGGTCCTTTTTTGGAAGGACACCCATAGACCCTCAGCTCGAACCACATCTCTAGTACACCTCCGGGAGGGCCTATCCGATACTTCACCCCAGGGAATGCTCCACTCCCGGGGGCAGACTCTTGGTCTGGGCTAATTCTTTTTGTAGCTGCTTTCTTGTTTCGTTTTTCCCTTTTTAAATCTAGCAGTTTAGTCTGGTGCACAAGTGGTACCTTTTAAATGTCTCTCGCTCGCCTCCACCAAGTGGCGCCTGCAGCGCCGCTCCCTCCCGCTCGGCTGAGACAATAGCCCGGCTCCGCAGGGCGGCTCACCAGGTTTGTGATGCGCCCGGATCCCAAGTCAGGGCGCACGTGCGTTTGTTGTGGTGTCTGGGTTCCCGCTCCGGCCGCGGGCCTCTGTTTCCCGATCTGCAAACCCACTAGGCAGGATCTGCAGGAACCCGCACTCTGCAAGACCTCCGCTTCACACAATACAAATGGTGGGGTGGAGAAAGCCGGATTCTGGGGGGCCGCGCACACGTGGGTTTGTTGTGGGTCCGCAGGTTTGCGGAGCCAGGGAGCAGCTAGGGCTGCCCCTCGGCCTGAAAAAATACACCGACTCCTCCAGCTAAAGGGCGGCTGGCTCCGCGGCAAAGGCAGTTGAGGCGGTGCTGGAGACAGATCCCCTGCGCCCTAGGCGCGCCACGGGCCCCACCGCTGTACTCCGCTCACGTACCCCTTTGCATCACTCCCCCGGGGGACCCCAGAGGCGCCGCCGCCCACCGCACCCCTTACTCACTCGCTGCGCTCTCAGGGGAGAAGGCTGCCTGTGCTCCGCCCGCTCTGCGCCGACGCCGGCCGGTAGCCCGTTCCCTTTGTTAGCGCGGGGCAGTGCCCCAGGCGTCTTCCCCAGCCGGCTCAGCCCCGGACTCCCCTCCCCCAGGTGCCACCGGACTCAGCGCTCGGCTGGGGTAGCAGAGCTCGTGACGGGAGCTTTAGAGGGAGTCCCAGGAGGTGGGGTCTGATGGGGAGGAACGAGGGACAGGCGGTTTGTGGCGGTGGGATCGGGAGAAGGAGGGAAGAAAAGCGCAGCGGAGGGGCGGAGAGGAAGCAAGCGGTCTCCGTTATGCAAATAGAGTCGCGAAGACTAGGCAGGGCCCCGGGCCACAGATGGCACCAAACCATCCTGGCCTTCCGGAGGTCACTATCGAGCGGGCAAAAGGTTGAGGGTGCCTGGTTAGGACTCCGCGTGAACAGGAACACTGCCTTCCCCCAAGAGAGCAAACTGAAAAGAAGGGCAATGCGGCAGGCAAGGGTTCCCAAATGTTGCTTGCATACCCACCTACTCCGGGTAGGTGAATTCGGTATGTCCAGTTTTTTTTGTCCTAACAAGCAGCCACTGTCCATCCTAGCTCTTCTACCAACTGACCGCCTGAGCAAGTCCCTAAACCTCTAGAAACTAGCATAGCACTCTTCTTCCGTTGGATACCAAAGAACGAAATGTATCTCAAAGGGGTTGGTAAGAATCCGGTAACATCATGCGTGGCACGGACTAGGCGCGCTCAAACAACATACAAAATAAGAGATGGGGCATGGTGGAACCCCTACACACAGAAATGTCCACCCCAACTGTCTGTAGGTGGACTGGCAGAGGAGGCCTCTGGTAGGGTGATGAAGAGACAGCCAGGTTCCCTTCCTCCACCGGGCTGTGATGGGGCTGCTGGGAAAGGAAAGAGGAAACCATTTGTTGAACAAGCATAGGGGTGGCACCCTGACTGCCCCAGGGCCACTTCCCCAAGGCAGAAAACACCCCTATAAGAGGTGGCGCATTGGACCACCACTCCAGTCCCCTAAAACCCAGAGAAGGAATGGGACTAGCAGAGGAAAGAACCATTTCCTAAATGTCTACTGAGTGCCCTCTACATACCCAGCTCTGTGCAGGAGGGAAGAGGGGAGGAGGATGGGGAAAGTGGAAGATAGATAGATAGTCTGAGTCCTCTGGGAAGGGGGTCCAGTGCATAGAGAGCTTGAAGCCTGGGCCGACAAAGTTCTCTCCTCAAGTCAAAGGGGCCACTCCTCACCTTCAACCTGGAAAAGGGGAGTTGCATCCTCCTCCCCAGCATCCTTCTTCCAAACACTGCTGCCTCCCTCTCTTGATCCTGGCAGTTTCTGCTCCTAACCCTTCCCTTGCTGCTCTGAAAGCAGTATTGCTCTGTACAAAGAGCTCCAATTAAAGAGAGCACCAGACAGTGAATTTAAATCTATGGTCAACACACCATACATTCTTGAGGGAGTTCAGGGCTACCCTTTCCTCTTGTATAAACTAGAGATATTGAGAACAGCATTGTTTTCAGGTTTATGTGAAATGATCTGTGTGGAAGCACTTAGCTTACTGTCTGGCATATAGATAGTGCCCATAACAGTAAAATGTGGTATGAGAGAATGAATAGAATCACACAACACTGTCTTCTATTTCTGAGAGGATGCTGCATTGAAGATTGAGACTTAATTCTCTAAACAAAAAAGACAGAGGAAACACTTAAAGGTTTTGTGCAGTGCCATACAATGCATCTATTTGTTTTGTACTGATTCCTCTGGAATCATACTGGAAAATGACTGGCAGGAGCAAAGAACACAAGCCAGAAGGTGGGCTTGGATTCTGCCATCAGTGGAGACGTGATAAGAGTCCAAACCGTGACAATGGCAGAAGGAATGAAGAAAGGGCAGCTGAGTAATAACTGCCACTTGGGAGCAAAGGCACTTTGTTTATTATATTGTCTCTCCTCATCATTGCCTTTCCTTTGACATCCTTTGTGTGTCAAGTCTACTTAGGAGCAAAAAACAGAAGAGAAAATTCTTTAAAAATATTGCACATTCCCCAGTTCTCAGTTCTGCCTTCTAAAAATTCAACCAAATTATAGAGAAAACAACAGAAAGGGCTTGCTCTGGATTCTTGGCTTGCAAAACTGAGATAACCACAGATGCTATGATAACACTAAGTAGTTTTGGGGCTGGGAGCAGAGGAGCAGGCAAGAAGGGGTTCTCCTGGCAAAATTCCAGGGTGGAATGCCAAGGTTACTCTCTCCTCAGTCAGGACTTCTGACCTACAAATGAGAGACAAGGAGTCTGGACCATTAGTTGGGAGCCTGTCTTATTACCCCCAGCCTCCTTGTGATGCTTCCCTGCCTGTTGACTCTGCCTTGGTTGGTTGGCAGAACCAGAGTCCCTGCGTTGATTTGTTGTTTCCTTAAAAATACACATACATCCTGTGATCCCAGTGACTGGAAGACTGGGGCAGGAGGATTGCAAGTTCGAAGCCAGCCTCAGCAATTTATCAAGACTTTAAGCAACTTAGCAAGACCCTGTCTCAAAACAAAAAATAAAGGGCTGGGGATATAGCTCAGTGGTAAAACACCCTGTGAGTTCAATTCCCAGTACCCCCCAAAAAAGAGTTGGAGAAATACACATAGGTACTTTCGCTTCAGACACAACCTCAGTTCTGCAGCCTCCACCCCCACCCTCTGAGTGTGTCCCCCCCAAAATTCACATGTTGAAATCCCAACCCTCCAGGTTAATAGTATAAGGAGAGGGGGCCTCTGGAGAAGTGAGTAGGTTATGAGGTCAAAGCGCTCATAAATGGAACATGCCCTTATAAAAGAGACCCAAGAGAGCTAACCAACCCTTCCACCACACAAGATGCAGCTAGGAGGTACCAACCAAGAACCAGAAAGCAAGCCTTTACCAGATATCAAATCGTGAGACCTTAGTCTTGGGCTTACCAGCCTCCAGAACTATGAGCAGTTTTATTATTATTATTATTATTTTGCTCCTAAACCACCCAATTTATGGTATTTTTGTTGCAACAGCCAAGACAGATGAAGGCCTCCTTCCTCCCCCAGCCCAACCCCTCCCACCTTGGCCCCCCATGTTTTAGGTCATCACTCCAGGCAGTTTACTGACTAATACAAATGAGGACCTACCTTCTAATGTTCAGTTCCAGTGATTCACTGGCAAAATAATATCTTCATTGCCCTCTTGAATGAAGTGGTATTAAAGTCTTGTGGGGGAGAAGGAAGGCAGCAAGCAGTTGAAAATTTCCTCCCAAATCCTTCTTCCCAAGCTCACTACAGATGCTCCTAAAGGCCCTTCAATAGACCTCTCTGAACACCTTGTTCAGTGTGAGGTAAGGCTCAGCGGCCCAAGGAGATGAACTGTAGTCTGCCTGCACCCCTGACCTCGGCCCTCAGTACTGCCAGCCTTTTGGGTAAAGCTATATACACACAACAGAGTCTTCAGAGACCAAGTGAGAAACTGGCCTATGATATCCAGGCCTCTCATTTAAGCACCCAAGGTTGGCTCCTTTTGATGGGTGTGAAGCAGATAGGCACAGATGGGTCAGGGGAGACCAGAGTAGGGACTGGGGAGAAGAATACCAGAAAAAAGAGGCTGAAAACAGAAACAGGTCTCTTGGGAGAAACCCAGCCACAAGACAGGGGAAATGGCTGACCACACAGCCCCTACTACAACAAGCAGTGACCTCCTGACTCCAGAACCTCAGAGCAAAGTGTAGGCTTGGTGTGATCAGGATGGGTCAGAGACTAGGCATGTCATGTGGGCACAGGGGCTGCACTTCACACAGTCACCTTCAAGGTCTAGCTCCATCCTAGGTCCTAGGGGACATAGGAGGAAAACCAGTCTCTGTTATCAAAACATTTCAGCCTAAATCTCTTGGTTCACATTAACCGCCATATACAGGTCGCCTGTGTGCAAGGCAGCTCATATGGATGCTCTCATTCAGTCATCCCCTGGAGGAAGGGTATTCCTCTTAGAACCCTAGTGTGCCTAAGTCGTCCTGAGCTACAGGAGCCAACTTGGCCTCAGGTTCATGCACAGGGACAGGGATTCAGGGAGATGACTCCAAACCTGACTTCAAAAATATTAGAAACTAAGAGAGGTCTTGGTTGAAGTTTTCTTAAGAAGGTAAAACAGGGTCACATCAAACATGATGAGGCAAGACTTCTAGATATCTGCTGACAACTTCCCTTTCCCTGAAGTTCTCCTTAGGCATCCTGGACAGGCAGCCTCCCACACTTCCACACCTCCCTCTCGAGCATTCTTTATCCTCCCCCTCTCCCAGATCCTTCTGTCTGGATGTCTCCTTTAATTTTACTTTTGTAGAAAAAAAAAATTGCCTTTCTCAGGATCTCCAAAGAATATAAATAAGCTACCAAAAGGGGAAAAAGAAGAGAATTTACATAAATATCCATCTTTGCATTTACAAAGGGCCCGCATGTGTATTATCCCCTTTGAGCCTGACTCAGTCACCAGTAAGGTGGGTCTAACTCCTTATCATCGTCACTGACAGATAAGAAATAGACTCCAAGATTAAAATAAGTTGCTTCAAGTTCATTAGTTAAGTATTGAGTTGGGTCTTGACTCTGAGGCCCCTGTTCTCCATGCTACCCCTGGCCTCTGGGCTGTCAAAGACTGGACAAGGCTGTAGTCACCAAAAAACTGCTGCCTGGGGCAGTACTAGTAAGCTGTACCCAGGAGCCCAAATGCACCCGCAACAGAAGGAAATACAGGCGTTCTGGGGACTGAGGAAGCAGAGACGCTTGTAATAAATTCTCTCAAAAAGATTCAGGAAATTTGCTTCCCTTGGGGAACTTCAATCAGAATCAAAGTGGAAACAGCCACCTGTGTATTTATGCTCCGAGGATGACCACCAGAACAACCTGCAGTAATGGTCATGGTTTTGGGCAAAGAATATGTAGTTTGATGAAATTTCTTTGCAATTTAACAAATGTTTGGGTGGTGGGGAGGGGGTGTCAGTGTTTAATACCTGTTAGTGATTTATCTCAAACTTGCTTCTGTAAGGTCTCATGTTTTTATATTTGTTAGCTTGTTTATTTATTTTTACATTTCACTAAAAACTTCTTTTTTGGTCTTTTGGATAGAAACAGAAATTTATTTGCCAGGAAGGATGATCCCATTATATTCTGCTGGAATCAGTGTGTGGCCTCTTCTTGGCTGATTCCATGTTTGTCCCCAGCATAGCCTGTCGTGTGCTTCTTGTCTGAGATGCTGAAACCTGGCCTACTTGGTGCCACATAGAAGTCCAGGCTGTAGACACCAATGCCTGGGTCATATTTGATCCCCAGATCATTGAGCTCCTATATTCCAAATCAAAGTTTCCTATATCTGAGAAGTTGGGGGGATTTTGTTTTTGTTTTGCTTTGTTTTTGAACTCATACTCCTGCACCTTGAGACCTTTCCCCAGGATTTCTTCTACCTAGGCCTCACAGACTGTGCCATAGACAGCAATCTTCTTTTTTCTCCTGACCCCCACGGCTCTGGCCGCGTAGTTCTGGAAGGCCGTGGGTCTGGCCTGTGAGCTCTCAGCACCCAGGCTGCTTGGCTCAGTTGGTGTCCTCCCCGAGGCAGATGTTGAAGCAGACACAGGAGGTGCAGGGTTTTCGCGTGGTGTGCCCCTTTTCATCTGGGTGCTGCCTTCTGCAGCCCACGGCCACACCTCTGAGTCCTCCAGGAAACTGCTCTGTGCTCGCTCCTCTGAGGACCAAGGAGAAGTGACAAGATGAGGCTTGCACCCTGCAACAGCATGGCCCTGCCAGATTCAGCCCTGCCAGAATTGCAGGCTCAGTCCTCCTTGAGCCTCAGGTGAGGGAGCCTTCGTGGGCTCCAAGGTCATGTCTGCAGATGGTTAAAGGGAAGCAAACCCGGGCCTCAGCTCTCACTACCAGGATCAGTCTCATGAGTTTGCTTATTGTTTTTTGGTTGTTTATTTTTTTTTCATACCAGGGATTGAACTCAGGGATACTTAAACACTGAGGCCACATCCCCAGCTCTATTTTGTATTTTATTTAGAGACAGGGTCTCACTGAGTTGCTTAGGGCCTCACTAAGTTACTGAAGCTGGCTTTGAACTCTAGATCCTCCTGCCTCAGCCTCCTGAGCTGCTAGGACTACAGGTGTGTGCCACCATGCCCGACCTCCCGCTGATTTTCCAGGTAATATTTGCTTTCGAAAATCTGGGAAGGTTAGACAAGTATAAAAAATAAAGGAGAAAAATATTCTCAGTCCATCAGCCACAAGTGAAATTAACATTTTGGCCTGTTTTCTTCCAGTTATTTCCTGTGCAATTTCTCTCAACTTTCTATAGCTAAGATTACAGTGTATATACAGAGATAGCCTGCTTTTCCCCCTGTTTAGAGTACATCATAAGCATCTCCTGCATGTATTTAACAATAAATTTATTAATTCACATTAGCCTCATTAGATGCAGGACAAACATTCTTAGGCAAATTAGTAGTGGTTTATTACACTGATCTTTGACTGTAGGAAAGACATTTGAGTTTAGTGACTGTGTACTGACTCTCCAGTCAGACTGCCTGGATTTGAATTCTAACTCTGCTACCTCCAAACTGTGTGACCTTGGAGAAATTACTTAACCTCTCTGTCTCTGTGTCTTTACCTGTAAAATGAGGATACTAGTATCTACCTCATAAAGTTGTTCTAAAAATTAAATGAGTTAATTACAAGAGCAGTGCTTAGAGAAATACCTGCCACAGTAAACACAGAGTAAGTGATACTTATTAGCAATGTATGAGTGCATCATAAATTATTCAGCCATTCCCCTACTGCTCGACATTGAGGTTGTCTTCAATTTTTCAGCTATTACAAATAATCTTGCAATAAATCATTTACTATGTGCATGCAAGAAAAAAAAAGATAAAATGAAATCTTATTGTGAAAGAACTAGAATGCCAAGACATTCAGATTTAAGAAATTCAGAGTAAGCTTGCCAGGAGAAAATCCCCATTTCTTGACAAGGCAATCTTTAATTCCAGTTGACAAACATTTATTGAGCTCAATGGACAAAGAGAGTGTCTAGGAGAGGTCAAGGAACACCAAGATGAACAAGGCATCTGCCCCCTCCTCAGGAGCTTTCATCAGATTTACAAAAATGTCACAGTCATTGCCTCTGGGAGGATATTTCCATTATGACGTATTTCTAATTTCACCTGTGTGGACAGAGGTTACAAAATACCTGATTACAACCAACCAATACAAAAAAGATATAAACCCAATTAATCCTTCCTCATCCCAACATCAGTAAGGTTTGATTAATAATGCTTACTTCAGCCAGGCCAGGTGGCACACACCTGTAATCGCAGCGGCTGTGGAGGCTGAGGCAGGACAATCGAGAGTTCAGAGCTAGGGCTCCGCAAAAGCGAGGCACTAAGCAACTAGGTAAGACTCTGTCTCTAAGTAAAATACAAAATAGGGCTGGAGATGTGGCTCAGTGGTTGAGTGCCTGAGAGTTCAATCCCCGGTACCCCAAAATAATAATAATAATAATAATAATAATGCTTACTTCAGAGACTTGTGAACATCAGGGTGTGGTGTGCAAGGGACACTTGGAATAGTGTCTGGCACACAGTAAATGCTCACAAACTAATTACTAACATTCAAAAAATACTTCCCATACTCCAAGAAAGAAAATCATATATATACATATATAATAAAATTTTATATATATATATATATATATATATATATATGGCATGCCACTAGGAGAAAGCGAGCCCATGTTCTCCAGCCAGGTCTCCTGGCCCAGCCTGCAGACCTCAGCCAAGCCACTTCCTCTTTCTGGTTTTCAATGCACTGCTTTATGAAATGAGGGCAGCTGGAGTGAATAAGTTGTTTCCAAACCTGACTGCCAGAGACAATTTTGTTCTCATTCCCCTCCGCAGCAAGATTCAGTGGTTCTAGGGTCAGATTCTGGGTATCTATGGATTGTTAACAATCAACACACCATGTTGATCTTAAAGGTTTGCAAACAGGTCGACTAGCTTAGCTCACAGGCTTTCTAGATTCTCCTGTGTTTCTTCACAATAAAAAGTCACTAAACATCCCTGAGCACGGCAGTCCTCCATGACACTGGGAGTCCTACCTCCTGGTACTTCCCTGAGAGAGGGATGCTTTGCCACAGTTGGAGTTTTAGACAGAGAAGCTATGGCTGCAGCCTTAGTCACAATCTCATTGATAATATCACCAATATTTAACTGGCACAGCTGAGCAATGAATTTTTTTTTTTAAAAAAAGCCTCATTTTACCATCCCTGGGATCTTTCCTAAGGCTTAAGTGTTCCCTAGAAAACGGTTTCAGTTTTCCAGCCCCTCTTTGTATAGGACACAATGTAAAACCTTAAGTTTCAAAACTTAAGCACAGTATCCCTCTGGCAGGAGTTGACAAGAGGGATTTGAACTAACCTATAATCAGCTCTGCTAAGGTCCATGTGTGAAGATAATCGATAGGCACTTGGGGAGCACTAGAAAGGGTCAGAGCAGGAAATGGCCCCTGCACAGCACAGATTTGTGCATTACAGCTTGACATGGTGATGTCATGAAGCACTCAACTGTCCAGTTCAATTACCAGGCAGGCGGTCTAGAATGATAATTGCCTGCATTTCTCCAACCTCAAGGCTATGACCTGAAGGTCTCAGAATGACTCTGTCCAGATGGCATGGACTCCATGTTAGGCCATTGAGGAGGAAGATTTGTGTGTGTGTTTGCAAGTGTTTGGGGAATGGAAATACAGTCATTTGTATTGAAAATGCACAATTACACTAAAGGTTTATATAAAATCTGCTTGGGATCCCATCGAGTGTGCCGTCATTCCAAGGAGCAAGGGATACCATCTATCACATTTCTTTGGCCAGTTCTCCTGTGAGATCTTTTCCAAATTCACATGAAAGCTGGATATTAAGAAACTCATTTTCTTGCACAGAATACATGCAAAAACCATCCCACATTCAGACTGAGGTATTGAAGAGATATTTTATTATGGAAACTGGGACTCATCCCCTGATTGATTAAGGAGAAAGAGATACAGGGTACCTGCTTATCATCTACCCATTTTAATATGCATTATGCATTCAGAGGACTTCCAGGGCACTTTCCTATGCATCTGCCAGTTGATCCCTGATTTGGAGATAAGTGAGTTGTGGACTAGAAACTATAGGGACTTGTCAAAGATTGCCCACTAATGGGTGGCAGAACTTAGAAGAGAGTCCACATCTTCTGACTCTGTTATAAGTCCTAATATGGGGCCAGAGAGCAACCCAGAAAACATACAGAAAACCAAAAACTTGAGAAGAGGTAGAAACTGCTATGGAACTTTCATAATGAGACCCTGAGAAGGATAGGAAACCTACCTATTATTTTCTGACTTTCATAGTATTCAGGGATCATTAAGCTAGGTTTTCAGCCTGTCTCTTCAAAGTGCAGAGAAAAACATATAAAGTGATAAATGGAGATTCTGGAGAATGACTGGGAGGCTGGGGGGGGGACATAATTGTCATTGTTGGAGAGAAGCAGGAAGTCACTCATCTGAGACAGATTTTTGTGAAGCTGCATCAACCTGGTACATTTCCCTCACCCCACTGTTTTTGACATAGAGGGGAAGGTAGTTTTACCGGTTCACAGATCTCATGAGCTAGAAGAAATCATCATTTTCAGTCATGGGAATGATTAGGATCTGGATATCCAGAATGATCTGAGATAATAATGATTTCCTCAAGTTACTAAACCAGGAACTGAAGAGTGTGAGATTTAATCCTTATAAAGATCCTGTGAGATGTGTATCATTAACTGCATTTAGAAATAAAATAGCTAGGGCTTACAGAGTTTGAATTACCAAAGGCTGGTAATTCCCAGAGCTTGAGAGTGAACTAGGATGTGCTGGACTTCAAAGTCACTCTTTAAGCACCATGATGAGGAGAAGTGACTGAAGGATGACCTAGCTCTCTACCCACTGTGGCTGCCATTAGGACTTGCCTAAACTCTTCTGGCCCTCTGAAATGCCTCCTTTGTCACTCTCAGCTCTCATGATACCACCTATCCCCTAGGTCTGGATCAACTCTAACCTCCCCCAGGAAGCCTGGAGTCCACAGTAATCTCCTTTTCTAAGTCATATTCACACACAGGATTTCTTGAGACCATACTTTTCCCTCCTTAATTTAATGTATGACTATATAGACTTTGGTTTTTATACCCTTCCAAATAAAAGTACACATTGAATGTCTCACAAAACATATTTTATTTTACATAAATAAATATTTGAATATTTAGAATAATTTTTATTGATTAGATTTAGAGATACTGGAAAAGATCAGAACCTTCTCTTTGCACTTGACTATCCCCAAAATTTTGGCCCAGGATCAAAGAGATCTGGGAGTGGGTGTCCTTCCTGGCTCTATCTATGGCTGGTAAGCAGACTTATTCCTCTTAGTTGGCATTTCCTTCTCCAATGCACTCCAACATCTTTAATAAACCTCTAAAATGTCATTTCTCTGCACCAGGCTAGTGGTGCAGCTGCTAACTCTGTGTTGTGGTGGCCCTTTAACAGGCTCCAGGGCAAGCAGAATGCAGTTTGATTCCTGCCTCGATTCTTGCCAGGTAGCTTTGAGAAAGGTCCTTAACCTCTCTCGACCTGTAAAATGGGTATTTCTTGAAACATCATAGTAAGAATCAGCAATAATATTATTATGTACAGTTCCATGTACAAAATAGATGCTCAAAAGATCAACACTATTATTATTATTATTGCATGTAAGCCAAACAAAATTAAGTGAACAACTTTTTCTAACCCTTGGACCAAGTCAGATTTAACAAAAAAACAAAGCGAGGTTTTTCAAGATGGCAGACTAGAAGATGGCTGCATTTCATGTTGCTCCAGGACTCAGGATTCAAAAGAGGAGATATTGAGAGACTTGGGACCAACTCAAAGCTGCTGGGTGAGTCTCTCCCGTTGGGGAGGCGTCCCGGATGGGGCAGTATTTCCGGAACACAGGGAACTTTGTGAAGTAGAGCTGCCCAATGAGATACCCCTCCACCCCGCTGGATCAGTGAACTCAGACAACTGGGAGCATTGTAGAGGAGGCCGCTCAGCACAATGCTTGGACTCAGAGCGACCACACTGGAACTCCGGGCAGCTGCCTGGAGGAGGAGGAGGTGCACGGCGGGTCGCTGGGACTTGGAGCAACTGTACAGGGCTCCAGGTGGCTGCTCAGAGGAGGGGCCACATAGCCAGGCGATTAGGTGCAGAGCAGGATCCCAGGACCTAGGAGGCTTCTTGGTGTAAGACCTGCACAGAGACAAGCTGAGGGGCGGAGCGAAGGTTCCAGGACTGCGGGCGGCTTCTCTGAGGAGAAGTATCCTAAGGAGACTCATCTGCGAAGGGTGAGGCTCCCAGGCCCAGGAGGTAGGTCCAGGCCCCTGGGAACGTTGCAGAGGAAGGCTGCCCAGCCCAGGTGGTAGTTGTGGATTGAGGGGAACCTCTAGGAGGGGAACTGACCAGCGAGACCTCCCCACCGGGTGAGTCTTCCCTGCTGGGTGAGGTTTTCCCACAAGGACAGTAAAACCAGAGACACAGGCCCAAACAGGCCTTACCTCAGCCTGCAGCCTAGGTCCCCTTTGGATGACCATTGGTCAACAAGTGGAGGCACCTCTGCCCACTAGCAGGGAATATACACCACCCGAAGGCCACCACCCCTAAAGAGGCAGCTTCCTTGTGGAGCACCGCATTATCAACTTCCTCCAAGACTTCATGCTACTGAAGGCTAAGAGGGGATATACTGGAAATCTTCAGGGACATTATAAGTCAATAGAGGAAATCTGCAATATCTCAGCAGTCCACCGATACCTGAACAATATGAGAAAACAAGGGAAGAAAATGCCCCAAACAAATCTAGATGTTACATCAATAAAATCCAATGACAGCATGGCAGAAGAAATGACAGAAAGGGAGTTCAGAATGTACATAATTAAAACAATCAGGGAAGCAAACG
This sequence comes from Sciurus vulgaris, assembly GCF_902686455.1. NCBI lineage: Eukaryota > Metazoa > Chordata > Mammalia > Rodentia > Sciuridae > Sciurus > Sciurus vulgaris. The sequence goes on from NC_136470.1 coordinate 86,477,180, forward strand.
ATGACATGAAAGAGCAAATGCAAGCATTGAAAGATGAGATGAAAGAGCAAATGCAGGCATTGAATGACAATTAAAAGAGCAAAAAATGACCAATTGACAATTAAAAGAGCAAATACAGGAAGCAAAAGATCATTTCAATAAAGAGTTAGAGATATTTAAAAAAAAGACAAACAGAAATCGTTGAAATGAAGGAAACAATAAACCAAGTTAAAAACTCCATAGAAAGCATAACCAATAGGATAGAACACCTGGAAGACAGAACCTCAGATATTGAAGACAAAATATTTAACCTTGAAAACAAAGTTGAACAAACAGAGAAGATGGTAAGAAATCATGAACACAATCTACAAGAACTATGGGATATCATGAAAAGGTCAAATTGAAGAATTATTGGGATTGAGGAAGGCTTACAGAAACAAACCAAAGGAATGAACAATCTATTCAATGAAATAATATCAGAAAATTTCCCACATCTGAAGAATGAAATGGAAAATCAAGTTCAAGAGGCTTATAGGACTCCAAATACACAAAATTACAACAGACCCACACCAAGGCACATTATAATGAAAATACCTAACATACAAAATAAAGACAGAATTTTAAAGGCTGTGAGAGAAAAGAACCAAATTACATTCAGGAGGAAACCAATACAGATACCAGCAGATTTTTCAATCCAGACCCTAAAAGCTAGAAGGGCCTGGAACAACATTTTTCAAGCCCTGAGAGAAAATGGATGCCAACCAAGAATCTTATACCCAGCAAAACTTACTTTCAGATTTGACGATGAAATAAAATCCTTCCATGATAAACAAAAGCTAAAAGAATTTACAAAAAGAAAGCCAGCATTACAAAACATTCTCAGCAAAATATTCCATGAGGAAGAGATGAAAAACAAAGAAGCAAATCAGCAAAGGGAGAAACTATTCTAAAGGAATTGTCAAGTAAAGGAGGAACCAAGTCGTGTCAAAAATAAATAAATAAATAAATTTAAAAAATGAGCCAAATGACCAGGAATACAAATCACATCTCAATAATAACCCTGAATATTAATGGTATGAACTCATCAATCAAAAGACATAGACTGGCAGATTGGATTAAAAAGAAAGATCCAACAATATGTTGCCTGCAAGAGACTCACCTCATAGAAAGAGATACCCATAGACTAAAGGTGAAAGGATGGGGAAAAACATACCATGCACATGGACTCAGCAAAAAAGCTGGAGTATCCATCCTCATTTCAGATAATGTAGACTTCAAGCCAAAGTTAGTCAGAAGGGATAAAGAAGGGCATTTCATACTGCTTAAGGGAAGCATAAATCAGCAAGACATAACAATCATAAACATCTATGCCCCAATCAGTGGCTCATCCATGTATGTCAAATTCTTCTCAATTTCAGAAACCAAATAGCCCACAACACAATAATACTAGGTGATTTTAACACGCCTCTCTCACCACTGGACAGATCTTCCAAACAAAAATTGAACAAAGAAACCATAGATCTCAATAACACAATCAATAATTTAGACTTAACGGACATTTATAGAATATACCATCCAACCAAGAGTGAATACACTTTCTTCTCAGCAGCACATGGATCCTTCTCTAAAATAGACCATATATTATGCCACAAAGCTAATGTTAGCAAATACAAGAAGAAAGAGACACTACCTTGTAATCTATCAGATCACAATGGATTGAAATTAGAAATAAATGACAGAGTAAAAAACAGAAACTCCTTCGACACCTGGAGATTAAACAATATGCTATTATATAATGAATGATAATAGAAGATATTAGGAAGGAAATTTAAAAATTCTTAGAGGTAAATGAGAACAAAGAAACATCATATCAAAATCCCTAGGACATTATGAAAGCAGTACTTAGAGGAAAATTTATTTCATGGAGCACATTCAATAAAAGAAGTAAAACTCAACAAATAAACGACCTAACACTACAGCTCAAAGCCCTAGAAAAAGAAGAACAGACCAACACCAAAAGTAGTAGAAGACAGAAAATAGTTAAACTCAGAGCTGAAATCAACGAAATTGAAACAAAAGAAACAATACAAAGAACTGACAAAATAAATAGTTGGTTCCTCAAAAAAATAAACAAAATTGAAAAACCCTTAGCCACACTAACAAAGAGAAGACGAGAGAAAACCCAAATCACTAAAATTTGGAATGAACAAGGAAATATCACAACAGACACTATTGAAATACAAAACGTAATTAGTAGCTCTTTTGAAAATCTATCCTCCAACAAAATAGAAAATTTCAAAGACATCAACAGGTTTCTAGAGACATATGAATTACCTAAACTGAACAAGGAGGACATACACAATTTAAATAGACCAATTTCAAGTAATTAAATAGAAGTCATCAAAAGCCTACCAACAAAGAAAAGTCCAGGACCAGATGGGTTCTCAGCCGAGTTCTACAAAACCTTTAAAGAAGAGCTCATTCCAATACTTCTCAAAGTATTCCATGAAATAGAAGAGGAGGGAACCCTCCCAAACTCATTCTATGAAGCCAATATCACCCTGATACCTAAACCAGACAGAGACACATTGAGGAAAGAAAATTTCAGACCAATATCCTTAATGAACATCGATGCAAAAATTCTCAACAAAATTTTAGCAAATCGCATACAAAAATATATTAAAAAGATAGTGCACCATGATCAAGTGGGTTTCATCCCAGGGATGCAAGGTTGGTTCAACATCAGGAAATCAATAAATGTCATTCACCATATCAACAGACTTAAAGTCAAGAATCACATGATTATTTCAATAGATGCAGAAAAAGTATTTGATAAAATACAGCATCTCTTCATGCTCAAAACACTAGAAAAAATAGGGATAGTGGGAACATTCCTTAACATTGTAAAGGCCATCTATGCTAAGCCCATGGCCAATGTCATTCTAAATGGTGAAAAACTGAAAGCATTCCCCCTAAAAACTGGAACAAGGCAGGGATGCCCCCTTTCACCACTTCTATTCAATATCGTCCTTGAAACTCTAGCCAGAGCAATTAGACAGACCAAAGAAATTAAAGGGATACGAATAGGAAAAGAAGAACTCAAACTATCCCTATTTGCTGATGATATGATTATATACTTAGAGGAACCAGGAAATTCCACCAGAAAACTTCTAGAACTCATAAGTGAATTCAGTAAAGTAGCAGGATATAAGATCAATGCTCACAAATCTAATGCATTTTTATACATAAGTGATGAATCTTTGGAAAGAAAAATTAGGAAAACTACCCCATTCACAATAGCATGGAAAAAAAATAAAATACTTGGGAATCAATCTAACAAAAGAGTTGAAAGACCTCTACAATGAGAACGACAGAATACTAAAGAAAGAAATTAAAGAAAACCTTAGAAGATGGAAAGATCTCCCATATTCTTGGATAGGCAGAATTAATATTGTCAAAATGGCCATACTACCAAGAGTGCTATACAGATTCAATGCAATTCCAATTAAAATCCCAATGGACATACCTTACCGAAATAGAGCAAGCAATCATGAAATTCATCTGGGAGAATAAGAAACCCAATCCTTCGCGGAAAAATGAAGCTGGGGGTATCGCAATACCAGAACTTCAACTATACTACAAAGCAAATCAAAACCACCCTAAGATTCCATCTCACTCCAATTAGAATGGCGATTATCAAGAATACAAGCAACAACAGGTGTTGGCGAGGATGTGGGGAGAAAGGTACACTCATACATTGCTGGTGGGCCTGCAAATTAGTGCAGCCACTCTGGAAAGCAGTGTGGAGATTCCTTAGAAAACTTGGAATGGAACCACCATTTGACCCAGCTATCCCACTCCTTGGCCTATACCCAAAGGACTTACAATCAGCATTCTACAGAGATACAGCCACATCAATGTTCATAGCTGCTCAACTCACAATAGCCAGACTATGGAACCAACCTAGATGTCCTTCAATTGATGAATGGATAAAGAAACTGTGGTATATATACAATGGAATATTACTCTGCCATAAAGAATGATAAAATTATGGCATTTGCAGGCAAATGGATGGAATTGAAGAATAGCATGCTAAGTGAGATAAGCCAATCTCAAAAAACCAAAGGACGAATGATCTCGCTGATAAGCAGATGATGACACATAATGGGGGGTGGAAGGGGTTAGTGTTAGGGTTAGAGTTAGGGTTAGGGAGGGGGGCAAGAATGGAGGAAGGAAGGACTGTATAGAGGGAAAAGAGGGGTGGGAGGGGTGGGGGGGAAGGGAAAAAAGAACAGAATGAATCAAACAACATTACCCTATGTAAATGTATCGTTACACAAATGGTATACCTTTACGTCATGTACAAACAGAGAAACAAGATGTATCCCATTTGTTTACAATAAAAAAAAAAAAAGCTTATGGCTTTCCATAGGATGCCTCTTCCTCCCCTTCCTTCTTTTCTTCTTTTAATCCCATTCAAGGTAGAACACTGTAACTATGGCTACCTATTTTATGAAACAGGCATGTGTCAATGAAAAAATTTTGTATTGATTTTTATCCTGTGAAGGAACATTGCCCGCATCTGAGGAGATTGAAAAACAAGTATCATGGTCATAGCTTTCAGATGCTGAACCCTGAAATCACAGACTTTGGCCCAGATCAAAGGGTTAAAGGAGGGTATACAGTAGTAGCTGTTGATCACCACGTGAGAAAAACCTAAGGTAGTTCAGGGAGATCTGACCACTCTCTCAGAATGTCAAAGATGATCTCATTTCCCTCATGAGGAAATGTGGGAAGCCGTTCTTGTCTCGCAAATCAGACCAAATGAGATGAGGTTGGACCTCAGGACGCGGAGGCCTGACTTCTCGGAACTGGCAGGCACTGGAGGTCTGTGTGTGGCACTGCGGGAGTGGTTCCCTGCCTGGTTCTGTGATAGTTTCCCTGAGCACTTTGGCTCCCCTAACTCCACCCATCCTGTTCATCACAGAAGAAGCCCCTCCCTTTCTGGACCCCTTTATCTGTGCGACTACAAATAAAGAGAGCTGGGTCATGTTGTTAGAGGCCAGATCTGGTATGGCCCAACCTGTCATGCCCCCTGTCATTTAAAAAGAATATTGGCTCTTGTGTGTCTATTGATTAGATACGTTTATGGGTAATTAATTGATTTATAGCCAACATCGACCTCTGGCAGTTAACACTTTCCTCATGCACATGGGTCGTGGCAAAAACCCTCACTAGGAAACACCCAGAGTGGTGTTTCACACTGACAGAGTTTGTCTGCCTCCACGTGTTCCACAGCTCTTTCTGCCACCTCCTAGATACCTGGAAATGCATCACTGAGCAAACACCTATGCGCTCGCTGTGTACTTCCTGGTGGTATAAGGCAGAAGACAAGGCATCAGCCAGCCCTGCAGGAGGTCACAGGATGGAAAAGTAAAGGGTTAGCCACAGACACCCTAATGGAATAACTCAAGATCCCTTCTGATCCAGAGCTCAAGAAGGCAATCCTGGCTGTAAGTGAGTTCCATGGGACAGAACATTCAGTCATGTGTTGCTTAATTTGGGGGATACAGTCTGAGAAGTGCATCATTAGGTGATTTTATCATTGTGTGAACGTCACAGCCTGTACTTACACAAACCTAGATCACATAGATCAATCACTGGAAGTGGCCTCTTGATACAATCAAGAGACTGGGCAAACATGAGTTGTATGAGGCTGTGGTTGGTGTGACAAAGCATACTGCGTCACTTTTAAAAAAACACGTGGTAGTACACAGTACACTCTAAAATAACAATAAAAGTATAGTATAATAACTATAAACCAGCAAGTCATTTTTTATTATCAAGTATTATATACTGTACATAATTGCATCTGCTGTACTTTCATTTGACCAGACTGTTGAGCTAAAATGTTACAGTTGCTATGACTTCACTAGGGGATGAGTTTTTCACCTGTATTATAATTTTATGTGACTACCATAGTTTATGCAGCCCATCATTGACCAAAATGCCACTGTGCAGTATATAAATGTATTTGCTTTGTCTATTAGGACAGTCTGGTTCAGGCAGTGGGTATAATTGTTAATGCAGCTAATGAACTCTGGAGCCACAGTGGCTGGTGCTATGCTTCAGTTTTTTCAGAGGTAAGTTACAGATAGTACTATAAAGATAAAATGTATTAATCCATGTAAAGTGCTTTTAAAAATGGCAACACAGAGTAAGTACTCATTAGACTTCATCCTAATTGTTATACTAAGTGATCACATTGGAATAGGCATTGATATTTGACAAACATATACATTTATATAATGACATTGATAATGTCATTGATTTAATATTTGTTAAACAAGTGAATGCAACTGGAGTCACAGAAGGAATAGATTCTTGCAAGCCAAAGTACTCAGGGAAGTTTTCCCAGCCAAGCCAGGCCTGAGTCAGGTATTTAAGGACGTATAGGATCTGAGCAGGATGGAAAAATAGAAGTAAAACCTTTCTGGTTTCAGAACATCTCTTCAAAGAAGACTTATGTTTACAGATGTTTATTGAAATGTCATTTTATCAGAAAAAAATGGAAATTGCCTAAATAGCCACTGAGACAATTAAATATAATTTGTGAATCCATAAAACGAATTACTGTGAATCCATTAAAATATTTTCAAACAATATGTAATGATAAAAATGCTCAGACTATAATGCTAAATTACAAAAAAGAAAATGCATTGCAGACAGTATAATCTCAATTAAGTAAAAAAAAAAGTGCATTCACATACAAAAGGGAAGACAGGAAATGTTGTGGTTTGGATCTAAAATATCCTCCAAAAGCTCGTGTATTGAAGTCTTGGTCCCCAATGCAGCAATGTCCAAAGGTGGGGCTTTCAGGAATTGATTGGCTCACAAGGACTATAACCTCATCAATGAATTAATCCATTTAATGGATAAATCATTTAAGGGACTACTGGAGGTGGTGGAAACTAGAAGAGCCATGCCATGGTTGGAGGAAGCAGGTCACTGGGGACACACCCTTGGGGACTATATGTTGTCCCTGGCCCCCTTCCTCTCTCTCTCTCTCTCTCTCTCTCTCTCTCGCTCTCTCTCTCTCTCTCTCTCTCACTCTCTCTCTCTCGCTCTCTCTCTCTCTCTCTCCTCTATCAGCTTCTTACCCACTATGAAATGAGCAGCTTTCCTCTACCGTTCCTTCTGTTCTGCCTCACCTCAGGCCCAGAGCAACTCAGCCAGTCAGCATTCTGAAACCTCAGAAACAATGATCCAAAATAAACTTTTCCTCTTTTAGGTTGTCTATGTCAGGTATTTTGGTCATGGCAACAAAAAGCTGACTAATGTAGAAAGCAAGATAATTTGTTTCCTCTTTAAGTCTTTCTTAATTTTTCAAATGATCTACAATGAGCATGTACTATTTCAATCATTTGTTTATTGTGGATATATATATGTATATGTATATCACGAAATTTACCAGTTCAACCCTTTTTGTGTGTACAGTTTGATTAGTAATACTTTCCAAAGTCTTCTTGTATTTTCTTCAAATGAAGATCCCTAGTCTGAGGACCTTGCTCACACAACTGTCCTCAGTGTGGCCCTGGCAGGTGCTATGAGTGGAGGCCCAGCCCCTGCTAGTGCCCACACACAAGATCTTCACCCTGGGAAGCATGATTATGGTTTTGGAGCGCATAACTTACCTGCTGAGCGTGGCTCCTCCCTGAACTCAGGGTGTTAGAAGCTCATCATACCTGTAATAGAATGAGGGCTTCCTCCATGCCCAAAACTCTCCATTCTTCCTCTAGTCTGTCCCACACACATGCAGTTCTCAGAGACTTTCTCCAACGCTTATGAATCAGAGGAGCTCCCTGGGGCTCCAGAATCCTCCCAACCCCCAGGAGATTCCTTTGTGCCTCCTGGAAAGTGTACAAAGCAAGATGTGGAGGCTCTTCATCCAGCTCCACAGACAGGCCTTGAGCTGCAGCTTTCGTAATGAATCACACACAGATTAGAGAGAACGCCTTGTGTAACTGAAGCTGGCCAGAGGGAAGAACTACCTGGCCACAGGCCTGTGTGTCTGCTGCATGCCTAGGTCCAATAAGCAGATGCCAGTCTAGAAGCTTCTCCTCAGTTTCTGGCAGTTAGTTCTGCCATTTCTTGTACTCATTCTCTTCCTCCTTTATTTTCAGGTATCCAATTCATTTATTCAACAATTATTATTTATCTCTTACTACATACCAGGCACTATGTTAGGGATGAGCTACTGCACCACAAATAATGATAATAATCTTCTTAACTGTCAAGTTCTATGCTAAAAGAAACCTCACCTACGGTCTCATTTAACCCTTAACACAATGCCACAGGAAGGGACTGCTTCCCTCATTTTTATGAATTATAAAGCTGAGACTGAGGAAGGATAAGACATTTACACAAGAAAACTTATGGGTAAAGATGATAAAATGATTCTAGATTGCAGACTTTCCCTCTCCCAACATTTAACATAATAAACAGCAAGAGTAAAAACAACAGATTTTAAAAAGTTATCAGCAATTTCCATTTTTGTGTGAACAAATAAGTTCCTGCCAGATTCTGCTCTCGTACAGATAACAGTTTTAAACTCTAGCCAAAATAAAATGATTAATGATTTCTTTTTTTAAATAATCTTAAGGCAGTAGAGAATAAACAGAAGCAGATAGAATCTGAAAGAGAGTCAAATCTTGGGAAAATGGGATGGCAAGAGAGGATTACTTGTTTTTATAGTTTTTAGCCTGATTACAGGCTGGCATGGGCACTATGTGGGATAGCAAAACTCTGAGAGAAGAAAGAGTAAGTACAGAGATACTGGAAAGAAATGAGATGGAGTAAGAGAAATGCAGATTCTGTGTATAAACTCAGACCAAGGCTTACTCAGATCCCTAAACCATGCACACATAGGGCAGACTCAAAGCAGCCTGGATAGAAATAGGGGAAATGAACTGTGAGTTGAGCTGAAGCCTAAGGGAAAGAGTTTTGCAGTTTGAGTCCAACTAAGTTAATTCCCTTCTAAAAGAAAACATCAATACTAAACAGAAGAATATAATGGGACAGAACCACCACAGTATCAAATTCATAATGCCTAAGTGTATATTTAATGCACAAAGAACCAGAAAGCCGCATATAATCCCAGCAGCTCAGGAGGCTGAGGCAGAAGGATAGCGAGTTTAAAGACAGCCTCAGCAAAAGCGAGGCACTATGCAGCTCAGTGAGATCCAATCTCTAAATAAAATACAAAACAGGGCTGGGGATGTGGCTCAGTGGTCGGGTGCCCCTGAGTTCAATCCCCAGTACCTCCCCACTACCCCCACCACCAAAAAAAAAATAGAAGAAAATCTAGGACAGGGTTAGGAGAAAGCAAAATCAACTGAGACTAACCACAATATGGCTCAGATGTTGGAATTACCAGATAAGGAAGATTAAATAGCTATTACAACTTGTCTGGTTGAGGTGAAGGAAAAACATACCTTCAACAAATGAGAGAATCCCAAACAAGAAATAGAAATTCTACTAAAAAAAAGAATCAGCAGAAACACTAGAACTAAAAAATATGATATTTTAAATTAAAAATTCACTGGACTGACTTGATTTAAAAAAAAAAAAACTCACTGAACTTATAGATTGGCAAATAGTCAAATCTGGAGACAGAAACTTTTTAAAAAAATCAAAAAAGATAAACAGTCTCAGGAACCTTTAAGACAATATAGAGTCTACATATATGTAATGAATTTCAGAAGTGAAGGAGAGAATGAGACTAGAAAAAAATAATTGAAGAAAAACTGATGTAAGTACTCCTAAACATGTTGAAAGACATAAATCTATAGATTCAAGAAGTTCAGTGAATACCCAGTAGGGTAAATGTGAATAAAGACACACATATCATAGTCAAACTGCTTGAAACTAAGGGAAAAATGTTGAAAGTAGGCAGAGGGGGAAAAATGATGTATTACATAGTGGAAAAGTAATTTGAAGCAATGCTGAATTCTCACTAGAAACTGTGGAGACCAGAATATAGTGTCCATCTTTAAGGTGCTTGGGGAAAATGGAGTGGGGAGTGGGGGAGAACTCCTTTGCCCACCAAGAATTCTATTTCCATTCAAAATGTCATTTTAAAAATGTCTACCAACAGTAACAAGCAAAGAAGTTCAACCTCATGCCTTCACTGTTGAAAAGAAGTTGTCAAAAAAAAAAAAAAAAAAAAAAAAAAACCAGGAAATTCTGGCAGGATGCCACGGGGATTATATTCTGATATTTTCCCTAGAAGTGGTACAGAAGGAAATAGATGAAATGGCAAAATGCTAATAATTTTCAGTAATGTCTCCACTTCCCTGTTCCAAGTTGGACAGAATCTGACTGAGAGTAAAAAGGCAGCTTAGGGAAATGCCAATAGAAAAGGCTTGAGAGCAGAAACTACAGCATACCACAGTAGGACCATAGCAGAGTAAGGAAGGACAGCCAGGGCTTGGCAGGATCCAGAAGGCTGTGCTGGGTGGGGGCAAACACACAGGAGAGGCCTATGCTCCCATCTGGCAGGCACAGGAACTTGAATTGGAGATTTTAATGAGATCTCATTTAAAAGCACAGTGCTTGGGTTTTCCAGCAAGGGGTGTGTGTGGCCCCATTTCTTCCATATGCCCTCAAACTACAGAAAAAGTAGACAGCAAGCAGTAACCAACCCTCACACAGTCTGTAACTCTGATGAGACTACTAAATTTTACATAATGATTTTGAGAAGTCACTTATATAGAACAAAATAATATATCAAATAATTTGTGTTAAGCATGAGCTAGATTATTACAAAGAAAGGAAGAAATGGGGCAGAAGCTATGAAAGCACTCAATATAGAGAAATACATAATGCAGCCTGGAAAAAAATAGCCCAATTCAAGGAACGAAATATTCATTATGAATTTATTACCCTTCAGGCATATATATTCTAATAAGGAGTAATAACTTTAATAAAATAAGAATATGGAACTAAAAGGATAAAATAACAGCATGAAAAAATGGGAGATTAAAATGCTACAGAGACAAACTGTGTAGCAAAATCCTCCTTCCCATCTAACAATGCGAGAACTCAAGAAGGTAGCATACATGCATAATACCTTCTTGAAAACATGACTCTAGCTGACCAACAGATAAAAGAGAATGTTAAAACTCAGAAATAGAAATGCTGGGGCAAAAATTCTGGTGGAAGCATGGAATTGATTTAAACAAAACCAAAGTTAAATAACAGGGGAGTTAAAAAGCCAAATGGATTATAAATGTTATAACTTTAACAAGAAATAAGGCTTACTCAGCAGAAAAGGAGAGGAGAAGGAGGTAGGAAGAAGTGAAATAATGTTACTCTGATATTTTCTAATACAGCATCATTTAGAGGTGTCTAAAGTGAAAACATTTTTAAGGCATAATATAGCGGTCCTCCCTTACCTACAGGTTATGGGTTCCAAGATTCCCAGTGGACAGATGTCTAAAACCATGAATAGTATGAAGTCCTATATATATATATATATAGATATATATTGATATATAAATTATAAATATCATAAGACATTTACACAATAACTGATAATAAAACAGAACAACTGTAACTGTATATACTGGTACATGTTATGTGAATGTGGTCTCTCTCATTGTGTACTTACACCTTTTCACTTGAAAGAAGCACTTTACAACGGCTCTTTAGCACATCTGAATTGTCCACATTACTGTGCTTGTGCTCTGGGTCATGTATTAAACAAAATGAGAGTTACTTGAACACAAGTACTTGTACCATCGCAGCTGATCTGATAAGCAGCTACTAAGATGACTAATGGGAGGGAAGTACGTACAGCATGAATACGCTGGAAAAGGATGGTTCACGTCCTGGGTGGGATGGAGCAGAGAGCATGCGATTTCTTCACAAAACCCAGAACAACACACAATTTAAAACTGATAAAATGTTTAAATCTGGAATTTTCCATGTAATGTTTTTGCAAAGTGATTGACCACAGGTTAATGAAGCCACAGACAGTGAGACCATGCATAAGTGTAGACTACTGTAGTGTATATAGGTTTCAGACTCCCACTGGGGGCCTTGGCTCATACCCCCCATGGAGAATGGGGACAACTGTAACTCTTAACAGTTCTTAATGATCTTTTTATCCCTTAACCTTAGCATAGGAGTCAGACAACTAGAAAAAATAGCACCCATTTTCTGGGTTACAGGTTACCATACGCTTATTGCTCTCACTTCTTTACGCTTATTAACTTACCCAATCCTGTCAAAAACCCTGAAAAGAAGAGTTTCTTACTAGCCCCATTTTATAAAAGAGGAAATGACAACCATTAACGAACTCATCCAAAGTCCCAAAGTTAGCAGGTCAGAGAGTCAGAATTCAAACCCAGACAGTTTGGCTCCACAGCCCACATCCTTCTCCCCCCACCTTTTCCTATTTCTCAGTGAGCATGTGAAGTGGCCAGGTTGAGGCAATACCATGGGGTGGGCAGAAACCCAGCAAACTAAAGTGTGTGTACTCCTGCCTCCTACCAAAGCATTTGGTTTCTATTTCCTTAAATAAACTGTGTATAGCCAATCGGACTGCCTCTGTGGGTCAGGGTGCAGCCTGCTGGGCAGGCCAGTATCCCAATATCCCTCCTGGCCAGGAAGTATTTCAGCAATCCCTAAAATTTCAGTTTTTTCTTATCATTTACTAGTAAACAATAGAATATAATCCTATATTATAATTTTTGTTCAATCATATATCATTCTAACACAGAGATCTACTTGGAAATATCTACAGTCATGCTCACAAATAATTTTATTTCCGAATGGTGGGATTTGGGGGTGGAGCAGACATGGCCACTTGACCCTCACCCCCAAATCCCACCATTTGTGAAGGCTCTTTGCCTTCATAGTCTCGATCTCTCTACTTCTCTTCCTTCTCCCCAGACCTAGTAGGGAAGAGATGGGGGCATTTGTGGTGGTTTTTGGGTATAGCAAAGCTTATTCTCACCTCTTAAAAAGTCCTAGGAAGGTGGCCATACCCAAGTTGGCAGCTTGCTTTAAAAGTAGTGAGGTTGACTCCTCCGGCGGGAAGCGCCTTTCCAGGCTAGCTTCTCGGAGCAGACCGCCCAGTGAGAGCCTTTCCATGCAGAGCCAGCCACAAGTCCCCAAGCCAGCGGTGACCTCCGGCCCGCAAGCAGCCTCTGGGACCAGGGCAAGGCAGCCAGAGACCTCTCCAGGCGGACCTCCCCCCCCCCCCCTCTGGCTGCAGGCTTTTTCCATGGGGTGATCCAAGATGGCGGACTAGAGGGTGACTGCATCTCCAGTCACTCCAGAACCCAGGATTCAAGAAGGGGAGGCACTGAGAGACTCGGACTAAAATAGAGCCTCGGGGTGAGTCTCCCCCACCCGGTGAAGCACTGCCCGGGCAGCAGGCCCAGATTTGGGTGGCTTATTAGAGTAGGGCAGGGCAGCTAGAGTCTTCCCCAGGCAGTGGGCTCCTCCCACAGGGCCAGATTCTCCAGCATCTCGGAGCAGGCCCCCCAGTGAGAGCCTTTCTGCACAGAACCAAGCTTCAAGTCCCTGAAACAGGGTGGCGAGTTCCTGCCCGCAGGTTGCTTCAAGGACCAGGACAGGGCAGCCACAGACTTCCCCAAGCAGCCTGCAGCCCGGCCCTCTCCGGCGGGAAGTGACTTTCCAGGCTAGCTTCTCGGAGCAGACCCCTCAGTGAGAGCCTTTCCACACAGAGCCAGCTCCAAGTCCTGGAACCAGTAGCGGGCTAGGGGCAGCTTTCCTTGGAAGCACTGCATTATCAAGTTACTCCAAGACTTCAGGCTACTGAAGGCAGGAAGGTGATACACTGGAAATCTACAGGGACAATATAAGCCAATAGAAGAATTCTGCAATGTCACAAAGTCCCACTGATATCTGACCAATATGAGAAAACAAGGGAAGAAAATGTCCCAAATAAACCTAGATACTATATCAATAAAACCCAATGACAGCACAGCAGAAGAAATGTCAGAAAGGGAGTTCAGAATGTACATAATTAAAACAATCAGGGAAGCAAACGAGGAGATGAAAGAGCAAATGCAGGCATTGAAGGAGGAGATGAAAGAGCAAATATAGGCATTAAATGATTGTGTCAATCAACAGTTAAAGGAGCAAATATGGGAAGCAAGAGATCATTTCAATAAAGAGTTAGAGATATTGAAAAAAACAAACAGAAATCCTTGAAATGAAGGAAACAATAAACCAAGTCAAAAACTCCATAGAAAGCATAACCAATAGGATAGAACACCTGGAAGACAGAACCTCAGATATTGAAGACAAAATATTTAATCTTGAAAACAAAGTTGACCAATCAGAAAAGATGGTAAGAAATCATGAACAGAATCTACAAGAATTATGGGATATCATGAAAAGGCCAAATTTAAGAATTATTGGGATTAAGGAAGGCTTAGAGAAACAAACCAAAGGAATGAACAATCTATTCAATGAAATAATATCAGAAAATTTCCCACATCTGAAGAATGAAATGGAAAACCAAGTACAAGAGGCTTATAGGACTCCAAATATACAAAATTACAACAGACCCACACCAAGGCACATTATAATGAAAATACCTAACATACAAAATAAAGACAGAATTTTAAAGGCCGTGAAGGAAAGAATCAAATTACATTTAGGGGGAAACCAATAAGAATATGAGCAGATTTTTCAATCCAGACCCTAAAAGCTAGAAGGGCCTGGAACAACAATTACCAAGCCCTGAAAGAAAATGGATGCCAACCAAGAATCTTATACCCAGCAAAACTTACTTTCAGATTTGACGATGAAATAAGATCCTTCCATGATAAACAAAAGCTAAAGGAATTTACACAAAGAAAGCCAGCATTGCAGAACATTCTCAGCAAAATATTCCATGAGGAAGAGATGAAAAACAACGATGCAAATCAGCAACAGGAGGAACTAGCCTAAAGGAATGGCCAAATAAAGGGGAAACCAAATCATGTCAAAAAACAAAAATGAGTCAAATGACTGGGAATACAAATCATATCACAATAATAACCCTGAATGTTAATGGCCTGAACTCATCAATCAAAAGACATAGACTGGCAGAATGGATTAAAAAGAAAAATCCAACAATTTGCTGCCTGCAAGAGACTCATCTCATAGAAAGAGATACCCATAGACTAAAGGTGAAAGGATGGGAAAAACATACCATGCACACGGACACAGCAAAAAAGCTGGAGTATCCATCCTCATTTCAGATAATGTGGACTTCAAGCCACAGCTAGTCAGAAGGGATAAAGAAGGACATTACATACTGCTTAAGGGAAGCATAAATCAGCAAGACATAACAATCATAAATAGCTATGCCCCGAACATTGGCTCATCCATGTACGTCAAACAGATCCTTCTCAATTCCAGAAATCAAATAGACCACAACACAGTAATACTAGGCGATTTTAACACACCTCTCTCACTGCTGGATAGATCGTCCAAACAAAAATTGAATAAAGAAACCATAGATCTCAATAACACAATCAACAATTTAGACTTAACCGACTTATATAGAATATACCATCCAACAAAGAACGAATATACTTTCTTCTCAGCAGCACATGGATCTTTCTCTAAAATAGACCATGTCTTATGCCACGAAGCTACTGTTAGCAAATACAAGAAGATAGAGATACTACCTTGTACTCTATCAGACCATAAAGGATTGAAATTAGAAATGAAGGACAGAATAAAAAACAGAAACTTCTCCAATACCTGGAGATTAAATAATACACTATTATGATGAATGGATAACAGAAGACATCAGGAGGGGAATTAAAAAAAATTTTAGAAGTAAACGAGAACAAAGACACATCATATCAAAGTCTCTGGGACACTATGAAAGCAGTACTTAGAAGAAGATTTATTTCATGGGGTGCATTCAACAAAAGAAGTAGAAATCATCAAATAAACGACTTAACACTACAGCTCAAAGCCCTAGAAAAAGAAGAGCAGACCAACACCAAAAGTAGTAGAAGACAGGAAATAGTTAAAATCAGAGCTGAAATCAATGAAATTGAAACAAAAGAAACTATCAGAAAAATTAACAAAATAAATAGTTGTTTCTTTGAAAATATAAACAAAATTAATAAACCCTTAGCCACACTAACAAAGAGAAAGAGGGAGAAAACTCAAATTACTAAAATTTGGAATGAACAAGGAAATATCAAAACAGACACGTGTGAAATACAAAACATAATTAGAAGCTATTTTGAAAATCTATACTCCAACAAAACAGAAAACCTTGAAGACATCAACAAGTTTCTAGAGACATATGAATTACCTAAACTGAACGAGGAGGACATACACAACTTAAATAAATCAATTTCAAGTAATGAAATAGAAGAGGTCATCAAAAGCCTACCAACAAAGAAAAGTCCAGGACCAGATGGGTTCTCAGCCGAGTTCTACAAAACCTTTAAAGAAGAGCTCATTCCAATACTTCTCAAAGTATTCCATAAAATAGAAGAGGAGGGAACCCTCCCAAACTCATTCTATGAAGCCAATATCACCCTGATACCTAAACCAGACAGAGACACATCGAGGAAGGAAAATTTCAGACCAATATCCTTAAGGAACATCGATGCAAAAATTCTCAACAAAATTTTAGTAAATCGCATACAAAAATATATTTAAAAGATAGTGCACCACGATCAAGTGGGTTTTATCCCAGGGATGCAAGGTTGGTTCAACATCTGGAAATCAATAAATGTCATTCACCATATCAACAGACTTAAAGTCAAGAATCACATGATTATTTCAATAGATGCAGAAAAAGCATTTGATAAAATACAGCATCTCTTCATGCTCAAAACACTAGAGAAAATTGGGGTAGTGGGAACATTCCTTAACATTGGAAAGGCCTCTACGCTAAGTCCATGGCCAATATCATTCTAAATGGTGAAAAACTGAAAGCATTCCCCCTAAAAACTGGAACAAGACAGGGATGCCTTCTTTCACCACTTCTATTCAATATCATTCTTGAGACTCTAGCCAGAGCAATTAGACAAACCAAAGAAATTAAAGGGATACGAATTGGAAAAGAGGAACTCAAACTATCCCTGTTCGCTGATGACATGATTATATATTTAGAGGAACCTGGAAATTCCACCAGAAAACTCTTAGAACTCATAAGTGAATTAAGTAAAGTAGCAGGTTACAAGATCAATGCTCATAAATCCAATGCATTTTTATACATAAGTGATGAATCTTCAGAAAGAGAAATTAGGAAAACTACCCCATTCACAATAGCATCAAAAAAAAATAAAATACTTGGGAATCAATCTCACAAAAGAGGTGAAAGACCTCTACAATGAGAACTACAGAATACTAAAGAAAGAAATTAAAGATAACCTTAGAAGATGGAAAGATCTCCCATGTTCTTGGATAGGAAGAATTAATATTGTCAAAATGGCCATACTACCAAAAGTGCTATACAGATTCAATGCAATTCCAATTAAAATCCCAATGGTGTACCTTACAGAAATAGAGCAAGCAATTGTGAAATTCATCTGGAAGAATAAGAAACCCAGAATAACTAAAGCAATCGTCAGTAGAAAGAGCGAAGCAGGGGGTATCGCAATACCAGATCTTCAACTCTATTACAAAGCAATAGTAACAAAAACGGCATGGTATTGGTACCAAAATAGACAGGTAGATCAATGGTACAGAATAGAGGACATGGACACAAACCCAAATAAATACAATTTTCTCATACTAGACAAAGGTGCCAAAAATATGCAATGGAGAAAAGGTAGCCTCTTCAACAAATGGTGCTGGGAGAATTGGAAATCCATATGCAACAGAATGAAACTAAATCCCTATCTCTCACCCTGCACAAAACTCAACTCAAAATGGATCAAGGACCTCAGAATCAGACCAGAGACCCTGCATCTTATAGAAGAAAAAGTAGGTCCAAACCTTCAACTTGTTGGCTTAGGATCAGACTTCCTTAACAGGACTCCCATAGCACAAGAAATAAAAGCTAGAATCAACCACTGGGATAGATTCAAACTAAAAAGTTTTCTCTCAGCAAAGGAAACTATCAGTAATGTGAAGAGAGAGCCTACAGAGTGGGAGAATATCTTTGCCACTCATACTTCAGATAGAGCGCTAATTTCCAGAATGTATAAAGAACTCAAAAAACTCTACACCAAGAATACAAATAACCCAATCAACAAATGGGCTAAGGAAATGAACAGACACTTCACAGAAGAAGATGTACAAGTAATCAACAGATATATGAAAAAAATGTTCAACATCTCTAGTAATAAGAGAAATGCAAATCAAAACTACTCTAAGATTCTATCTCACCTCAATTAGAATGGCGATTATCAAGAATACAAGCAACAATAGGTGTTGGAGAGGATGTGGGGAAAAAGGCACACTCATACATTGCTGGTGGGGTTGCAAACTAGTGCAGCCACTCTGGAAAGCAGTATGGAGATTCCTCAGAAAGCTTGGAATGGAACCACCATTTGACCCAGCTATCCCACTCCTTGGCCTATACCCAAGGGACTTAAAATCAGCATACTACAGAGATACAGCCACATCAATGTTCATAGCTGCTCAATTCACTATAGCCAGATTGTGGAACCAACCTAAATGCCCTTCAGTTGATGAATGGATAAAGAAACTGGCATATATATACAATGGAATATTACTCCGCCATGAAGAATGACAAAATTATGCCATTTGCAAGCAAATGGATGAAATTGGAGAATATCATGCTAAGTGAGATAAGCCAATCTCATAAAACTAAAGGATGAATGATCTCGCTGATAAGCGGATGAGGACATATAAGGAGGGGTAAGAGGGGTTAGCGTTAGGGTTAGGGTTAGGTTTAGGGTTAGGGATAAGGAGGGTGGTAAGAATGGAGGAAGAAAGGACTGTATAGAAGGAAAAGAGGGGTGGGAGGTGTGGGGGAAGGGAAAAAAATACCAGAATGAATCAAACAAGATTGCTCTATGTAAATTTATGATTTTTAATTAAAGTAAATAAATAATAAAAAAAGTAGTGAGGTTGTACTCCATACTTGTATAAAAATGTTAAAGTAGACTTTACTGTCATGTATAACTAAAAAGAACAAAGAAAAATACATAAGTAAGTAAATGAAGTGAGCAATACTAATCTATTGTTTTCGGCAGTTGGCCCTGCTGTCCTGAGCAACAGGAAAAGCCCCTCGGCCTGTTTTGTAGCCATGGTGAGAGGTGGGAAAGGTGCTGGGTGACCCTGGAGCTGTAGGAAATGCGTTTAGGGAGGCAGACCAAAGCCAGATCTCAAGTAGGTTGGTCTGACCCTGAGTTTCATGGGGAGACTTTGGAGGGATTTTTTGCAAGGAAACAACATGATCATGTATGGGTTTCAGAAGGATCACTCTGGGGGAGGCTAGAGGAGTTAGGGGACAACTTCCTGCCTCAGGAGAGAGAGGAGAGAGTGCAGCCCAGACACAAGGGGCAAGTGAACAATCTTTGCACAGTGAAGATGTGCGTTTGCCTTTTGACCATCCTTCCGGGAGCTCGGAGCACGGCTGGCACCTCTGTACCACTGCAATGCTTCCCCCATCCACTAGAACATCTGTCCCTGGAGCGGACTGTGAGCTGAACTTGGCAGAGGGACCTTCCGCAGACTGAACCTGCAGCCGGGCCCACTCCCCACACCAGGATTCATGCTCACAGGTGGATTTTTTTCAGAACCAGACATTAAAAGGGAGTTTGGAGATACAATATGTTTATTTAGGATCAGTGCTTCTGAAAGCAAGAGGAAGCAAACAGAATTGGGTCCAGGAATATGGTGAGCTACGATGTAGGCCTGACAAAAGCTCAAGAACCTATAGTGGAGCCTGGCAGCAAGACCTGCCTTTCCATGTCTCAGAGCAGGGGTAGGGCTCCAGGATTTGCATGCCCCACTTCACTCAGCACTGGGAACAGACTGCCCCAGGAGGGATGTGGTCACCCCAGAAGTCGCTCTACAGTTGTTGAAGCAGAGTCTAAAAGAGCTCACCGTTAAAGTCTGTGCAGCCATCAGCAAGCCCTCCCTCGAAGGGGATCCAGTTGATGCATCTCCACGGCCACCACATCCAACCACCCTGCACTCACCTCACCTCACCCACCCCTGCAGAATGGGACAGCCTGGGAGGTTTGCCAGCAGGGCTTTAGAGAAGGAAGCAGGAAGAAACTCAAACTTTGGAAATGCTATTTATCTGTAATTGTAGCCCCAGGCATCCATAATTAG
This sequence comes from Sciurus vulgaris, assembly GCF_902686455.1. Taxonomy (NCBI): domain Eukaryota; kingdom Metazoa; phylum Chordata; class Mammalia; order Rodentia; family Sciuridae; genus Sciurus; species Sciurus vulgaris. Next base: position 86,497,469 of record NC_136470.1, read on the forward strand.
GAAGGTGAATTTACTTCTAAAGAAATTGCATAATGCTTTCCCTGCGAAAAGACATTTCGGGGATTTTTCTGCTGTGCTAGATTGTATCTGTCTCCCACCCCAACTCTGAATCATCTAAAATTAATAGAGTTAACCATCAAGAAGATGGGGCATCTTGAGCCTTGGACACCTCATTGTTCACCCAGATTTGGAGCTGACACTGACCAGGCCTGCCTTTGCCTGAGAAGAGTTGAATTAAAGTAGAAATGGGATGGAGGAATAATTTATATGATTATCTGTTAGTATCCTTGAGGGCAATCTTTAAATTTCAGAGTCTGGCCCATCACCAAGTGCCTGGCAGGATCTCCATCAGTGTTTGTTGAATGAAACTGCTGTACAAATTAGATTCTATTGTGAAATTTATCTGACATGAGCATAGTTCTCACTCATTGCATTTCTCTAAAAATGGGAAAGCAGATTTTATTTTTGGGAAGGAGGACAAGCAGGCATTTAGAGACTCAGAGAATGAAGATGGGTCAGAGGCACTTCCAGAAGGGCAGTTTCTGATCTCAATTTATCACAGAATGTCATAAACTGTGTAAAAGTTGTATGAAAAAGAACTTGGGGCTCTTGCATAATTGTTGATAACTCTGACCTAGTTACTTACCATTTACAAGCCCTCATTTGGAAAATAAGCATATTCTTAATCACAAGGTATCATAAGGATGAATAAGGTAGCAGGTTAGGTGCCTAGGAGGAAACCTGAGACTTGATGTGAAATGGCCATGGTTGTTATTGTCACCATAATAAATGGCGGTTTGAGTTTCACTGCAGAGAGTAGATGGCAGAAGAGAAAAGGCAATGAAGTCTGGGACTAGAGTTTCCTTCCTCAGGTAGGAAAGAAAGGTACATGTTACCAGGTGTTCATTTGTTCCATCAGTCATTCAAAGGGTATCTGTGAAGTGCCTACTATGTGCCAGGCATCATTCTAGGAATTTAGGATTCATCTGTGAACAATATGGGCAAATGTTTTTGACTGCAGGGAGCTTACATTCTAGTAGAGGAGCCAGACTAGGATAATATATAATATGTTAGCAAAGAGCTATGTGTTCTAGAAAAATACAAAAACAAATAGGGCATTAAATGGGATCAGGACTGAGGGAGTAGAGTGGAGAGAGATGTCCTTGAAGAAGTAACATGGAGCAAAATCCTACAGGGGTGAAGGCTACTGGCCCTCTGGGAGAGGGCAGTCCCAGTACCAGAGTAAGCCCTCAGGCAGAGTCTTGTGAGGTACCATTTCTCCAGAAAATCCAGAAGCCCAGAGTGGTTGGCTAAGTGAGCACAGGGCCCTGGATCACAGACCGGTCACCCTGAACATCGAGGGGGAAATCCCGAAGAGGAATTTCCATCACCGTTCCATATGGCTGGTGTAAAGGATAGATTGCGTAGTTACTCAGGGGACTGGTCTCAACAGGTTGTTACTGGTGGTTACATAAAACAAATGCTTTTCAGGTTTAAAAAAAAAAAAAAAAAAAAAAAAACTCTCAAGGATGTGGATCCAGATCTTTCAGGCCAATCTTAATGCCTAAAAGGTTAATCTTGAGCAAAGATGAAAAGAAATGTTTAAAATTCCAAACAAAAAGAAAATAGTCTCTTTTTATGTTTCTTTTTACCTATTTTTTCATATTTTTAGTATATATTGCCTGTATAGGATATAAACCTCAAAAGATACAAACAGGTGGAAAGTGTGTGCATGTTCCCCTCCCCGCTCCCTGACTCAACAGCTTCTCCCATGCCCACTTGCCTGCTTGGTGTGTGGTCTCCCCGAGGCACATTCTGTACCATGGTACATATCTAGCTTCTTCTTATGGTCTTATTGTGGTCCCTCTCCTCCTCCTGAATTCCTATGTAGAAGCCCCGATCCCCAGTGTATGAACAAGGTACAGTTTGAAAGAGGATCTTTGAAGAGGTGATTAAGGTTAAATTGTCAGTAGGGAGAGCCCTAATCCAATACTTCTGGTGTCAGTAAAAGAAGAGGATGTCAGGACACAGACACACAGAGGGAAGACCATGTGAAGACACTGGGAGAAGGAAGCTATCCACAAGCTGAGGAGAGAGGCTTCAAAAGAAAGCTTTCAGAAGAAAAAACCCAGATAACATCTCGATCTTGAACTTCTAGCCTTCACAACTGTGACAGACAAATTTTCGTGAGGGTAAGCAATCTGGTCTGTACTACTTTGTTTCTGAGTATTTTGGCAACCCTGGCAACAAACCATTACATTTATGTAAACCACATACATAAACATATACATCATAAACAGACACAGAGAGACTTTATGTCCCTTTTCATTTGCAACTTTAATCTATTGTAAATATTACTATATACTTCACTTTTTTTTTTTTTTTCCATTTACAGTTACATCTCAGAGATCATTCCAGGGACCTGGTTTATTCTTTTGAAAGACTACAGATCATTCCATTGCACAGATGTTTGGAAACTTATTTAATTCTTTTTATTAGTGGATTTTTAAGCTTTTTTCAATTTTTTGCTGTTTAAACAATGCTGCCATGAGTAATCTTGCATACGTGTCTTTCACACACATGTATGTATGTATATGAGTATGACTCATTTAGAATGACTCTTATACTATGACTGCTTCACAAAAATACAAATGGATTTAAAATTTTAACTGTTACTTCCAAGTTGCCTTCCAAAATAGTTACACAAATTTACCCTTTCATCAGCAAATTTATGGCTCTCCCATCAGCAAATGTATGGCTCTCCATCACATCGCCGATACATTGTGTCGAAATTTTTTGACTACTGCCAACATTGTAAACGAAAATGGTGTCTTTATTATAGACAAGGTTGAACAACTTTGCAATTGTTTAAATTTTTATGTACCATGAGAACTGAAATTGTGAGCATTTGGGGCAGTATAACTTGCTAATTTGGTCCCAACTGTTTATTACTCCACAACATTTGACATCTTGCCCTGTACCCAGAGCATTTCCCATTCTTTGATACCACAGGGTGCTTTCCCTGGATCCTCCACAATTAAAATCACATCACCATGGTCATCACTTAAACATGGTCAGTCTAAAATATTTAGCAGATACATAAACAAATATTTGCAATTTCAAATCTATCCAGAGGAGCCCAGAAAGATTTCAAACTGGGGTGATACTTAAAGTATTGATTGAAGTCAGCCAAGTAAGAAGTCATTCTAGACAAGCAAAAAGGCATAAAATTAAGAATATTTCATGCTTGAAATATCAAGTAATCTGATAGGACATCTAATACCAAGTGGGAAAGAATGTGGTTGGACAGCCTCAGCTTCCTTGTTCAGGTCCGTAAATAATGATAACTACCTACTCTGGCTTTGCTCCAGTACCCACAGACACGATCTACCCCTGGTCCCCTCCAGATGCTTCAAGAAAACTGCTCTCACAAAAAAAGAAAATTGAAGTAACTTTGTTGATTTTACAAAAATCATAGGATATCTTTTGTAGAAAATTATAGCAATATACGGAATACTATGAAAACCTAGGAAAAAACTAAACAAAATAGGTTAACCCTCCCAGAAATAATCATGCTAATATTCTGTTGGAAATTTTTTCGGAAATCTTCCTAAACACACACCCTCAACACTACAAATGCAAACGCACACACACACACACACACACACACACACACACACACACATACACACACCCCACAAACATAATGTTAAATATATATCTTAAACATACATAAAACACATTATGACTATATATATTCATATTGCTAGATTTGAATATAGCTTTAGCATGTTTTTTAAAGGTCCATGTGTTAGAAACTGGTTCCCCAATGTGGTAATATTAAGAGGTAGTGGACTTTAAAAAGGTGGGGCCTAGTAGAAAGTAATTAGGTCATTGGGGTGCTCTTTCAAGGGATTAATATGGTTCTCATGGGATCCTGTTTAGTTCCCAAGAGAGTGGATTGCTCTAAAAAGAGCAAGCTTGGCCTCTCCTCTCTCTCTGGCTTCTTGTCTTGCCACATGATCTCTCCCTCTTATACATGTTCTGGCCATGATACCATCTGACATGTTGTAACACATGCAAGGGGCCCTTACCAGAGGCAATACACATAGGCCTACCCAATCTTAGACTTTCAGTCTTCAAAACTGTAAGCTAGATAAACTTTTTTTCTTTAAAAAGTATCAGTTTCCAGTATTTTGTTATAGCACCAGAGGATGGACTAATATACACATGTGATACCTATTTCGTGCAAAACATATCTTTCTCCCTAAAGAAACACTTAAATTTTTTTTTCATGCCAGTGAATATGGAACTGCATTATCCTAACTACTGTCTAAACATTCCATCATTAGATGTACTGGAATTCATGACTCTATTGGAGAATTTAGGCTGTTAAACAAACATTGCTACAATGAATAACCTTGTGTATGTATGCACATCAAGGTTATTATATTTTTGCTGTAAAAATGTACATCAAGGTTATTATATTTTTGCTGTAGCAATGTTTTGACTAACCGATCTTCCTGAGAAAAGGCAACTTCTAGTCATTGCCTTTAAAACCTTTTTCCCTTCATCCTGGCACAATTTTTCAATTTGAAAAATTTATTCCTCACATGATCTTCATCCCAAATCAGATTTGTTCTTGTAGACTGGGCAGAACCTCCTGGTCAGTGTATAAAAATGAGGATGTTACTGAGATCATTGGTAACTTTACTTTTCCTCTGCAAGTTTTTCTGATGAAGTTGAGATATAAAAGGTTCTACCTGAAATCTTTCTTAGAAACTTAGACATTTTGTTCCAAGCCCCCAAACTTAAGGCTGCCCTTAATCTGTCAGGTGTGGTGCATGTTAGAAAAGTCCTTTATCTGCTCTTCCATTTAGTGACTGCAGTATGTTTGTGAGACTACTGTACTGTATTGTAGATTCTTGTTATTGGAGAAGTTATCGAATGCTTTGTTTAGCCCCTATGTGTGTGAAATCTATTCAATGTCACCAGTAGTTGGATTTTGGGGGAGGTATGAAGAATGACCCCCCAGATCTTATTTAATTAAGTCACTCCTCCAATCTGAGTCCCAACTTATTCTTGTAAAATGAGGCAGTCCAGCAAGAAAATTTCTGAAGTCCTTTCAATATTTAAGGCTCTGGTAATGAATGGACAGAAACAAGTGAATGAATGAATGTATTACTTGAGGACAATTTTATTATGATTTCATTGGAAATCAGAGACACAAATTGATGAAAAGTTCAACTATTTATTACCTCAATAACAGCTCAGGACCACAGGGAGAAGAGTGTCTCAAGGTTATTACCAGTAATTATGTAGCAAGCACGGCAAGAAGGATCTCTGAGGAGGCAGATATTGAAGAGGGCAGAAGCAGGGAAGAGAGGCTTCAATCTATTTGCAAAGAAGAAATCTTACCCTGAATCCTGTCTCCAGTTACATCTGCAAGGTTTCAGGTTCTGGACTCTATTCTTCAATACCCTGTCCCCAAATCACCCTGTTTGTGTTTGAATTGTCAGTCTCTCTCCACTCTTCCTCCTACTCAGTAGACTTCCTGCCACTCAGATTGGGCTAGAACTCACATTCATACACATCTATAATGGTACACATAGAGGCATTAACCATTCCAGACAGGAGCCTGGCAATGACTGTGTCTAACTGGAAGAGATAAAGTACATATGAAGAGATCATAGGCATTCATATTAAAAACAAAAGAAGTACTCTTAGAAACAAATGAATCCCACAATTACATATAATTATAATGTGCCAATTAAAAAAAAAAGTTTAAAGGCCTCAAGAAGAAATTCGTAGGACAAATGATAAATAACCAAAGGTTATGGAATTCTGCTTCTCACAAATTCTGATTCTCAAGGTTCCATATATAAGTCCACCTCTTTAAAGTTGTCAGGCACTTGAACAAATCTAAGAACAAGTTCTACCTTGCAAGGAACAAAAGGTAGTTCCTGCCAGGGCTTGATATCCCTTCCCTTCCCTTCTCCTGTTCCATTCTTTCACTTCCTCTCTCTCCCACTGGATCAGGTCCCTCTGTTGGATTTGCATGTATTCCTGCCTCGGAACCTTGGTTGTACCATGGCCCTGACCAGCTTGATGGTTTCTCCAGTTAGCTAACACTGCATAACATACGACCCGAAACTTTAATGGCATAAAATTTTTATTATGTTCATAGATTCTATGGGTCATGAATTCAGAAAGAGTCATAGCAAGGATAGTTCTGCTCTGCTCTACAGTGTCTGGGACCTCAGCTAAGATGACTCAAATGTCCAGGAATGACTGGAAATGTGAGGTATGTGACAGGCCAACCTGGTAATCCACCTGTAGGACAGTTTCTCATCTCATCTACTGGCCCAGCAGGACAGTGGGGCTCAGCCAAGGCTGTCTTCCAGAGTGCCTATGCCTTGCCTCTCCAGCATGGTGGTGTCAGGGCAGTCAGACTTCTTACAGAGACTCACGAGTCTAAAAGTGAGTGTTCCAAGAGCAGCAGGCAGAAGCTGCCAGGCCTTTTGGGATTTAGCTTTGGAAGTCTCAGAGCTTCACTTCTATCCTATTCTACTGGACCGAGCACTCACAGGTCTACCATATTGAAGATCCCACCTTTCGATGGAAGAGTGTCACAGAATTTGTGATCATGCTGCAAAGCTGCCAAAGTGGTATATGTATAGCATTCTGTTTTACCAGAATCCATAAGGAAGCAAGGAAAGCAAGCATCCAAAGATGTGAGGCCTCAGTCTCAGAGGACAGTTCAGTCACTTCCCAGCTGAGTGATTCTGAGAAAGTCGTTTAACCTTTTTGTGTGCAATGGGTGTGATAAATAGCAGTGTCCACTTCAGAGCATAAATAAGTATTCCATATGTTACTTCCTCATCTCCATCTTTTCTGTGATTTCCCAGGTAGACACTTTCCTGTTCTTTCACCCTGCCAAGCAGATAGTTCTCAGTTGTTGACACCCAATCTTTATTGACCACTAGTATAGACTTACTAACAACTTCCAGTTTGTTTCTTTCCTTTTAGGTGGGGGTACTGGGGATTGAACTTAGGACACTCTGCCTCTAAACTACATCCCCAGCCTTTTTTACTTTTTATTTTGAGACAGGATCTTGCTAAGTTGCCAAGGCTGGCCTAGAACTTGAAGTCTTCCTAATTCAGCCCCCCAAATCACTGGGACTACAGGCATGCGCCACCATGCCCAGCTACAACTTCCAGTTTCAATCATTACAATTGTTTACCCAGTCCTCAAACCAGAAAATGTTAGGTGGGTGAGGGGCCTCAATCAGTGGTGAGGAGTGGACACAAAGTGGGTCACAGGTCACTAGCCTGACCATGGTAGGAAAGAATTCGGAAGTGATTCATAAAGCTAACTATGGAGCATATTCCCTCTCTACAGCAGAACCAAAGGCAGAGACCCAGGTGCATAGCAACCCAAAATAGGAAGAGACATCCTCTCTTGGCAGAGGTAACTGTCTGTCAGTGCAGAGATTGAGAACACACTTCCAGGAATTCCTACACTACAGGAGTTATATACACTAGTGACCCAGAAGTGAGGGAATACCACTGAGACACTCATTTCCAGAAAGCACAGACTAGATCATGTAAAATAATTTCCATTACAAAGTCCCTAAAAACATTAGAAAAAGTAAATAAATGTTCTCTTAAATGCACAACTGAACTAACAGAAATGTAAAGGAAATCACCAGACACCAAAAATAAAAGAAAGATGATCAGAGCAATAAATCATGAGGCCGAGCTTTCCCTGGAGCTTTGCCGCAGTAATGTAGGGATGTGGCTTTTAACATGCCACAGTGGAAAGAGAAGAGCCCTTGTGCCCTTAGGAAATGGGCATTAAGAACCTAAGAGTGGGGGGGGGTTTCAAGATGGTGGCCTAGAGGGTTGCTGCATTTCATGTTGCTCCAGGACTCAGAATTCAAAAGAGGAGATATTGAGACACTTGGGACCAACTCAAAGCAGCCAGGTGACTCTCACCCGTTGGGAAGGCGTCCCGGATGGGACGGTGGTCCCGGAACGCAGGGAACTTTGTGAAGTAGAGCTGCCGGCGAGACACCCCTCTCCCCGCTGGAGCAGTGAACTCGGACAACTGGGAGCGCCGTAAAGGAGGCCACTCGGCACAGCGCTGGGACTCGGAGCAACCACTGGGGCTCCGGCGGCTGCCCAGGGGAGGAGTGGCGAGGAGAGCTGTGTGGACTCAGGACACCAGGGCCTGCCCTGAGGACGAGGAGGAGGAAGAGGAGCGGGGCCGCTTGGATTCAGAGTGACTACACCAGAGCTGCAGGCGGTTGGCAGAGGAGGGGCTGCGTGGCGAGCTGTTTGGACTCAGACCACTTCTGAACCCCGGGGCCTGCCCGGAGGAGGAGGAGGAGGAGGAGGAGCGTGGCGGGTCCTTTGGACTCCCAGTGACTGCATTAGCGCTCCAGGCGGCTGCTCAGAGGAGAAGGTGAGTGGTGAGTTGTTTGGACTTCAAGTGACAGCTCCTGAACACAGGGGGGCTATCTGGAGGGGAAGCGTGGTGGGTCGCTTGGTCTTGAGTGGCCGCACCAGAGCTCCGGGCGGTTGCCCAGAGGACCCATGCAGCGGGTCACGTGGATTCAGAGCCACTCAGAGCAACCACTCCTGAACACCCAGGGGGTTATCTGGAGAAGGAGGAGGAACGGGGAGGGTCACTTCGACCCGGAGTGATTGATTGCCCAGGGCTACGGGTGGTTGGTGGGAGGTGGAGGCACGAAGTGAGTTTCTTGGACTCCTAGTGACCGCACCGGAATACTGGGCGGCTGTCTGGAGGAAGAGGCGTGTGGCGGGTCTCTGGGACTCAGAGCGATTGTACAGGGCCCCAGGTGACTGCTCAGAGGAGTGGCCACATAGCCAGGCGATTAGGTGCAGAGCAGGGTCCCAGGATCTAGGAGGCTTCTTGGTGGAAGAGCCGCACAGAGACAGGCTTAGGGTGGAGCGAAGGTTCCAGGCCTGCAGGCAGATTCTCTGAGGAGGGGCAGCCTAAGGAGATTCATCTGCGAAGGGTGAGGCTCCCAGGCCCAGGAGGTAGGGCCGGGCCCCTGGGAACTTTGCAGAGGAAGGCAGCCCAGCCCAGGCGGTAGCTGTAAATTGAGGGGAACCTCTAGGAGGGAACTGACCAGCGAGACCTCCCCACCAGGTGAGTCTTCCCTGCTGGGTGAGGTTTCCCCACAAGGACGGTAAAACCAAAGACTCAGGCCCAAACAGGCCTTGCCTCAGCCCGCAGCCTAGGTCCCCTTTTGATGACCATTGGTCTACAAGTGGAGGCACCTCTGCCCACTAGCAGGGATTATACCCCACCTGAAGGCCACCACTCCTAGAGAGGCACCTTCCTTGTGGAGCACCGCATTATCAACTTCCTCCAAGACTTCAGCCTACTGAAGGCTAAGGGGGCATATATATAGAAATCTTCAGGGACATTGTAAGTCAATAGAGGAAATCTGCAATATCTCAGCAGTCTACTGATACCTGAACAATATGAGAAAACAAGGAAAGAAAATGCTGCAAACAAATCTAGATGTTACATCAATAAAACCCAATGACAGCATGGCAGAAGAAATGACAGAAAAGGAGTTCAGAATGTACATAATTAAAATGATCAGAGAAGCAAACGATGAGATGAAAGAGCAAATGCAAGCATTGAATGATCGCACCAATCGACAGTTAAAAGAGCAAATACAGGAAGCAAAAGATCATTTCAATAAAGAGTTAGAGATATTGAAAAAAAACCAAACAGAAATCCTTGACATGAAGGAAACAATAAACCAAATTAAGAACTCCATAGAAAGCATATCCAATAGGATAGAACACCTGGAAGACAGAACCTCAGACATTGAAGACAAAATATTTAACCTTGAAAACAAAGTTGAACAAACAGAGAAGATGGTAAGAAATCATGAACACAATCTACAAGAACTATGGGATATCATGAAAAGGCCAAATTTAAGAATTATTGGGATTGAGGAAGGCCTAGAGAAACAAGCCAAAGGAATGAACAATTTATTCAATGAAATAATATCAGAAAATTTCCCAAATCTGAAGAATGAAATGGAAAATCAAGTTCAAGAGGCTTATAGGACTCCAAATACACAAAATTACAACAGACCCACACCAAGGCACATTATAATGAAAATACCGAACATACAAAATAAAGACAGAATTTTAAAGGCTGTGAGAGAAAAGAACCAAATTACATTCAGGGGGAAACCAATATGGATATCAGCAGATTTTTCAATCCAGACCCTAAAAGCTAGAAGGGCCTGGAACAACAATTACCAAGCCTGAAAGAAAATGGATGCCAACCAAGAATCTTATACCCAGCAAAACTTACCTTCAGATTTGATGATGAAATAAAATCCTTTCATGATAAACAAAAGCTAAAAGAATTTACAAAAAGAAAGCCAGCATTACAGAACATTCTCAGCAAAATATTCCATGAGGAAGAGATGAAAAACAAAGAAGCAAATCAGCAAAGGGAGGAATTATCCTAAAGGAATTGTCAAATAAAGGAGGAAACAAGTTGTGTCAAACAAATAAATAAATAAAATTTTAAAAATGAACCAAATGACCGGGAAACCAAATCATTTCTCTCTAATAACCCTGAATGTTAATGGCCTGAATTCATCAATCAAAAGACATAGACTGGCAGATTGGATTAAAAAGAAAGATCCAACAATATGTTGCCTGCAAGAGACTCACCTCATAGAAAAAGATACCCATAGACTAAAGGTGAAAGGATGGGGAAAAACATACCATGCACATGGACTCAGCAAAAAAGCTGGAGTATCCATCCTCATTTCCGATAATGTGGACTTGAAGCCAAAGTTAGTCAGAAGGGATAAAGAAGGTCATTTCATACTGCTGAAGGGAAGCATAAATCAGCAAGATATAACAATCATAAACATCTATGCCCCAAACAGTGGCTCATCCATGTATGTCAAACAAATCCTTCTCAATTTCAGAAACCAAATAGACCATAACACAATAATACTAGAGGATTTTAACATGCCTCTCTCACCACTCGACAGATCTTCCAGACAAAAATTGAACAAAGAAACCATAGATCTCAATAACACAATCAATAATTTAGACTTAACGGACATTTATAGAATATACCATCCAACCAAGAGCGAATACACTTTCTTCTCAGCAGCACATGGATCCTTCTCTAAAATAGACCATATATTATGCCACAAAGCTAATGTTAGCAAATACAAGAAGATAGAGACACTACCATGTATTCTATCAGATCATAATGGATTGAAGTTAGAAATAAATGAAAGAGTAAAACACAGAATCTATTCCAACATCTGGAGATTAAACAATATGCTATTATATGATGAATGGATAACAGAAGATATTAGGAAGGAAATTAAAAAATTCTTAGAGGTAAATGAGAACAAAGAAACATCATATCAAAATCTCTGGGACACTATGAAAGCAGTACTTAGAGGGAAATTTATTTCATGGAGCGCATTTAATAAAAGAAGTAAAACTCAACAAATAAACGACCTAACACTACAGCTCAAAGCCCTAGAAAAAGAAGAACAGAACAGCACCAAAAGTAGTAGAAGACAGGAAATAGTTAAACTCAGAGCTGAAATCAATGAAATTGAAACAAAAGAAACAATACAAAAAATTGACAAAATAAATAGTTGGTTCTTCGAAAAAATAAACAAAATTGATAAACCTTTAGCCACACTAACAAAGAGAAGACGAGAGAAAACCCAAATCACTAAAATTTGGAATGAACAAGGAAATATCACAACAGACAGGATTGAAATACAAAACATAATTAGAAGCTATTTTGAAAATCTATACTCCAACAAAATAGAAAATTTCAAAGACATCAACAGGTTTCTAGAGATATATGAATTGCCTAAACTGAACAAGGAGGACATAAACAATTTAAATAGACCAATTTCAAGTACTGAAATAGAAGAAGTCATCAAAAGCCTACCAACAAAGAAAAGTCCGGGACCAGATGGGTTCTCAGCCGAGTTTTACAAAACCTTTAAAGAAGAGCTCATTCCAATACTTCTCAAAGTATTCCATAAAATAGAAGAGGAGGGAACCCTCCCAAACTCATTCTATGAAGCCAATATCACATTGATACCTAAACCAGACAGAGACTCATCAAGGAAAGAAAATTTCAGACCAATATCCTTAATGAACATCGACGCAAAAATTCTCAACAAAATTTTAGCAAATCGCATACAAAAACATATTAAAAAGATAGTGCACCATGATCAAGTGGATTTCATCCCAGAAATGCAAGGTTGGTTCAACATCAGGAAATCAATAAACGTAATTCACCATGTTAATAGACTTAAAGTCAAGAATCACATGGTTATTTCAATAGATGCAGAAAAAGCATTTGATAAAATACAGCACCCCTTCATGCTCAAAACACTAGAAAAAATAGGGATAGTGGGAACATTCCTTAACATTGTAAAGGCCATTTATGCTAAACCCATGGCTAATATCATTCTAAATGGTGAAAAACTGAAAGCATTCCCCCTAAAAACGGGAACAAGGCAGGGATGCCCTCTTTCACCACTTCTATTCAACATCGTTCTTGAGACTCTGGCCAGAGCAATTAGACAAACCAAAGAAATTAAAGGGATACGAATTGGAAAAGAAGAACTCAAACTATCCCTGTTCGCTGATGACATGATTATATATTTAGAGGAACCTGGAAATTCCACCAGAAAACTCTTAGAACTCATAAGTGAATTCAGTAAAGTAGCAGGTTACAAGATCAATGCCCATAAATCCAACGCATTTTTATACATAAGTGATGAATCGTCAGAAAGAGAAATTAGGAAAACTACCCCATTCACAATAGCCTCGAAAAAAATAAAATACTTGGGAATCAATCTCACAAAAGAGGTGAAAGACCTCTACAATGAGAACTATACAACACTAAAGAAAGAAATTAAAGAACACCTTAGAAGATGGAAAGATCTTCCATGTTCTTGGATAGGAAGAATTAATATTGTCAAAATGGCCATACTACCAAAAGTGCTATACAGATTCAATGCAATTCCAATTAAAATCCCAATGACGTACCTTATAGAAATAGAGCAAGCAATTATGAAATTCATCTGGAAGAATAAGAAACCCAGAATAGCTAAAGCAATCCTTAGCAGGAAGAGTGAAACAGGGGGTATTGCAATACCAGATCTTCAACTCTACTACAAAGCAATAGTAACAAAAACGGCATGGTATTGGTATCAAAATAGAAAGGTAGATCAATGGTACAGAATAGAGGACACGGACACAAACCCAAATAAATACAATTTTCTCATACTAGACAAAGGGGCCAAAAATATGCAATGGAGAAAAGATAGCCTCTTCAACAAATGGTGCTGGAAGAATTGGAAATCCATATGCAACAGAATGAAACTAAACCCATATCTCTCACCATGCACGAAACTAAACTCAAAATGGATTAAGGACCTTGGAATCAGACCAGAGACCCTGCAGATTATAGAAGAAAAAGTAGGTCCAAATCTTCACCTTGTTGGTCTAGGATCAGACTTCCTTAACAGGACTCCCATAGCACAAGAAATAAAAGCTAGAATCAACCACTGGGATAGATTCAAACTAAAAAGTTTTCTCTCAGCAAAGGAAACTATCAGCAATGCGAAGAAAGAGCCTACAGAGTGGGAGAATATCTTTGCCAATCATACTTCAGATAGAGCACTAATCTCCAGAATCTATAAAGAACTCAAAAAACTCTACTCCAAGAATTCAAATAATCCAGTCGACAAATGGGCTAAGGAAATGAATAGACACTTCACAGAAGAAGATCTACAAGCAATCAACAAACATATGGAAAAATGCTCAACATCTCTAGTCATAAGAGAAATGCAAATCAAAACCACCCTAAGATTCCATCTCACCCCAATTAGAATGGCGATTATCAAGAATACGAGCAACAACAGGTGTTGGCGAGCATGTGGGGAGAAAGGTACACTCATACATTGCTGGTGGGCCTGCAAATTAGTGCAGCCACTCTGGAAAGCAGTGTGGAGATTCCTTAGAAAACTTGGAATGGACCCTCCATTTGACCCAGCTATCCCACTCCTTGGCCTATACCCAAAGGACTTAAAATCAGCATACTACAGAGATACAGCCACATCAATGTTCATAGCTGCTCAATTCACAATAGCCAGACTGTGGAACCAACCTAGATGCCCTTCAATTGATGAGTGGATAAAGAAACTGTGGTATATATATACAATGGAATATTACTCAGCCATAAAGAATGATAAAATTATGGCATTTGCAGGCAAATGGATGAAATTGGAGAATATCATGCTAAGTGAGATAAGCCAATCTCAAAAAGCCAAAGAACGAATGATATCGCTAATAAATGGAGGATGACACATAATGGGGGGGAGGGAAGGGTAAATGTTAGGGTTAGAGTTAGGGTTAGGGAGGGGGGCAAGTATGGAGGAAGGAAGGACTGTATAGAGGGTAAAGAGGGGTGGGAGGGGTGGGGGGAAGGGAAAAAAATAACAGAATGAATAGAAAAAAAATTCTTAGAGGTAAATGAGAACAAGGAAACATCATATCAAAATCTCTGGGACACTATGAAAGCAGACACTTAGAGGGAAATTTATTTCATGGAGCGCATTTAATAAAAGAAGTAAAACTCAACAAATAAATGACCTAACACTACAGCTCAAAGCCCTAGAAAAAGAAGAACTGACCAGCACCAAAAATAGTAGAAGACAGGAAATAGTTAAACTCAGAGCTGAAATCAACAAAATTGAAACAAAAGAAACAATACAAAAAATTGACAAAATAAATAGTTGGTTCTTCGAAAAAATAAACAAAATTGATAAACCTTTAGCCACACTAACAAAGAGAAGACGAGAGAAAACCTAAATCACTAAAATTCGGAATGAACAAGGAAATATCACAACAGACAGGATTGAAATACAAAACATAATTAGAAGCTATTTTGAAAATCTATACTCCAACAAAATAGAAAATTTCGAAGGCATCAACAGGTTTCTAGAGACATATGAATTGCCTAAACTGAACAAGGAGGACATAAACAATTCAAATAGACCAATTTCAAGTACTGAAATAGAAGAAGTCATCAAAAGCCTACCAACAAAGAAAAGTCCGGGACCAGATGGGTTCGCAGCCGAGTTCTACAAAACCTTTAAAGACGAGCTCATTCCAATACTTCTCAAAGTATTCCATAAAATAGAAGAGGAGGGAACCCTCCCAAACTCATTCTATGAAGCCAATATCACCCTGATACCTAAACCAGACAGAGACTCATCAAGGAAAGAAAATTTCAGACCAATATCCTTAATGAACATCGACGCAAAAATTCTCAACAAAATTTTAGCAAATCGCATACAAAAACATATTAAAAAGATAGTGCACCATGATCAAGTTGGTTTCATCCCAGGGATGCAAGGTTGGTTCAACATCAGGAAATCAATAAACGTAATTCACCATATTAATAGACTTAAAGTCAAGAATCACATGATTATTTCAATAGATGCAGAAAAAGCATTTGATAAAATACAGCACCCCTTCATGCTCAAAACACTAGAAAAAATAGGGATAGTGGGAACATTCCTTAACATTGTAAAGGCCATTTATGCTAAGCCCATGGCTAATATCATTCTAAATGGTGAAAAACTGAAAGCATTCCCCCTAAAAACTGGAACAAGGCAGGGATGCCCTCTTTCACCACTTCTATTCAACATCGTTCTTGAGACTCTGGCCAGAGCAATTAGACAAACCAAAGAAATTAAAGGGATACGAATTGGAAAAGAAGAACTCAAACTATCCCTGTTCGCTGATGACATGATTATATATTTAGAGGAACCTGGAAATTCCACCAGAAAACTCTTAGAACTCATAAGTGAATTCAGTAAAGTAGCAGGTTACAAAATCAATGCCCATAAATCCAACGCATTTTTATACATAAGTGATGAATCGTCAGAAAGAGAAATTAGGAAAACTACCCCATTCACAATAGCCTCGAAAAAAATAAAATACTTGGGAATCAATCTCACAAAAGAGGTGAAAAACCTCTACAATGAGAACTATACAACACTAAAGAAAGAAATTAAAGAACACCTTAGAAGATGGAAAGATCTTCCATGTTCTTGGATAGGAAGAATTAATATTGTCAAAATGGCCATACTACCAAAAGTGCTATACAGATTCAATGCAATTCCAATTAAAATCCCAATGACGTACCTTATAGAAATAGAGCAAGCAATTATGAAATTCATCTGGAAGAATAAGAAACCCAGAATAGCTAAAGCAATCCTTAGCAGGAAGAGTGAAACAGGGGGTATTGCAATACCAGATCTTCAACTCTACTACAAAGCAATAGTAACAAGAACGGCATGGTATTGGTACCAAAATAGAAAGGTAGATCAATGGTACAGAATAGCGGACACGGACACAAACCCAAAGAAATACAATTTTCTCATACTAGACAAAGGGGCCAAAAATATGCAACGGAGAAAAGATAGCCTCTTCAACAAATTGTGCTGGGAAAACTGAAAATCCATATGCAACAGAATGAAACTAAACCCATATCTCTCACCATGCATGAAACTAAACTCAAAATGGATTAAGGACCTCGGAATCAGACCAGAGACCCTGCGGATTATAGAAGAAAAAGTAGGTCCAAATCTTCACCTTGTTGGTCTAGGATCAGACTTCCTTAACAGGACTCCCATAGCACAAGAAATAAAAGCTAGAATCAACCACTGGGATAGATTCAAACTAAAAAGTTTTCTCTCAGCAAAGGAAACTATCAGCAATGCGAAGAAAGAGCCTACAGAGTGGGAGAATATCTTTGCCAATCATACTTCAGATAGAGCACTAATCTCCAGAATCTATAAAGAACTCAAAAAACTCTACTCCAAGAATTCAAATAATCCAGTCGACAAATGGGCTAAGGAAATGAATAGACACTTCACAGAAGAAGATCTACAAGCAATCAACAAACATATGGAAAAATGTTCAACATCTCTAGTAATAAGAGAAATGCAAATCAAAACCACCCTAAGATTCCATCTCACCCCAATTAGAATGGCGATTATCAAGAATACGAGCAACAACAGGTGTTGGCGAGCATGTGGGGAGAAAGGTACACTCATACATTGCTGGTGGGCCTGCAAATTAGTGCAGCCACTCTGGAAAGCAGTGTGGAGATTCCTTAGAAAACTTGGAATGGACCCTCCATTTGACCCAGCTATCCCACTCCTTGGCCTATACCCAAAGGACTTAAAATCAGCATACTACAGAGATACAGCCACATCAATGTTCATAGCTGCTCAATTCACTATAGCCAGATTGTGGAACCAACCTAGATGCCCTTCAATTGATGAGTGGATAAAGAAACTGTGGTATATATATACAATGGAATATTACTCAGCCATAAAGAATGATAAAATTATGGCATTTGCAGGCAAATGGATGAAATTGGAGAATATCATGCTAAGTGAGATAAGCCAATCTCAAAAAGCCAAAGAACGAATGATATCGCTAATAAGTGGAGGATGATAATGGGGGGGAGGGAAGGGTTAGTTTTAGGGTTAGAGTTAGGGTTAGGGAGGGGGCAAGTATGGAGGAAGGAAGTACTGTATAGAGGGTAAAGAGGGGTGGGAGGGGTGGGGGGAAGGGAAAAAAATAACAGAATGAATCAAACAACATTACTCTATGTAAATTTATGATTACACAAATGGTATGCCTTTACGCCATGTACAAACAGAGAAACAACATGTATCCCATTTGTTTACAATAAAAAAAAAAAAAAAAAGAACCTAAGAGTGGACTAGAGGCAATTCTCTTCCCATTCTTGCCCTAGAAGGAAACAAAGCAACTTGTCTACCTTAGACTAAGTCCTGGTAAAAGATAAAAAGTCTTTCCTGAGTATTTGTATCACAAACCTACCACTCGTGTGAATCAAGGGCATGAGTTCACTCTACCCATAAAGCCCTTGGACCAAGAGCTTGGGAGTAAAAGGTAGTCCCCAATTATCTATCAAAAAAATTTTTTATTAAAGTATAATAATAAAATTATGTCATTCACAGGAAAATGGATGGAACTTGAAAATATATGTTCAATAAAATAAACCAAACTCAGGAAGTTTTCTCTCCCATGTGGAAGCTAGAGAGAAAAAAGGAAAAGAAAGGTAGGAGGAGGATCTCATGAAAACCAAAGGGAGATCAGTAGAGGAAAAGGACCAGGGGGAAGGAGAAGGGAAGTAGTGGGGAATGATATTGGTCAAATTATATTGTTACGTTGTGTGCCTGTGTAAAGTATATGCCACCATTATGTGCAATTATAATGCCCCAATAAAAATATGGAATTTTTTTAAATAAAAAAATTAAATCAAATCAAGAGTTAAAAAAATGAGCTACATATTATAGAAGGTATTCGCAAAGTATTGAATCAACCATCAATAAGTATCCAAGTATATGGATGATTCAAAAATAAACAAGAATAACGCATCAACCCTAATAAAGAAAGAAGGCCAAGAAGAAAATTTCTTTGGCAAATTGACAAGATGATTCTAAAACTCATATGGAATTGCAAAGGGACCTCAAAGAAGCAAAGCAGTCTTTTTTTTTTAATTTATTTTTATTGTAAACAAATGGGATACATGTTGTTTCTGTTTGTACACAGAGTAACAGCATACCATTTGTGTAATCATAAATTTACATAGGGTAATGATATTTGATTCATTGTTATTTTTTCCTCCCCCCACCCCTCCCACCCCTCTTTTCCCTCTATAGAGTCCCTCCTTCCTCCAGTCTTGCCCCCCTCCCACCCCCCATTATGTGTCATCATCTGCTTATCAGCGAGATCATTCATCCTTTGGTTTTTTGAGATTGGCTTATCTCACTTAGCATGATATTCTCCAATTTCATCCATTTGCCTGCAAATGCCATAATTTTATTATTCTTTATAGCTGAGTAATATTCCATTGTATATATATACCACAGTTTCTTTATCCATTCATCAATTGAAGGACATCTAGGTTGGTTCCACAATTTAGCTATTGTGAATTGAGCAGCTATGAACATTGATGTGGCTGTATCTCTGTAGTTTGCTGATTTTAAGTCCTTTGGGTATAGGCCGAGGAGTGGGATAGCTGGGTCAAACGGTGGGTCCATTCCAAGTTTTCTAAGGAATCTCCACACTGGCAAAGCATTCTTGATAAAGAAAAATGAAGTTCAATTTCAAAACACATTATAGTGTTACAGTAATCAAGATAGTATGATACTGACAAAAATATAAAGAGATCAGTGTATTAGAATTGAGAGTCTAGAAATAAATCTTCCCATTTATAGTCAAATTGATTTGTAGCACAGGTGCTAAAGCAATTCTATATAAATGGTACTGAGACAACTGTATACCTACATGCAAAAGAATGAAGATGGATTCATCTTACAACACACAGAGTTTAACTCAAATTAGACCAAAGTCCAAATACAAGAGCCAGGACTATAAAAACTCTTAGGAGAAAATGCAGGGATAAATCTTCATAACTTTCATGAAGTGATCATCTCTTAAATGTGACAAGAAAAGAACAAGTGATAAAAGCAAAGCTGAATTGATTGGATTTCATCAAAATTAAAAATTCCTGTGCTTCAAAGGACATGTACACTGAATCGTGTGCCCCCCAGAATTCATGTGCGGAAGTCCCAACTTCCTAATACCTCAAAATGTAACTGTATTTAGAAACAGGGTTTCCAGAGGGTTAATTAAGTTAAATGAAGTCATTAGGGTGGGTTCCAATCCAATATGATTTGTATCTTAATAAAAAGA
Organism: Sciurus vulgaris; assembly: GCF_902686455.1. NCBI lineage: Eukaryota > Metazoa > Chordata > Mammalia > Rodentia > Sciuridae > Sciurus > Sciurus vulgaris. The sequence goes on from NC_136470.1 coordinate 86,517,338, forward strand.
GACAATTTGGACACAGATATGCACAGAAGGAACACAAAGGAAAGACACAGAAAGAAAACAAGCATCTATAAACCAAAGAGACAGGCCTAGAATAGATCCCTCCCTCGTGACTTTCAAAAGGAACCAACCCCACCAACAGCTTGATGTCGGACTTCTAGGCTCTGCAACTGTGAGAAAGTGTGTTTGTATTGTTTAAGACACCCATTTGTCATATTTTGTTATGACACCCCTAGAAAACTAAAATAGGACACCATCAAGAAAATGAAAAGACAGGCCTGGGAATATTGCTCAGGGGTAGAGCATTTGCCTAGCATGCTCAAGGTTCTGACTTCTATCCCTAGAACCACAAAAATAAAACAAAAACAAACAAAAGAATCTAAACAGACACTTCTGCAAAGAAGATGTACAAATAATCAATACGACAAAAACAACACTCCACATAATTAGCCCTCAAGAAAGTGTAGATCAAAAGCACAATGAAGTACTACTTCACGCTTACTAGGATTTAAAATACAGGCAATATCAAGTGATGGTAAGGATGTGAAATTGAAACCCTCAGTAATGGGGTGACCACCTTGAAAAACAGTTTAGTAGTTATTCAAAAAGTTAAACACAATCTGTGGGGCACAGTGTGAGGTAGGACAGGTACCTCGCAGAACGCTCAAACCCAGGGAACCAAGCTGCGTGGCCTCTCCTGCCTGTCCCTTCTTTGCGATGAGAAGGCTTAAAGCTACCCTTGGGAACTTTGAAGGACACGTGTTACTAACAAGGATCATCACGATCAATGATGATCCCGAGGACACATTCTTCTTTCTCACTGAACGCCTGGCTTCCGGCCAACGTCCATCCCCCAAGGACCCAGTGACCCCTGAGACCCCCCACCTTGGGTTTGGTTTTAGATTCTCGCCTGCGTGAGACTCGTGGTGTCTGTGTCTCTGCAGGTTCTCTCACTTCTGAGGGTGGTGGGTGGGTGGGTAGAAAAAGGAACGGACTTTGGTTACAAATGGACCCTCCTGGGTGTGGTCAGGGAGGGCCATGAGCACAGGTAAGAATGGCCAGAGGTGGAGACAGCTGGATGTGACAGAGACATGCAAGAATGTTCTGGAAGACCCAGGGATAGGAGGGTAACCACCAAGGTCTGTCATCGGGTTCCATCAACTCTTCAAGAATTCTCCAGAAACCCAACCTGGGAAGAAAGGCTATTCTTACTGCTTTGCTTGCTATTTTGTACTTTAAGATTCTTATTTTGTTGATTATCCTGATTTATTCATTCTGTAAACACATGTCAAGACATCACACCTTACCCCATGAACTTATAAAATTATTGTCTTTTAAAAAAATTAAATTAATTTACCATTAAAAAAAAAGTTAAACACAGATTTATCACTCCCAGATATACTCAAAAAGAATGAAAGTGTACACAAAACCGGTACACAAATGTGCTCAGCAGCATTATTTCTAACAGCCAAAAAGTGAAAGCAACCCAAAGGTTGATGAACCAATGAAGGAGCAAACAAAATGTAATATTTCTATATAGCAGAATTTAAAGCAGTTAATATACCAAGCAAAAGAAGTCAGTCACAAAACATACTTGTGTATGACATTTCATGAAATGTCCAGACTAGACAAATCTATAGGAACGAAAAATAGATCAATAGTAGCCTAGGGATAAGGCTTTAACATGAAACAAGGAGTAACTGATAATGGGTATGAGGTTTCCTTGTAGGGTGATGAAAATACTCTAAATTTTGTTGTGATGATAGTTTTACAATTTTGTCATTATATGGAAAACCATTGTTATAATTACCATTTTATTTTTTATTCTCATTTATTTATTTAGTGCTCCCAGGGATTGAACCCAGGATCACTCTACCACTGACTTACATCCCCAGCCCTTTTCATTTTTCATTTTGAGACAGAGTCTCACTGAGCTGTGCAGGCTGGCCTCGAACATGTGATCCTTCTGCTGCTGTCTCCCAGATTGCTGGGATTTAGGGATGCCAGCAATCCCTAAAGGGGTGAATTGCATGTAAACTATTTAAATCAAGCTATTATAAAAGGATAAAAAATGACTAGGCATGATTTTTGCTTTGGAAGAGCACAACTGAGATATTTTAATACTCGATATTGTTATTAAAAACTCCTGAATGGTTTTAATGTCTATTCCAATAAGACATATTAGGGAAGAAATATCACAGGACACAGAATGGGATCAACAGAAACATCCCCCAAAATCAGGAAGAGGATTACTAAACAAAAGAGTTATATCAGCCCTCTATGCAACAGGAACTAGAGATTAATGTCAACTCTATATGTAGGGTCTGTGCATAACTGAATTTGATTTTGCATGCTTAAGTTGACTATTTTAAAAATTACATCTAGGTCAGTAGTTCTCAAACTTCAGTGTGCGTATCTGCAGGGCTTGTAAGAACACATGTTACAATGGACGCAGTGGTGCACGCCTGTCATCCCAGAGGCTTGGGAGACTGAGACAGGAGGATTACAATTCAAAGCCAGCCTCAGCAACTTAGTGAAGCCCTGAGCAACTTAGTAAGACCCTGTCTCTAAGTAAAATATAAAAAGAGCTGGGGATGTGACTCAGTGGCTAAGTGCCTCTGGGTTCGACCCCTGGTACAAAAAAAAAAGACACATATTACTGGTCCCACCTCAACAGATCTGGGTTGGGGCCCAAGTTTTCTATATTTCTAAAATATTCCTATGCTAATACTACTGGTCTGAGAACCACTTTGAAAACCATCCACCTAGATCTTTTAGGATATGTGGCCTGTCATTCTCAGTTTATCATCCTTCTTTAGAAGTCCTCTAGGCATTGGTAAAGTCAAGACCCTGTGTCAGGCAGGCTTGCCAACAATGGCAGCGAGACCCTGCACTCAGAGGACAAAGCAGATGCAGCAGGGCCTCCCCAGCTTACACACACTACAACTGACTCCACCATTACTTTCTATTACAACAGGAACACTTGAGATTTTGCTAGTACTGCCTCATATTGCAGCCTCAAACATTCTTCCCTGCATAGCATTTCTCTGTTGGTCCTTGTTGGGGGTTGGGGGTGGGAAATAAAGTCACAACTCCTAATCATGAGGTCTGGTCCTTTCAGAATGCTTCTCAGCTGGACTTTCTTGAAGGGAGATCGAGAGCTTGGTCATCACCTAGACCTGCAACCCTGAAATCTTACTTCACAATTGCAGATCATTCTCTCTCCAACTCTCACTCTGCCTGCTTTTCCTCTTCAGATTTCTGGCATGTTAGTCCTCTCTTTTCTACCAATCTACCAGGAGACTTGTGTGGGCCTCCATGGCTGTGACCCATTGGTGAATCCCTGAGCTATCGTCAAAGGCATCTGTCCAATATTGAATTAGTGCTGGCTACTGCTTTTCCACCCCTGCACCTGAGCCCTTTGCTTTTCTCTCTCAGTCTTCTGCCAGTATAGAATGGGGTAGTCACCCTCTGCATGGTTTAGAGTAGAACTGAAATCAACTCTTTTTTTTTTTGCCAATATTTGCTCCTATTTCAAAAGATACTTGGTGCCATCAATTCTTGAACATTTTGCATGTTTTAGAAAACATATAGGGCTTCTTTGCATTCCCCTGATTGCTTAAGATTAACTTTTTTAACCTGCTAAATCATTATCATTCTCTATGCCTCAGAGAGTTCATCAGTCCTGTCTACTCTTCTATTCATTATTGTGCAATGATTTGTTCCTTTTTTAAAAATTTACTGTTGTTTTAGTGGAATTTGGAGAAAGGACAAAGATAAATATGTGTGTTAATGTCACCATCTTAAACTAAAATTCCTGTTTGTTTTCTCCTAAAATATATGCATGTGAGTAATGATTATGAGATTCATAAGGCTGATGCTTGTGGTTTTACATCATTCAGTATCACTGTCTTATAGTACTTTATATTATTTGTCTTTACAACACTTCATTTATTCACTTTTTTACAGAATTTATGTATAGTTTATTTTGTCTTTAGTTTCACAGACACCAATTATTTCTTTTTTATTTTAATTCATTGTATAGAAATTGGGTACAACTTTCGTTTCTCTGGTGTACACAAAGTAGAGTCACACCATTTATGTAATTATGCATGTACATAGGGTACATAGGGTATGTCTGTCTCATTCTATTATTTTTCCTCCCCCCCACCCCTTCCCCACCCCTCATTTTTCTCTATACAATCCATCCTTACTTCAATCTTGCCTCCCCCACCCCCCATTATGTATCTTCATCCGCTTATCAGAGAAATTATTCAGTCTTTGGTTTTTTTGGATTGGCTTATTTCACTTAGCATGATATTCTCCAACTTCATCCATTTACCAGCATATGCCATAATTTTATTCTTTATGGCTGAATAATATTCCATTATGTATATATACCACAATTTCTTTATCCATTCATCTATTGAAGGGCATCTAGATTGGTTCCACAATCTAACTATTGTGAATTGAGCTGCTGTAAACATTGATGTAGATGCGTCACTGTAGTATGCTGATTTTAAGTCCTTTGGGTATAGGCCAAGGAGTGGGATGGCTGGATCAAATGGTAGTTCCATTTCAAGTTTTCTAAGGAATCTCCATACTGCTTTCCAGAGTGGCTGCACAAATCTGCACTCCCACCAGCAATGTATGAGTGTACCTTTTTCCCCACATTCTCACCAACACCTAGAGTTGTTTGTATTCTTGATAATAGACATTCTAATTCAACTCAAAATGGATCAAGGACCTTGGAATTAGACCAGAGATCCTGCACCTAATAGAAGAAAAAAATAGGTCCAAATCTTCATCATGTCAGCTTAGGACCAGACTTCTTTAACATGACTCCCAAAGCACAAGAAATAAAAGCAGGAATCAATAATTGGGATAGATTCAAATTAAAAAACTTTTTCTCAACAAAGGAAACTACCAACAATGTGAAGAGAGAGCCTACAGAGTGGGAGAAAATCTGCCACACACACTTCAGATAGAGCACTAATCTCCAGAATCTATAAAGAACTCAAAAAACTCTACACCAAGAATAAGAATACAAATAACCCAATTAACAAATGGGCTAAGGAAATGAATAGACACTTCACAGAAGAAGATGTACAAGCAATCAACAGATATAGAAAAAATGTTCAACATCTTTAGTAATAAGAGAAATGCAAATCAAAACTACCCTAAGATTCCATCTCACCCCAATTAGAATGTCTATTTATTCTTTTTTAAATGCACATTTGGATTGTTACCAAGTTTTACTCTTACAAAATAACACGGCTATGAGAAGTTTTGCATATGTGTCCTTCTACAAATATTTCTGTATGAGGTCCTCTTAAGAAATAGGACAATGGGGCTTGGGATATAGCTCAGGTGGTAGAGTGCTTGCCTAGTATGAAAAAGGCCCTGAGTTCAATCCCCAGCACCACCATCAAAAAAAAAAAAAAAGAAAGAAAGAAAGAAAGAAAAAGAAAAAGAAAAGAAAAGAAAAATGAAAAAAAAAAAAAAAAAGGAAATAGGACAATGGCTGTGCATGATGGCACACACCTGTAATCACAGTGACTTAGAAGGCTGAGGCAGGAGGATCACAAATTCAAAGCCAGCCTCAGCAACTTAGCAAGAGCCTGTCTCAAAAAGAAAACAGACTGAAGATGTGGCTCAGTGGTTAAGTGGCTCTGAGTTCAATCCCTGGTACCAAAAGAAAAAAAAATATATGAGAATGGATTATAAACTTCCTCATTATTTAAACAAATAATGCTGAATTGATTTCCAAAGTAGTTCAATCTTCTTATACAGCCACCAGCAATGGATAGGAGTTCTTGAAGCTTTACAACACTTCCATAAACCTTTGGTATTAAAAGATTTGTAAATTTTGACCAATCCAGTGGTTTTTAAGTTGTGTTAGTCAGTTTTTCATCACTGTGATAAACACCTAAGAAAAATAACTCAAAGGAGGGAAGACTCATTTTGGCTTACATTTCCGAGTTCCAGTCTGTTGGTGGCTGGCTCCATTGCTCCTGGGTCTGAGGTGAGGCAGAACAACATGGCAGATGGATAGAAGAAATCTTCCTTTCTCATGGCAGTCAGGAAGCAAGAGAGAGGAAAGAGCCAGGCACAAGAAATACGCTTCCATGAATGTCACCAGGGACCTATTTTCCTCCAACCCTGCCCCAATCTCTCCGTAGTCTATTCAGCAATCAATGGATTAATCCATTGATGAGGTCAGAGCCCTCATGATCCAATCACCTTACCAAATCTCCACTTCTGATCATTGCTGCATTGAAGACCAAACTTTCAACACATGAACCTTTGGGGACACTCCATATCTAAATCACAATACATCCCCAAAGACACAATTGAGTCCATCACAGATCATCAGTAGATGCTAAAACCATTGCTTGTTAATTATGAAGGAAAAAAATGCATCTTTACAATGGATGCCATTGCCACCCCCCTAGCTCAGTAACCAAATTTGGCATCACTAACAGTGAGATAATCTGCTATTACCTATTAATTACCTGTTACTAATTCTTGTTAGAGATTTTAACCAGAATCTAATCAAACCCTTAATAAGTCTTCCACATTACTGAGAAATAAAGGGAATTAGTAACAAGGTAAATGATATCATGAGGAAACAGACAAATCCAAAATATGGGACTCTCCCCATATGGTTTGGTGGGGGAGGAAGGTAATTCTATTGAGATAATCAACTTATAAAGAAAAAAATTTTATTTGGGTCCACAGTTTTGAAAGTTTCAGTCCATGCTTGGTTGGCCCCACTGATTTGGAGTCTATGTAAAGGTCGTATATCATGGTGGGAGTGAATGACAGAGGAAGATGCTCACCTCATGACCAGAAAATAAAAGAGAGAAAGAAGATGTCTGGGGTTCCACAACTCCCTTTGATGTCATGTCCCCAGTCATCTAAAAGCCTCTCACTGGGCCCAACTCTCAGAATTTCTACATCTCCCAATAACACCATGCTGAGGGTCAAGGACCGTTGAGGGAGAGTATTGCATTTTATAAATATTATAAATATTCAACCTCCCAGTTTATGAATATCCATTTACTTAGATTTTTTTAAAATCAACATGTTTTGTGATTTTCAACATAGATGTTTTAAATAGTTTGATTTTGGTATAAACTGAATTTTTAAAATGTCATTTCATTGTAGTTTTAGTTTTAATTTTCTAGATTACTAATAGGAATTACCATTTTTTTCACATATTAATGAACAATTTGTATCCTTTGATACTTTTGCTCAATTTTTAAAGTACTATTTTTTATTTCTTTGTATCTTCTAAACACTTTTTCTGCATCAGTGATATGTATGCAAATATCCCTATTTGTGGCTCGTCCCTTTTATTTTCTTTGGAGGCATTTTCTGACTAGCAGAAATTTTTAATGTTACTGCAAAAATATATAAAAATATTTTCCTTTATTATTTATTCCTTTTGAATTTTTTTAATAAAATTCTTATAATTTCTTCTAACATTTCAAAGTTTTCTCTTACATATTTAGGTCTTTAACTTTCATGGGATTACCTTGTATGTATGGTTGTGTTAGTCAACCTTTACATTGCTGTGACCAAAATACCTGACAAGACCTATGAAGAGGTGAAGAAATTTCTTTTGGCTCACAGTTTCAGTGGTTCAGTCCATCATGTTGGACTTGAGGTGAGACAGAACACCATGGTGGAAAGCCAGCTGTAGAAGAAAGTGGTCCCCCTCATAGTGGCTGAGAAACAGAGAAGGGAGCGGGGTGCAGGGAAGATAAAACCATCCAGGTCATGCCCCCAGTAACCCACATCCTCCAGTCACACCCCACCTGCCTACAGTTACCACTCAGTCCATTCAAACTACAATGGACCGATTAGGTTACAGCTCAAAATCTAATCATCTCACCTCCTGCTCACACAGAAGCTTTTGAAAGATACCTCACATTCAAACAAAAACAATGGCGCAAAACAGGGATTCTGTTTCATGGTGTTTAAAATCTATATAGTCCCAGCATTATTATCCCAGCATTATTCATTGAATTATCTACTATTTTCCCACTGATATGTGAGGACAAGTCTTTATAAATAAATTTATGCATTTATAGGATCCTATCTGGTTCTACTTAATTCCTTCTCTACCCTGAACTGAACCCCATTGTCTATACTACAGCTTTATAGTAAATCTTATCTGGAAGGGCAAATTCTCTGACCATATTTGTCAAAAGAAACTGGTTCTTTTCAGACTTTTGCCTATCAATTTCAAGAAAAGTTTGTTGGAATTTGATTGAGATAGCATTGACTCTCAAGATCAGTTTGGAAAAAACTGTCCTCTTAATGTTGAGGAGTCTTTTTGTCCTTGTATCTCATTTTTAATCTTTTTTATCTCCAACAGTCAAACCAATATTTGGGCAGAAGAGACAGTTCATATATTTTGTTAAACAGATAGATTATTTAATGAGTAGAAGTAAATCCACATAAAATCTCTAGGAGTTTTTCAACACTGCATTGTTACTAGGCTACCAGGCAGTTTTTACAGTGAAATATCCCCAGGATTTCTTAGCAAGAATATAGTAGCTCAACCTTGGGTTACTCCCTCCCAGTCCAGTTTCTCACAAGTGTTCATACTTTAAAAGTCCATAGCAGAAGGATTCACTATTAGCAAAAATTAAATAAAAGATTAAGTAAAATATTTTTTTAATTTTTAATAATTAAGTTTCAAGTTCCTTAATTATTAAAACATCCAGGTTTTAGGTGACTACTCTCTGTGATGTCTAGGTTAATATAGTGTTTTTGAACCCCATTCTCACTATCAGATAAATATTCATTATCAGACATGAGGATTGTAAACCAGTTGTACAAATATACACATATATGAAAGTATGCAAAATTCAACAAAAAGTTTAAAGAAATATCATTCTGGTATTATCTTGAAGCTGAAAGTGTCCGGAAATTACAACATGAAACCTCTTGTATTTGAAACAAAATTTGCACCTTTCCCAAAAATGTTTCCTTTTTTTTTTTTTTAACACACAACAAAGTTTATGAATGAAAACGGTTTTTTTTTTTTTTTTTTTTTTTTTTCTGGTTCTTCAAAATAAAGTTAAAGTGAAATTGAAAAATATATGTATATTTAGTAGCTCAGAAAACAGAAGGCAGGAAGTAAGGCAAAGGTAAAGATTTTCTGGTGTCCACAGAAGATTCTTGCAACATGGCATTTTAATTGCCTGTCTCCAACTAGGCTTTGTGTAGCACCTGTATAGCATGACCTGTCTTATCAAGCATAGTTATCTCAGCCACTGTGTATTTCTGTAAATAGAGGAATGAACGACTCGAGGGTTCATCAAAACTAACAAAGATTTTCCCATTGTGTTTAATATTCAGGAAAACTGCCAAATTCACTTTTATTTCTACTTGTATAAGAAGGTGTCCAGATGAAATGTTCGTCTTAGCTCCATGACAAATTGAGATTTTGCAAGTTTTAGTACAATATAGCTCTAAGAAAAGATTAGTAAACTTATTCCTTAATATTTTAAGTGATATTACAGATGGTTTATTTGTAGACATTCCAGCAGTACGACTGGTGGTATCTCTTTTATCATTTATAGTTTTGATATCCCTTATACTCATAGGACAAGTTCACAAACTAGCATACAACCTTCTTTAATACCTTACTCAAATTCCTGTATTTTTACCTAAATATCTTTTCATTTTAAACAGAATAAATTGTGCAAAAGGGAAACAGGGCTGGGGATAACTCAGTGACTCTAGAGTGAATGCTCAGCCATGTGCAACACCATGGGTTCAACTCCCAGACTTAAAAAGGGTAGGGGCAATAATGCCACAATTTGACAAAATTATGAAAATTTATTATCCTCAAAAGCCTGTATGAGAATAGTGTACTAGTTCTCTATTTTTAATAAAATATGTAGTACATATTAAGCTACTTAAGCCAGAAATCCTGTATGTTTTATGAAATTAATCTACTCTTCATAGAATATCTCTATTTGGATCCTCTTGCAATGACCTCAAACTCATCATACCAAAACTAGACACCAAAAATGAAGGGTCTAACCAGAGAAACAAGTTATAACCAGTTTATTTACAATGAATCAAAATAAATAAATTATAAAAAAAAAGAAGGTTCTAGCTGGGTGTGGTGGTGCACACCTGTAATCCCAGTGGCTTGGGAGGCTGAGGGAGGAGGATCGAGAGCCTTAATATTTCATCTTAATTAACTAAGTTTGAATTTATGATCAGTTTTCCTACTAGACACTAATGTATGACAAATTATTATATGAACAATGTAACAAAAACATTCCAAACACCAACAAAAAGGGAAATTTTGCATATCAAAAATAAGCAATTGCTGTGATCTGCCTGAGTTCCCCAAAATTCATGTGTTGGAAAGCTAATCCCAATGCACCAGCGTTGGGAGACAGGGCCTAACGGAAGATGGTTAGGCCATGAAGTTTACACATTCACTAACTGATTAGTGATATTATGAAAAGGAACTTCAGTAGTGGATTTGTTCCCTTCTATTTCCTGCATGTGGGGACACAGTATTCCTTCCATCTGGAGACACAGTATTCGAGGCACCATCTTGGATGCCAGTAACAGACCCTTGTCAGATGCATAAGCATCTTGTCTTCTCAGATACCAGAACTGTACGAAATAAATTTCTATGCTCTATAATTTACCCGGTATCAGGTATTCCATTATAGAAACACAAATGGACAAAGACAGCTATCAAATTTATAATCACTAGCAGAAGTCTCTTCCCATGAGGAGGTATTAGTGGCTCAGGAAAAAAATTCACAGTGGTATAGAAAGGTAACAGAAATATATTCACTTTGAAGCATATTTAGCCTTTAATTCTGGAGATAAGCAGTATACTAATTAGAAGTTACCTGACATTCTCACCTGAGAAACGTTTACTTCTAAACTTAGTCTATTCTCCTATTGGAAGAGGGGCTTAAATGCTGTTTTTCCAAATAGCGGTAGCATTCACCAAAGAGTGTTTGGCCCATCAGTGCCTCCTATCACCACAGACAGCCTTAGTGACTGATACCAAGGGCCCAGGGTACACCACCCTCTTCTAACTTCTTCAACTCCCCATATACCAAATTTAAAGACTTCAAATTTCTCATCATAACCAGCCGTACTAATTTCTCCTGCTCCATTTTATGTTTGATTTCTGGAAGATTTTGCTCTGAAACAGGAAATCAAAGTGCTGACTTGGAGGAAAAACAGGGATAAGGAAAGGATGTTTACCCAACCTAGTAGGAAACCAGACTCAGTGATAAGTTGACAAAGGGAAATGATATGTCTGGCTAATCTGGCCAACTGAATCTGCCATATACATTCCATGCCCCTTCCTGAGAAATCATAATTGACCTGAACACAGTCAAATCAACTAAAAATGAATCAGAAATATTATTAGAATTGGAGAACTAAATTCTTATCAGTCGTGATCAGTTCCTAAAAACTCACCAATGGGTATCTGTCAGCCTTAGAAGATAATTTTATAAGGTTCAAAGTCGCATAAATTCTAAACTACTCATCCCCAACTATTCATATCACTCAACATACAGTGTACAGCACTGAAACCCAAGATGACAAATAAATGCATTAAAAGCAATACCTCTCAACACAGAGGCAACCTCCAAATAGGCTCTTTAATGAAATGGACTTCCTAGGAGGAAGTGACCTTCCTATAACTTCAATTGTCCAAATGTTAGGAAGGTCACAGAGTATTTTCCTGAAAGTACTAATACACACATCTCTTTCTCAAGAGTCCAGCCTTAAGTTTGATAGAACTCTCTTCATTCTCCGAGTAGAGGCTGAGTCCCCCACCCCCTCCTAACACACTCATCCTTCTCCTTTCACCAGACTCACAACAACACTCCAGGTGAATTAGGTAGCAAAGTTTGGCCTGTAATTTTATATGGTAACTTTATAATCCTAATATAGAAATGTCTCTAAAATTGAGTCCCTCCTCTTCAACTCAGTTACCACCGCTTTCTTCTTCACTTGCTGGGACCATCAGCAAATACCCTCCAATTTGCTCTTTGAACATCAAAAGTGCCAGCAGGGACCTCAACACATTCTTTTGATTATCTTATGATCTTGCGTAAAAGATTTTTATTAATACGCAAATGGTGTGACTCTACTTTGTGTACAACCAGAGAAATGATAGTTATACTCCATTTGTGTACAATGAATCAAAATTTTAAAAAATCTTTATTGGCTTTCTACCACTGAAGGATGATATTCAGACACTTTGTACACTACCAAACTCTTCTTTGTGTGACTTGCCAAACTCAACCTCCTCCTGGCCTCTTCTCTTACACGTTTTTCATTCCAGTCACTCTCAACTTCTTACCTGGCCTTATTAACCTATTTATGCTTTTTTGACTTTGCATCTGCTCTTCACTGTACATGGAATGTCCTCCTTTGCTCCTTAGTTTAGCAAATTCTTTCTCATCTTTTAACACTTATTTCAAATGTCATTTTCAATGCAAAGTTTTCCCAACCTTAAGAAGGGTGAACCTAGCTAAACATGCTGGCACATGCCTATAATCCCAATGGCTTGGGAGGCTGAGGCAGGAGGATCACAGTTCAAAGCCAGCCTCAGCAACTTAGTGAGACCCTAAGCACCTTAGCCAGATTCTGTCTCTAAATAAAATATAAAAAGGGCTCTGGTTGTGGCTCAGTGGTTAAATGCCCGTGGGTTCAATGTCTGGCACCAAAAAAGGCGGGGAGGGGAAACCTAAAGCATCCTCTCCTCTTCACTCCTGTGTCATATTCTCCAAACTTTTATGGAAACAACTGTTACATTATAAAGAAAATATGAGTTTCTCTGTTCACTTTCCTCCTTGATAAGTGCTGACCAGTAGATGTTCTTCTATGTTGTCCAATAAGGTAGCGACTAGCTACATGTAGCTACTGAGTACTTAAATGTAACTAGTGTAAGGAACTGAAATTTTTATTTTTTAATTATATTAATTTACATTTAAATAGTTACATGTGACTAATGGTTACTAAATTGGACAGCACAGTTCCATTCTGTGCCTAACACTGAATTAATGTATCTACATTGATTAATGTAGATATTCAGTACTTTTTTGTTGAATAAATACAAATGAATGGATTGAACCCAGGGGCATTTATCACTCTTCCATATTTTAAGGCTATTTAGTTGTTATCTATGCCATAGATATATGGTTGTTCTTTCTAGCCACAGGAAGACTATAAGGCTTCTCAAATGTATTTAGGAGGCACTGAAAGTCACAGTACACATTTCATAGCACACTGAAATGGATATATTTATCTCAATTACATAAATCAAGAATCAGAAAATAGTATCAGACTTTATGCCCCTATACTATATAAAGTATTATAAAGATCACTTTCTAGCAGGATAAATCCTGTTACTAAGAGGATAAGAAAGTTGAAGCTTTGAGTTTAAACAAAAAAAAAAATTGATTTTAGGGTATTCTTTGACTATTAAATATTCATTTCCAGGACTGCATTTAAACTTGCTGTGTCTGCTCTTGAGGGATAGCTGGATGGAATGTTGAGTTTACTCAAGAGAGACAGTGGAGGTGGGAAGTTCTAAAGTGTAAGAAATGCCAGCAACACAGTAAGACTTAACAAAATAAATGTTTATTTCTTGGTCATAATCTAACATAGGCTGGGGAGCTCTCCAAGGGGGCTCTCCTTCAAAGGGAAGTTCAGAGATACAGGTTGCTTTCACACTGTGACTCTACCATCATCCATCATCAACATTCGCCTCTGCTCTCATGAAGGAAGGAGAAGGCCGAGTGGGAAGGCACCTTGGATGCTCAATGACTTCAGCCTGGAAAGGACATCCATCATTTTGCTCACATTCTGTCGGCCAGACCTACTCACAGGGCCACCTTAGCTACCAGAGAAACAGATCTACAGAGGAGCATGCAAATACCAGTGATTTCCCTTAGCCTCTGGCACAATGCTTAAGGCAATAGTTAAGTAAATTAAAATTACCATTGCCCATTCTTTTTAAGAATTTTTGGGTATACACCAAGAGGTGGGCTTGCACTTGTGGCTATATTGAATGAAAATTGCCCATCTTTACACAGTGGCTAATACTCAGCTTTGTGAGAAGCTCATGTCCAAGAAAACACTGAGAATAGCAAAGGAGATCACAGACTTGCATCTCAGTGCTCATGTTCACTGTGAGGGTTGAAATTCCCCACACATTTTAAACAGATCTCTTTCAATGAATGTACATTCTTATTGGACTGCACTCTAGTAGGAAAAGAGGGGGTATAATGGTAGCTCCTTTTGTTTTATCTGGGGGATGACACTGTTATGGTTTATATCTGAAATGTTCCCCAAAAGTTCACATGTCCTTGGTCCTCAGTGCAGCAGAGTCCAGAGGTAGGGCCTTTGGAAGGTGATTGAATCATGAGGGTTCTAAACTCATCAATGGATGAATCCATTCATAGGTCCTTACTGTAATGGGTTTTCAGGGAAAAGCTTGTTATAAAAGTAAGTTTGATGTTGGATTGTGTAGAGGGAAATGAGGGGAGAGGAGCAACAAGGAAAGATGGTGGAATGTGACAAACATCATTACCCTGTGTACATATCAGATTACATGAATGGTGTGACTCTACATTGTGTACACCAGAGAAATGAAAAGTTGTACCCCATTTGTGTACAATTAACCAAAATGCATTCTGCTGTCATGTATGACTCAATAGAACAAACAATAAAAATAAACAATTGTTTTAAAACATGTCCTCTCCTTCTCCCTCTCCCTCTCCCCTTTCCTTTCTCCTTCCCTCTTTCCTTCCTGGCTGCCATGAGGTAAGTAACTTTGCTCCACCACACACTCCCCACCATGATGTTCTGCCTCACCACAGAACATTCCAGAAACAATGGAGCCAAATAACCATGACAGAAACTTCTGAAACCATGGGTCAAAATAAATCTTTCCTCCTTTTAAAAAAGTTATTTATCTCACACATTTTTGTCACAGTAACAGAAAGCTGATTCACAAACACCACATTTTTATCTACTATTTGATCAGGCTACTTACTTGGAAATTTCCTACATCTCTATTACACCTGAGTTCTACTCACTACTCTTCTTTATTACTGGAGACACAGTATGCTAATATACCTGGGCTGTGTCACTCTTTCCAGTTTCCAGAGAACACACTCACTGAAAGCGGTTTGACATGCAGACATTACAGCATTTAAAGCAATACTACAGCGTTGCATCGTTCCTCATAGAATCATCCATCATGACATTATTCTCTGGGAAAAAGTTTTCCAGGGTGGGAAAGTGACTCAATAGAATGTTCTCTTCATCTGAATACCAGAATTCATGCTTTGTTTTTGTGGCTCTGATTTTGTCATGAGTGAGGAAGACAGTGAGGCCTTTGTCTTTAAGGCTCAGATTTAATGTACTCATATTGACTGAAATAAGTTTGTCTGCCAAGTAGGCGAGACTATGAATCAGATAATATCTTGCTTCCAATAAGTCAAAAGGAATGTGTGAATCTGAGAAGGAGCTGCTACTTCAAGCTCTTAAGACTTTCTGCCTTGCCAGACCTTAGCCAGTCAACAGCTGTGTGTGTGCACCAGTGGAATATGAAGGAAGTTTTCTACAAGCTCAAATTATAGAAAACAGTCAAGCTTTTATAGGCCTGGATTTCATAAAATTTACTCTGTTAATAACATCATTCAAACACATCTGTGAATCTGGGAGGCATTCCCCTCATCTCCGCTTTCCAGCTGGGATTAATATTGAGCCAACTAGCCCAGAGTGGAGATTTCCAAGTGTTTTGAGTCCTGACACCATTCTCCAAAGTAGTCAGGCATTTTGCACCATCTCTACACACATCTGCCAACAAGTTTCACTTCTAGGTATTAATGTGATCCAAATAAATCACTGTGGTGACCATATGGTGAAACATTATTCATGGACATAAAAATGACATTTGTAAAAATCACACTTGCAAATTAGATTTCATGACACAGAAACAGACTAGTTATTTGAAAACTCAGGGCACATACTGAGTGTTCAGTATGTTTCCAAGTTCTTAACAAATATATTTTGTAAACCCAGTTTTCTATTCCTCACATTCTTTTTAAAGGGTTTGTTTTCCTTAGGAAGAATAAGGGAAAGGCAAAAGTTCTAAAAGTTTAGACCATTCCTGATGGCCTACAGCAGACTGGCTCCACAGTCTCTCCCCTCCCTGCCACAGGCCACCTCTTCCTGCCAGCCACTCCCAAATCCAAGCCCCATCACTTACTGTTTCCTTTCCACAAACACTAGAGTTTGGCACCGGGCAAGCCTCACCTTACTTGACTGTTTTGTCCCTTTCTGATCCCCACCACCACCACCACAAAAGACTCTGCTAAAAAGTTCAAAGAAATTTAAGGAAATTACAACTCTGAAGGAAGTACCTGAAGAAATGTTCTAAAAGAGTTTTTTGCCAAAATCCAAAGGAAGCCGGGAACATGGCGCACGCCTGTAAGCCTGGAGCCTGAGGCAAGAGGATTACGAGTTCAAAGCCAGCCTCAGCAAAAGTGAGGCACTAAGCAACTCAGTGAGACCCTGTCTCTAAATAAAATATAAAACAGGGCTGGGGATGTGGCTCAGTGGTCGAGTGCCCCTGAGTTCAAACCTGGGTACCAAAAAACAAACAAACAAAAACAAAAATTCAAAGGAAAACTACCAGCATGCTCATCCGTGCACAGCTACCGCAGTCCTCTTATAGGGTTAGGGTTGTAGGAGTAATCCCATTCTGAACCTAATTCCCCTATCCTAAGATTCTTACTGCATTCAAATATCTTTTTTCCTGCTGTAAAAATTGCACGTTTTGGAAAACGCCACTTCCTAAACACAGATTCTTCTCACCCTAAGATCTACTCATTGGCAATTACCAATGAGTCTGAAGTTGTGGAATGCAAGAGTTTTCTAACTGTGAAACAGCGTGGAGGGTAAGCAGATAATTAGTATGTTAGCTAAGGGTGCTGTTATACACATCACGAGCACTATTAATTATTGCAGCAGTGATTGCTGTTTTGCAAGCCCTTTTTGAGTGCTGCCAAGATGTCTAAAATTAAAAGTACACCACAAATCCAAAAATGTTGAGGGCCTAAACCTAGTTTGTTTAGATGTTGAACATGTACTAAGCTAAATTATTTTACCCTCAAACTCTATCCTTAAACATTTTTAAATTTTGTATTTAACTGTGGTTTGGGAGCTATTTGGAATACTCTATCCTGTCCCCCAATAAGGTAGCTTAAGAAATTGCTATCAGTTTATATGTATGAATGAAATAACTGGTAGAACTAAATCAAAATATTTACTGTAATAGTCTCTGGGATCTCGAATCATGATTGAATTTTTTTGGTAAATTCTTCTGCATTTTCCATGAAGTTTGCAATGGAAATGGATTATCCTTGTAATCATGGTCACAAATATTGTCAAATGTTTATTCCACTGATAAATGACCAGTATCATACATATAAGAAAGTGCCTTCTTCATACTTCATTAACTGAAAAATACCAAATGTCCAATAATAGCACAACCAACCATTTAAAATCTAAGTATCCACAGAACTGAAGACAGAAAAACTTAATAAACTGGAACCATAATTGATTTGTCATTCCCCATATTATTAAAACCCTGGGGTTGCATTTTCAACCATGACAGAGTAATGGACTCTGCAGCGATTCTCCCACGGTAAACAACTAGAAAACTGGAGAAAATATGGGAAAAATCATTTTTGGGTATTGGTGGTTCAGGACTACAATCCTTAAGAGAAGGGAAGCAAGTGATAATTAGTATGTCAGCTAAGAGATTGCCCAGCTTTCTGCCTGGATGCGATGTTCAGATCACAACACAGACAGAAGGAACCTGAGCTGAGTTAAGGAGATAGAGACTGGAGTTCAGAAAGACTAACCATTAAATTTTCAGGGCATAATTTCTGAAATGGGAGAACAATGGGAAGAATGAATTCCAGAAATCTGAATAGGGGGTCTCTTAAAATTGGACTAAATACCAATCTGGATATGGTAGGTTGTATAAATCAATCAAAATGTGACTTCCAGAGAAAGAATAATTACTTGCAGTTTATGAACCCCAAAATTCACAGAGCTCATAGAGCACCAGGCATTGTTCAAACTCCACCCATCAGAGTGGGGAGGGTTATTAAATGCATAATCGAGATTCCAGAAGATCCAAAACTTACGCTAAGGATAACTTAGCCCTACAGCATAGGTCAGTCTACACTCTCCCTAGAAGATCAATCCACAAGAAATTTAATTACTAACCAGGGAAAAAGAAATACAACAAAATCCAATATTCGATAATCTAAAATTTATAATTTGTGTCATTAAATTAGTGTGTGTGTTGTTGGAGATTGAAACCAGGTCCTTGCACATAGTAGGAAAGCTTTCTGCCACTGCTCTTTTTATTGTTTATTCTTGGGCAAGGATGGCTATTTTGCCCAGGCTACTCTCAAACTTTCAATCTTCCCATCTCAACCTCTCAAGTAGCTGGGGTTATGAGCATGTGCCTGGCTTCAATTAATTTTTGACTGAATGGAAAATGTGACTCATAAACAGAATAAAACTCAATATATATAAGCAGATGCAGAAGTTTTAGAAACAAAGGAATTAGCCAACAAGGGCATTAGAGCAGTTATTATAAATATCCTATATATTCTCAATGACATTAAGGAAAATGAGAACATAATTAGAGGAAAAGAGGAGAATGTAAAAAAGAACCAAATGAACATCTACAGATGAAAAATGCAATCTTGGAAATGAAAATGTCACTAGATTAAATTAACAGGAAATTAGACACTACAGAAGAAAAGATCAGTGCCCATGAAGAGATAGTGACAGAAACGATTCAAAATAATATGTAGGGAGGACAGGGGAAAGACTGAAAAGGTCTACAGAGAATTGGTGACTTATAGAGTACCAGAAAAGAGAAGAGGAACAGAGAAAATTTGAATTCAGAAAAGTAATAGCCAAAATTTTTCAAATATGATGAAAACAATATTGTTATGGTAAGATTGCAATAAATCACCGAGACGATCTTAATGCGAGGATGTGAAGCTGTCTCTATTCACCAGGTGGTGGGCCGAGAGGCAAACTGCAAGTTTGCACCCATCAACCCTCTCCAAGAGTCAGAGCAAATCTTTTATAGATCACAAGTAAAACACATCAGTTCGTTAATTATAAGTGACAGTTGCTATGATTTAATCCCATAAACAAAAATCACCAGCCCTAAGATCATAAGCAGAAGAGGAAGTGGTTCATAATGACTCCAGTTGGGCATAATCTAAGAATGGTTACTGACATTTAAGCAAATGTTAACATTTTATGTGGTTAGGGTATACTGTGGTACACTGCCCAAGAAAAATGGAAACCAAAAGAACAACCTAGCATTGTATAAGAATTGCCATTGCTAAGCAATTGTTGCTAAGCACAGGGGCAGGGTGTTCCCATGGGAGAAGCACTTCCTACAGGACATGAAGTCTCAAAGCAAAATGGAGTCTGTTTGGTTATTGCCCATATAGCCTGGCCCATAACAATATGCCTACAGATCCAATAACTTAATAAACCACAAACAAGATAGATGCAAAGAAAACCACAGCAAGACATCATAATCAAATTGCCTTAAATTTATGATAAAGATGAAATCTTAAAAGCATCTAGAAATAAACAGTGTCTTGTGGACAGACGAACAAAGATATGAATAACAGGCAGACTTCTCATGAGAAACTTTACAAAAGGCATGACATCTTTAAAGGATCAAAAGAAAAACAAAGCAGCATGTCAAAGCTAAGACAGACTCCTCAGGCTCTCAGGAAGTTCCCAGCTGGTCTCCTGATCCTGACCATCATGTGGGCAGAGGAGGCCACATCTGGGCCCCCACTAGGTCCCATTTTTGGTCAGCAAGGCATTTCTATTAACCAGTTCTGCAGAGTTCAACAAGACAACGAAGGACATCAAAGAAGATATTTCTTTGTATGAAGATGTTTATGAAGCCTGAAAAGACTTTTGATATCAAGATTGGACAGCCATTTCTTACGTTTTGGAGGTAGCTTCTGGGATTGAGAGGAGAGTAGTTGATAGGGGAAAATCTGGTAGGCCTGGTGATGTGGAAGCATGTGTAAGAGATCAAAGCTCAGTCCTGCAGGATATAGCCCTGTCCTCCGTAGTCCACTCCATCTTTGGTTCTGGCCATTCCCTAGCATGCCTGAGATGAAGGATCTCAGGATAGAAGTGCTAGCAGCTTTCTAGAGGAAGCAAGTCGCATTCCTGGCTTCTCAAAAAGAGGCAGATTTGGCAGAAGCTGCCAAGAAGTGAACCCCACCCCCCACACTCCAAGATTTTGAAGGAAACTACTGGAAAGGAGGCCAGATTCTAAATTGCATATTTTTACATGTGTCTTTATCAAGGGATTAAGCCTGAATAAACATTGTCACCCAAAAAAATTAAACAGAAAAGAAAAAGAATAGAAAAGCACTGTCAACTTATAATTTCATATCGAGAGAAAACGCATTTCAAATATAAAGGCAAACTAAATATACTCTTTTAGATAAACTGAAAATTCATTCACAGCAAAACTGCACCATCATAAATATTAAAAGAAAAATGACCCCAGAGGAAATTATGGATAACTGAAGGAATAAAGGACACTCCAGTGGTAAAATTGTGGGTAAATATAAAAGATGTCCATTCCATTTGAGGCAAAAACAGTAACGATGTATTGTGTACTTTACAACACGTGTAGAATTAAAATATGTGATAGCAACTGCACAGACAGGTGGAAAATAGAAGTATACTGTTAATAAGTTAATTAAGTCAATAAAGTCCATACATCATGCACAAAAGTTATATTCCTTCTAAATGTTTGTAGTAAACTTAAAAATGCATTTTGTAAATCCTAGAATGATGAGGAAAAATAAATCAAGGTCATCTTGCTCATAAGCCAATGGTGCAGATACAAGGGAATCTAAAAATACAATCATTTTATGCACAAGAAGACAAGAAAAGATAAAGCAGGAAACAAAGAACATATGGGACCAGCAAAAAAAATAGGACAGTAAGATATAATCCTAGCTACATTGATAATTCCATTATCTATGAATAATTCAATACTTAAAAGGCAGAAATTATCAATTCAATAAATAGTCAAGGTTCAGCAATATACTGTGTATCAGAAGTTCACCTTAAATGTATAGACATGTAAATGTAAAAAGTAAAGGTATGAAAAGCAATAAAGAATGCAAATACAACATGATAAGAAAAAAATGGTCATATTAATATAACAAACTAAGATTTCATAGCTAAAAATTTTTAAATGGATAAAGAAAGACATTTCATAATGACCCAAAGATAAATTTATTGATAAAACATAACCATTTTTAATGTGTCTTATCATGCTGGTAAATGCTTAACAGCTGGCTCACCAGGAATAAAAAGCTCTGCTCTGAAGTATTTTCTGATTTTCACTGTATAAATACTTCTACTATGGCCAGTTTTAAACTACATGACATCTCTGAATACAGACTTAAGAGAAGATGTATATAATCAGCTTTTGTGAGTGGGAATTAATTTCCTCTAACGCATCATTATATGTATCTAATAAGTTTCAAATGAATAAAGTAAAACCTGACAGAATTCAAGCAATACTTGTCAGAGAAACAAACTCACATCATAATTGGAGTATTCACTACCCTCTCTGTAATTTATAGAACAAGTAGACAGGAAATCAGTGAGGATATAGATCATGTGACACTATCAACCAACTTGACCTTTTGACATTTGTTGAATACTTCATCCAAAACAACAGAATATACATTCTTTTCCAATGTACAAAAACATTCACCAAAATCTACCAAAAGCAATCCTAAGAGAAACCTCAATAAATTTAAAATTATTGAAATCATATAAAATAATTCTATAATGAACAAAGAATTAAATTAGGAATCAATAACAAGAAGTTGTTTTTTAAAGTCCCCCAAATGTTCAGCTATGCATGGTGGAGCACACCTGTAGAGTCACAGGTACTCAGAAGACTGAGGCAGGAGAATTGCAAATTCAAGGGTACCCTGGGCAACTTATCAAACCCCGTCTCAAAATAAAAAAAGTAAAAGGGCTGAGGAGGTAGCTCAGTAGTAAAGCACTCTTGGGTTCAATCCCCAATACCAAACAAACAAACAAGAAAACCCTCCATAAAACTCACGTAAACATTTGAAAATTAAACATGTGCTTTAAACAAACCATGAATCAAAGAAAACTGTATGATAAATTCTAGAATATTTTAACCGAATTAAAATTAAAACCCAACATATCCAAATTGGTAAGATACAGCCAAAGTCATACTTTTATATCAAGTTCTATTAATAAAAAGTACGAAGGTTCTAATAATCATTGATTTAAACTTCTATTTAAAAAGAAAAAAGAAAAGGAGCAAACAAAATCCAAATTTAGTATTAACAAAAAATAATAAAAATAAGAGTGGATTATTAATAAAACAGAATATGGGCAAACAATGCAGAAAATTAATTAGACCAAAAGTGATTTTGTTAAAAAGAAATATCATGGACTGGGGAGATAGCTCAGCTGATAGAGTGCTTGCCTTGCAAGCACAAGGCCCTGGGTTCAATTCCCAGCACTGAAAAAAAAAAAAAAAAATCAAATTGACAAACAAGTAGCTAGACTGATCAACACAAAGAGAATAATTTTACCAGTATTAGGAATGATTGAAGGAAAAACATGACAGATTATGCAGATTCACTACAGATTTTTTAAAAATAGACATATGATAAAATTATACTAATTAATATCACAGTGCATGAAATTCCTTGAAGGATGTAAACTAGTAAAAGTGACTCAGGAAGAAAATAACATCCAAATATCCCTATATCAGCCTTTCTTTTTTTAAGAATCAAATTGCATTATTTTCTTTTGCTGTTTACATTTTTTATTTTTTTATTTTTATTTTTACAGACTGCATTTTGATTCATTGTATACAAATGGGGTACAACTTTTCATTTCTATGGTTGTATGTGATGCAGATTCATACCATTTGTGTAATCATACATGTACATAGGATAATGGTGTTTGTCTCATTCCACTATCTTTCCTTACCCCATCTCCTCCCCTCCCCCTCTATCAGCTTTTTAAAAACTGAATTTATAGTTAAAATTCTCCCAACAAAGAAAGCTCCAGGTCCAGACTGCTTTGATGAAGAATTCTATAAAACATTAAAGGAGAGGTAATAAGAACACACAAAGTATTTCAGAAACAATAGAAAGATAATGCTTCCCAAAACATCTCATGAAGACAACATTACCCTGATACCAAAATCAAGCAGATACTACAAGAAAAATGGAAATCAATATCACTCATAAATATTTATGTAGAATGCATTGACAAAATACTACCAAACCATATTTGGCTATAAACAAAAAGGATAACACACGGTTTATTGAGCAAGGTTTATTTCAGGAAAAGAAACTCAGTTTTACATTTGCAAATCCATCAAGGCAAGTTACTACATTCATAGAGGAAAAAAAGGAAAACCACATGATCATCTTAACAGTTCCCCCAAAATTTCAAAAATGTAATGCTCATTCACAATTTTTAAAATATAGCAACTCGAAGAAAACTAGTGATCAAAGAGAATTTCCTCAACCTGATAGAGTATCTGTAAGAAAAAATTTTTTTTAAATTTTTTTAATTAATAATTTTTTTAGAGACTGCATTTTTATTCACTGTACACAAATGAGCTACAACTTTTTGTTTCTATGGTTGTACACGATGTAGATTCACACCATTCATGTAATCATACATGTGCATAGGGTAATGATGTCTGTCTCATTCCACCGTCTTTCCTACCCCCACTCCTCCACCCTCTCATTTCCCTCTACATAATCTAAAGCTCCTCCATTCTCTTCTTACCCACCCACCTCCCCACCCCCATTATTTATCATCATCCACTTATCAGGGAAAACATTCGACCTTTGGTTTTTTGGGATTGGCTTATTTCACTTAGTATGATATTCTCCAATTCCAACCATTTAACTGCCAATGCCATAATATTACCCTTCTTTATGGCTGAAGATATACAAGCAATTAACAAATATATGAAAAAATGTTCAACATCTTTAGTAGTTAGAAAAATGAAATTAAAACAACTCTAAGATTTCATCTTACTCCAATTAGAATGGATATTATTAAGAACACAAGCAATAATAGGTATTGGCGTGGTTGTGGGGAAAAAGGCACACTCATACATTGCTGGTAGAGTTTCCAATTGCTGCAGCCACTCTGGAAAGCAGTATGGAGATTCCTCAGAAAACTTGAAATGGACCCACCTTTTGATCTAGTTATCCCACTCCTCAGTTTATACCCAAAGGACTTAAAATCAGCGTACTACAGTGACACAGCCACATCAATGCTTATAGCAGCTCAATTCACAATAGCTATATTGTGGAATCAACCTAGATGCCCCTCAACAGATGAATGGATAAAGAAACTGTGGTATATATATACAATGGAATATTATTCAGCCATAAAGAAGAGTAAAAAATTTTTAAATAATTTTAGAAATACTACAGCTAACATTAAATTCAGTGGCAAAAGACTGAATGCTGTCCAACAAAGAGCAAAAATAAGACAAGGATGCCCACTCTTCCCATTTCTTTTCAACATTGTACTAGTTCATTAAAGGAAGACAAGGGATAATAAATAAAATGCATGTACTATAGAGGAAAAATAAAACTGATTATTATCCTGTACCAGAAAATCCCTAAGAATCCATAACAAAAGCAATTAGAACTAATAAATAAAGACATTGCAAGGTCACTGCATACAAAGCCAATACACAAAAATCAGTAGTACACTTTCATAAAATAACAATAAACAACCAATATTGAAATGTATTTTTAAGCCAATTATGGTATCATAAAACATGAAATGTTTATTTTTTTTTTTTCACTCTAATTTCCCTTTTTCTTTCTGCTCCATTTGGGGCTCTGCAGGTTTCAGTCATCTCCCCATTTGGTCCCCTGGACTGTCTTTCTTTGTCTTTTGACTCTAAATTGTAAATAAAGAAAATATTATTCAAAAAGAAAGAAAAAGAACAAATGTAACAAAATCCACATGTGCATGCTAAAAATTGCAAAACCATATGACCTAGCATTCTTAGTTTGGCCATCGACTGGTAGCTGTAGAAACAAATTGTGTGATATCCAGACAATAGAATATTACTAAGCAATGGACAGAGGAAATGATGATTCACGAAACAACATGAATGATCCAGTTGAGGAAGGCGGTCCTGAGTCTTGGCCTCCAGTCTTAGACTTTACCTAAGAAGACTTTAGCTACTGTACCCATGAGAATAAAATTGGAAGTACTAACATAGCAAGGAAATGTTACTCAGAAAGACTTATGAGTCACCAGATCTTCATCTGAACTTCTAACATGGGGCTATTACACAGAAACCCACTCTCATGTTTTTGTTCTTTTCTTTTAGTTTGCTTGTTTGTTTCTTTTTGAGGGATGGATCAGCATTTTAACTTAAAATTTGATTTTCTATTTATAACTCAGGACTTAACATTTTTCTCCCATTATATAAGCTGTACCTCTACTAGCTTTTTACTATGTTGCTAGGTTTGACACATCCAATAATTCATAATTGTGTCCCTTTCGGTTATAAGATTATTGCTTTTTCGGCAGGTATTTAATTAGCTGATTTAGTTTCTTGAGCTCAGCTGCAAGAAATGACACCCCCACTGACAGCCAAATCTGAATAATACTGTCTTTTTCTTTTTTCCTGTCCTGAGGAGGGGTTAATGGAAGATATGTGTGAGGTAGTTTGCTCATGAAAGTTTGTTTTTTCAATTTATGTAAATATCTATTTATTGTGAAAATTATACTTTTCTAACCATTCCTTTCTCCACAGATTCTGTCAAGCAGTGTTTACAAGTGATTCTGGTGGAGCTAACTCTATAGATACAGGGTATGTGCACATTAGATCAAGGATGGGCACAAGACTTAACAAGGCCAGGCCCACACGACAGGGGGATTTGATACACAGACATCAGAAGTCTGAAAGTTTCTAACTCTGCGGTAAGAATAACAGAGAGAAATTGAGAGTTTTTTTTATAACTATCAGCTCTGGTCTCATAAAAGAAGACCTTTGCAACTAGAAAAAGGTAACAGTACATTAAAAGAAGAGGAGATATGATGAGCTGAGTGGACAGTTAAGCCCATGACCATGTCATTGACTCACCTCCATCTGGACTGTAATATTCTCTGTCATTGTCATTTTTGGCGTCTTAACCAATAAATTCCTATTTTTGCTCAAGCTGGTTGGACTTGGGTTTCTATCACTTGTAAAAGAGTACTGAAAAGTATCAAATGAGAGAGAAATATATATATATATAAACCAAAGAAAAATTTTTTAAAACTTCTCCTGTTGCCTGTTTGATAAGAGACTGTGATAACAATGTAAAATAAAGAAAAAAGAAACTCAAAAATAAGAACATAAAATAACAGAATGTCCAGAACTTTGTGAAGTAGGAATGGTAAAACCAAGTATCCTTGTCTTATACCAAGTTTGATGGGAATGCATTCAGTGTTTCACTGTTTATTATAACATGGGACACTATTCAGAATTTGTTATTCTTTATTGTGTTAAGGAAACAGCATTCTATTTTTAATTCATATAATATTTTTAGTAAAGAATGGTTGAACCTTGATTCAACCTATTTTTGTTGCTATAAACAAGCTCTTTTGCAAGATCTTTTTTTTTTTTCTTTCATCACACTACAAAGAACCTCAGAACTCCAAACTTGTCCACATGAATGATGGTTGAGACATTTCATCATATTTCCTTTTAACAACCAGACTTTCTGTCATGTAACAAATTCAATGACTCATTTTACAAAGGCAAGTTTTTCCACTCCTGGTATTTACAGGATTGCAAACATTAGAGCAACAGATTGTGTAAACAACCTATCCCCAAATGTCTTGAAAACAGTAGGAAAAAACACCAGTGGTATTGGGGATTATTCTTTCTACAGCATGGGCTTTAGAGTCAGTCAGCCCTGGGTGTGTATTCTTGTTCTGCAATTACTATCTGTGGCTTTGAGCACTTAATTAGCCTCACTACGCTCCAACTTTTTTCTTCCCTAACAGCTGGGTCAATGACATTTAATTAATGGACTGCTTTCAGGATTAAGTAAAAAAATTTACTTCAAGCAGGTGCTTCAAAAAGGTTATTATTATTATTATTATTATTATTATTATCATTATTATTCCTATTGCTATTTTTCAAACTATGATGTGCCTGGTACATAATAAATAGTCAATAAGTGGTCGCAGAATGAATGAATCTCTATAAAGAGTTCAAAGATGAAGTAGAAAATCTCTGCCCCCCAACAAGGGATTTCTAAGCTAGGAGAGTAGTTACTAATAAAACAAATATACATGAAGCTACAGTTCTAGATTTGATTTGATTTGGGCGTAATTACTTTGACTCTATTACCCCATTACTTCATGCTGGTCCCTAGGCACAGTCACAGAATAATTCCTGACCCTATGTAGTTTTTTGATGCAAATAAAAGAAATCAACCTCAACTAACTTAAGTTAAAAGGGGAAATTGTGTAAAAAAAAAAAAAATCTAGCAACTGGTGTCTCATGGGACCTTGGGTAGGAATACAGCTAAATCCCAAGAAGTACTAAACTAAAAAGTGGAAAGCTTTCAGAAACCCAGAGGACTGACACAATCTCTCTCTCTCTCTCTCTCTCTCTCTCTCTCTCTCTCTCTCTCTCTCTCTCTCTCTCTTTGGAGGCCTGCTTATTTCTCCACAGCTAGGTTTTCTCTCCTTGTAGATTATAGGGCAGAAAGTAACCACCTGTGGGTCTTGAGTCTGCATGTTTGGGATGCATCCTAATTCAAATTCCTGCAAGAATCGGGTTGAACCAGTATCTTTTTCTGTTTGGAGATGCTATAACAGAATACCACAGACTAGGTAATTCATAAAGAACGGAAATACATTGGCTCACATTGCAGAGGGCCGGGAAATCCAAGACAGCATCTTGCAAAGACCCTCTTGTTATGTTATCCCATAGCAGAAGTCATCACATGGCAGAAGGGCAAAGAGAGAGCAAAAAGTGGTGGATCTAAACCCAGAATAACAGCACTCATTTTGGATGGAGCTTTCATGACCTAATTACCTCTTAACACCTGGTATCAAGGTAACTAAATTCAACATGAGTTTGGGAGGGGACAAACATTCAAAGTATAGTACCCAGCTTAGTCCAAGTACTTACCCTGGTCAATTCAGTGGTCTTAGGAAACAGGGATCAGATTGGAGCACTAAGCTGCCTGAAAGGGACAGAGACTGGTCCACCACCAAGGAAGACATGGCAGAACATCCAGAAGGTGTCCACTACATTACAGCCATGGACTGACCCTTAACCGGGTAACAGCGCTATCTCCGAACTGCAGACTAAACCTGAATTCTAGCCCAGGAATTTTATTTATACCAATATTGTGAAGCATACATAACTAGTGAAGTGAGAGTTCTCTGTATTTTTATTACTTTGCTTATATTTGAAGAAATGTGTTTTTAAACAGTAATTTTGTTCAAAATCATGTTTATGTGCAGTAAAATACCTAGTGGAAACCAAAACCATCAAAGGATAAAACTATTTCTTAACTATCTTTTAAAATCTGGATATTTCCAAACACACCTAACTAAAACACTAAATGAAAAAAAAAAATCTAAATTTGAAGGTAAATACTTTTACTTTGATCCCCATCAGCAAGGATCCAAGTGAGTATCTGGCACAATGTCTGATGTACTTTCATCAGTCACACCAGACACAGGAAAAAACAGAGGCCAGGATTACAGTCAAGACCTTATTTGGCACCATTCTCCCTTGGTTATAGAATTTTCGGTACCTTCCATATTTTCTTTTTGACAATGTCTGTCTCAAGATTGGATTTATTTTCTTTGACATCTATTGAATGCAAAGTAAATTTTATGATGTTGGGGCTCCTGCTATCCTTCAAATCCTTTTCTTTTTCTTTCTTCAAGACTCTCATGGGATGTGGGCTGTCTAGTGCTAGCCAAGCTGAAATTAGCCAGCTGCGAACTACCTTTCCCACTGATTTTAACAAACATTGTTAAGAAAACGAACACCTAAAGATCCTGAAAAGTAACCACAGCAGGCAGATTTAGGACTAAAGTCAATACTTGAATAATAGCCCATAGTCATGGGGAGTTTTGTGGAGTGTTCTTATCTTCTTTATCTCCTGAATCTAACCTTAAGGGCAGGTCAAGTTCTGGAATTGTGTTGTAGGTACTGTCAGAAAAACTCCAGGAGATATCACCTCTTGCTCAACCCACAAGGCCAGGAAAAGTAACTCCAGGGTGACAAAAAGAGTAGAGAAATTCCTGATTTTTTTAACATGTTTTCTTCAGTCTTCTCGTCCAGGCCTGTCCTGAGGCTAGCCCCAGACAATGGGCAACATCATCATAGAAGCAGCATCTACATGGACATCTAAAACTCCCAGAGAAAATTCATTTCTCTCTGGCCAGAGGAATCAGTGAATGGAGTCATGCTGTTCAAAGAACATGAGACAATTTCTGTTACTTCTTTTACCTCCCCAGTCACTCAGAACAGCACAATCATGCAGGAAAATAAAATTCTAAAAGAACCCCAGCTTCCTGGCCAGAAGAACTGGGGAATGGAGAATATAGGGAAATGCCAGAGGTGAAAGCTGGAAAATGATATCTTCTAATTCTGCATAGGAACCTACACAAGTCCCAGTCTCAATTCCCAGTTACATGCATGCAGAACAGGCACAAAGAAGCTGACATACTGAGTCTCAGACTAAACTCTGAGGGGTACATGGGACATACAGGTCCAAACCACACTCCAGAGGCTCGAAACTGGACTGACTTGGAATATTCACCTTTGGAAGGTGAAACACGACTTTAGTCTGAACCTAAAGCAGTCGTCTGCTTTACACACACACACACACACACACACACAACTAAAATTTAAAAACATCAACATTCACTA
Source organism: Sciurus vulgaris (assembly GCF_902686455.1). NCBI lineage: Eukaryota > Metazoa > Chordata > Mammalia > Rodentia > Sciuridae > Sciurus > Sciurus vulgaris. Next base: position 86,547,456 of record NC_136470.1, read on the forward strand.
GAAAATTTTAAGAGAACCCAGAGTCTTATATCACAGCATTCAAAATATTCAGGATGCAATCCAAAATTACTCAATGCAGATAGAACCTAGAAAATATTACTGATGATAAGGATACCAACCCTGATAGGCCCCAAGTTAGAACTACCAGATAGTCTTTTAAAACAACATTATAACCATGAGGTAAAGATGAAAATTCTTGAAATAAATGGAGGTAGCAATGTTCTCAAAAGAAAAGGCAAAATACACATACACATACACAACCAAATGAAAAATCTTAAACTGAGAGATAAGAATATCTGAAACTAACCATTTGCTAGATGAGCTCAATAGCAGAGTATAGATGAGAGAGGAGTCTATGAACTTAAAGCTACATCAATAGAAATTACATAACAAAAAGAACTAAAAGGAAAAGATTTTTAAAAATTAATACAACCATAGAGATCTATTGATTTAACATTCATGTCATTGAAATTCCAGAAAGAAAGGAGGTTCAGAAAACATATTTGAAAAAACAATGTCAGAAAGTGTTTCTAACTTGTTAAAAGACATATATTTATAGATTCAAGAAGCCCAATGTACCCCGAATAGGTTAAACTCAAAGAAAATATGTAAGCACATCATAATCAAGCTGTTGGAACCAAAGGTAAAGCTTGTTTAAAAGCAGCAAGAAGAAAAAAAGGTCAATTACATATAAGAAAAACTATTGATCACAGGTTTCTCAAAAGAAACCATGGAGCACAGAAGATAATGAGATGACATCTTTAAAGTATTGGAAGAAAACAATAAAGTAAACTAAAATGCTGAAAGGGAAGTATTGTCAAATTAGAATTCTATATCCAGAGAATATATCCTTAAGGTATTCAGGCAAAATAAAGATGAAGGAAATCTAAGTGAATTCATCACCAACAGACTTGCTCTAATGCTAAATGAAGTTCTCAGGTTAAGGAGACATTATCTCAGAGGGAAACATGGAACTTCAGGTATATATAGGTAACGAAAAAAAAATAATAAATATCAGAACAAAGTGTTTTCCCCCTTAAATTATTTAAAATATATGTGACTATTGAAAGTCAAAAATATATAGATCATTTGTAATGTTTCAATGTATATAGACATAACATATATAACAACTATAACATAAACATAAAGGGAAAAGAACATAGGAACCTATATGGTTATAAGGCTTCTACAGTTTACTCAAAGTGGTAAAATATTAATTCCACATACTGTAAAAAGTGTACATTGCAATTTTTAGAGCAACCACTAAAAAATACCACAGAGACATAGCCAAAAAGCCAATAAATTAACTAAGATGAAATGCTATGAAATAGTAAATAATCTGAAAGTGATTAAGAAGAATAATTAGAAGCAGCAAACAGAAAACAAATAAAATGATCACCTTAAATCCAACCATGACAATAACTTTATTAAACATAAATTTTCTAAATGTCAATTGAAAGAAAGTGATTTTAATATTTAATTTTTTTAAAAAAATTATGCATAGCCTAAAAGAAACACATTTTGAATATAGTAATACAGATATATTTGAAGTAACAAGATGGAAAAAGACATGACTTCCAAACACTAATCAAAACAGAATTGAGTGCCTATGTTAATTTTAGACAAAGTAGACTTCAGAACAGGGAAAATTATCAGAGATAAAGGTCTATATAATGATAAAAGGATAAACTCATCAAGAAGACTAATACTAAACATGTAGGTACCTAAAAACATCAAGCAAAGGCTGTCAGAACTGAAGAGAAATAGATACACAATTATCATACTTAAAGACATCACAAGACCATCAATCCTAAAGTTGTGGTCACAATTTCTCTCAGGAGGTATTTTGTAGATTGTGTTTCTGTGTGTTTCTCTCTGTGTTTCTGGTTCCAAAAGGAAATGACCCTTCCCCAAAGAGCTTAAGAGTAAGCGCAAAACCATATCTAGTGCTGTGAGGATCCCACCCTAGCCAGATATGGGACTGTAAGCATTGCTAGACATTAGCTACTTGTTGAAATTTTAGAGAAAACCAATAGTAATTTTCTAGCAATGTCCAAGAAACCGAAGAAAGTTCAAGTATGACATTAACAGTTCCTTGTGGACAAGTGTTAATTTATACCTGTCATCCATTCTCGCACTTCTGGTAATAATGTCCAGATTTTGCTTTAGGGAAAATATCTCTAAATACCCCTTTCTTGAGCTGTAATTGAACTTGTCTTTGAGCATATCCCATGCTCCTGATTCCATGATTGGTCAGAGATAGGCACACAAGCCCGGCCAGAGCTGTTGAGATACAAGTATATACTTGCTGGGACTTCTGGAAGAGTGTACTCTCTTCTCTTTGGTAACTACCAGAAATGACATTATCCATCTGACCAGATGGTGTGATATGAAGCTATAAGAACTGAGCAGACTATGGTTTTTGGTTTTGGTTTTGGTATTTTTCACAGAACTGGGGATTGAACCCAAGACCTTGAGCATGCTAGGCAAGCACACTACCATTGAGCTACATCCCCAACCCTGCTAATTCCTTTTTGACATCATAAGGCAGAGCCTCAAACTAAAATCTGCAGCTCCTGAGAGTGAAGCCTCATTATGGAAGGTAGAGAGAAAGAACAGACAGAAAAAGGGACTTCATTGCTTCCTTACCTAAAACAGAACAGCTATTTTCTATCATAAAAAGGAATACCTTTTGGTTTTCCTTGTGTTAGTTTGGGTTGGGTATTCTGTTATTCACAACATAGTGTCCTAACTAACCCAAAGTTCATCCCTCTTTAAACCCCATTCCTTCCTCCAGAAATAAAAACACAATTTACGTGCAGCAAGTGCTTTTACTTTTAGTTTTTAGATAGTAATTTTATTTGTAGAAAATAATGGTATGCAAGTACTTTAAAAGACAAAACTTTATAGGTAGAAATAATAATCACTTTATAGGTAGAAATAATAATCACTTAATGAAATAATAATCACCATTACATATAAAAGTGAATCATCAAGAACTTAAAACTGTAAGCAAAAAATAGATTTTCTATTCCTATATTAATACACATGCTATAACTACTTTTTCTAAAACCCAAGAGAATGTTTACCACCATCAACTACTTGTATTTCATAAAAAACAAGAATAAATTCAGGAGGCCCAAGTCATCCCCCATCTTACCAGTACCCATAGAAAGAATGGCTTCCAAATTTCTCCATACATTTTACATTTCAGGCTCAAGTTATCTTTTTGAAGAATTCTATAAGTGTTCTGTAAAGCATAATCACCCCTTCTTTGATGAGAAAGTTCAAGATATCCATTTGAGTAAGAATTTGATGCTTAAAACCAGGGAGTTCCTAAATTAAAGATGTTTCTATGGATAAGGATTTGGATAAGTGGAGAGTGTGAGATGGAATTAATTCTGGGTACACATGGGATTCAGGAGATCAGTCTTCTTCAGGCATTTATCAAAGACCTACAAGGGATTCATGGATGAACGATGTCTTTACCAAGCAGTTGCCCCCAGTTTGAGGGAGGATGTCTCCCACACCCAGGACTCAGTGTGCAAGGAATGTTTGCAGGAAATAGATGGCACATTAGAGAAGCTCCTAATCAGGTGGACTTGAGGAACAGGGAAGAATTCAACATGTGGAGAAAACTGGAAGCAGTTTTCTCAGTTGGAAGGAAGAGCATGAGGAGAAACACAGAGAAGAGCAAGTACAGAGCAGTGCAGAGGCCATTGTGTGGTCATCCTGGGATGGGACCTGCCATAGAACCTACCACCTTCTCTGAGAGAGTTCTGCTGGGGAATAGTCTTGACCTGATGAGGAATTCAGAGGTCATCAGGTGAAATGGGAAACAGACCCCTACCAATACTCCAAAGAGGCTATGGTTCTTCTGAAAGGGAGCACAGTCTAGTAAGAAAAGTCCAAGGTTCTGGGTTTGATTTGAGCTCTGCCACATAATACCTGTATAACTTTCTCAACCTCAGGACCCCAGCTGTAAAAAGAGGAGAGTAGTATGTTTCCTGTGTACCTTAAAGGGTTGGCATGAATGTCAGGTGACACAGCGGGCACACACACACACACAAATGGCATTGTCATCTACTTCCTGACAGTCATTACAGGGTCATATATGCGATGCTTCCCCAGTGAATATTATTACTATGCTATTATTGCTACTACATAAGAGATCTGGAAGAGCAGGAACCATTTCATCTTCAGGACTAGGAACACAGCATATGACTTTATGAAAAAGACACTTGATGGATGGATGAATGGATGAAATGAATGAATGAATGAGTAAATGAATGAATAATGTTTAGAATCCTCAAACTGGACAATAAAATCAATCTCTTTGTTATGCTGAAAGCTTGTTGACTGTTCTTTAGTTGACTTTTTGACTGTTGGGTCTGGTGGAGGCTCAGAATGAGTAGTGATCAGTTGGTGTCATAGTAGAGAAGGAAGCCTGTGAAGGTAGAGTCATTGACATTGTCGGCATAGACTCCATTATGGTCTCCATCTCCATACACCTGAAGCCAGACTTGGTCGCCCACCTCCAGATGGAGGAGCACAGAGCCAGAGGCCTGGTCCACATTCTTGTCCTGGTACTGGTCATAGGTGAAGAGCACAGCCTTGTCCTTCTTGAAAAGGCTGACCTTCACATCCTTCATATAGACTGTGATGTGGTAAGAGAAGTAGTATAGCCCAGGAATGTTGCAGTGGAATTTGCCAGTGGTGCCATCATAGTGGTTTTGCTGATTGTAGAAGATCTTGGTAAAACGAATGGGAACGTTGGGGACGGTGACCCTTGTTTCCAGTCCCACACTGAATGCTGAGCGGTATACATAAGCGCCTTCTCCAGGTTCTCCTTTCCTGCCTGGGGTTCCTGGAAAGCCTCGGGGACCTTCAGCCCCAGTCACTCCAATTTCACCAGTGTCACCCTTAGGACCAACAAGACCTTAAAGAATGAGAAGAACTAAGTGACCATAGGAAATGGAGCTCTTGCCTAGGTTGTGTCCAGCTGAGCCCAGTGTCCCTGGGATCTATACCCACGACCTGCCTGACAGAACAAGGAGAAATGTTACTTCCTCTTTGCACATTCCCCAGTGCCCAGAAGGTTCCCAAAAATAAATGTCTGACCTCATCTCCTATAAATTTGCATCATAGACCCTCCACCCTTCAGGCCTTAATATACTGGCTCAACCAGAATATTAGTTATATTAGTTTTGCTCCCTATCTGCTCTGTTCATCATGCCCTCTCTCCTCTATTCTGCCTACACATCTTTGGAGGCCTGGCTCAAGCTCTGCCTTCTCCAAGAAGTGTCATTGTTAATCTACATCTGCATTGAGTGCATTTCCTCTATTCCATACTTTGGACACTTGTTCACATTCAGTTTGGCATATTCGGAGTAGACTTTCTTGTAGTAACCCATAACAATCTTGCACATTAGATTTCTCTTCTTAACAAAACCAAGAATTCTCCGAAATCTGTGGAGAACATTGGTGAGTTTGTAGTTAAGAGTGGTTGAAGGCTGCTGGATGAGACAGGAATTAAGGAGAAAAGAATAGGAAAAATAAACATATCTGGGAATGAGGGTGAGGATGGGGATGGGAAAAGGGACAGGGAAGGAGATGCAGATGGAACAGACAAGGGCACTGGGATTTAGAGGTACCACCTAATCTCTCCCCTAGAAGTCCAACCCAAAATCCATTCCAGGCTGTTTAATGATCACATAAAAAAATAAGTTGCATCTTTCCTGTGTGTAGGCCTTAATTAATAACTAGTGCCTTCATGTAGCCCTGGAAGCCCTTCTCTCCCCAGGAGTGATGAAGGAAACAAAAAACCTTGTTCTTACCTGCATCTCCCTTCTCACCCTTCTCACCAGGTGTGCCATCTCTTCCATCACGGCCTGGGGTTCCATTATGACCAGGATGCCCTGGGATGCCTGCCATCCAACCTGCACAGGCCCCCTTGGGCATGGGAAGCAGAACTCCTGGCCCTTCAGTGGTAACATCCTGGGCATGACTAGGCAGGGCTGACAACAGTAGAAGGGCTTGCAGCAACAGCATCCTGAGCCTGAAATCCACATGTACACTGTCAGCCATGGGAGAGGCACGCCCCACACAGCACGCCCCATTGGGAGTGTGTAGCAGCCCATCCATCTCAGCAGTGTCCACTCCAAGAACTGTGCTCTCAATACTCACCCCTTCCCATAAGATTTCTTCGACTATTTCAACATACCTTGATCTCTTTCTCTCCTGAAATCTGCAATGCTTAGCATTATTCCCTGTATGAAGTTTTCTTTTCTCAGCACAAGGGTGAGTTCATGATGGCAGGGATGACCATCTTCAAGTTCCCCATACCTGAGCACAGGACCAGGCACAGGAAAGGAGAGAGACAGTGACAACAGCCACTGAGACAGGCGCTGCTCCTTAGGAGTCAAGAGCCTCTCTCTGTTCAAGACTCATTTTCTATGTGTGCCTTGATCGCCCTCTACTGAATTTGAAGGGCTCAGGAAAGTGCAAGGAAACAAAATGAGAGGTAGCTCTGGGTTGATTTGTCCCAAGGTTAGAAGAAAGAGGTGAGTTAGAAGAGAAGCCGAGGAGAGACCAGCAAAGCCCCTTTTGTGTTCCAGGAGATGCTTGTTCTGAACTTAAGATTCTATGTGTCTTTAAACTTCCCCACTACTTGGCATCTCTGTCCTCTCTCCTTACAACTTTAGCAAGAAAACTCAGAATTTTGGCTTTATGTTTTTTTTTTTTTTTTTCTCTAGAAATGAGGAAAGAAGAATCTGTGAGGCTCTGTTCTCTTCCACAGGGAAACAGAAGGTGAGAATCCAGAATGTGCAAACTAGTGAAGGTATCTAAAGATAAAGGGGGGATGGAGGAAACACAAAGGCAGAGATCTCTACAGTTCTCTGACTCCTCCCCTTCTCTTAAAAATTGAGATCCTATTCTCCTAACCCAAGGGAACACCATCTGTCTCCAACACTTCAGTGTTATAGACAGTTTTCTCCAGTAACAAATGTAATACATCTGGGTCCTCTGAGGGTGGCATGGGATAGAGAAAAGGGAAAAGAAAGGAATGAGGACATTAAGAAGTTTCTGATGCTCAGAGCAGATTCTGATTGAAGAAGGCTGCATTCTAACCTAATTCTAGATGAAAAATTAGCAACTGATAACAACTGAAGGTCGGTGTAAAGATGCCTAATTTTCAAAAAAAGTTACAAAAAATGTATTTGCATTCTTTGTTTAGATAAAGCAATTTTTATACTTTGATTTTGAAGAATTTCTGTCTCTATGGGGAAAACATTATTAAATGAAACTGAGGATTATAGGTAATCTAAGACTTAATCATACCTATAAAGAAAAACTTACATGGGTCATGAACATAAATCCTAAAGACTGCTTATAATTCTTTGCCTTTGAAAAATGTTATTTGTAAAGTCCCTACCTCGTGTAATGTCTCTCTTAATTCTCACAAACATCTTGAGAGACAGTGTAGGGTAGAATAATGAGCAGACTCTATGATCTTAGTACATAGTTGCCAATAATTTGTTCTAACCCTCAGTGTGTTACAGTCTTACATGTTTGTTGGAGGATTGAATGACTTAGAACATTGGTTGGGCATATGTCAGTGCTCACTAAAGGTTATCTATGACTGTGTCCACTTTTGGAGTGAGGAAAGTGGGCATCAGAGAGGTTAGGTGACTTGCCCAAGATCCCAGAGCTAAACATAGAGGAGCTGGAAGTTAAACTCTGGTCTTCCAGAGCCCAATAACAGATTCTTCAGTGTAGCCCAGGAGGGAGAGCTTTGCACTCACACACCTTCCTTTTAGTGTTCCTCCCCATTAAAGTGGGGGATGACAGAAGATGGTGTAGAAAGACCTGACCTGCAAATCATGAAGCAAGCCACCAGGCTTCTCCACCAGGCTCCACCTCACTCTCCGGTGTCTTATCTGCCCCATCCACCTCCCCAACTTCATGCCCTTTGCCTATAAATGTGGGATAGTAATTCTTGCCTATTTCACAATACTGTTTTGGGAACCAGTTGGTATACTTTATGAATGTCTAAAATACTCTACAATAAGTGAGAGAAGGGAAGCAAACAGTACTTACAGACCACTGTTATATATCCATTGCCCTTTTCCCCCCATTTTATTGGTGCATCAGAGTTGTACATAGTGGTGGGATTGTTATTACATATTTGTACATGCATACAATATAGCATTATAATTCAGCCAATATCATTCCCCAGTATTTCCCCTTTCCCTCCCCTCTTCTCTCACTGTTCTCTTTCCTCTAGTCTTTTAACCGCATTTCACTCACAATGCCAGGAGGTAGAATTCAGTTGCCACAAGAGAAATCCAAGGACCAGAGAGATTCAGTACAATTTGAAATCCAAATCACCACACTGGCTTTCCACTGGCCTGATCTTCCTGGAAAACCCCACACAGGCATGGGTTTATTCCCTTTTCTTATGTTCATATATGAATATGCAACCAGTGAAACTCTGCATCATGTACAACCACAGGAATGGAAACCTAACTAGAATAAGGTGTATTCTATATATGTTTAATATGTCAAAATATGCTTTCCTGTCATGTACATCTAAAAAGAATAAATAAAAAATCATTAAAAAATTATACAAGGAGATGATCATAATGTGCTTTGAATCCTAAAGGGCCAAAGTATGAGCTCTCATTCTCCTGTGAAAAATACAGGAGAAATTCCACTTTGACCTGCTGGACTTTCAGTAGCAACAGCAGAATCTTGTGAAATACGAAGACAGGATCCCCTTTGGGACTAGCAAGAGACAGAGCTCTATGGGGGAAGAGGTCGCCAAACTGGTGCCAACTGCTCCAGCAGGAAAGAGCAGAGCAGCACACGAAATTCTGAAACACCAGAGCCAAAGTGACCCCAGAAATCATCTCTGAACTGTTCTGTTTTGGCAAATGGGAAAGCTCCAGGGAAGAAAGAGAGAAGCATTTGTTAGATCTTCATAGAAGCCAAATTCTAGGCTAAGAGCTTTTATACATTATTTATTTTCACTTTAACAAGAAATCCCTGAAGGAAGGAAGCTTATCCACACCTTAGAGATGAGGAAATAGAGACAAAGTAAATGATTTCCGAGAAACCCGTTTCAACTTTCAAACCGGTAAACCAGCCACACTGACTTTCAGACTCTGCTTCCTAATCTGCTAAGTGGGATCGTGAGAGATGAGGTACATAAGCACACCTTGAAAATGGTGAACATCTTTGGCATATCATCTGCATATCTGACTTTATTTCATCCTTCTATTCCCCAGTTTTGGACTCTACTGTACAAGAGACCCTCAGACTCAAAGACGTTGAAATGCTGGCTTAAGATCATGCAACAATTGGGTTAAACGGCATGAAATTGCCATTTTTAAAGATCGAAATAGTAAAATATTGACAATTTTGAATGAGAAAGCCCAATGATAAATGGCAGAACCAGGACTCTACTTAGCTATCTGGCTCCTAGAATTGTCTGAAAGCTTCTACTTAGCCTGGAACGTGTCAGTACTCCTAGGGTTACCACACCCATACACAAACACACATGTATACATGTGTGTACACATGCTCACCCACTTATATTCTAAAGCAACTGGAAAGCAGAACATCCCTCCACTGTAGTTTTAGGATGAGTCTCTCTCCCCATGAAGCTTTCCTGATTGAACACTCCTGATCTCCCAAACTCATCACTCCTGACCTCAGCCAAGTACCTGGATTACTGGTCCTCTGACTTGACAAGGAGATGATAGAAAGTCTGTTCCTGCGGCTACCTTAAAAAGGACAAGGAGCAAGACCTGTGTCTCTCCTTGAGACTCCTCAAGATGTAAGGAAAGGTAGCAACAAGGGGTGCTGACGAAGCTGCAGGGCTTGATTTTCACTGCCCGCCTCCATTAGCCAAGCTGGCACCATTGTGTTCCTCTGGCCACATGCTGCTAGGATATTCCGCTCCCCAACCCAGTCAGGCAGAACCAGCCTCATTCCTAACAGAGTCCTAAGAGTGAATCAAGAATCAGAATCAAGCATGAGGCCTGATTCAAAAGCCAGAACCTCTCCATATCAGAGACCTGTATCTGAGGGGCTGCTCTGACTTCTAAATCCCTTCCTCTGGCCTGCCTAGCTCTGACCACTGCTTCTACAGGTTAAAACCACGAGGAAGCCTCAGCAGCACTTGCTAGGGCAAGTAGGATTGGGCTTGGCAAAGATCAAGCAGATTCAGATGCTTCTCTCAGAAAGTACCTTTCGAAAATGAGATTTTTCATAACTTTCCCAGACTATTTTCTCTTTACCTCACTTGAACCCTCAATTGCTGATAAGATACCCCCATAGTTACAGATACCCCCAAATCTACTGACATCGGCCACATCACACTAATCTTTGTATCTCATGAACCACCCAGAGTCTGGCCCACAGCAAGTGGGCCAGACAATACATCCTTGCTGAACTGAATCAAGTGGCACAGATGATTTTAAACTCAAGTCTGAGATTGGACCTCCCCTTGGCTTTTCCCAAGCTGCTTCTTCATATGCTAATTCCTTCACTCTACCTGGTCAAACTGAGAAGCGATTTAACCCCTTCTCCTTTATCTAACTGGACCCCATCTGTGGACAAACCCTCCCACTTGCCTTAACCTTTTTCTCAGTAGGCATCCTGCCACCAAGTGAATTGGGAAAATTCAGAATGTCAACAGGCATTTTGGCCAGAAGGAACAATTCTTTATCTCTCATAGGCTCTGGAGAATTGAAGAAGAATCCTGAGGCCTATCTGCTTCCACCAGTGCTGACTTTGCCTGGGTTTTGCCCATACCCAGCCCTATACTACTACCAACAGGAAAAGTTGGGTACATCCCAGCCAAGGCTGGGCAGTCACCCCCACCCGGCCTGGAACTTAATAGAAGTGTTCTTACCCTCTGGTATGGAATCAGACACACCAACTTCAGTCAAGATGGACGGACGTGAAAAGGAGATGGCCTAGCCTCAACAGCCTGGTACTCATGGGGGCAGGCAGTCCCCACCTCACAAATGGCCTTTCCCATTGGCCAGCCCAGCAAGGGCCATAGACCAATGGGTAGGTACCTTGTCCCTGGCAGCCATCTCCACTCTTCACCCCAGGGAACCTGGTGCAACCCAGATTAGGCTGAGGAAGCCAAGTGGATCTTCAGTCAAATCACTCATGTCCCCCACACATTGGCCCTTTTTTGTGCCTTCTGCCACAACAACAGAAAACAGGGCAAGGGTAAAGACCACAATAGGAAAAGAGGATATTTCTGTATATGAAGGGAAACTTCCTCAAGTAAAAAAAAATTGCTCAGTTGTCCAAGAGTCCTCCCTCACCTGCAAATTTTTTCCTAATAAGTCAGGGATAGTAATCATCACATCACACTCCTGTTCATTGGGCATGATTAAATATGAGATGGTGTGGCTCAGACATCAAGTATTTAAGGAGGGAGAACAGCCAGTGGGTGCTCAGCACTAGGGTAAGAAACAGAATGCACCCTCCACTCTCTGACCTGGACCCTGGAATTAGGAAAGACCTTGTGTATTAATTCTGACAGCTGTGATGCAGGAAAGTTCCCCGGGAGTATGGGGCCTGGCAAGTTCAAGACCTTTAGTGGTCCTGAATTCTCAAAGTTTATGGCCCATATGCAAATCGAACACAATACGACAGAAAATGTCTTAAAAAGTTGATATTGGAACACCATCTTTCAAGATTTTCTGGTTCCAAATTTCAGAATAAAGTTTCACAAATTAACTTTTTGTGTGTGTTTGAGCACTGATTATGCCAGCACATTAAGCATATGTCTAATCTGCCTATTGGGAACACAGCCCTGGACTAGAATCAGCCTGCAGAACTGGAAGCCACCGCCCACTTAGGGGTTCCTAGAAGGCTCAGGTTGGAGTGACAACATTCAACCCCCTGGTCTCTCTTGATAATTCATGCTTTATTTTTGAAGGACAGGATCAGAGTCGATTCTTACAAGCCACAAATCCCGATGAATGGATCAGGACCTCGGCTGAGGCTCTGGATGCCAGCCACAACTTTAACAGGACATTCAGAAACAAAATGTTCTCAGGTACAGGTTGGGCATGTCTACCTGCCCCCACAACCACCACCTTCCACTGACAACACAGACCCTGAGTCCCCCAGGAAAGTCAAGTCCACCCATGTAAATCTGACCTAAAGCTTGCCTCCTGCTAATATGCACATATTTCTAGAGAAGTCACATTAGGACACAGAGTTTGGAGACTTGAGGTCCTTTCCAAGGGCTACTGGCTTAGGTAGGGGGCCTGCAAAAATGAGGTTCTATGTACTTTAGCAGGCAGATTGTACTAAGGAGAAAAGAGAGAAACTGCAGCAACTCTCAACTACATGACTAGTTTATTTTTATTGTAGCATTTTATTATTTATTTTTGGTCTGTGTTACTGTCTCTAAGAATGTAAATTTCATGAGAACAGGGGCTTTGTCTATCCAAGGTTGTATCCTTCAACCCCTAAAACAGGACCTGGTGTAAGGTTAATTAACAATGAATGTCTGGTCAATGAATAAGCATATGCTTATACTCAATCTTCCTTGGAGACAACTGTGATTATCTCCCACTTCAGAAATAAAGAACCCAGAGTTCAACCAGAATGACTTGTTCAAGGCACAGATTCAAGATGTCAATCTAGATCTATGTGACTACAAAATCCATATGCTTTCTAATAACTCATGTCCTTCACCCCTCCTGATAGTTGGAGACCCCAAGATTCATGTATGTGCTTCAGGGTAGCTTCAGATTGGCATAAAAAGTATTTTCCTCTACCCTTACGGGAATGCAGCTGGTTTCAGCAGTCTTTAGCTATTGCACAAAAGTGGAATGACTTTAGCCCCACAATCACACCAAGACTGTGCTGGGTCTGGCTGTCAGCCAGTGACATTGTGAAAGCCTGTCATTTTGTGAGGCCTCAGGGAAATCTGCCATACACCACAAAGGCCATCATGTGGAAAGAGCAATTCTGTGACATACAGGTTTAAAGACTATAACTGGAAAACATTCAATCAAAGAAATGCCTTGAGGCTAGTCCTTTTCCCAGGACAGAAGTGTTGCTATCTAGAATGAAATAACCACATAAATGTGACCATTTCCTCCAGGGATCCATGGTACTGTTCAAGTCGGCATGTGAATTGGGATATTGAACAACAGGCCAGATGACTCAGTTTCTTTTAAGTATGATAAAGGTAAACTGAACTATATATTTACCACATATAATTTGCCATATATTTTTGCTTAATCGTGACTTTTCAAGAATATTCTTAACTGAAATAAGTAAGCATAATAACCATATTTTGAAAAATAATACTGAATTTGGAGCAGTCTACCCAGCAGCATTTCATTCCATCCTCCAAATCCCTAGAAATGGCTAGGAAGGAAAATGCTTTTTCCTTGGACTGAGGATGTAGCTCAGTGGTACAGCACTTGCCTAACATGTGTGAGGCACTGGGTTCAGTCCCTGACATCTAAAAAAAAAAAAAAAAAGTAGAAAATGGGCAAGTATTTCACCACATGGGATACACAAATGCCAAATAAGGACAAAAAAAGTTACTCAACTTAATTATCATTTGAGGAAAATACAAATTTAAAGCCATAATGAGATATCACTGTATACCTCTTAGAATGGCTAAAATAAAAAATAGTGAGAAATATCATAATAATAGATTCGGTTATTATACAATTGTAAAACCTAGAGAATATAGAACACCAAGAATAAACCTTAATGTAAAATATGTATTGGATTTTAGGTGATTAAAAGAAGTGTGATATAAAATATCTTAAAATTGAAAATAGTGAGAATACTAAATTTGGTCAAGAATGCATGAAAATGGGTCACTCATTGAAAATGAGAATGGAAAATGATATAGCCACTCTGAGAAATAATCCAGGAGTTTCTTTAAAAATTAAATAGCAGTCATGCTCCTATGTGTGGAAATAATTATAAAAACCTAGAGAATCTGTGACACTAAAAATGAATTGACCAAATTATGCTATGTGCATGTATGAATATATCACAATGCATTCCAATTTTATAAATAACGATAATGTACCAATTCAAAAATAAATACATAAATAGAAGGGAGACCAACAGAGTATAGAAAGGGGATCAGGGGAGGGAGGAAGGGAGAAAAGGGAGTAGAAAAAAAGAACGAGCTTTAAAAATTAAAATGAAAAGCATGTCTACACAAAAACCTGTACATAAAAAATAAATATATACATCTGTATGTATATATACATATATGTGTATGTGTAGGTGTGTGTATGTACACATATATATTTGCTCATTTGTGTGAATAAATAGGATAAATTTCTAGCAGTGGAATTGCAGGATCAAGGGATAGGCACAATTTAAATTTTGATAGTTATTATAAATCAAATCCCCAAAATCCAATATTGATTTATATGCCTCTAAACATGGTATGAGAGTACCTGTTCTCCTATACCCTGCCAATACTCAGCACAGTCAAATATTTAAATATATAATATTCTAATAGATTTTTTAAAGCCTCATTTTAATTTAAATTTTTCTATTATCTATGAGAATAAACTGCTTTTTATATATTTGTTGATTATTTGCATTTGTTTTCTTGTGTATGTTTCTTTCCTGTTCAATTGTCCTTAATTATTTTTAAAAGTTCTTTATATACCACGAAAATCAACCGTTTGTTATAGGATTTACAACTCGAATCTATCCACCTTAAAATGTTTTATGCAAATATTTTTTGCTACAATGCAGCCTAACTTATTAATGTTTTCCTTTTAGGATTTTGGATTTTGTGTCTTGCCTGAAAAGGTGCTCCCAGGTCCCAGATTATTCTTTAAAATATGAGTCAGTGTGGGGTGTATGCCTATAATTCCAACTACGCTGGAGGTTGAGGCAGGAAGATCAGAAGTCCCAGGTCAGCCTCGTCAACTCAGCAAGGCCTTAAGCAACTGAGCCAGACCCTGTCTGAAAACAAAAAGTGAAAAGGGTTGGGAATGTAGCTCAAATAATTCCTGGGTTTAATCTCCAGTACCAAATAAATAAATAAAATATGTCTCTTTATAGAATGTTCATGATTTCCTTTTCTTTTATTTGACAAATCTGTAATTATTTTGTTTTTCAAAAAACAAGAGACTGAGCTGGGATATAGCTCAGTGATAGAGTCTCAGCTACTGGGAAGGCTTAAGCAGGAGAATCCGTTGAGCCCAGGAGTTCAAGGCCAACCTGGGCAAAATAGTGAGACCCCATCTCAAAACAGAAAAGCTGTTTATTCAAGGCTTACAGTCATAAGGGAGTTAGCTACCATCACTTTCATTATGGAAGAGACTGGAAGGGGTTTGAAAGGAGAATGCGTATTGTAGACTAAAGGATTTAAGATGGCCTTTATGAGTGTTCTTTTAGGGTGTGTTTTTCTAGTTCTGGCAGGGTGAGATATTTAGAAGTTTTTCTGATTGGTTTTCAAGTATATCTGGTCATCTTTATTGGTTGCTTATCTACTGGTGTGTAACTAAGGCCTTCCAGGCCTCACAGAGTCTTATGGCTTTCCTGTTTCAACAGAAAGAAAATCTGGCCCTCAGTTGTGGGGTCTTACATAAGCAATTCCTTATGTTCTAAGAAATGAGCTAAAATCCAGCATTGTTTTTTCTACATTCTTAGTGTCCCCAACACCCACTATGTTAATACATATTTATTGTTTCAGTCAGCTTTTTTGCTGCTGTGACCTAAAGACCTGACAAGAACAATTTTAGAGGAGGAAAAGTTTATTTTGGGACCCACAGTTTCAGAGCCTTATTCATAGACATCTGGCTCCATTTCTTGGAGTTCAAGGTGGGGCAGGACATCAGATGGAAGAGTGTGGCAGAGGGAAGTGTCACTGGCTCTTTGCGGTTCCAAAATCCATGGATATTTGTCACCACCTGCAGCAACAACTTGCACGGGTCTTATGGGTGGTGGAGTGGAAACTGAGGCACTTCTATCTTTCTCTTTAGTGCACTGCTTTCTTGCTTGTTTGCTTATAGAGGATAGAGGAAATGAGGTTTACTTGCTTTGAGAGGAGAGAGAGAGAGACTTTGCTTAAGAGAGACTTTGAGAGAGGCTTTGCTTAGAGGAAGAGAGACTTGCTATGCCTCACTTAAGTTCTGCTGCTTCCCACTGGTGCATCCTGCATCCTGTGAACTAAGGGTACACCTACCTAAGGTGGTTTAGTGATGCGTCTCAGTTCTCCGTTCTGCGATCTGCCTTCCGCCGCTGCCTGCTAGCTGCTGTGCCGATTTTCCCTACTAGCTGCCGACGCGAGTTTCCTAGCTGCTTTCATGTTTGAGTCTTCTTCTACTGCTTTTCTGCTAATGGCTGCTGTCCGTCCCTACTAGCTGCTGTGTTCTTTCTTCTGGCTGCTGCCGCCGCTTTTCCCTACTAGCTGCTGCCACGTGTTTTTCCCTCTGGCTGCTGCCGCATGTGTCTTCTTCTACTGCTTTTCTGCTAATGGCTGCTGTGTCTGTCTTGCTCCGCCTACGCTTATATCACCTCCAGGAGGCGGAGAGCAGGGCCACGCCTCTTACGCAAAGATTAGGCAAGACTCTCTGAGCAGGCAATTAGTGCTCGAGAACACATGCTCATACATTGTGTGCGTGGACGATAAAATCACCTGAGTGTGCTTATGTCAATTAACCTCCTCACTGCCGATGTGATCAGGCGCCATCCCGGCGCCACCAACATAACACAGCCCCCAACAGGGAAGCAGCTCACATGATATTCAAGAAGCAGAGAGACTTCACTTGCCAGATAAAAAAATATATATATATACTCCAAAATCACACTTCCAATGACCCCCCCCCTCCAGCCACACCCTACCTGCCTTTAGTCACCATTCAATTAATCCTATCAGGGGATTAATTCACTGGGTTAAGGCTTTTATAACCCAATCATTTCATCTCTGAATGTTCTTGCACTATCCCACACATGAGCTTTTGGGGGAGACCTAAAATCTACACCATAACATTTATGTTTTCATTTATAACTTTAAATCTCTTTCATGTCATCACTTTTCAATGCATTGAGATCTATTTCAGGATTCCCTATTCTGTTCATTGTGTGTTTATTCCTCACCAGGAGTATGTATCCTCTTGGCAAATGAAAACATTATGCAAAGCTATAAGATAAAATTATTAAGGCTACATCTGAAAATTTACCCATTAATAAAGTCTGATACCAGAGTAAACCTAATTAGAACCTACTATTCTGCAAAATGTTCCATCCTCATGCTGACAGGGAGCTGTTATAGAGAAGGACTTCACACACATTGTTGACTGAGCACAGAAATGTTGATCCTGTAATGAGAACTCTGGACTAAGAGTTGGAGGACCTGGATTCTAGCCCCTGCTGTGTTGCAGGCCGGTGGAGAGACTACAACACATATTAATACATGTACCTATAAGAAATAAGATGGAGAGAGCGGCAGCCGCAGGTCCAGGCGCCATGGCTCCAGAGCAGACCGGCTGCTGCGAGGCTCTGGCGGCCTGAGCGCGCCTAGTCGGTGTGAACCGGCCCCGGGGCGCTCGCTCAGGTAAATTTTTCCATAACCTTATGGAGAGAGGACTTTGAGACATGGCTTGATAACATTTCTGTTACGTTTCTTTCTCTGACGGACTTGCAGAAAAATGAAACTCTGGATCACCTGATTAGTCTGAGTGGGGCAGTCCAGCTCAGGCATCTCTCCAATAACCTGGAGATTCTCCTCAAGCGGGACTTCCTCAAACTCCTTCCCTTGGAGCTCAGTTTTTATTTGTTAAAATGGCTTGATCCTCAGACTTTACTCACATGCTGCCTCGTCTCTAAACAGTGGAATAAGGTGATAAGTGCCTGTACAGAGGTGTGGCAGACTGCTTGTAAAAATTTGGGCTGGCAGATAGATGATTCTGTTCAGGACGCTTTGCACTGGAAGAAGGTTTATTTGAAGGCTATTTTAAGAATGAAGCAACTGGAGGACCATGAAGCCTTTGAGACCTCATCATTAATTGGACACAGTGCCAGAGTGTATGCACTTTACTACAAAGATGGACTTCTTTGTACAGGGTCAGATGACTTGCCTGCAAAGCTGTGGGATGTGAGCACAGGGCAGTGCGTTTATGGCATCCAGACCCACACTTGTGCAGCGGTGAAGTTTGATGAACAGAAGCTTGTGACAGGCTCCTTTGACAACACTGTGGCCTGCTGGGAATAGAGTTCCGGAGCCAGGACCCAGCACTTCCGGGGGCACACGGGGGCGGTGTTTAGTGTGGACTACAATGATGAACTGGATATCTTGGTGAGTGGCTCTGCAGACTTCACTGTGAAAGTATGGGCTTTATCTGCTGGGACATGCCTGAACACACTCACCAGGCACACGGAATTGGTCACCAAGGTGGTTTTGCAGAAGTGCAAAGTCAAGTCTCTCTTGCATAGCCTTGGAGACTACATCCTTTTAAGTGCAGACAAATATGAGATCAAGATTTGGCCAATTGGAAGAGAAATCAACTGCAAGTGCTTAAAGACATTGTCTGTCTCTGAAGATAGAAGTATCTGCCTGCAACCAAGACTTCATTTTGATGGCAAATACATTGTCTGTAGTTCAGCCCTCGGTCTCTACCAGTGGGACTTTGCCAGTTATGATATTCTCAGGGTCATCAAGACTCCTGAGATAGCAAACTTGGCCTTGCTTGGCTTTGGAGATGTCTTTGCCCTGCTGTTTGACAATCGCTTCTTGTACATCATGGACTTGCGGACAGAGAGCCTGATTAGCTGTTGGCCTTTGCCAGAGTACAGGAAATCAAAGAGAGGTTCAAGCTTCCTGGCAGGCAAAGCGTCCTGGCTGAATGGACTGGATGGGCACAATGACACAGGCTTGGTCTTTGCCACCAGCATGCCTGACCACAGTATTCACCTGGTGTTGTGGAAGGAGCATGGCTGACACCACAAACCACCACCACTGACTGACTTTGGGTGCCAGGGCTGCAAGTTTTGAGTGCAACCTCTGTGGCAGCCCACTGCATGAACCAAAGTTCTCACCTAATGGTATCACCACACAGTGCACAATCATTTATCTATGTTTGCCAGGGGTCAGGGCTTAGGGTGGGGGAGGGTTTGTTTTATTGACATATGGCGCAGCATGCTAATGGGGTACACCATTGACTTCATTTGTACTTAGTTATGCTGGTCAGGATAAGAGGATGCTTTTTTGGTTCATCTTACTTGAGTGGAATATTGGTTTTAAGTAAAGAAAGTGAAATGGTTCATTAATCTGCTAATTGGTTGCCTATAAAAATCACATTCAGTCTGTTATTAAAGCTTCTTACCATAAAAAAAAAAAAAGAAAAGAAATAAGATGGAAATGGTCTACCATTAGGAACTACAATTCCTATTCCTTCTTGGAGTTAGAAGTGACCATGTGACTTACATTTTTACCAATGATTGTGAAAGAATGTGATGTATACCACTTCCAGGTTGAGTCTAAAATACTGCACATGTGATCCATTAGTCTATTTTCCCCACTTGTGGACATAGATATGGCTATGACAGAGTTTTAATCATGCTGATAAAGAAAATGTTCTGAGGAACAACGAGAACCCAAATGAAGAAACTTTGGAATCTTCAGTAACTGTTCGAGGCAGTCTTGATACCTACCCTGGATATTGCATGAAATAGAATGAAACTTATTGTTTAAGTCATTAGATCATTGGATCTTTTTGTTAGAGCAATTTAGTAATACACAAGGCAGGTGGCATTCCACAAAGGAAAGAGTTTTGCAGTCAAAAAGTTTGAGAAATGGTGGCGTTAAATAAAAAGTTGGGCTGGTGGTGTAGCTGTCTTGAAGAACTTTGTCTAGCATGTCTTGGGCCCAGAGTTCAACTGCCAGCACCACAAAGGACAAGAAAAGAAAAAAAAAAAAAGTAAGCTTCTTCTTTCCTATAGGATTTCTCTGAGCCCAAACAGATGTTGTTGTTGGTGTTGTTGTTGTTGTTGTTGTTGGTGGTGGTGGTTTCCTACAAAACAACTTAAGGGGGAAAATCGTTGACCTCTTGCATTTTCTTGCTGATTCTGAAAAACACTCTGGAAATGCTAATTTGGATGATATTTCTCTTTTCTCTAAATATTGCACAATGCACAGCTAGTATTTAGCATGCACTCAGAACACCAAATTGTACAGAATCCGAACTTCCTTTAGTCCTGCCGCTTCAGTGAAAGCATGTTTTCACAGTTCCTCTAGGGACCAATAGGCCTTATTATAAAACCATGAAAAAGTTTTGGAAAACTTGCATCCCCTTATCCAAACAAATGAAAAGACGACAGAAGTTTTAACTGCAGAAGAGTTGTCTTTTTATTTTCTTCTTACTTTCAAAGGGTTTTAGCAATGTATCACAAAAAAAGAAAATGTATCAAAACCATAATCCAAAGAACTGTCTCCCGGGTGGCTACTGTGGACAAGACCCTGGAGAAGAGGACACATGTACACTGGAAGGCACCTGGGAGCAGCACCAGAGGACATCTAGCAATGACAGAGATTGAAAAGGCTCCTTTTGTCTCCCATTTGTAATGTGTGACCTGCAGAAAAGTTCCTCCTGGGAAGTTGGGGAAGTTGGACACTTTGTCCTCTGCCAGTGCAATCAAGTATGGACATCTTTATAGATTTAGCAAAGAACTCAGACCCACTGGGGAAGTTCAAGTCACACAAATCCCAGACTGTCCTTGGGACCCCCACCCTGGGCCCACTGATGACCACAGTAAAAATCAGAGCCAAAACTACTCACCACTCCCTTTAGCTTGCGAACCTGTCCTGCTCCCCTTAGAAAGCCTCATTTCATGATTACTAATTTTTTCATACCCTCTTGATCTGTGTGTGGCATTCTCAGTTTGGTCATTTAAATTAATTTTAGAAAGTGGGGAGGGTTTGATCCCATCCTCCTCTGAGCAATCACAAAACGTTTACTTTCTGAATTTTTGAAATATACTCTATCATCAGGAAAGACGTTCTGTTGTTAGAGGGCAGGAGAGTATGGACCCACAACATTGTTTCACTTTTTGAAAAGTTTGAAAGTGGAACTCTTTGATGGACAACTATTCCAAGAAGCACCTCCCTAAACAAACTGTCCCTTAATCTCTTCTCTTTTTTAATCACCTAGTCAAAGCGCTTCTTTATGAACAAAGTGAGATACACTATTTTTGTTTCCTTGATTCCTAAAGTAGTTTTCTTGAGACTCATAAGAGACACTGCTCTGAATTCGTTGACCCACTCCATTCCAGAAACAGAGGACTGAATACTCAGCTAGATCCTGTGTCCAGGGAAAACTTCAAACCAAATCATCCCTAATGATTGCAAAATGAACTAAATCCAAAACTTACTCTAAAACTAAGTAACTGCAAAACTAAGAGTGCTGGTTGCAAGCTCGGACTTCCCAGCTTCCAGCCCACCCTTCTATTCTCTGCTTTGAAGACTGGGGAGGGGAGGGAAATGAACCCCTTCAGAGTCCTGCCAGCCTTCCCCTAGCAGTATCTTTACTCTGAGTGCCATATCAAGCTCCAGTGGCACCAGTGGATCCAGGTGGCCATTTTCCCAACAATAATTTGAACCAACTCCATGCCCCTTTCTACTAGCCATCTCTTCTTTGGAGCTCTGCATGCTACTCTGGGAACTCAAACCCTGAATCCCTGAGTCACCTGTGCCATGATCAACACCTCATCAGAGAACTAACCCCAGCCATGGACCACCTCCACACCTCTGGATTTTGATAAGTCCAACATTTGTCCTTTGTTCTCTTAGTTCTTGGGGCTGTAGCTGCTTCTTATAATTGAAATCTGCATGATACATCAATATGACCTTGTTGCACCTTTTGAGTTCTCCAATAGCTGGGTAACAACTCTTTATATTTAATTATGTGTTAAAATAATCAGTATGGTGTCTCTGTCAGTGGTTGGACCTTGACTGATAGTACAGATAGCCCTCCATATTCACCAGTTCTTCCTCTGAGGAGTCAACAAACTGCAGAGAGAAAACATGTCAAATTGTGCCTATACTAAGCATACAGAGAATTTTTATTGTCATTATTCTCTGAACAGTACAGCATAACCACTGTTTATATATCATTTATATTGTATTAGGTATAATACATAATCTAGAGATGATCTAAAGTATATAGGAGAATGTGCATGGGATATATGCAAAACTACACTATTTGACATAAGGAACTTGAGCATCCACAGATTTTGGTATGCACACTCTGGAACCAATTCTCTGCACATATCAAGGAAAAATGTAATCCTAAAACTAAGCAATTCTGAAAATAAATATACCTTAAAACTAAAAAGTAAAAATAAAGAATAGAAAAAAGTGATAAGCAAAAAAGTAAAGAAAATAAGGGATAATCAATAACTCTAAAGATAACTCAAAAGCTGACTAGAAAAAGCTCAAAAATTAAATGTCTGGAAATAATTTTAAAAATAAGCACCAAAAGCTAAATAATTCAAAAACTAAGTAAATGTAAAAATAACTAAAAACTACAATAACTAAAAAGTCATGTTGAAAATAACTCAGAATTAAATAACCTCCAAATCAAATAGAACAAAAATAGACAAAATAATTAACTCAAAACTACAACTGAAAATAGACTATAAAATAATTCGTCTCATTAGAAATAAACCATTCTAAAGCTCTTTGATTCACATGTACCCCTCAAAATGAAATAATTACAAATAACTGAAAATGAACTTGAAAAAGTAACTTTAAAAAACTGAAGACTATAAAATTGAATTACTGAAAAACAAAATAGTTAAACATAAATGAAAATAAAGAAAATTAAAAGCAAATAAAAGAAGCTCTAAAACCAATATTTAATAAAACTAAACATTAAGTCTCTCGGGTTAACTTGGAGCCATTCTCTGAAACACTGCGGTCTGGGCACTAAGTGCCTCGAGAACTTATCTCTGGGCCTGGTGAGTGAGAACAGCCTCATGACGGCTCTGGCACCTGCAGGACTCGGCGGAACCCCAGGAGCCCGCGCGCCGGTGCAGGCGCTTGCAGCTGCCCCACGGTTCCCGGGCCCCTGAGCTGGGACCCTCGGGGCGCTCCGCCCTGGGCTCCCCTCCCCGGGCTGCAGACCCGTGGCGCCAAGGCCCGCTGGCCGCTTTCTGCTGAAGGAGCGCGCGGCGTTCGTCCGCACCACTGCAGCCCCTCCCGGGATACAGACCGCACCGGCGGGCGGCGGAGAAGCGAAGGGCGCCGGCGACGAGGGTCAGTTCTCCGCGGAGGAGGCCCGCTGGCATGCTGCGCTCGCCCGCACTGCCTGTGCCTGCACACCTGCCGTCTTCCCAGCAGGAGCGGGCAAGCCAGGGGACACCTCGGTGCTGCTCGGTGCCCTGAAATGCAAGAAGGAAGTCAGAGAAGCCCTGGCAACAGATCAGATCGGCCTACTTTCTTTCCACTTTCACACTCACGCTTTCTTCTCATCACGTTCTTCTTTTTCTCCTTCGGTGCTTTCTCCTTTCTCCAGAAAAACCGTTCTGGGGGAACAGGTTTCATAACTGTCCTCAGCCTGGAAAAGTCCCGAGAGCTGGAAGGGTGGGAACAGGAACACACCCTCAGAGTCAGCAGTCTGGCGAGTGTTAACGCCCGGCAAGACCCACTGAGCGATCTCCCACCCCAGCTCTCCCACCTGGGTTCCCAGCTGCAGCCCCTCATGACCCTAAACCAGCGCCTTGACGGGGACAGCGATGTGGGGACATGTAGGGCTGAGAGGGTCCAGAGCCACCTTGAAGGTCCAGTGACCTAGCCTTCCTGATTAGACCAGATCCTGTTGGGACAATCGTGAAAAGGAGGAAAAGAGAGAATAGAGGAGAGGGACAGGGGGCAGGAGAAGCCCATGAATGGAGATGAGGAAAAAGGCCAGAAGGAATTACACTCAGCACACTTCTTGTCCAAATCTCCACTAACTTCTCCCTGAGGCCCTCCTCTACTGCTCACCTGGGCTTTGAGTGGGGGAGATGGGTGGTGACATGAGGGTGACCCCTCTGTGGTCTCCAGGTTGCTTTGTAGTTCTGAAATGCTGTGACTGAGAAGAAACGCCCACATGTTGTTCATAGACCTACCTCCCATTTCCTCCAAGGAAACCACAGTTTCTTATTTATGCTTGCCAACTTTCCTTTTGTCTCCTTTTCTCACATCTAATTAATGTTCATTTCTGGCTGCACCCAGTGGCACACACCTGTAATCCCAGTGTGCTCTGGAGGTTGAGGCAGGAGTATCACAATTCAAGGATGGTTTCAGCAATTTAGTGAGACCCTGTCTCAAAATTTAAAAAAAAAAAAAAAAAAGAGGGATGTTGCTCAGTGGTAGAACACCACTGCATCCCATTGCTGGTACAGAAAATATGAGGGGAAATCAGAGGAACAAGCAAGTGCATCTTGCCTCTGCCTCCAGTGAGTTGATTAGATAATCCCTGGGTCTATGCACACCTGTTAACATCCCTAGGCGTGTGTTAGACACTGTGGGGAACAGCATCCACTTCCAAATACTGATCAGCTGCCTTGTACCTGGTGGGATGTTAGGTATTTCTCAAAAGTTAATCCTCACTCTACTATCCTTCCTCCCCCATACCCTTATTACCTCATGTACATATAGGACTGCATGACCAACGTAATCCTGCAATATGTATGATCAGAAAAATGTGAAATTACACTCCATTTATGTATGATCTATCAAAATGTATAAATGCATTCTACTGTCATAAACAACAAATTAAAAAAAGAATTCAGGAAGAACAAAAATTCAACAAAATACTTGAAAAATGTGGGAATTCAATAAATTTATTTAAAAAGGGCTTTTCCAAGGTTAAAAAAAAAAAAATTTAATCCTCACAACAACCCAATAAGGGTCTTAACCCCAATTACGGATGGGGAAACAGATAAGACAGCAATAGTCACTGGGCCAAGTTCTGCAGCTGGACTTTACATCCCCTGCCCTTTATCCCCACTCTAAATAAGAGTGGTCTCTGCCCCCACACTGCTCAGACCTCAGGTTAGGGACATGAGCATCTGCATAAACATCTCAACAAGGGCAGCCCCACACTGAGGGTCAGCAGAGTAACATCTCTATGAGTGAGAGTGCAAGACGCTTCCTATTCAGATGAGAATCCAGGGAAGGGCTTTGAGCAGGTCATTAAGGGTGAACAGGACTGCAGAGGGAGACATCCTGGGCACAGGACAGGAACACAGCAGAAGAAGCCTGCAATTGGCGGTGGGGAAACTGTTACCTGAGCAGGCAGTGAGGCAGTGGCGGCTTCCTTTCTGTTGCTTAGAGGACCCCACAAGCTATATTCTGGGGCTAGGCCCTCCCCAGAACAGGTCAGGAGAGCTGTGCAAGGAACATGGGGCACAGTCAGGCTGTGCCTCTTAGAAGCCCTCTAGAAATTCCACCTGCTACTCCAAAAGCAGCTCAACATACTTTTCTCAGATTGAAGCAGCAATTGAAGCTACAGAACTGATGTTGAGTTAGCAGCCATGAAAAACATTAATCTCCAGAGTTTTGAGATGGCCAGGTGCATTGTCAATGAACAGTATTATTATTATTATTATTATTTTGTATCAGGGATTGAACCCACAGCTGCTTAACCACTGAGCCACATCTCCAGCCCTTTTTTATATTTTATTTAGAGACAGGGTCTCTCCCTCAGTTGCTTAGGGCTTTGGGAAGTTACTGAGGCTGGCTTTGAACATGCCACAGTGGTCAGCGAGCAGTAATATTTTGAATGATATTTTTTTTTTCTGAGCTACATACAGGTCTCAACAATTGGTTTAAAATAGTTAGTAAACCATCTTATAAACAGATGTGCCATCAACCAGGCTTTACTATCCCATTTCTAAAGCACAGGCTAAACAGGTTTAGTCTATTTTCATTTTGTACCAGGGATTGAACCCAAGGACACTCAACCACTGAGCCAAGTTTCCAGTCCTTTTTATTTTTAATTTTGAGACAGGGTCTCACTAAGTTGCTTAGGGCATCAGTTCCTGAGGATGGCCTTGAACTTGTAATCCTCCTGCCTCAGCCTCCTGAACCACTGGGATTACACATATGTGCCACTGCACTAATTTTTAAAGTCTCTGGGATTTCAGAATGGTGAATGAGCATTGGCTTCAGCTTCAAGTCACCATCTGCACTAGCCCCTTACAAGAGTCAGTCTGTCCTTTAAAGCTTTGGAGCCAGGCATTGACTTCTGCTCTGTAGCTATAAATTTCCCAGACTGCATCTTTTTCCAGCATAAGGCTGCTTCATCTACACTGAAAATGTGTTGCCACCATCGTCAATTGTCTTGGCTTAACTTCTGGGTAACATGTTGCAGCTTCTCTACCCATTCTTACTGCTTCATCTTGCACTGTTGTTATGTAATATTGTTATGTAGATGGCTTCTTTCCTTAAACGTCATGAGCCAAATTCTAATAACTTCAAAAGTTTCTTCTGTAGCTTCTCACCTCTCTCAACCTTCATTCATTTGAAGGGGGAGTAGGAAGGACCTTGCTCAGGATTAGGCTTTGGCTAATTTTGCTAATTAGGTTTTGGAACATTGTGGCTGGTTTGATCACCTGTCCAAAATGCTCCAAGTTTCTCCATACCAGCAATAAAACTGATTCACTGTATTTCCTTCTTGTGTTCACTGGAGGAGCACTTAGATTTCCTTCAAGAACTTTTTCTTGCTTTCACAATTTTGGCTTTAGTGCAAGAGATCTAGTTTCAGCCTACCTCTGCTTTTAACACACCTTCCTTACTAGGCTTAATCATTTTTGAATTTTGATTTAAGATGAGAGATGTGCCTGTCTTTCATTCACTTGAACACTTACAGGCACACTGTAGGGTTGCTTGGCCTAATTCCAATATTGTCGTCTCAGGGAATAGGGAGTCCCAAGGAGAGGGAGAGAGCCAGAGAAATGAGTGGTTGGTAGAGCAATCACAAGACTCACAAGGTTTATCATACATGGGCACAGTTCTTGGTGCCCAAAACAGAGTAATAATATCAAAGATCACAATTACAGATCACTATAACAACTACAAGAAAAATTTAAAAACTTGAAATAATGCAAAAATTGTTAAAATGTGACACAGAGACATGAAGTTAGCAATGCTGTTGGGAAAATGGTACCAACAGACCTGCTAGATGTACTGTGCCACAGATCTTCAATATGCTTTTTAAAATGCAGCATCTACAAAGTGCTATGATCAAAACACAATAAAATGGGGTTGGGGTGGAGCTCAGTGGTAGAGTATGTGCTAAGCATTCTGGAAGACCTGTATTCGGTCCCCAGCATACACACACAATTCTGAAATAAGTTAGACCTGTATTAAAACAAGTCTTACACAGTATTGTCTTGAGTATAAATGATGCCTTTTAATGGTTTGTATTCTGTTATTTCATTTTTCTGATATTCCAGATCACTGAATCAATTTTATGACCTGCTAACATGTTATATAACCCCTGGTTAGCAAAGCACCATTATAGGGTCAGGCAGGATAAAGAAAAGAAAGAGAAGAGGGAAATGGCAAGGGCAAAGGAAAGGAGGAACAGAGAAAAGAGTGGAGAAGGGGTTTTGTGGGAGGTGGCAGAAGGTCACGCAGATGCCTGCCATGTTGTCCCTTCACAGAAACCTCATCCCACTCTGTGTGCACTTAGTTCTGTCTCTTCCATTGGATCCTGGGCTACTTAGTGGAAAGGACAATATCTTCTCACCTAACAGAGGAATTCTTAGAATCAGTAAAACCTTAGAGAACATCCTCCAGTTAAAAATATTCTCAGGCTGGGGTTGTGGCTCCTTGGTAGAGTGCTCAACTGGCAAGTGTGAGGCACTGGGTTCAATCCTCAGCACCATATAAAAATAAATAAATAAAACAAATATACTATATCCATCTACAACTAAAATTTTTTTTTAAAAATTCTCATTTTTCAGGGAAGGAAACTGACTCACAAAGGTCAGCTGGCCAGTCAATGATTATTCACCACCAGGCACTGGGCACAGTTAAGATTTGCTCATGGAGAGTCACAGGCATCCATTTTTATTTCTAAAGTGAAAAATAACTATGTCTATTTTGGAGAGTTAATGGAAAGATTACCAAAATGTACAAGAACAAGTGTTTGGCCCATCGTAGAAGCTCAAAAAATAGCATCTGCAGGTATATTGTTAATGGTAATAAGAGTAACAGATAGCCTCAGAAGATCACTAGCCATTTTGGGCATGCTGCAATTACTAACTTTCTGGGGACATTTGGCTGTGAATGTCTTCATCCTACACAAAATGGAAATCCTAATGGACACCCAGGGATATTCTTAGCAATCAAAATAAAGCAAATACACCAGCAAAACAGCTAATTTAAGCACATAGGCCTTAACAAATGTTCACCTTGGTTATGCCAAGAGTTTAAGTTTTTGTACATTTTTTAAAAAATGAATGGAATGCTTTTATTCTTCTCAATGATTTCACCCAGTGTTTTCAGGAAGACATCATCCTCAGAGGCTCCGGCTACTACAGTCTATGTGTCCAACAAATGTGTACAGTGCTCTGTATAGATGGATAATGTCAGTGGGAAAGTTCATGATGATGACCACTCCAGAACATTCTCTCCTTCTGCAGACAATCTTTAAAATTCATAGTATGTGAATACGAATGTCTTAGAAAAATTAGTTTTAGTGCTTAGTGTTTAAGATAGTGGGTTGTTGTTTTCCTTACAAAGTTGAGTCTATTAATAAGTAAATTTGGTAGAGAGTTCAACTTTTGGGTAAAAATTTTTTGGGTAAATTTCAGATGCTGACAAAATCAGACAAAATGAATTCTGCTCCAAATCTGACTTTGCCATTCACGTCCACTAGATGGCAGAACGGAACCACTCTGGAAGTTGTTGGCAGGGCCCCAATTCTCAGAAAAGGTTTTAAATGGTCCAACTATATATATATATATATATATATTTTTTTTTTTTTTTTTGGGAGGGGGGTCCTTATATATTTTTCTATCATCTGATAAAAAGGAGAAGTAAATATTGCATACTCAAATTTCAGGGTCACTTCTAGAACATAAACAGGCTCATTACTAGGAGAGCTGAAGTTTCTTAACTTATGATTCCTTGTCTTCAGGCTTGAGTACTGACCTTATCCAGACCCTTTGGAGGGACCTGAATGGTACCATTGTGCTATCATGAGTGAAAGTTCACTCTGAGCCAGGTGCTGCGCTTACAGAAACATTTCATTTCATTCTCACAAGGAGACTGTTAATAGTGCCATCTGAACTTTGTAAAGTAACTACAAATTAAGAATTTAGGGCTGGGGATATAGCTTAGTAGTGGAGCACTTGCCTAACATGCATGAGGCTCATGCCCAGCATGGCAAAATAACTCACTGTGTGAGTGGGCTGTGAGTTCTTAGAGTGCTTGTGATCTGCATTATACTCACGGTGACATTTAATCAGACTCTGTGCGGTGCTCCAGGCTCAGGAGATCTGACTCAGCAGCAGACAAGTTGTGTGAAATTGACCCTCAGTTTGCCAATCTGTGAAAGAAAGGAACTGGGACATCTGTGGGGTTTTCAGTTCCAATGTTTTATTGTGTAAGTATTTTTCCTCCTTATCTAAAACTTATGCTTTTTGTTTTGTCACCTAGATCGTGCTGCCAGGTTCATTTGGGACCTTATACATGTGGTTTGATATTGGAAACTCAATAGTGGATTTGTCCTACTGATGTGGTAAAGTGACTTCAATTTGGATGCTCCTAACTAATATATATTTTCATTCCCCTCTCATCACAACTGAATTGGTTCTAGGAGAAATTTAGTTAGAATATTGAGTACTGCAGTGAAAGATCATTTTCTTATTTTGTTTGTGCTACAATAACAAAATAATTTTAAAATGAACCAAAACACCTTAGCTCACAGTTCTGAAGCCAGAAAGTCTAAGATCAAGGTGCCAGCCTCTGGTGAGGGTCTTCTTGCTGAGTCATCACATGGTGGAAGGTGGTAGGGCAAGAGCACAAGAGAGCAGAAACCACTTCCAAAAGGCTTTTTCACTGAAGCATTAATCCTGGGATTACTAGGGATTAAATTTCTACACTTGGGATTGATTGCACTGGGGATTAGGTTCCAACATGAGTTTTGGAAGAAACAAAAATATTTAAACCATAGTAGCCACTAACCAAAAAAATCCATGTTCCACAAATACATATTCCCGAACACCAAACTTAGAGCTTTTGATTCTGCAGGTCTGGATGAGGACTCAACAAACTTCTCAAGTGGTCCTGATATAAGAACCCTAAACCATTCTTTAAGAAACATTGCTTGAGGGAGTAAGGATTTTTAGAATCATCTAGAGAGCAGAATTTTATTACTGGAATAAACAAGTGATACTTTCTTTCTCTGTGGGGAAAAAGTTGATCAATATCCTTGAGGAATGATGCCATGGGGCCAGAGGAGTGCTGATCTTTGGTTTCTGTACATAGCAGGCTGAACTTTCACACTGCAGTAACTAGAACAACCTGTGCTGTTAGACTTATGTATAGTTTCCATCTCTGCCACCACGGCTAGCTACTCTGTTCAGAAGTTTATTATGCCAACACTAGGGCAGCTGAGGTCAGAGGATGACTGGTTGAGAACAACAGAAATCATTCTATTTAATTGGCTGATTAGTGCCTCCCCATAGAGAATGCTCTCTGCTGGACATTAACATAGTTATAAAGATGTTCAGACCCCATTTCCACGGTCTTGGTTCACATACATCTTTCCCAAACACCTTCATTACCATTCTTCCCATCCTTTTCTTGTCAAATTCCTCATGAAGGGACCAAACTACTCACCACCTCCTATAAGTCTCTATCTGCCCTCACTTCTGCCTGATGCTCTGCTATTTAGAGAATATTCCCTCAGTGCAGTCCTGAGGGCCACGTCTAAGTTAGGCTTTAGTATAGCAGCTGCCATTTTTGCCTTGCACACCCATACCAACTGGATCATCCATAAATCAAGTTTAGCATTTTCCTCCTCTGTCAGATGCTCATAAGGAATTTTCCATGCATTCTGTGGCAGGCTGACTCTAGCCTCTAGGGTGATCCCTATGACCCTACCTCCAGGTGTCACACTGTGGATAATTCCTTCCCATTCTGTAGTGATGAAGTGGAGAAGATAAACATCCCTAAAAAAAGGAGCGTTGGCCTGTAACAGGGTTGATGGGCTGCTTCTGTAGATCTACAGAAGTCAGGAGAATCTGGATATTTGAGATTGTCAAGTGTATCAATCCAGACAGCCTCATTTCAAGTCTCAGTATCCTAGTTTTTTTCTGAATCAGGTCTTGACCTTGATGTAGCAGACTTGCTGGGGTTGAGAATTTAACCTTCTCCAGAACTCTGCCACTCACATAATTGTGTTTGGGGCTGGCTCAGATTTCTTTCCCTTCTGGTTGCTGGCTATGTGAATCATTTTATATGCTACTAAATAGGCCCTCTGGCTTTCATATTTGATCTTATATTGGCAATTAGTCACCCTCAACCTTTCATTATCTTTAATGAATTAACCACATCCTTCCCGAGTAGATATCACATTCCAAAGTTCTTACAATTACTATTTATTTTCCCAAATCCCTGAGATGGACTGCATTTGCTGCATACCTTCCCACAGCATCCCATTTCAGTTTGCCACTAATGAAAGTTTAAATAGTTTCCATAGCATGCCAAGAGATATCAGTGCTCCACTACCACTAGTGATGGGGTTCTGGGGTTCACATTACCAATGGGCTGGCAGGTAATCCAGTTTCAAAATTTCACTTTAAAGTCTGTGTATTTGCACATGTGTGTGCACACTGCCGATCCAATTCAGGGCCTTACACATGCTAAGCAAACACACAGTCTTTTTTTAGAACTGCTTCTGGGTTAAATCCCTTAGGAAACAGATACTGAGATTTGCAAGCAAGATTTTTTATTTTGTGGTACTTTGGGCAACAATACCTGAGAGGGTTGAAGGAAGCAGAAGTAGGCAGAAGACATTGTATGGTGATGTGGGTTGAAATAATTGGTAAGAACAATGCTGCCTTAAGGAAAAGGAGCTAAGCTTTTCTACCCCTCCAGTCTAGTCCTAGGAGGTGGGCTGCCCCCAGGGAAGGATTGCAACTTGGATAAAGTGGCTTAGTTTGGCTGAGGACAGTTGCTGGAGAGGAATTCGGCTAAGAGCTGTCTGCTGTCACACTCCCAGTGGCTTAGGTAGTATCTCAGTCCTGAAAGGAGACACACTAGAGCATTCACTGCACCTGTACTCTCTGGTTTTAAAATGGTATTGTCATCCACTAGGTAATCCTTTCCACTTTTGACAATACCTTTTTCATTTGCCATCTGTTTTCCCTTCCTTTTCTAGTGACCTCATAAAAAATAATCCAGGTGTGATTCTGTCTTGTCTATTTCAAAGGGCAACATACTCAAAACCCTCTTTTACATTAAAAAACTTCACAAATTTACACTTAATAGTAATGCAATAGTAACTGAATGAATATCCACTAAAAACAAATAAAAGCTATTATAAACTTATCAACTGTTTTAAGCA
Organism: Sciurus vulgaris; assembly: GCF_902686455.1. Taxonomy (NCBI): domain Eukaryota; kingdom Metazoa; phylum Chordata; class Mammalia; order Rodentia; family Sciuridae; genus Sciurus; species Sciurus vulgaris. The sequence goes on from NC_136470.1 coordinate 86,580,059, forward strand.
TCTGTGAATGTATAATACAAAAGATGATGTATATTTATATATAGGTATTTCTTGTTCTGATGAAACAATGCTTGATGTGCACATAAATTTATGAACTCCCTAAACTAGGATACTGCCTATAGTTGTGTACAAGAATAGAATGGTCACCTGAAGAAGCACATAGAGACTGAAATCCAGCCCAACCTCTTATTACTAAGTGTCACCCCATCAAGAGCTAAATGCTTTTTCTAAACCAATTGCTGGAACAGGCTACCATTTAGCATTTTATTTTTCCTACTTAGCATAAACTCACCCCTCCACCTGCCCTGGACCTGCCTAGTGACTAAATAGAAGCCCCAACTCTTGACTCAGGCAGTCCTACATGTGGATTCTGTCTTTGCCACTTTTTTGCTATTAACCTTTGATGTGCTCTGAATGTCTTACCTCTAAGTCCGTATGTTGAAATGATACTCCTAAAGATGATGATTTTAAGACCTGGGGCCTTAGGGAGGTGATTACATCATGAAGGTGAAGCCCTCATGAATGTAATTAGTGCCTTTTTTTTTTTTTTTTGGGTAGTGGGGATTGAACCCAGAGGCGCTGAACTACTGAGCCACATCCCCAGCCCTTTTTTGTATTTTATTTAGAGACAGGGCCTACGTTGCTGAGGCTGGCTTTGAACTTGCAATACTCCTGCCTCAGCCTCCCTAGCTGCTGCGATTACAGGCATGTGCCACCTCACCCAGAGAGAATTAGTGCCTTTCAAAGGAGGCCAGCGGGAGTTAATTCCACCATGTGAGAAGACTGGCTGTCTGAGGAAGCAAGCCCCGACCCAACACTGAATCTGCCATGCCTTGACCTGTGGACTTCGTAACCTCTAGAACTAGATTTTTATTGTTTTTTAGTCACCCAGTCTATTTTGTTATAACAGCTCAAATGGGCAACACCACAATATGCCTCTGCTTCCTTATCTGTAAAATGGGATTGCAATACCTCCTCTGCCTGGTCATAGAGCTTATTCAAATGGACAAGTCTATTTTCACAGATCGCTGTTTTATCAACTTTATTGAGGTCTAATTTACATGCAATAAAATGTCTAAAACATTAAGTGTACAGTTTAATCAGAATAATGTAAACTAATGACTAGATAAAGTAACCTGTGTGCTTTATATTACCCAGGGATTGTAACAGGACCTGTGGAAGTTACAAAGTAGCACAAAATGTCCTGGTTAACGCCTTGATTAGATTAGGCCTGGGCTGCAAGTTCTCCCTTTCTCCCCTACGTAACACATCACACTGCCTAATACTTTAGTCCATAAAGCCACTTACAGGCAGGCATCTTCCAGCTTGTTCCCTGTTATACACCCAGCACGTACCACAGCGTTTGGGCTTTCCATGTTCACTTACATAAGACCCAGATCAACCTTACGGTTTTAATTAGTAAAGACCTGTGGAGGCTGTAGCATTAAGAAGGATCAGGTATCAATAAGACTAAGGTACAATTAAGCCAAGTATTTGGTTTTAAGTGGTTTATCTCAGACACCTGCCTAGAGCCCACAGTGCATGGACCCTGGAGGGGCTAAATATTACTATCAATTGTTTAGCTTGTATTGAACGTGTGCTACTAGATTTCTGAGCAAGACTGAAGAATTAGATATCCACGCCGAGGGTCCTCCCTCTCCCCAACAGGCAGATACTATTGGAGGTATGGCACGTACCCTCAAGAGGCCAAGATAAGACATCTTCTTCAAAAGTTTCTGCCCTTAAGTCACACGGTTTGTTCTGTGACCAAGAAGGACCGGAGGATAGCTATCCACAAGGTGCCCTCTTCGGCCAACACCTCCACAATCTCAGTCCTTTTGGGATGAAGCAGGCATAAAGTCGAATTATGTCGTCGCAGAAATGCCGGTGAGACGCCCATGTCCACGAATGAAGTCTACAGGCCCTCGGCCGGCGCGCCGCTTCCCCGCCAACGCGAAGAACGCCCTGTGAGTGCCTGAGCATCGTGCCGGCTGGCCCCACAGGCTTAGAAAATGTCGCGCTGGTGTCCCTACCCTGCGGTCTCGCGTGGGAGCCACGGCCAGGGCAAAGTCTCATTAGCACCTCCTTGGTTATGCCTGTTCCAGTCTACACATCTCTAATGGTCTGTCGCGTTACAGATTCGCCTTAAACCTTCTACCGGCAAACGGCTCTCGAGCGCGGCGCGCGCCCCGCCGGAAGTGACGCGTGTCGTGCGCGCGTACTCCCGCCCTGCTCTTCGCGGTTGTTCGGTGGCGGGAACAGAGGCGACTGTAGACTGCAGGTACTGTAAGTCTTTGGGACCCATTATTGCCTGACTTGGGGATAGAGCTGAGGCTTCGCCACCACCTCGTCCTTTCCCCATCCCGGAAGCCCCCAGAACAAGCCGGTGGCCTACTCGCTTCGGTGACGAGAGGCTGAAAGGCCCAGGCTCTGCGGGTCCCGCACGGGAAGCCGGGTTTGCAGGTGACCAGCGATTGAAATGTGGAGCTTGCCTTCCCTGCCCCTCTCGTGATGCCCCTGTGAGGTCTTCCACCTCGTTGGTAGCTCAGACTGGCCACCCTTGCATCCCCACCCCCGCATCCCCTAGCGAGCCTGGGGTTCGGTGCAGCATCTCTTAGAGCCTCGCTTCGGGCCGTATTATTTTTTAGCAGCCCATGGCAGGAATGGACTAGTCCAGCGCCAAAAACCTTGGCTGCTTAAAGATATTAATTATTTATTTTATTGAGTATATAGCCATCTGCCAAGCAGAGTTCGCAGGGTTTTTTCTTAACTCAGCTGTCTTATGGAGTAAGGCCTTAGCTCCTTTTGCAGAAGGGTAAATCCCGTCTCATAGGTGGCAATTAATTCATCAAACGTTATGGAGCATCTGTCATGTACCAGGCACGGTTCTAAGCACTGGGATATATAGTAGTGGAAAAAATAGAGTTGCCACTAATGCTAAGGATTTTGAGGCAGGTTAATGATGTGTCTCGTTTTGCCCCCCACTTCCCCCACCCCTGCTGAAAACGTCCTGACAAAATGTTGACCTAAATGTTAGTAGCAATCTTCCCTATGAGGGTCTTTATACGAATTTTTAAAATTTCTCATGCTTTTCAGTATTGGGTTCTTCAGTTGAACATGTTAGCAGAAAAAAACAACTATTTTCATTTTAACAAGGGTCCCCCACTCTTCCTCCCTCACGGATGGGGGCAGGGGGAGTTCTTTAACTGGACACTGGCTTTGCTAAGTAGCAGTGAAGGTTATCATTTGTGATCCCAGCACTCTTAATTGCTGAGTTCATTTCACGGTGTGAGCTAGAGCTCACCCCTAAATGAAAGAAACTGTAGAGGTCCATATACAGTTTGCCTATTAGTGGTGTCATATTTATCAAGGCATTTGGAATTCTTAAAATTTTTTTCTGACATGCAATTAATATTTGTTTTGTAACTTCTTCCTTATAAATATGTTCTAAGTTCCTTAAGAACTTGGGCCTTTTTTGTATTCTTTGCAGCCTTCAGTATAGTGCATTCAGAGCATCCTGGGGCATGGGGTAATGTCCTTCATTAAGTAATTATGAATGCCTTTGCAAAAGGTAAGTGTGCTTTCAGGCTGAACTTCCTCTTAATGGCTTCAAAAAAGCTTTTCCTTTTTTGTCTTGCACTTGATCAGGGCGAAGTAACCATGCAGGCATTTCTGAAAGGCACATCTATCAGTACTAAACCACCACTGACCAAGGATCGAGGAGTAGGTGCCACTGCAGGGAGCAGTGGAGAGAACAAGAAAATCAAACCTGTTCCATGGGTAGAAAAATAGTAAGAACACTTATGTTTTTGTTGAAATAGCTAACAATTACTTCTCTAACCAGTTCTGATCTTTTTTTTTTTTTTAACATGAGAGGGAATTAGTTCATTTTGTTTAGATGCTGTCCTTGAAAATCACCCAATTACATAAGTCATGGAAACTTGAGATTGAAAGATACCTTACAGTGTCCTAGTTTAATTCCCTTATTTGATAGATAAACTAAGATCTTGATAGCTAAAGTCCTTAGTTTTAGGGGCAGGTATACAGAAATGTAGAAAACAGTTTTTGCAAACTGGCTGTCAGGAGTTCTACTTAAATCCAAAAATCCAAATGTCCCTTTTTTATTATTAATAGGTGGAAAATTGTCAAATTTTTTATACATTTTTGGCAAAACAACCCTTGAAATGGCATTTAAATTGTCATTAGCAAGAAGTCTTTGTACCATTGGATGGATTGATATAACCTTAGTTATTAAGGGTTCACAAATTATTTATTGACCAAGTAAGGCACTCATATGTTTTATTTGGTACCAACATTGCTTATAAAAATTGAGATTTTTAAGATTTTTATTTTTTATTTAAGTGTCAATACTGAGGAATGAACCCAGCATGCCATATACTAGATAAGTACTCTACCACCAAACTACATGCCCACCCCCAAAATCTAGATTTTTTTACTTAATAAATTATCAGGGGGGATGTCTATATTTTTAGCTTCTCAGGGGATCAGGAGCACTGGCTGCAAGTTCTGAATGACAATTGGATGGACTTGGCTATTGCTTCTCATTTTGGGAAGGTCATGTGTTCCTTAATTTGCCATAATCCCTACTATCTTCTTTTCTCACTGTACATCTGCTTTCTTCACTCTCATTATCTACCTAATTCTTGCAGTATTTGAATATGAGACACTGATTCATAATATAAAAAGATATGATTCCTGTCTAGCAATAACCTCATTAATTAGGCAAGTATGGATCAAAAATTTGATTAGCTAACTAAGCACAAAGCTTAGTCTTAGGGATAGGAATATAACTTTGTTCTAGTTTCTCTTAAGATCACTAAGTAATGACTTAGGATGAAATTTTATATTTTTATACTTCATATTGGTTAAACTTTTTTTGTTAACTCTTTTGGTACATTTAGATGATGGGGGAAAATGGCATTAACCAATTAACATACTAAAGTGTATATATGTAACTGTAATTAACAAAAGTAGTTATCTTTCCTTAGATTATTAAATAGTTCTCCGTTTTCAGTTCAGCTTCATAATCTTATCTTGGCAAAATATAATACTACTTTCTAGGCAAGTGTTTAATTTTTAACCAGTTGGCATTTGTGGTATATAAAATAAAATTCCATTGCTTAATTTTTGTTGCAAGCAGTACAGATGGGAGATAAAATTTTTTCACTTCAGTAGTATATATTACTTAAGGTAAATACAAATGAGGTTTCCACCTCTTCCAATTCATTACCAATATATGAGAATTATTGTTGGTATTTTAAAAGAAGAAACACTTGAGACTTTTCTGTGACTACCAATACTAAATAACTTCTCTTCCTTCCATCCCCTCAGTCGCCCAAAATGTGTAGATGAGGTTGCATTCCAAGAAGAAGTAGTTGCAGTGTTGAAAAAAACTTTAGAAGGAGCTGATGTGAGTACCAGTTTCAATGTCATTAGAGATTTAAGACCTAATTTTTTCACCCTCCTCCTTTGTAACCTTTTGCCCTCATTAAATACCATGCTGTATGTATAGGAACTCCTTGATGACTGTACAATGGTTAGTTCAACAAAAGCTTATTTAGCAACTGTATAAGGCAGCTTTCCATTGCTCTGTTAAAAATACCTAAAATAAACAACATAAAGAAGGAAAGGTTTATTTTGGCTAACAGTTTCAGAGATTTCAATTCATGATTGCTTGCCTACATTGCTCTTGGCCTGTGGCAGCACAATATGTCATGGTGGAAGCACATGGCAGAGGAGGCAGCTTACCTCAAGGTGGCCAGAAAGCTGAGAGAGAAGGGGCCAGGATTCCTAGATTCCCTTCAAGTTATGCTCCCAGTGACTTATCTTCCTTCTACTAGGCCCTACCTCCTAAAGGTTCCACTGCTTCCCAGTAGTGCCACAGGCTAGCAACCAAGCCTTCAATATACAATCTTTGGGGGTGATTTAAGATACAAGGCACAGTGGTGCATGCCTATAATCCCAGTGGCTCCGGAGGCTGAGGCAGGAGGATCAAGAGTTCAAAGCCCGCCTCAGCAAAAGGGAGGCCCTAAGCAACTCAATGGGACCCTGTCATTAAATAAAATACAAAATAGGGCTGAGGATGTGGCTCAGTGGTTCAGTGCCCCTGAGTTCAATCACCAGTACCCAAAAAAAAGAAAGAAAAAAAAAAATTCACCTAAGTAGGTCATCAATACAGGAAGCATAAATATTGGTTCAGTTTAAGAGATTAGAAAGATATCTTTGGGAAAAAGTGATAGTATATGAAAAAGCAGTATTTAGAACTGTCAGTATTATGATACTAGTTAGATTAAGGAATCTTATAGCTAAACATCTATCTTCTCTACTAGGGAAATCACTGAGCTTTTCCACAAACACTTATAGTCATCATTTCATCTATTTGTGCCAGAATACAATTGATAAAAGTTAAAATTTATTCCACAGCTGCCTAATCTCTTGTTTTATGGGCCACCTGGAACTGGGAAAACATCCACTATTTTGGCAGCTGCTAGAGAACTCTTTGGGTAAGATGAATTCGCTCAATTTCTCACCTTTTTTAAAATTTGACATAAAAAAATCTTTGGTACTACTTTTGTTTCTCTAAAAATTTGCATTCAGTTTCTTTTTTTTTTTTTTTATTGTAAACAAATGGGATACATGTTGTTTCTCTGTTTGTACATGGCGTAAAGGCATACCATTTGTGTAATCATAAATTTACATAGAGCAATGTTGTTTGATTCATTGTTATTTTTTCCCTTCCCCCCACCCCTCCCACCCCTCTTTACCCTCTATACAGTAGTTCCTTCCTCCATACTTGCCCCCCTCCCTAACCCTAACTCTAACCCTTCCCTCCCCCCCATTATGTGTCAACCTCCACTTATTAGCGATATCATTCGTCCTTTGGCTTTTTGAGATTGGCTTATCTCACTTAGCATGATATTCTCCAATTTCATCCATTTGCCTGCAAATGTCATAATTTTATCATTCTTTATGGCTGAGTAATATTCCATTGTGTATATATACCACAGTTTCTTTATCCACTCGTCAATTGAAGGGCATCTAGGTTGGTTCCATAGTCTGGCTATTGTGAATTGAGCAGCTATGAACATTGATGTGGCTGTATTTCTGTAGTATGCAGATTTTAAGTCCTTTGGGTATAGGCCAAGGAGTGGGATAGCTGGGTCAAATGGTGGTTCCATTCCAAGTTTTCTAAGGAATCTCCACACTGCTTTCCAGAGTGGCTGCACTAATTTGCAGCCCCACCAGCAGTGTATGAGTGTACCTTTCTCCCCACATGCTCGCCAACACCTGTTGTTGCTCGTATTCTTGATAATCGCCATTCTAATTGGGGTGAGATGGAATCTTAGGGTGGTTTTGATTTGCATTTCTCTTATGACTAGAGATGTTGAACATTTTTCCATATGTTTGTTGATTGCTTGTAGATCTTCTTCTGTGAAGTGTCTATTCATTTCCTTAGCCCATTTGTTGACTGGACTGTTTGAATTCTTGGAGTAGAGTTTTTTGAGTTCTTTATAGATTCTGGAGATTAGTGCTCTATCTGAAGTATGATTGGCAAAGATATTCTCCCACTCTGTAGGCTCTTTCTTCGCATTGCTGATAGTTTCCTTTGCTGAGAGAAAGCTTTTTAGTTTGAATCTATCCCAGTGGTTGATTCTAGCTTTTATTTCTTGTGCTATGGGAGTCCTGTTAAGGAAGTCTGGTCCTAGACCAACAAGGTGAAGATTTGGACCTACTTTTTCTTCTATAATCTGCAGGGTCTCTGGTCTGATTCCGAGGTCCTTAATCCATTTTGAGTTTAGTTTCGTGCATGGTGAGAGATATGGGTTTAGTTTCATTCTGTTGCATATGGATTTCCAATTCTCCCAGCACCATTTGTTGAAGAGGCTATCTTTTCTCCATTGCATATTTTTGGCCCCTTTGTCTAGTATGAGAAAATTGTATTTATTTGGGTTTGTGTCCGTGTCCTCTGTTCTGTACCATTGATCTACCTTTCTATTTTGGTACCAATACCATGCCGTTTTTGTTACTATTGCTTTGTAGTAGAGTTGAAGATCTGGTATTGCAATACCCCCTGTTTCACTCTTCCTGCTAAGGGTTGCTTTAGCTATTCTGGGTTTCTTATTCTTCCAGATGAATTTCATAATTGCCTGCTCTATTTCTGTAAGGTACGTCATTGGGATTTTAATTGGAATTGCATTGAATTTGTATAGCACTTTAGGTAGTATGGCCATTTTGACAATATTAATTCTTCCTATCCAAGAACATGGAAGATCTTTCCATCTTCTAAGGTGTTCTTTAATTTCTTTCTTTAGTGTTGTATAGTTCTCATTGTAGAGGTCTTTCACCTCTTTTGTGAGATTGATTCCCAAGTATTTTATTTTTTTCGAGGCTATTGTGAATGGGGTAGTTTTCCTAATTTCTCTTTCTGAAGATTCATCACTTATGTATAAAAATGCGTTGGATTTATGGGCATTGATCTTGTAACCTGCTACTTTACTGAAATCACTTATGAGTTCTAAGAGTTTTCTGGTGGAATTTCCAGGTTCCTCTAAATATATAATCATGTCATCAGCGAACAGGGATAGTTTGAGTTCTTCTTTTCCAATTCGTATCCCTTTAATTTCTTTGGTTTGTCTAATTGCTCTGGCCAGAGTCTCAAGAACGATGTTGAATAGAAGTGGTGAAAGAGGGCATCCCTGCCTTGTTCCAGTTTTTAGGGGGAATGCTTTCAGTTTTTCACCATTTAGAATGATATTAGCCATGGGCTTAGCATAAATGGCCTTTACAATATTAAGGAATGTTCCCACTATCCCTATTTTTTCTAGTGTTTTGAGCATGAAGGGGTGCTGTATTTTATCAAATGCTTTTTCTGCATCTATTGAAATAATCATGTGATTCTTGACTTTAAGTCTATTAATATGGTGAATTACGTTTATTGATTTCCTGATGTTGAACCAACCTTGCATCCCTGCGATGAAATCAACTTGATCATGGTGCACTATCTTTTTAATATGTTTTTGTATGCGATTTGCTAAAATTTTGTTGAGAATTTTTGCGTCGATGTTCATTAAGGATATTGGTCTGAAATTTTCTTTCCTTGATGAGTCTCTGTCTGGTTTAGGTATCAGTGTGATATTGGCTTCATAGAATGAGTTTGGGAGGGTTCCCTCCTCTTCTATTTTATGGAATACTTTGAGAAGTATTGGAATGAGCTCTTCCTTAAAGGTTTTGTAGAACTCGGCTGAGAACCCATCTGGTCCCGGACTTTTCTTTGTTGGTAGGCTTTTGATGACTTCTTCTATTTCAGTATTTGAAATTGGTCTATTTAAATTGTTCATGTCCTCCTCATTCAGTTTAGGCAATTCATATGTCTCTAGAAACCTGTTGATGTCTTCGAAATTTTCTATTTTGTTGGAGTATAGATTTTCAAAATAGCTTCTAATTATGTTTTGTATTTCCATCCTGTCTGTTGTGATATTTCCTTGTTCATTCCGAATTTTAGTGATTTGGGTTTTCTCTCGTCTTCTCTTTGTTAGTGTGGCTAAAGGTTTATCAATTTTGTTTATTTTTTCTAAGAACCAACTATTTATTTTGTCAATTTTTTGTATTGTTTCTTTTGTTTCAATTTCATTGATTTCAGCTCTGAGTTTAACTATTTCCTGTCTTCTACTACTTTTGGTGCTGTTCTGTTCTTCTTTTTCTAAGGCTTTGAGCTGTAGTGTTAGGTTTATTTGTTGAGTTTTACTTCTTTTATTAAATGCGCTCCATGAAATAAATTTCCCTCTAAGTACTGCTTTCATAGTGTCCCAGAGATTTTGATATGATGTTTCTTTGTTCTCATTTACCTCTAAGAATTTTTTAATTTCCTTCCTAATATCTTCTGTTATCCATTCATCATATAATAGCATATTGTTTAATCTCCAGATGTTGGAATAGTTTCTGTGTTTTACTCTTTCATTTATTTCTAACTTCAATCCATTATGATCTGATAGAATACATGCTAGTGTCTCTATCTTCTTGTATTTGCTAACATTAGCTTTGTGGCATAATATATGGTCTATTTTAGAGAAGGATCCATGTGCTGCTGAGAAGAAAGTGTATTCACTCTTGGTTGGATGGAATATTCTATAAATGTCCGTTAAGTCTAAATTATTGATTGTGTTGTTGAGATCTATGGTTTCTTTGCTCAATTTTTGTCTGGAAGATCTGTCCAGTGGTGAGAGCGGCGTGTTAAAATCACCTAGTATTATTGTGTTGTGGTCTATTTGGTTTCTGAAATTGAGAAGGATTTGTTTGACATACATAGATGAGCCACTGTTTGGGGCATAGATGTTTATGATTGTTATATCTTGCTGATTTATGCTTCCCTTAAGCAGTATGAAATGACCTTCTTTATCCCTTCTGACTAACTTTGGCTTGAAGTCCACATTATCGGAAATGAGGATGGATACTCCAGCTTTTTTGCTGAGTCCATGTGCATGGTATGTTTTTCCCCATCCTTTCACCTTTAATCTATGGGTATCTTTTTCTATGAGGTGAGTCTCTTGCAGGCAACATATTGTTGGATCTTTCTTTTTAATCCAGTCTGCCAGTCTATGTCTTTTGATTGATGAATTCAGGCCATTAACATTCAGGGTTATTATAGAGAAATGATTTGGTTTCCCGGTTATTTGGTTCATTTTTAAAATTTTGTTTATTTATTTGTTTGACACAACTTGTTTCCTCCTTTATTTGACAATTCCTTTAGAATAATTCCTCCCTTTGCTGATTTGCTTCTTTGTTTTTCATCTCTTCCTCATGGAATATTTTGTTGAGAATGTTCTGTAATGCTGGCTTTCTTTTTGTAAATTCTTTTAGCTTTTGTTTATCATGGAAGGATTTTATTTCATCATCAAATTTGAAGGTAAGTTTTGCTGGGTATAAGATTCTTGGTTGGCATCCATTTTCTTTCAGGGCTTGAAAAATGTTGTTCCAGGACCTTCTAGCTTTTAGGGTCTGGATTGAAAAATCTGCTGATATGCGTATTGGTTTCCCCCTGAATGTAATTTGGTTCTTTTCTCTCACAGCTTTAAAATTCTGTCTTTATTTTGTATGTTAGGTATTTTCATTATAATGTGCCTTGGTGTGGGTCTGTTGTAATTTTGTGTATTTGGAGTCCTGTAAGCCTCTTGAACTTGATTTTCCATTTCATTCTTCAGATTTGGGAAATTTTCTGATATTATTTCATTGAATAGGTTGTTCATTCCTTTGGCTTGTTTCTCTAGGCCTTCCTCAATCCCAATAATTCTTCAATTTGACCTTTTCATGATATCCCATAGTTCTTGTAGATTCTGTTCATGATTTCTTACCATCTTCTCTGTTTGTTCAGCTTTGTTTTCAAGGTTAAATATTTTGTCTTCAATGTCTGAGGTTCTGTCTTCCAGGTGTTCTATCCTATTGGATATGCTTTCTATGGAGTTCTTAATTTGGTTTATTGTTTCCTTCATGTCAAGGATTTCTGTTTGGTTTTTTTTCAATATCTCTAACTCTTTATTGAAATGATCTTTTGCTTCCTGTATTTGGTCTTTTAACTGTCGATTGGTGCGATCAATCAATACTTGCATTTGCTCTTTCATCTCATCATTCAATGCTTGCATTTGCTCTTTCATCTCCTCGTTTGCTTCTCTGATCATTTTAATTATGTACATTCTGAACTCCTTTTCTGTCATTTCTTCTGCCATGCTGTCATTGGGTTTTATTGATGTAACATCTAGATTTGTTTGCAGCATTTTCTTTCCTTGTTTTCTCATGTTGTTCAGATATCAGTGGACCGCTGAGATATTGCAGATTTCCTCTGTTGATTTACAATGACCCTGAAGATTTCTATATATATCCCCTCTTAGCCTTCAGTAGGCTGAAGTCTTGGAGGAGGTTGATAATGCGGTGCTCCACAAGGAAGCTGCCTCTCTAGGAGTGGTGGCCTTCAGGTGGGGTATATTCCCTGCTAGTGGGCAGAGGTGCCTCCACTTGTTGACCAATGGTCATCCAAAGGGGACCTAGGCTGTGGGCTGAGTCAAGGCCTGTTTGGGCCTGTGTCTCTGGTTTTACCGTCCTTGTGGGGAAACCTCACCAGGCAGGGAAGACTCACCCAGTGGGGAGGTCTCGCTGGTCAGTTTCCTCCTAGAGGTTCCCCTCAATTTACAGCTACTGCCTGGGCTGGGCTGCCTTCCTCTGCAAAGTTTCCAGGGGCCCGGCCCTACCTCCTGGGCCTGGGAGCCTCACCCTTCGCAGATGAATCTCCTTAGGCTGCCCCTCCTCAGAGAATTTGCCCATAGGCCTGGAACCTTCGCTCCGCCCTAAGCCTGTCTCTGTGCGGCTCTTCCACCCAGAAGCCTCCTAGATCCTGGGACCCTGTTCTGCACCTAATCGCCTGGCTGCGTGGCCCCTCCTCTGAGCAGCCACCTGTGGCCCCGAACAATCGCTCTGAGTCCCAGAGACCCGCCACAGGCCTCTTCCTCCAGACAGCCGCCCAGTATGCCGGTGCGGTCACTAGGAGTCCAAGAAACTCACTTCGTGCCTCCTCCTCCCACCAACCACCCGTAGCCCGGGGCAATCAATCACTCCGAGTCGAAGTGACCCTCCCCGTTCCTCCTCCTTCTCCAGATAACCCCCCGGGTGTTCAGGAGCAGTCCCTCTGAGTGGCTCTGAATCCACGTGACCCGCTGCACGGGTCCTCTGGGCACCGCCCGGAGCTCTGGTGTGGCCCCTCAAGACCAAGCGTCCCACCACGCTTCTCCTCCAGGCAGCCCCCCTGTGTTCAGGAGCTGTCACTTTAAGACCAAACAACTCACCACTCGCCTTCTCCTCTGAGCAGCCGCCCGGAGCGCTAATGCAGTCACTGCGAGTCCAAAGGACCCGCCGGCTCCTTCTCCTCCTTCTCCTACTCCTCCGGGCAGGCCCCAGGGTTCAGAAGTGGTCAGAGTCCAAACAGCTCGCCACGCAGCCCCTTCTCTGGCAACCGCCTGTAGTTCCCTGTAGTCACCCGAATCCAAGCGGCCGCTCCTCTTCCTCCTCGTCCTCAGGGCAGGCCCCGGGGTTCAGAAGCGTCGTTCTGATTCCAAACAGCTCGCCGCGCGGCTTCTCCTCTGGCAACCGCCTGCAGCTCTGGCGCAGTCTCTCCGAATCCAAGTGGCCACGCTCCTCTCCTCCTCCTCAGGGCAGGCCCCGGTGTCCTGAGTCCACACAGTTCTCCCCGCCACTCCTCCCCCGGGCAGCCGCCGGAGCCCCAGTGGCTGCTCCGAGTCCCAGCGCTATGCCGAGCGGCCTCCTCTATGGCGCTCCAGCCGGGGGAGGGGCGTCTCGCCGGCAGTTCTACTTCACAAAGTTTCCTGCGTTCCGGGACCCCCGTCCCATCCGGGATGCCCCCCCAGGGGGTGAGAGTCACCCGGCTACTTTGAGTTGGTCCCAAGCGTCTCAATATCTCCTCTCTTGAATCCTGAGTTCTGAGCAACACGTAATGCAGCCACCCTCTAGGCCGCCATCTTGAAAAACCCTCCTGCATTCAGTTTCTGTGGGGTTCTTTGGTTTATTTTTATTTCTGAACTTTTATTAATCTCAGTTCATCCTGTCCTCCCCAGTAAATTAGCCACCTACATCTTTTATAACCTTCATTCTGAACATCGTTCAAATATTTGAATGAACTATATAACACAGGGAGCTTGTGTTTTTTTTTTTTTTTTTTTTTTTTAAAGACCATTTTCTACAACTTTTTGTTATGATTTTGGAGCCCAGAGGATCATCCTGTCCCTAGTCATTCTGTAGTTTCATCACCCTTGTAATGCTTCACATCTGTAGCTTTGAGATAGAAACTGCTGTTACTTTCTTCATCACCCCTTCTTGAGTTGCCCCTGCTCCGAATTTCTTAGGCCCTGCCTTAGGTGGCCAGGCCAGCTTCTTGCCCTCAAGTCTCCTGAGTGTAAGCAGAATAAATGGTAGTTGATGGAGTTTAATTCCAGGTATACCAGAAAAGTCTCCCTGTGATCTTCTTAGATTCCTCTTCCTAGGTTGTCTATCTTGGTATAGTCAACTCTTCTAGAAGAGCCCTTTACCTAGAGTTAATAGATATACAGTTGACTCTTCAACAACATGGATTTCAACTGTGTAGATATAATTATATGTAGATTTTTTTGAAGATTTGCAAAAATTTGAAAACTTTAAATCATGTAATCTGTAAATATTGAAACTTAAGAAAAATGTATGTCATAAATGCATAAAATGTCAATAATAGTCTGCTTTGTCATTACCACCATGAAATATACATGTCTATTATAAAAATATATCAAAACTTGTGTGTACAGACACAAATTGTACATGCTGCTATTCAGTCAGATGAGAAATGTAAACAAATGTCAAGATGCAGTAGTAACTTCTAACTACATAAAATTAACTGTATACATATTGTACTACTGTAATAATTTCAAAGCCACCTCCTGTTGCTATGAAACAATGAGCTCAGATGTTGTAGATATCAGCTATTTAAAATGCCTTGTATGCTAATCATCTGTAAGTAGTTTTGAGCAATTTGTCTAATAAATAATGTGTCTCAATAAAAAAATAATCCCTTGCAATTCTCACATATTTTCCACCTTATGTAATATCTACACAGAATACATATTGATAGTGGCCTGCATCTAAATGTCCATGAAACATGCACTGACATAACAATTGCTATCTTGAATTTACCCAGAATTTTTTATCAGGCCTATAGTCAAGGGGTACATCAGAAATCCTACATATGAAAATAATTAGATGCCTCTGAAACCACCAAATATGAAAGGATAAATGTGCCACAATGTAAGGGAAGACAACAGAACACGCTATGAGCCTGGTATTTATTAGACGGCAACTTTCTTTTTTCATTCCATTACTGGTAATGCAACCTAGGGGTGCTCTACCACTGCTCGGACCTTCTTAAATTTTTTTTTATTTTGAGGTAGGGTCTTGCTTAGTTGCCAAGGCTGGCCTCAAACTCGGGATCCTCCTGCCTCAGCTTCCCAACTAGCTTGGAATACAAGGATGCACGATCACACCTGGTTTAGCAACTTTTGTTTTTCTGAACTTTTTTGAGTATTCCACAGCTCAGATAGATTTAAGCTGAACAAACCTTAGCAATGTAATCATAATGAAACTATTAAGTAGTTTATTATCATTTATTTTAGAGTAGGTCAGTACATTTTTGTCCTTAAAGAAATAATTTAATTGTAAATTTATTTAATTATATGTGGTATAAAATGAACATACATGCACAAACTTTTCTAAATGTTTATAACCTAAGAAAAATGTTTCATATATTATGCTAATTGGGAAAAATAAAACTTTTGTGGGATTTGCTGGGGGGGGTGATATTTAAAAGATTGGACTTAGGACCTCACATATGCTAAGCACACACACTACCACTCTACCCCCAGCCAATCTTGTTTTTTTGTTGTTTTGTTTTAAATTTAAAATATATGTAAAGAAAAAGACTAGAGGGTAGTTTCAAACCAGTGATTTGACAGGGCATGCCAGATTTTTTTTTTTTTTTTTTTTTTAATTTTTGATTGCTCTATATTGAGCATATTTTACTTCTAGTAATTTTTTTTAAAACCCACATAACTTCATGCCAGAGCTACAGATGTAGCTCAGTGGTAGAGTGCTTACTTAGAATGCACCAGTTCCTGGGTTCAGTTCCCAGTACTGTGGGGAGGGGAGAAAAACTGTTCATGTTAGGGCTGGGGATATATGTAGCTCAGTGATAGAACACTGTCTAGGATGTACAGGCCCTGGGTTTGATCTCTAGCTACACACGCACACACATATGCACAGAAAAAAACCCTGTTCATGTTTTAACTTTGACTTAACATTGACTTTCCTTAACAATAAACTACCCTCCGGAAATTATTCAAAATGTGCTAAAAGTATCTAGATGTCTAACAGTTGAAGTATGTTAAGTAAATTAAGTAAGGAATTATCATATAACCATTAAAATAGCATTTATGTTGGTTCTTATAACATGGCAAAATGGAAAAATAACAAATTTTACATATTTTCTATTTAGTGGTTTTTTTGGTTTTTTTTTTTTTTTTATGGGAAAAAGCTAACATGTTATCTGCATGGCTCTGCAAAAGAAAGAACACAGACTTGCTCACATACCTTCTATGTATATTGTATACTAGGTAGATTTTAAACTACTGCAATGTTCAAATGTTAAAAATGTGATTTAAGCCTGGATTTATTGTATGGTCTACAATGTTCATATTTGTTTCATATTTAAATAGGCCCGAACTGTTTCGATTAAGAGTTCTTGAGTTAAATGCATCTGATGAACGTGGAATACAGGTAGTTCGAGAGAAAGTGAAAAATTTTGCCCAATTAACTGTATCAGGAAGTCGTACAGAGTAAGTAAACTTGCCTTCCCTTCTCCATAGCATGTCACTGTATTTCTTTTAAATGTAGGCTATGGTATGAATATGTTCTCCCAAAAAGTTTTTGTTGGAAACAATCTTCAAACTTCTGTGTTAATGGTATTTGGTTTGAAACCTTTGGAGATAATTAGAAGAGATCAGAGGATAAGGCCCCATGATCACATTAGTGGCTTTATAAGAGAGAGATCCAAGTGCGCACCTCTGTCTTGCCATGTAATGCCTTCTGCCATCTTATGACAAGATGACCCTCAACAGATACATACAGTCTCTCAGTTGTGGACTTCCTAGCCTCCTGAACTGAGAGAAATAAATTTATTTGCTTTATAAATTACCTAGGTTTTAGTTTTTGTAGCAACATAAAATGGACTAAGACAATCAATATATGTTGCTGCCAAATTTTCAGCTTTTTTATTAGATCATATTCTTATCTAAATTTAAGCCCAGAAATGACCTATTGTAATAATGAATTTTAAGTTGGTTGTCAAGGGTTTTACTGTTGTTTTGAGTAAGGGGTATTAATCATAGTCAATAGTTTGGTGGTATACTCATAAAAGAGATTTTAATTTTTATAATTGTGTTAGAAAACAAGTTACCTCCCTTGTCAGATAAAATCTTAAGCTTTAGTGTATATTTCATACTTTGGGTTCCAGTTTCCAAACTGGGACAATTGTACAGTGAAAGGAAACACTATTGGTAATTAAAGTATGACTATTGGACTGGGTTTGTAGCTCAGT
Source organism: Sciurus vulgaris (assembly GCF_902686455.1). Classification (NCBI taxonomy): domain Eukaryota; kingdom Metazoa; phylum Chordata; class Mammalia; order Rodentia; family Sciuridae; genus Sciurus; species Sciurus vulgaris. The sequence continues at coordinate 86,597,256 of NC_136470.1, forward strand.
GGTACAGCCACACATGAGGCACTGGGTTCCATTCTCAGCACCGCACATAAATAAATTAAATAAAGGTCCATCAACAACTAAAAAACAACTCAAAATATATATGTACACACACACACACACACACACACACACACACGTGTGTGTGTATGTGTGACTGTCGTGCCTAAGCACACAGGGCTTTAGTTAAGAACTTACATTTCCCTTAGGTGGCAGAGTTCCAAGATTAAAATTTTGGTACCTGGACATATATTTAAATTTTACATCAGAACACACTTTAAAATTTGTAGAAAGTGAATGATTAATTTTTTTTCTTTCAGCACTGGCTATCACTAATAAATGACTAGTATAGATAAAGAATTTGTAGAACTCAATAATAGCCCAGCACAGTTCAAGAGGATGAGGCAGGAGGATTACTAGTTCGAGGCCAGCCTTAGCAATTTAGCAAGACCACCATCTCAAAACAAAAGTTTAAAAATATATATATACTGTGGAGATTCCTCAGAAAGCTGGGAATGGAACCACCATTTGACCCAGCTATCCAACTCCTTGGCCTATACCCAAAGGACTTAAAATCAGCATACTACAGAGATACAGGCCACTTCAATGTTCATAGCTGCTCAATTCACAATAGCCAGATTGTGGAACCAACCTAGATGTCCTTCAATTGATGAATGGATAAAGAAACTGTGAGATAGATATATATATAGATAGATATAGATGTATACATACACACACACACAATGGAATATTACTCAGCTATAAAGAATAATAAAATTATGGCATTTGCAGGCAAATGGATGAAATTGGAAAATATCATGCTAAGTGAGATAAGCCAATCTCAAAAAACCAAAGGACAAATGATCTCGCTGATAAGCAGATGATGACACATAATGGGGGAATGGGAGCGGGGCGAGAATGGAGGCAGGAGGGACTGTATAGAGGGAAAAGAGGAGTGGGAGGGGTGGGGGGGAAGGAAAAAAATAACAGATTGAGACAAACATCATTACCCTATGTAAATGTATGATTACACAAATGGTATGCCTTTACTTCATGTACAAACATGTATCCCATTTGTTTACAATAAAAATAAATTTCAAAAAAATAATTTCAAAAAAATATATATTTTATATATATAATATATATATATTAGTGATAAAGTGCCTCTAGTTCTATTCCCAATGCCAAATAACAGTAATAAACCAACTAAACAATGGGCAAAGGAATCTAAATACACATTTCTCAATTAAAAAGATATACAAATGACCTTTAAGCACATGAAAAAATATTCTTCAACATCATTATTTATTAGGCAAATGAAAATCAAAACCATGATGAAATGCCACTTTTTACCCACTAGGATGGCTAAAATCAAAGACAAAATAAGTTGTTGACAAGGATGTGGAGAAACTGTTTAAGCTTCATACATTGCTGGATGGAATGTAAAATAATGTCTCTTGGAAAACAGTTTAGCAGTTCCTGTAAAAGTTTAGCATAATTACCATATGATCCAGCAGTTCTACTCCTAGGTACATAACCATAAAAAAATGAAAATATATGATTGCTCAAAAAAAGCGAGTAAAATCCGTAACATTATTCCTAATACCCAGTATGGAATCCTGAATGTCCAACTGATTAATGAATAGCATCAGAAAGTACAACAGTGATTGCCTAGAGCTGGCAGAATTGGGGAAGGAGAAGACTGACTCCTAATGGGCACAGGATTTCTTTGGGGGTAATACAAATATTCTAAATTTAAACAGTGGTAACACGATTTGTGAATGTGGTATATCCCCCCCGCCCCTTACCCACTGTTTTTGACTTTCTGTAGTTGGAGTTACCTGTAGTCAATTGTGGTCTGAGAATATTAAATGGAAAATTCTAGAAACAGTTCATTAAGTTTCAAACTGCATGCCTTTCTGAGTAGCATGTGAGATGAAATCTCATTCTGTCCTGCCTGGTATACGAATTATTCCTTTATACAGCACGTCTTGTTCACATTATACATGCATTCCACCTGTTAGTCACTCAGTGGCCATCTTGGTTATCAGAACTGTCGCAGTATCATGGAACTTATGTTCAAGTAACCTTGGTTTTACATAATACCCCCAAAACACAAAAATAGTGATACTGGCAATTTTATTACAGCAGTTATTCTTTGATTAAGTATTGCTCATCTCTTACTGTGCCTATTAAACTTCGTAGGTACGTATAGGGAAAAAAAAAAATCACAGTAACTATAGACTAACATTCCCAATTTCAGACATCCACTGGGGACTACCATATACTGAAAAACATTTAATGTACACTGTAATTGGGTAAAACTGTAGTGTGTATTATGTCTCACTAAACTGTTAAAAGCAGAATATGCTAAAGTCTGACTCCTTCCTGTGTTTCTCCAAAATTAGTGGAAAGCCATGTCCTCCTTTTAAAATTGTAATTTTGGATGAAGCCGATTCTATGACCTCAGCTGCTCAGGCAGCTTTAAGACGTACCATGGAGAAAGAGTCTAAAACCACACGTTTCTGTCTCATCTGTAACTATGTTAGTAGGTATGTATGTTTCCCTATAGATGCTAGGCAGTCTATTTTTTTTAATTGACACAGTGTATATCTACATGTATCAGAACTGGCATATCACTTCAAATGTATCATTTGTGATACCACTTCAAGTGATAGAACAAAGTCTCTTGCCCAGCTGTTGTGAAATATTTCACTGCTGTAAGGCAGCTTTAATTTAAATTTAATCTAAATCTTAAGACTGCATTAACATCCCCATCTTGATTTGTTCTTAATAAAAATGAGGGGCTTATTTTCCCATTCTTTTATAGGATAATTGAACCCCTGACCTCTAGATGTTCAAAATTCCGCTTCAAGCCTCTGTCAGATAAAACTCAACAACAGCGATTACTAGACATTGCTGAAAAGGAAAACGTCAAAATTAGTAATGAGGTAATTAATTCCATTGATGAATACCCATGAAAAGATCTGGAAATGGAAGTGTCACTTTGACCCTGATGTTTTTCAGGCAAACTGAAGCTATAGAAGCAACAATTGGAATGTCTAAGAACTAAAAGTTTACTATTCTGTTATTTAAGCTAATTTATTTCAGACACTTAAAACTTCTCATATATGCAACTACTGCAACAAATCTCTCCATTTTAGTCTCCTAAAATACACTTCAAGTGATAGAGCCTTACTTTTGTGTGATCCAGGAAATACAGAATGGAATACCTTTTCCTCTCTGCTGGTTTCTTTCAGATGCAAAAGATCTCTTCTACTATTAGATAAATGTCATCTTATGACATCTGCCACTACTAACATTCCCCCCAAAGCAGAATTACTGTTTTCCTGTTAACTGTACACTGACAGTGTTTTTGTTTGCCATCATAGTTTAATGCCACCAACTACTGAAGCTGAGGCAGGAAAATCTCAACTTCAAAGTCACCTTACAGGCTATCAAACAATGAAAAATGCTGGAGATGGAGCTCAGTGACTAAAAAAAAACCTTTGATTCAATCCCCACTACAAAGAAAACACTTTTGTTTTCAGGGAATAGCATATCTTGTTAAAGTATCAGAAGGAGACTTAAGGAAAGCCATTACGTTTCTTCAAAGTGCTACTCGATTAACAGGTGGAAAAGAAGTCATGGAAAAAGTGATCACAGACATTGCTGGGGTAAGACACTAGATAAATTCATTCTAGTTGGCTTTTTTGTGGCTGTTTAAAACTTTCTGTCCAGATATTGTGATTATGTAACACTGATTTTTCAGTTCATCAGGTACATAGTAGACATCAAGAAAGAATAAGTATAAAAGGTTAACAATTAGCATAAGGCACTCTGTTCAGCAGGTATTCTGTTCATGCAACCTGTTAGGAGATTGATTCCAGAATAGCCCCTCCCCCACAAAAATCCAAGGATGCTCACTCAAATCCCTTAAACACAATAATCTTTCAAGATTTGAAATTAAAAGGAAATGAATATTGCATCCTGTATCAAGACTGGTGATTTCATTCATTCAGACTTCATTCACAACACCAATCTCACTTAAGAGACTGGGAAAGAGACTGCTTTCCCTTGCAGCCCTAAACACTGGGTTCTTAAGGATCGGGAAAAGGGTGGGTAGTTTCACTCACCCACTGACTCTTCTTGTTCAGTTTTCTCTTCACATGAGGAATCATCTAAAATGATCCCAGTTGTAAAGTGGTGACTGAAACAAACGAGGCAAACACTAGTCACTCTGGCCCTTTTCCAGTTATCCTCATCTTCCCAACTCTGCAGAGGCATCAGCATTTTTGTGTCCTTTATCTACCCTGAAGTGATCATTTTATACCTTTCAGGTAATACCAGCTGAGACAATTGATGGCATATTTGCTGCATGTCAGAGTGGCTCCTTTGACAAACTGGAAGCTGTAGTGAAGGTAAAAACCAGTTACTAAACTTGGGGGAGATTTTGAAGTGATCATACCCAAAGTTTTTCTATTACAGGACTTAATAGATGAGGGTCATGCAGCAACTCAACTTATAAATCAACTCCACGATGTGGTCGTAGAAAATGAGAACCTTTCTGACAAACAGAAGTCCATTATTACAGAAAAACTTGCTGTGAGTACATACCAAGAATATCCTAAAGCATTTATCTACCTCAAGATTTGTTTACTGACCTTTCTTTTCTTCTTGTAGGAAGTTGATAAATGCTTAGCAGATGGTGCTGATGAACACCTGCAACTGATCAGCCTGTGTGCAACCCTGATGCAGCAATTAACTCAGAATTGTTAAGCCGATAATCGAATGTGGGTGAAAATAAAATGGCCAGAGCAACTTTAAAGTGAATATACAATTTATTTAACATTCAAACTTCATTAAGACATGTGCAATATGGCAATTTTACTGGGGGTTTCACCCTACCTAGGATATGATTGCTTGCTGGGGCTTAGCAACAGGGTCCAGTTCACACTTAGCACTAATTAAATACTTTATTGAATAAATACAATACCAAACAAAATGCATTCAAATGCTTTCTAAAAAAATCAATTTTAAAGGCCTTTCTATTCAGGCTAATGACAAACACAATAAAGGCAGATATGCTAGTTTAACATAATTGGCTGATTTTATACAGCACTTATATCTTTTAGTCCACAAGTATATTATTAAATGATAGAGAACATCTAATACAACCATTTCTACAGAACTAGGAAATAAATTTCTAAGAAAGAAAGATTTTACAGACCCCATCTTTTTATACCCACCCCAACAGTCTAACTCTAAAGAGGATAAAGCCAATGACTTTCCTCACAAGAGCTCACGACTAATGTCGCTTTGCTATCGAAATCTGTATTTCTGATCCGTTATGAGCATTGAGACAAGATTCAAATATTCCCAAAGAAGCACAATGCACGTTGTGATCGCCTATTCAGCAACAGCGAGCACTGCATTCAAATCTATCTCATCCCAGGAATTAAATAAGGTCAGCCACATTCATGGGCATTTCCTCCACTGTAGTATTGTAGAAAGTCTCAATGTCACGAAGAATCCTCTTGTCTTCTTCAGTAACAAAGTTTATAGCCACACCTTTCCTCCCAAATCGACCCCCTCTGCCAATTCTGTATAAGAAAAAGAAACCAGCAATCAGAACATTACTTCTCACATACTTTTATGAACTACTGAACATGACGATCCACTTGTTAACCATCAGCTGCTGTTTACTTATCAAGGTTATCGTGCTTCTAATTGGAGCACTAGCTGCTAAAATCAATATCTAGAGAAAAAAATCTTCCTTTGCAGTTAGTGCCAAAAGGATTCAAGGCTTGTCTGGCTGCAAAATGAGATTTTATCAGGCGTCTTGAGCATTATTATAAAGCAGATGACAAGTATTGTGTTTGGGGTAGTGAAATTAAAGCCCATACCAAAGTGGGCCAGCCAAGAGCAGTTGTCAGCCTGGGACAGATGTAAACACCAGGAATAAAACAAAGAGAACAGTTATGTAATCCATTTCGACGCACTTCTGGAACTGTAAACTGTAAATACAAATGCTGCAAGGTTAACTATTTTCTAAAACTCACAACTTTTTTTCCAGTGGGAAAACAAATTTGGTATGGTAACCCAAACTTATCACTGCTTTTTTTTTTTTTTTTTGCTCAGTTTCACACGTTGTACTCAAAATTACTCAAACGTGTTTACCTCCAGAACAGCTTTCTACCTTCCTATAGAAACCAGACAATACAAACCACCTAATACTCCCTAACAGATGCTAACATACAAAATGCCTTGGCTGGAGCAACTTAAAATATCAAATAATCATGACAAAAGAAAAACAAATATAAATACCGACTCGCTCTTTATTCAAACAGTGTGCTGTTTCGCTTATGATTCCACGTCCTAAATTACGTCAACGCCGTTTCTGAGCGCCATCTCGTCATCAACTGCTGCTATCGACTCCTGTATTTTTTAAAAAGTCTTTTTTTACATCATATAACAAAGTACAATTCAATTTATTTAGGGATAAAGCCACTATAACTAAACCAGGGATCACTCAAATTGCTACCAGGCGACACCAAGAAAAATCCCAACTATAGAAGAATCACCAAGAAAAAGCACATGGACACGAGCATCACTAAAAATAAAGCTCAAACATACACTACTAAGACAACCAACAGATCTAAAGCAACCTGATCGGTATTGTATGTATGTGCACAATCTGGGCCAACATTTACAAGTTTTCCCACTTTGTTCTGACCAGCCTTCCCAAGTACAATGTAAATTACATCTGTTACTGTCTTTACTGACTATTCCCTGATGACATTACCTTTCATATAAAAAAGAAAAATATGAATTTATTTCGCCAATACAGAAAAGTCAAGACATTCTCACCTGTGAATATAGTTTTCACGATTGGTAGGTAGATCATAGTTTATAACCAAAGACACTTGTTGTACATCAATCCCACGAGCCTGAAATATATAATGGTGTACATTTCAAAATCCTATGCAAAAACACTGGGAGATGCCTATGTAATGTAGGCCACAAAATAGTAATGAACTATACTAAGTGGTATAGCCCACTGTGGAGTGTGGTCTTTTATTTCTTCTCCCAAACAGCCCAATTTGGTAAAGGCTATTTAAAAAAACCTTCCCGAAAATATTAACTGTTGGCACATTATTTAAAAAGCAGTAAATGTAAGCACAAGTCCCTGGGTTCGATCCCCAACACCAAAAAATAAAAAGAAAATAAATAAAAAGCAGTAAAGTACATACTTACCAACAAGTCAGTAGTGATCAGAACTCGGCTTGACCCTGATCGGAATTCTCTCATGATAACATCTCTCTCTTTCTGGTCCATGTCACCATGCTGCAAATGAAAAAACCTTAATTCAAGAATCACCAGTCAGGTCAACATTTAATTTTATGAAAATGTATGAGACCAAGCGTCCCTGGCTGCTACAGGAGTATAGCAGACAGGTATAGGTAAGAAACAACTTTATTTTGAGCAGGGGGAACGACAACACAGCACTTATCAGCTATATTGTAGTCTGAATCCTGCTTAAATGAATATTCAACCTTTTAATTGGCATAAAAAAGAACGCCTCTTACCAGAGCAGAAACTGTGAAGTCCCTGGCATGCATTTTCTCTGTGAGCCAGTCCACTTTGCGCCTTGTATTGAGAAAAATAACAGCCTGTGTAATGGTCAGTGTCTCGTACAAGTCACAAAGTGTGTCCAACTTCCATTCCTAAAGCATTTCAAAGGAAAAAATATATATCAAGTTTAGTTTTCTACTTTTCATTAGAAATTCTGAGGTAGATCTGTCTAAAGATATATTGCACCAAATCTTAAGACAAAGGACACTGGACATTAAGAAAGAGGTCCACCCCAGTCTTTTAGGATCCAGTGCAGTTACTTTTCTTCTTGTGTGTACTCTGCTAGCATTATTGCAAAAACCAAGATATGATCCTAGCTTCTGCAATTTTAGCACAGTGCTTATACAAGAAGGTAAAAATTTCTCACTTCTTAACAATTAAGACAAATTACCTCTCTTTCAACATTAATGTAAAATTGTTTGATTCCTTCAAGGGTCAATTCTTCCTTCTTCACCAGAATTCGAATTGGATCTCTCATAAATTTTTTGGTCACTTCCAACACATCAGTTGGCATTGTGGCAGAAAGCAACACAACCTTGGAAAAACAAAGAATGTTTTCACACAAGTAGGTAGCACGGACTTTCATGATTCACACACAAGAAAAATGTTTGAGACCAAGCGTCTCTGTCTTATTATGGAATGAATTAGACAGAGATAGTAATGTATCAAATGCTTTAAGCAGGGGAACGACAATAAAACACTTTAGTTATATTGTAACTGTACCTGCATTAAACCAAATCTCTGAAGCAAGAGTGAAATAAAGCTTACCTGAATACTTGTATTTAATTTTTGAAAAATCTCATAGATTTGATCCTTAAACCCTCGGCTCAACATTTCATCTGCTTCGTCCAAAACAAACATTTTGATCCATTTTGGAGCTGTTAATAACAAAAGTCATACTGTTATCACCTATCCATTAATGAATGCGTCCAATAGTAAAAATAAATCGTACGAGTAAGACAGTAGTACTTACAAAGGTATCTTCTATTTAACATATCAAACACTCTCCCTGGTGTACCAACAACAATATGTGGTGCTTCGGCCTGCAGTTTTTGCATTTCATTTCGAACATTTGTTCCACCAATGCAGGCATGACAAGTTGCTCCCATATAGTCTCCAAGTGCCAGAATCACCTTTTGGATCTAAAAGTCAAAAATCCTAATTACTGTCCTGTAAAAGTATACACTGTGACTAACTTCCAAAGCATAATCGCAAGTTTCTGGTCTGTCAACAGCTTGTATGCATGCATAGCACAGGACTACTTCCAAGCTTAAAAAATGCAGAGTGACCTAACTACTTCAAGATACAATTCTTTTCACGTCTGTCTTGTGCTTTGTCATACTTTGGATCCTGTTGACCCAGATATCAAGTAAATAACATTTCCTACATCATTCTTCACTGTGTAAGGTGTAAACAGTGAATCAAATAATGAATGTAATTACAGCTAGGGCAAATTATTAATTTCTCCCACAGGGTATGGTGCCTTATTATAATCTTGACCTTAATAAAGCCTACAAGCTTTATTAGAAAAGTTTACTTCAAAGCCAATACAGCAGTGAGCTTTGAAAACATAGCATGCAACAGATGCATCACAAACTACTGAGACAGTCAAATGGTAACATGTCACTGCAGTTTTCATGTTGCACAACTGCATTCAAATTAAAACGGGTACACATCTAGATCACCCTAAACAGAAAGCTTTGGATTCACAATCTTTTGGTGTACAACCCTAGTAAACATACCTACACACCCATTTCCTGCTTAACTATGAACCAAAAACTCCCTGCATGCATGGACATTTAAAAAAGGGGGGCTCTGAAAGGACCAATTTAAGCTGTTTTAAATTCTTCACAGTTGTGAAACCTGAAACCTATGCAACACGCAAGCAGTTTTTTTGAACTACACTATCAATACCTGTTGAGCCAGTTCTCTGGTGGGGGCCAATACTAGTGCTTGGGTCTCCTTGAACTCAATCTCCAACTGTTGCAGGATGGAAATAGCAAATGTGGCTGTCTTGCCAGTACCTGACTGAGCTTGAGCAATCACATCATACCCTAAAAAAAGTAGGATACATATTTACCGATCCCACATCAAATCGTCACTTCTACTTCACACCACGTATTCCAGTTGGAACATGAATTATGCCCAAATATTCAAGTGATCAGCAATGAGTATTCTCTTCATTTCAGGTCAGTCCCGAAAGATGATTGCCATCATTTCACTTTAAGGAATACAAATAGGTGCTAGTAGTCCCCCAAGGGTTACTTTCCCTTTTTTATGGTCCACGGCAATGTAGAATAGTGAATTCCATTTTTAAAATGCCAAGTTTTCTTTTACCTTTAATACAGGGAATGATAGCTCTCTGCTGAATAGCTGAAGGCTTCTCAAAACCATAAGCATAGATGCCCCGAAGAAGAGACTCCTTTAAATTCATATCATCAAAGTTATCAACAATCTCATTCCAGTTGCTCTGTTAAGTTAAAGAATAACAATTAAGTAAAATGAAGAAACTCACCTCTCCAGACCTTCAAAAATCCATACCCATTTCTTACCTCGATGACACCATCGGGGTCCATTCCCTCTGGGCCTCCATGTTCTCTGCTGACAAGAACACCGCAGTTAGGCAACATCCCTTTCCAAACCTAACCCTTTCTAACTTTTTTCACTGCCCTCCACACGCGTGTAGTCCTCCTAAAAGAGCAAACGAAGCAGATGCTGCAAGGCACATTAAGAACCATGCGCCTTCCCAAAGGTTCAGGGCTGTGAACAACTGGGAAAGCTGGCCCACAAACACCAACCAGCCCCCTTCCTCTTAGGCTTGAGCGCCAAGCGCTCCCGTTTCGGCAGCGGCGCGTCTCGCGAGAGCTTCACGCGAGGAGCTCCGCCCCTAACTCTGCGCAAGCCGGGGTGATTGACGCCGGCGAAGGGGCCTAGAGAGGGCTATGCCAACGGTTCGCCGGCGCCCCCGTTGCCCGTCCAGTCCCACTGCCTTAGGGATGTGAGGTGTACACCGCAGCCACCCTTCCCCCTCAACTTAAGCCTAGGACCCCAACTCGGGCTGCTGGCCGCAAAAAAAGGTTTGGGACTGGGTTACACTAAGGCGATGTCTGCGCCATGGCTTTAAAACTAAATGTTTACCTTGTCCTGCACGGGGAGGGAAAGCAGCCAAAATTTTCAAATGCCTTTGTCAGAAAAGACCCTCTACAACCACTCCGTTTCCGGGCTCTCGCCCTGTCTACCCGCATCCCGGGGCCCTACCCATTATGGAAGCTTCTCGAAGGACACACGGGGATATAGTATCTTAAGGAAACGCCAATGTGCCTAGAGTTTCTTGCCTTCAAGCCATCCACTACAATCTCGGGCGCTACATGACCTTCACTACTCAACACCACCACCGAAAAGGCGCCATACCTGTTATAATCCGCGGAGCCACCAGACATGATCCGATGAACCACTCAGCGCCCGACTGAAAAGACAGCAGCGCCGCGCCACCGGTTTTTTATAGGCTCGCGGCCGGAACCCGTTTCCTGCGGAGGAATTTACTTGTCTCTCATCGGTAGCCACAAAATTGTGATCCTGGGGTCATTACCTCAGGTGAAATCCTAAGCGAGTCGATGGGAAAATACAGATTTCATAATTTTTCGACATTGCAGGATCGATGGAAATCCCAGGATCGGGAGGAGGGCTGGGACTCTTTGCTTCGCGGCGGAAGAATATTGCAGCAGAGAGACGAACACCCGCTCCCCGCCCGCCCTGTTCCTACGGGGTTTCCGCGTCCCCGACGCAGAGGCGGGTCGGGGAGCGGGCCCGCCCGGGAGGCGGAAGCCTGCGGCGCGCGGTTTGCTAGGCGGCCGGTCGCGTCGCGGGCCCAACTTCGAGCTAGCCGTCAGGGACGAGGTGCCGGAGGGACTGGCGTCTCCACGTTGTAGGCTGGAGGAGAATCAGGTTATTCCGCCCCTTCTCACCGCTATTTAATTTGGCAGCAAAGAGCCGCCTGGCGTTTAACCCCATCGTTTAACATCCATTTAGATCTTGAAAGTGTGAAACCCCTGTTGGGAAAATGTCGGCCACCCAGCACATCCCAGAAAATCCGGTTTGCCGGTACATTTTGCAGAGCGACAAGAAAATATCGTACCGTCGTTTACAGATGTCTCTGAGTAACAACTCTGTTGACCTCTTGTTGTTTCTGATCTTATTGTCTTTTCAAAATAATGCTAATGATTTTAACATAACAGGTGTAGAGAATGCCTGCTAAAATCATTATCAACTTTTGCAAATGGGTAGAGGCTTAGAATCAAGTGAGCAGAAATTTTAATGGATGCTTCTGGCAGATACACCTCCATGCCACTTTGGGTCCAAATAGGTTTTGGTTCCGGTCTTTTTTTTAAGGCTTTGAGTTTTAATTGCCTGTATGTGGTGATATGTTGATTATTTGGAACTCAGAGCAATACAGGTCTTGCTGCTTGTATAAACTTTATGGCTCCTTAAGTCTCAAAGGTTTTCATTTAGCCACAACACAAGCCCCTTAATAAGAATAAAAATGTTTGATCATTGAATTTTAAAACAATCCTTACAGTGCAAGATGTCATCATGAATACTCAAGAAAACGTTTTCACATTCATTCAGAAAACAGTCTAATTACTGGACAAAATGACTCAATTTCCTATATTATAGAAGAGATCTGGCTCTAAACATTTTTGTACCCCCCAAAAAATCATTTATTTACTTGAAAAATATTATGGTGCCAGAAACTGTGACAAAAATTAATACCAAAATGACAAAGTGGACCTGGTCCTTGGTCTAATGATGCTGCTTCTCATCCCTTGTGATGGTCTATAATGTTCAAATCCTGATTTGAGGTAATGCCAGACATTTCTGGAGAATGATAGTTGTCAGAGAACCTTATTGTCTCATTCAAAACCTACTAAACAAAAAAAAAAAAAAAAAAAAAAACAACGCTGAAATCTAAGAAACTGAGGAAAATAATAAATCAGAAAAGTGACCGTTGAGTCTTAGTTTGGTAAAATCAAGTGATCATGGAGTGAAATCCATCAACAATTAACACCTCCTTGTTGAGTGTTTTCTTTAGGATTAGCACTACCACAAAATGCTGTGAAGGATTTTTCCAAAGTCTTAAGAGAAAATAATCGAAGGGCTAACCTTTAGGTTACAAACACTGATGAACTTTCAAGTTAAAAAGTGAATAATGGAGGGGCTGGGATTGTGGCTCAGAGGTAGAGCACCTGCCTCACATGGTTGGGGCACTGGGTTCAATCCTCAGCACCACATAAAATGAATGAATAAAATAAAAGTATTGTGTCCATCTACAACTAAAAAACAAATTTAAAAAATAATAAAATAAAGGTATTGTGTCCATCTACAACTAAAAAACAAATTAAAAAAAAATAATGTAGTAAAAAATCCAGATCTATAATATCTGTAACACCACAATGTATTCCTAATAAGTGTTGTGCTTGCCACATTTGCATGTGTTTACTAAATAATAAGTAACACTAGGTAATAAGTAAATTAAAGATCAAAGCATATGCTTTAACAGAGTTTTACAAATCAGCATAGAGCATTCACGCTATGGATTTTAAGATGTTTCTCTTGACCAGGGATCTGAAATTAGATTGCCTTCTCAGAGTCAACTATAAATGCTTCTTTTTTTTATAATTTTTTTTAGTTGTCAATGGATCTTGTTTAATTTTATTTATGTATATGTGATGCTGAGTATTGAACCCAAGGCCTCATACGTACCAAGCAAGCGCTGTACCACCAAGCCACAACTGGAGCTCAGCTATAGATACTTCTTTCCCAGGCTGGCACCTATGAGACCTCAAATGATGCTAAAAATCAGATTTCCTGTATGAGCCATCCAGTTTAGGCTTGCTGTTCATTAATCTCAGCTGACAATTATAAACCCATCTAGCAACTATGAGCTGACATTCAACAAAAGAAGCCTCGGACTTGGTACAAATTTGTCAATACTACATGGAAAAACAATAACGAAGCCTTAAAAGAATATGTTCTGTTGGTAGTGACATCTTCCTAAAGAAATACCATGTAGTCTCATCATTCAGGAGGCATTTGTGTGCTATCTTGAGATTCTTACATTAAGACCATCAGTGGATTTTAAGTGATATCCACACATTTAAAACAGCATCTTGGTAGTTTATTGATATATAAAAAGTTTGTTAATGTATATGTTTTGGATCTAATTATTACTTATTAATGTTCTTTATTATTTAGTAAGGAAACTGCATAATACCTGCTGTTCCTACATCTGTAATTTTAGTGTTTGGAAAAAATTGCCTCAAGCTAGATAGGAGTGGTGGTTAATGCTGCTACTCATTTCTTTTTTATTCTTTAGTAGCTAGAGGAAATTAGAAGATAGACTTCTGCCTGCTGGTAGGCAGTGTCCCCTGAAGCAATTTGGAAAGAGCACTTTCTGCCCTGTTCCTCATGATAACTTATAAAACCATTGGCTTGAAAATAGGTAAAGATAACTGAGTTGAAGAAAATAGAGAAAACTGAAAAGGACCATGGAAGAAACTGTTGAACTCTATAAGGTTGAGCTTTGAATCCATTTTTCCAAGGTTATTAAACACTATTGTGTAACCAAAATACATGTTTTCCTAACCTTACACAGAGACTTAAATGAAAGTACATTGCTGTACTTCAAAACAGGAAATATAAACCCTCAGGGGAAAGGCATATGCTTAACATTCATGAGGCCCTGGATTTGATTCCCAGCACCATATATATACAAACTGTGGTATGCATAAAAATTGATGCAGATACAAGGTTCTATATAAACAAACTCTTTTTTTTTTTTTTTTTTTTTGTTTAAACTGTGGATTGAACCCAGGACTTTGGGCATGCTAGGGAAGTGTTCTACCTCTAAGCTACATCTCCCATCCCTATTAGAAATTGTATTTGAAATGCAGTTCTATTTGAAATGCAGATACCTGTGGACTCTGACCTCCTACCCAGATTCATTAGATTCAGTCTGATGTGGAGCCAGCTTTTTAATTTTGAAAATGTTTAAACCTACTAAGGAGTTGTGAGAATAAAGCAATGAATGTCAAATGCATGTCACATTTACCAACTGTTAACAGTTTATCACATTTGTTTTCTTTGTTCTAATTATTTTTAAAGTCACAGATGCAGTGACACTTAACTCCTAATTCTTCAGCAGACATCCTATACGTCTTAAAACAAACTTATTCTCTTTCCATAAAACTGTAAAAATACCATTATACCCAAGAAGTTTACTGTTTGATATAAAAATATATCTAAAAAACTGTCTACATTCAAAATTTCTTAAATGTTCCAATGACATACTTTATAGTTTCTTGTGTTTTCAATCTAGGATCCAGTCAAGGATCACACATATTTAATGGTCCTGTCTCTTTAGTCTCTTTTAATCTGGAAGAGTACCTCCTACCTTTTTCCTGTGTTTTATAACTTTTGACATTTTTAAGATTACAGACCAGTTCATTATTCTTGGTTTTAGAATGTCCCGCATTTTTAATTTTTCTGATTACATACACCCTCATTATTAGATTTTGTTTCTACATTTTTGACAAGTATGCTATGTATAGATTGTGAAATGGCCTCAATCCATCACATCAGGAGGCACAGCACATAATGTTAGATTTTTCCATTACCCCTTTGTGATTTTCATTCAGGTTAATCCACACTTAAAAAAAATCCTACGTTAAACCTTTTGCAATGTTGTGCTTTGTTTGAAGTCATCAAACTTTGGTAGAGTTCTATAGTGTCAGCTTTAATCCTTTATTTGAACTGCTAAACCCATCAACAACAAACAAACATTAGTGTATGACACTGCTGGGTCTTTGCAGGCATCAAGGAAAAGGACACAATTCTCACCTTGGATCCATATGAGAAAGGAAAATAAGTACATGAAAACAATATAAGAGAACAATTGTCAAAACTCAGTGGGAAAACAGATATACTTCTATGGTGGGAGTTTTAATTAGTGCAACATTTTTATGGTATTTTGGTAATATGAAGAATTACAATGCACATGTTATTTTCCACAAAAATTCAAGTTAGTAATCTTAAGCTATGCACATACTAACACAAGAAACCAGAACCCAACCCCTCTACCCCTCCATCCTCACGATGAACAAGGATGTTTCTTTCTTCTCATTTATTGTATTATTTTTTTTTTATTTCATGGTGTGTCTTTCTGTATTGCCCATGCTGGTCTTGACCTCTTGAGCTCAAGTGATCCCCTCACCTCAGCCTCCTGAGTGTCGGGATTATACAGGCATGTGCCACAGGCCTGGTTCCTTCTTTTAATAGAAACAACCTAAGTATCTATCAAAATGACATTGATTAATAAATGATAAACACATATTACTTAGTCATTAGAAACAATGCAGTTCACTTTTGCATTTAGGAAATGGAATGGATATATTTTTCCTTATTCCTCTTCCTAAGTACAATTTAAAGTGCTGGATAGTATATTTAGCAAACACAAAAAGACTCTAAGAGGCAGATAAAAGATAAACTGGCTAGGAACCTTGAGATTGAGTTGGTGGTGAGTTCCCTGGGGTCTCTTCTTGTTTCGTACATCCCAGATTGAAACAAAAGAAGCCAGCACCCCAGTAAAGCTAACAGACAAGAAAAGAGTTCCAACAAAAATTAGCTGTCTCTATCCAACCAACCAGGAAAGAGTCATCTTAGGAAGATTGAACGGTTTTAGGCATATCACATGATTTTAGTCAAACATCACAGAAGAAATTGTGGTCCTACCCATGGCCATGCCAGCAAAGGCCAAGTGGGGAGCTATAGGAGGCTGTAATGAAGCATCCTGTCATCAACACCACGGCTACCATCACTTCCACATTGTTGGAGGAGACCACAGTGGAGCTTGGACTTCCAGGCTACTTGGCAATAACTAAGGCTCCTTCTCATCCCAGTGGGGTGGTATCAGAGGAGGCCTGATGGAAAATCAGAACTTTAACCATCATGCAGTGGCAGTGACTAGCCTGTCAGTAATAAGAGGCATCCCTCTGAAGTATGTGAGGGGGTGAACTTGCACTTCTGCCTCCTCTTGGCAGTAGAGAGGGGTGCTTTCCTTCCAAGCCAAAGCCCTGTCAGAGAGCTAGCTGAAATAGATTTAAGATCTAATAAACACTTTAAAAGATAGCATCACTCATCATTAGAGAAATGCAAATAAAAACCACTATTAGATACCATTTTTGCATCCATTTTGCAAAATAGGATGCAAAATAGGGGGGCTATTATAAAAAATAATAACAAGGAGCTAGAGTGTACATCTTAACAGAGCACTCACCTAGCATGTGTGAGGACCTAGGTTCAATCACCAGCACAGCAAAACGTGAACCATGCACACATACCAAAATAATAACAGTTGTTGGTGTGGGAAAATAGCAATTATTGGTCTGGAAGTGGAAAATTAAAGACCTAATCCATTGCTAGTGGGAATGTAAAATGGTGTAGCCCCTGTGGAAAATATTAAACAAAGGACACCATATGACCCACCAATTCCACTTCTGGGTATATGCTCAAAGGAATTGTATGCAAGGACTCAATCATGTTTGTACACCAATGTTCATAGCAGCATTATTCAAAATAGACAAAAAGTGACCCAAACATCCATTGATGTATCAAAAATAAACAAAACGTGTTTTATACACATAATGCAATATTATTCAGCCTTAAATAGGAATGAAATACTGGGGTATGGGGATAGGAAAGATAATAGAATGAATCAGACATTATTACCCTGTGTGCATAGATAACTATATGACCAGTGTGGTTCTACAGCATGTACAACCAGAAGAATGAAAAATTATACTCCAGTATATATAATGTATCAAAGTGCATTCTACTGTCATGTATAACTAAACAAATTTAAATTTTTTTTAAAATAAAAAGAGGACTAAAATACTGATATGTGCTACAATGTGTATGAACCTTTGAAGACATTATGTTGAATAAAATAAGCCAGACACAAAAGGAAAAAATTGTATGTTTTTTGCTTAGATGAACATACAAACAGTAGAATGGTGGGGTGAGGAGAGGACAAGGAGTCATAATTGGTACAGAGTTTCATTTTGGGGAAAAAGGTTTGCAGATGAATAGGTGTTCATATTTGCACAGCATTGTGAATATACTTAATACCTCCGAATTGTCCACTTACAAATGGTTAAAACTTTTATGGTGAAAGCCTGTAATTCTAACTATTTGTTAGAGAAAAGTAGGAGGATCTCAAGTTTGAGAACTTATCAAGACTCCATCTTTAAAAAAATGTTATGCAAAATTTTATTTTTAATCATAAAAATTGTTTTTAAGTGTCTTCGTCAAATGATCTATCAGAATGAAGTTCTCCTTTCTAACGTGGTTCTAGGTTAACATTTTTTTAAATAAAGCAATAAACTGACAGAAAAAATATCTGGAGTCACAGAGCAATATAAGGGCATCCAGGTTTCAATAGAAAATCAGTATGCCAAGAATCATGAAGGTCTCAACCTGATTGAAAAAGATAATAGATGCCAACACAGAGATGTTAAAATTATCTGATCAAGATTGTAAAGCAATCATGAAAAAAATAAAATGTTTCAATGACCAGTTATTAACACACTTGAAATAAATGAGAAATGGAAAGGAAAAAATGGATAAGTTGTATCCATCCTTAAAATTAAAAACCTTTGCTCACTCTGCTCCCTTTTTTTCTTCTTTCTTTTTCCCAATTCCAGGTAGATCTTAATGATCTGGGACTGAGACACACAGAGTGGGGACCCACAACCACGGTGATTGTTAAGGGGCTGAGATTAAAGATAATTGAGGTTCTGGCTGTGCTGGATGAAGCTGAGCTGAGGGACAGGTTACCAAACTTTTCTCCTGGTCACACCTGCATGGGAAGCTAGAGGTAGATAAGGAGTCCAGGGCCAGGTGTAGAGCCTGGAGCGGTAGGGGCACAGGGAAGAGAAACCAGAGAAGTCAGTTTTGTGGTTAGCATGGTCCCTCTGTTTTTCAGGGAATATAGCGCCACTAGGCTAGAGGAACCCGTTTGGGTGGGAAAGCGCCTCAACAGGACATAAGGCTGTGATTGTGGCTGAGATAGGTACTGCACTTCAGGAAACACTGAGCTTCTCAGGCTTGCTGACCAGAACTATAGAATGACCAGAGCCATTATCTGGCCACCTGGACCATGGTGGGGAAGGTGCTGAGCAGCCCCAGTGAGCAGTGGCACCAGGACTGCCAGACTTGCCCATGCTCTGGGATCCCCGAAAAAGCAGCTGCTGAGCCCAAGGAATACAGCATATAAGCCCTTGGAGTGGGAACATCTGTTTGGCTGTCAGCAGTCCTGGTCAACTTGTGCCATCCAGCACTCTTGCACGCAGAGAAGGTGAGTTCCAGTAAGAATACTCAGCCCACCTGGGGCACAGCTGATGTCAGAGTGGTTAGGGTGCTCTGCTCCCTTTGTATCCAAGTTTCCTCATGGGAACTTTCTTGAGCTGCAAGAAAAACCTGGTGCTTCTGTTTCGTTTAGTCTCAAAGCTCCTCCTGCAGCTTCAGAATTTGCTTCTTGGCAGCCTCTGATGACATTTTCCTCTTCCACCTCCTTTTTCTTCCTTTCTCTTGTCCTTCTTCCATCTTCTCCATCATCATGTCCACCTTTTCCTCCCACCGATACGGTTCCTCTCCACCGTGCAGTGCATCGTTGCTTCCCCGCCAGAGGTGGAGAAAGCAGCGGGTGACTGGGAGCGCCGGCTCCGGGCTGCCAGGGACACACCGCCTGACAGATCGCGCCTGCCGGGAAGCAGGCGCCTGGGGAGAACCGCGCCCAGCCTCGGGTCGAACTGGTCCCTCTCATTACTGGGGCATCAAGCACACGCCAGTTGCCCAGCCCGCAGCCAAGGCTCCACCGCGGGAATACCTCGGCTTTTGAGTAGACCCTGTTAAATTAAGGATGAAAAGACAAGTGACAGACTGGGAGAAGATATTTACGAACCACACAACTGACCAAGTACTAGTATTTAAAATATGTAAAAACGCTCAATAACTAACAGTAAAGCAAAAAGCAATACAACGTAAGTATTCATATATAAATAGCCAAAAACTGAAAACAATCCTGTTGTTTATCAACAGTGTGTGCTTAAACTGTGCTACTCAGTAACAAAAAAGAAGAATCTATTCATTGACATATACAACAACCTGGATAAATCTCCGAACTATGATGCTGAGTGAAAGAAACCAATCTCAAAAGGTTCCATACTGCACTATTCTATCTATATAGCATGCTTGAGAAGATAAAATTATAAAGATAAAATGGAAAACAGATTACTCGTGACCAGGAGTGGGGGAGGGGTGGGCGGAAGAGAAGTGGGTGTGGCTATAAAAGGGCAAATTGAGGATCCTCATGAATGATGGGATACTCTGACTTAATTACATCCTGGTTATGACGCCATACTGCAGTTTTGTCAAGTATTACCACCAGCAGAACAAGCCAAGGAGCACCATCTCTTTGTATTATTTCTTATACTTCCATGTCAATCTAAAGTTTTCTCAAAATAAATTTAACTTAAGAATGCTTGCTAAAGGATTAGATCCTGGTGTAACATAATGGCATTAGTAAAAAAAAAAAAAAAAAAAAAAAAAAAAAACAAAAAACAGTAACTACAGCAGGAGGTAACTAGATCTAAGTGTACCAAAACGGAAAGATTATAAAGATATTGTAAATGTAAAAAGCTAGTTAAGGGCTGGGATGAATCTCAGTGATAGACCACTTGCCCAGCATACCCAAGGCCCTGAGTTCAATCCCTAGTGCCTCAGAAATGAAAAACAATCTAGCTGAAGAACATTATTGTTAGTAAGATCCTATCTGTGTTTAAAATGAATAAACACATAGGAACAATATATTATATATAATTATTTCAAATTTTCTACAAGAATTTCCTCTAGAGGGAGTACAAATGGGAAAGGGGGTAAACCTACTTTTTACTTGACACAGTTTGTATTTCAGGGTTTACTTTGTACCATAAGTATATATTATATTTATAATTTTTAAGATAATCATTACTAGGATGCCATTCTTTACATTCAAGCAAATTTAACCATATCTTGCTTAATACAAAAGATATGTTAGTGTGTGATTGTTTTTCATTACAGGGGTATTTCCTTTAGCAAATAACTAATAATAGACTTATTTAAAATAATTGGTCATGTGATTTAATTTGTACAAGTGTGCCACTTTCCTCATTATTTTTATCTCTTAAAACTTATCCATTTAAGCTCAAAACCCTCCTCCTCTGCTATGCCTTCCCTAATTACCCCAGAACTAAAGTAAGTCCTTTCTTTTGGACCCCACAGCTATGGTGTTGCATGTCACCCTCAGGATGGTCATCATGTGTTAGTTTATAGTTTAGAATACGTGTTTCATCTCTTCAACCACAGTAAACACATCTCAAGATGAGGGATTCAGTTTGATTCATCTTTGGGCCCCACACATGAAGCCCAAAACCTTGATGCATTAGTTTTCTACCACTGCTGCAACTACCACTGACTTAGTGACTAAAAACCACACAAACTTATTATCTTATGGTTTTAAGATCAAACATCAGAAATGGGCCCCATAAAACTACAGATGAAGCGTCAGCAGAGCAGTGTTCTATGGAGAATCTGTTCTTTGACCTTTTCCAGCTTTTAGAGGCTACCTACATTTCTTGGCTCATGGCCACACTACTAGGTTTCCATCTTCGTCTCTCTTTAACTCTGACCCTCCTGCCTCTCCATTCTATTATTATTATTATTATTATTATTATTATTATTATTATTATTATTTTACTGGGGAGTGAACCCAGGGAAACTTCACCACTGAGCCACATCCTCAGTCCTTTTTATTGTTCATTTTGAGATAGGGTCTCACTAAGTTACCCAGTCTGGCCTCAAATTTGCAATCCTCCTGCCTCAGCAACCCCAGCTGGTGAGATTACTGGCACGTGCCATTACATGGAGTCCTGCCTCCCATTTAGAAGGATGTTGTGATTACATGGGGCCTACATGGATAATTCAGGATAATCTTTCCATCTCAATGTTTAATCCCACTGTAAAATTCTTTTTGCTATGCAAGGTAACATATTCACAGGTTTTGGGAATTAGCTCATGGGCATCTTGTGGGAGCATTATTTTTTCTACAATGATGCTATAACAAATTGGTTGTATATTGCACAAATAAGAACAAGAGAAGATAATAAAGATGTGATTAGAAAAGAGATGGTCTGGAAAATCTGAGAAGTTGCGAATTTAAATTGAGATATAAAAAATATTTTTTGCTTCTTTTGTTCTTAGGTCAAATTGATGCAGAGAAAATTCTTTCATTGCCAGCTGTGATTCCTTACACCTGTGGTAAGCACTCTGTAACTATCTGAGGATAGCCAGATGTAGTGATGCATGCCTATAATTCCAGCAACTCCAAAGACTGAGGCAGGAGGATTGCATGTTCCAGACTAACCGCAGCAACTTAGTAAGACCCTGTCTCAAAATAAAAAATAAAAGGTGCTGGGGATGTGGCTTAGTGGTTGAGCATCCCTGGGTTTAATCCTGGTACCAAAAAATAAAAATAAATAAATAAATGCATATATACATACCGGAGGATAAGAATAAATAACAGGACTACAAAGATAGAGAGTTTACCTATTTCCTATAGTAATTTGAAATGTTGACTTTCTGCTTTAATTTCTTTTAGAGATTATATTACCACTTGCCATTCATATTTAAAAAGTGACATTTCTCAGGTTCCCTCAGTTTATATGACTATTTTCATCCCTACATTTGAAGAAGACCCTGTAGATCTTCCTCTACTTCTGAGATGGTGGTTATGTACACGAAGGTGATTTTAGCAAGGAACTCTTTAAAACTGTCTGGGTAAAAATTAGAAATTATTGCCAGGCACAGTGGTTCACACCTATAATCCCAGTGACACAGGAGGCTGAAGCAGGAGGATCACAAGTTCAAGGACAGCCTCAGAAAGTTAGTGAGACCATCTCAAAATTGAAAATAAAAAGGCCTGGGGATGTGTTTCAGTAGTGAAGCACCCACCAAAAAAACAAAAAAACAAAACAAAACAAAAAAAAACCAAGGAAAGTCACAGTTCTGCTTGCAATTTTTTGAAAAAAAATTATTACACAAATCATGTTTTAAAAACAATAAAGAACATTTAGAAAAGAAAGTTTTTCCTAACCTTACTACATCAAGGAACAAAGTTCAGTGTAACAGATGGTTCCTCATGACTCCCTCCTGATATGCTTAGTTATTGTTTCTTCTAAGAATGTGGTAAGTTTTGTATCACCAGTTTGCCCACATTAGAAACAGCCTGGATCACCAGCTGGGTGATGGTGCTCCTTAGACCCACTCCCTGTACCCAAGACTGGGGTACAGTAGGTGCAGAAGGCAGGGAGCAAGCTCACAGACGTTATTTCCTTGGTATAAATCCAGCCATTCTCTAATTTTTCAGTCTTCATGGCTTACTATACCTGAACACCATCTAACTTATTTACCTAATTTTTCTTGACAAATTATTCCAACTTTGGATTACAATTTAAATTTACTTACCTTTGGTGAAATCATAGGTTTAATTTGTTATATTTTCCTAACACTGATTAAAAACTGATGTAACTATCAAAATAAATAGTTGTGTCCACATACTCTATTCGAAATCTCCTATTTGGAACACATTGGTACAGGCAGATTGTAGCCTTCCAGAATCTGTAGTCATTAGCTAGACCATGGCAGAGACAAAGGTAGATTTTGATTTCCAATTTTAAATTCTGAATGGTGGGCCTGCTGACATCTGGGACTAGCCAGATAAATATCATCACTTGTTTCTGGTGAAAGTTATTTCTGATTATGTCAAAAGGACTTTGACCAAAATAATAATGATGATGATGATAGTAATAATAATAATACCTCTCAGAACTGCCACTCTTCCACTTTCCTGATTGTTCTGTGGAAATACTGAGGTGATGCCTAACTCACTTGGTGTTTTCTGAGATTGTCTCTGTTTGCAGACTTTTAAAATCTTTTTGAAAAGTAACTTTAACATTTTGACAGAGGTTTGATTTAAATAATACAAACCATAGGTTACAATGTCATGTAATAAGCTCTGGGTGTAAGAAACCTATAATGTCAAGTATTTCAAATTTTCGCAATATTGCTTATCATCCTTCATGGTAAATTAAGGAGTTAGGGTTTAAGAATATGTACAGTCTGGTGATATCAGGAATAAAGAGACCATATTGGTAGGGGAAAAGTCTTATTTAATTGTAAATAAGGCTCTATCTCTATTATGTGTAATAAAAACACCAAAACTTTTCCTGAGATGTCTGGAAAATGTATGTTTTTCCTGAGTTTTCTATTCATGTTTAATCTCCCTATGATTACCAAGCAAATGGAGCTTTGCATTATTTTTTTCATCTACAGAATATTTGCAGTAGAAAATGGAATTTATTCACTTAACTTCTAGATGAACTTTAATAGACTTGATTTAATATGACCTATCTCTCTATATAACTTCACGTCAGCTAAATCAGCTAAAAAGTCTTAGGCCCCTGTGTCAAGTTGCCTTTTTGCTGACTGTGCAAGTAAATTAAAAGGATGATTCTAATAGATTTCAACCTGCACACATCTCAAAACAAGGTTGTTGCACAAATGGAGTTGTGATACTGTCGGTCGACAAATTCCCTACAGAAAGCAAAGTAGTTGCTCTCAGGCTAAACTTCAGGTCCTAAAGAAGTTAAAGGCAGAAAATCCTTCTGGGATCTTTTACAGAAGCTCCCTGATTTTCTTGACTATCTCTAATTTGAGATTGGCTGTTGACTGTTAGACTCATGAAAATAGATAAGGAAAGAAAGATCTACTGAGTGAAGTTCCAAGGTTAAAACCAGAGTCAGGGAGGATGTTTCTATATAAATTTAGATTAATCAGATCAAAGATAGTCTGATAAGATGGGGATAGACAAATAGATCTTTCCTCAGTCATATTTATAGATCTTGAGGAATCACTGAGGGACAAGTGTTCAACAGGGCACAGGTTAAGGCATGATTACTAGATTTTCCTTAGTGGCACCTATTCTCCAACTTTGGCTACCTTCTTTGCAGTGACTCTGGTTCCTAGAGGTAGAAGACGTGGAGGGCATTGGCTTGTACCAAGGTTAAATGATTTTATATTGATGTGCTCTGTTTGAGTGAACTGAGATGAGATGAGTCAACCGATCAATCCCTTAGGCTGACAAGTGTGAATTGAAGTTTTGCAACTCCCCAAGGAACTCGGAATGGTTTATGGTCCAGGTAGACTCTTTAGGCTCCTAGGGCCATCTCTGGCCATACCTTTGCTCCACCTTGCCCTCCCCATTCAATTGGGGATTTTGTCTCTACAGAAGATTGATATTAACTACTGCTCTCTCCGAAAAACTCACTTAAAACTAGTAAAAAGTGTCATTGAAAAGACTTAAACACCAGCTAGACACCATGGCACAGCAACTCTGGAAGCTGAGACAGTAGGGTCAAAAGTTCGAAGCTAGCCTGGTACACAAGACCCTCGGCAACTTAGCATGACTGTCCTAAAACAGAAAGATTTTTAAAAGGACTGGGTGTGGCTCAGTTGTAAAGTACCTCTGGGTCCCCTGTTAAAAAAATAAAAAGACAAACAATAAAGAAAATTGGGAAAGAGACAACAGCCCACATAACTTCTTAAATTGGTAAGCAAATGAAAAAAATGATGACAAAATTAGCAGATGGGATAAAGCTTAGTCCTAAACTGGGAGTGAGAGAAGCTGACAACTTCACTTATGCTACAGAACCACCAAATGACTCAGGAATTGGTAGTACCAGGTGCTTTTGAACCTGGGGATGTGAGAGCAAAATATCCACGCTGGAGCTGTGGGTGGAGCTCAGTGCCACGCACTTGCCTAGCATGCATAAGGCCCGGATTCCATCCCAGTTACACAACAGAACAAACAATAACAGCAGCAACAACAATGATGCCACTGGTTATCAGTGATGAGTTCTGCTTCCTCAAATGTTGACGTTTAAACATTAAAGAAGTACATGGAGGCAAACACATAAAGCAGGTTTTATTTAAAAGTAGTAACAGACCTCTCCCGGGAGGGAGAAGGGGGCCATAGCTGGTATTCTGCTATCCCAAGAAGTGAGAGCAAACTGCGCATTTATAGATAAAGTTTCCTTTGTGCTCCTGCCCTCTCCCCACCATATCTTTTTCCTTTCTGCCTAGGTGACTAGGCCCAGGAGATGCCGGTGGAATGGCCAGGGGGTGAGCAGGTGGGCTAGAAGGGCCAAGGTGGAGCGCTAGGCAGGAAGGGAGCGGCTGGCTCTCTGTCTGCTCAGGAGCTGCTTCATTAACAGCCTTTTTGGGAAGGGTGGTATCGAAGGGCTCTGGAGACAGGAACATTCCATTCCAATCAATTTCCGAGGTACAGTTTCCAACTTCCCAGGCTCAGATCAGCCTCCATTTTCTCCATTCGACCCGATCACCTGTTCTACACTAACTGCCTGTCTTTAATTCTGGCTTCAACAACAACAAAAACCAACTATTTGTAAACCTCTTGAGAAAGCAGTTCAACTTGAGATATTCTTCCCTCTACCTCCTGTACTTAGGCGACTTTGCTTCCTCCACTCTGTGTAGACTAGAGGTTTGTTCTTCAAAAAGTGGTGAATAGGAAGATCTCTGGATTGAGGGCCTTCAGGAAGGTACATTTGAAGTTTGGTGGTCCAGTTGAGAAGTGTTGAGAAGTGTGGATTTTCCATCTCCTACTGTTAGACTTGGGGCGGGGTCACATGTGCACTCAAAGATCTACAGACTACCCTGTGAAGAGGTATTTGCCATAGTAACTTTGTGCCTTAGTGATTCACTTTTCTGTTCTATGTGCTACTGAATGGGCACCAATTGGAGAGTTCTCTTTGGACCATGTTAAGTTAGAATCACAAACAGGAATGTTGAATGGGCAGTTGTCTATGTGAGTCTGGAAACTGGCAGGCAGAAATCAGATGGAAAGCTCTCACTCTGGGGAGTCTTTGGCATTAAATGGTAAAACCTGAGGATGGTATCACCTGAGGGATTAGATAAATGAGGGTAGAATTTGGGGACTGGGTAGGGTGCTGAGTCCAAGGCATCCAATGTTTAAATTTAGCAAAGGAATTGTAACAGTGGTCCACTTCTGCTTTGGATATAGCCCTTGCTGCTCTGCCACTGTGACTTATTTTTTAAATGGACTTCTTTCTTTCTTTTCTTCTTTCTCTGCTCCTCCATAATCTCTCCCCGTCTCTAATCTCAGGGGAAACAAGATTACCTTTCTTCCTATCCTAGGCATAGTTATCTGTCCTTGTACACACCCACCATAGGAAACGAAGTGATCCAGATTTTGGGGATGGTACCAGAAGATCTTAGAAATGATTATCTCCTATATTAACAAGTGCTTACAATCCAAGAGAGAACACGTGGAATGTAGCCTTTGAATCGCCTCTTTAAAAGTCCCCTGTTCCTGCTGATGGGCAGAATCAGAGCTTCACAGGTAGGAGTCCCCTGTGTTTCTACTTTGCTGGCAAAGCAATAAATCTTCTCTTTACCTTTCTCAAACCATGTCCTCATTATTGTATTGGCATTGGGGACAAGGATCAAAGTTTCAGCAACAAATTTGGCACCCCAGATGGGACCCAAGAGCAGCACCCACTCTGACTTTCTTGGGCAGGCCTGGTTCTCCGGTGAATCTCACTTCCATGTTGAGAATGTAAGGTGGCTGGCAAACTTGTTGAGAGCCAGGTGCAGGAGAGTTAAGGGACAGGTGAGTTCACCTTGTATAGAGCCAGAGGCACTATTCCTGTGACTAAAGAGAGGGACTGAAGGACCTTCTTAGCAGCTGCCAAAGCTCCTTTTGCTTCAGGGAACTCCTGCCTTCTCTCCCTGAACACTGCAGTTTTCTCCATCATGGTTCATTTTGAGAAAAAGGAAACTCAGTAAAGTTGCAACACCCTTGACCATTTGTTAAATCCCCTGGTGTGCACACCAAGACCCTCAGTTCTACACATCTGGTTCCTCTTTGTGGGAACATCTGGTCCCTCTTTCTGGGGACATCTGTGGTACCAGTGGTGTAGGAGTCATGGTTAAGTAGGACTCAAGAATCTAGGATATTTACTCCCTTCTGGCCTGTTCTGGTTCTCATCTGTTTGTTGGCTTTGAGTTTGGGAATTTCCTCTGGTTGTCTGTGTTTTTGTTACTGCCCCTTTTAAGACATGACCAGTACTGCATTGATCCTATAGGTAGTCTCTTGGGAAAGATCTTGGCTGATCAATTTAAAGGTTCCCCTCTCTCAGCCATTGTTTTGGGCCTCCTTTCTGGTTGTCTCTCTTTATTTCTTTTTTGTACAATCTTACAATTGGAGTTGGTCTGTCAGAGGTAAATTAAGTTGAAGAAAGGTATACCAATAGGTATAAGTGACTTTTAAATAGTTTTCTGGATTATTGTACATTCTTGTAGCTGGAGTTGGTCTGTCAAAGATAAAGTAGGTAGAAGAAATTTGTAGTGCAACTGTCTGTTTTAAAGGTTCCCGTCTGTCAGTCCTGGTTTCAGTGATCCTCTCTTGTCTGTTTTGTTTGTTTGCTTGTTTGTCTGCTGCTGGTCATTTAAGATATGGCCCATGTTGCATTGATCTTACTGGTAGTCTCTTTTTAAATTTTTTTTTTTTTATTTTTCCAGACTGCATTTTGATTCATCGTACACAAATGGGGTACAACTTTTTATTTCTACAGTTGTACACCATGTAGATTCACACCATTCGTGTAATCATACTCGTACATAGAGTAATAATGTCTGTCTCACTTATCACTATCTTTCCTTCCCCTGCCTCTTCCCACCCCATTTCCCTCTACACAATCGGAAGTTCTTCCATTCTTCTCTTACCCCCTTGCCACATCCCAGTTATGTATCATCACCCACTTATCAGAGAAAATATTCGGCCTTTGATTTTGTAGGATTGGCTTATCTCACTTAACATGATATTCTCCAACTCTATCCATTTACCTGTAAATGCCATAATTTTATTCTTCTTTATGGCTGAGTAGTAGTCCATTGTGCACATATACCACATTTTCTTTAATCATTCATCAATTGAAGGGTATCAAGGTTGGTTTCACAATCTAGCTATTGTGAATTAAGCAGCTATAAACATTGATGTGGCTGTGTTACTATAGTATGCTGATTTTAAGTCCTTTGGGTATAAATCAAGGAGTGTGATAGCTGGGTCAAATGGTGGGTCCATTCCAGGTTTTCTGAGGAAATTTCCATACTGCTTTCCAGAGTGGCTGCACCAATTTGTAACTCCACCAGCAATGAATGAGTGTGCCTTTTCCCCCACATCCACACCAACACTTATTGCTTGTGTTCTTGATAGTAGACATTCTAATTGGAGTTAGATAAAATCTTAGGGTGGTTTTAATTTACATTTCTCTAATTACTAGAGTTGATGAGCACTTTTTCATTAATTTGTTGATCGCCTGTATATCTTCTGTGAAGTCTCTGCCCAGTTCCTTAGCCCATTTATTGACTGGGTTCTTTGTATTTTGGTTGTAAAGTTTTTTAGGCTCTTTATAAATTTTGGAGATTAGTGCTGTGTCTGAAGTGAGTGTGGAAAAGATTTTCTCCCACTCTGTAGGCTTTCTTTTCGCATTATTGATTGCTTCCTTTGCTGAGAAAACATTTTTTAGTTTGAATCCATCCTATTTATTGATTCTTGCTTTTATTTCTTGCATTCTGGTAGTCTCATTAAGGAAGTCTGGTCCTAAGCCAACAAGATGAAAAATTGGACCTATTTTCTCTTCTATTTGGTGAAGGGTCTCAGGTCTAATTTCTAGATCCTTGATCCATTTTGAGTTGAGTTTTGTGCAGGGTGACTGGTAGTCTCTTAAACAGAGAGATCTTGGCTGCCTGGGCCACCTATAGGGATAAGTCTATCTAAGAGAAAGAGGATTTACTGCAATCTGGCCTTTGAATGGTTTTTCTGGAATATTATAGAATTCTGAAGTTGAAGTTGGTCTGTCAGGGATAAAGCATATGAAAGAGATTCTGTCCATACAGGCATTTATGCAGTTGCATAAGGGATCTGAACAGTCGGGAATTAAATTTAAGGTGCTGGAAGGCACTGACTCCAGAGTGAAAGGATAGCAGGACCCCAGAAGAAAGGGTTTTAAAAGATTTCAATCTTTTAAACCTGATGCTGGCACTCCCAGCACTGTTTCTCAGCCTGGCCCCAAGCAACCACAGATCTTCTTACTGTGAGCCAAGGACACCAACCCTAAACTGGGAAAAAATATCCCAGAAAAACTGCCTGGACTGTAGAAAAGTGGCCAATGGGAACCTGGCCTCTGCCCTGCCTTCCAGTCCCTTTTGCCTGGGGCTGAGGGTGGAGGTGGAGGGGGGATGGAGGCTGCTGGCCATAAAGGA
The DNA here is from genome assembly GCF_902686455.1 of Sciurus vulgaris. Lineage (NCBI taxonomy): Eukaryota > Metazoa > Chordata > Mammalia > Rodentia > Sciuridae > Sciurus > Sciurus vulgaris. Next base: position 86,627,400 of record NC_136470.1, read on the forward strand.
TATATGCACTCTCAGTTTATGACCTGAGGACAGGAATAGTCTCCCCTTTTAGGATCTGACAGAAAACCCCATTTGACCAGGGGATATTCATCATTGGAGCAAAGCAATTCTTGCTATAACAGTATTCCATCAAACTAAATGCCTGGGGAGACTGGCAAAATAAATAATTGTAACCAGGAAAAAAACTAAAGCCAACCCATGTTTGGAGGCAGCCTCTGCAAAAGTATCTTCAAGGAAGTCTAAAGAAAAGGATGGAAAAGGCCCCCTCGATTGCATATCAATATGCCTAGGGTAAGAAAAAGGTCCAAAAGGAGCCTCTGGGTACAATTGACAGTGGGGAACTCACTTAAAGTTGATGGCATTGTGATAATGATAAGGGAGACAGGTCAAGCTCAAAAACATCCTGCGCTGCAACCCCTTGAATGCAATCTGGGAGAAAAAAGATTAAGGTACAGTTTTTGTATATGCTGGATTGTCCAGCCCTCTCTTGGGATGAAATTTGTTGTGTGAATTAAATGCACAGATAACATTCATAAGGACTTTCAGAATATGAATTTAAGAAAGGGTCCAAAACTAGAAAAGATAAGAGAAAGTTATAGGTATGGAAATATATTTTAGTACAGACAATTAGAAAGTAAAAGAAATATTTCTGGATGAGAAAGTGTTGTCTGGTAAAGTAATATTCTTGTGCTAAAGTCCCAGATGAAAGGACAATACTAAGGATGTAAGCAAGTTGTGAATGTCTAAATAAGTTGCAGGTTTGCGGTAGGTAAATGTTTGTGCTTGTGATTAAATTGGCTATAATTAGCACAAAGTTATTTGAATTTTAGTGTACTGATATAAAGCAAAGTCTAAAGCATTGATCTCTTATCTACCAAGATAATATCTTGTATGTGTTAGGTTTTATTATTTAGGGAAAATAAGTCTTAAAGGAATTAGGGTTTGTACCTGTTTTAAAGTCTTTTAAATGATTAAGTAAACAACTTACTTTAGGTTATATCAATATAGTTATCACCCTAAAGACATGTGACTTGGTATATGTATGTATCTGAGAACTATATCTGTCTATAAGCCTTGTCTAAGTGTTGTGTAAAAGTTTATAAAATGAAAGTTTGTGTAAGTTTACCAGCAAGTTAACCAATAAGTACTCTCTTTTATACATGGCATCTGACATGGAAGGGCCACGCTGTCATTTAAAGACCTGTCTTATATTTGTTTGCTTTAACTAAGTCAATTTCTGATAATTAACACTGTTTCCTAAATGTATAAGAGATTTAAGACTATTCTTTGATTTTTGCTAGTACTGCTGACCTATGCAGACCTGTGATTTATTGTTACCATACACTATAGATTCTAAATTGTACTTTAAAAGTTAAACTTAGCTAAATGTAAAGCTTAGGGGAGAGCACCTTACCAAGTTGATGTTCTCCAAACTAAAACTGTCTGTAGCAATAGTCTTGGATTTATATAGAAATAACAAATTTGGTTGGCATTTATTCATGTCATTTGTTTTATAGCTGGATAAAGTAGCCTATTGTCAATAAGTTATATATACAATTTTATGTTACTTTTCAAACTGGAATAGGAATTTAAATATATTTTGGTAAGGTAATAAGGAGAGCCTGATCTGTTTAAAGGTGACATTGTAAACCATGAAAGCATTTTGCCACTTTTTTCACTAAAAGAAGGTTAAAAGTTCTCTTGGCCTTTGTTTGATTCATCTTTTAGATAATAATGTTGTATTGTGTTATTTGTCAAGAGTCCAGCCTTACCTGAAATAAGGTTCTGCTTTCCACCTTATTCCATGTTAGAATGGCTCCAAAATAGGCTTGACTTGAGCTCATTTAGAATTGTGTTTGAAAGATCGAATTTTGTTTTAAAGATTGCTGTGATATCAAAATAAACAGGGGAGCTGGGCATGGTGCTTTAATGGCAAAACCAGACCTGGTTGTGAAATGAAATTACAAAAAACATTATGGTAAGAGTACAATGCCTGGGGAAAGGGTCAGTTCCCATCCCCTCTCTCAGTCTTTCTCCAGGAAGCCTAATTAACCATGGGTCCCTACCTTTTGGATTGTCAATAATTGCCCTAAGACTCTGACACTCCCTCCTGAAATGTAATAGATATCTGTGAAAAGAGCTGTTTCTTCTTATATGTTCTGTGAGCATGCTTTGTGTTAGAGACCGTGCACAAGATCTTCTGCTGCATAAATTAGGAATTATTTTTTTAAAAAGAGGAAAAAGTCTCAATGATAGGATGAGTCTAAGATGACATCAAATAACCTATAAAAATTGTGAGAAACTGTGGATTAGGGCTGAGAATTTGGAGTTTTTGTTTTTCCTCTGGGCCCACTGACGTAAAATAAAGTTCTCCTTCTCTCCAAGCGCTGCTTGCTGTTTCTCTATTCTTTCCCGCAACAGTGTCCCATGCCTGTAATCCCAGTTGCTCAGGAAGCTGAGGCAGGAGGATTACAAGTTCAAAGCCAGTTTCAGCAACTTAGAGAGGCCCTAAGTAACTCAGTGAGACCCTATCTCTAAACGAAATACAAAAAAGGGCTGGGATATGGCTCAGTGGTTGAGTGCCCCTGGATTCACTTCCCAGTTAAAAAAAAAAAAAAAACAGAAAAACAAAACAAAACAAAAAACAGAGGAAATAATACATAACTAAGAAAAGGTTTAAGATTATAAAAATCATTTTACTTGGTTCATAGCTGTTACACAAACAATATGTTTTTGTTGTGTTAATTTCATGCTGTATTTTCGTGTAAACTTTGTAATTGTTGTCTATTAGTGTTTTACAAAGGCACTGCTTCTAATAAAACAACCTAAATTGATTTGGGATAATAAGTCATCACCTATAGAACAGATAGGATAAAATGCTGACTTCCAGTATTAGTACTGACCCCAAGTAAATAAAAGGGGTACCTACAAAATTATAGATATTGAAGTTATAACATGTTACTCCCACTTTAAGACTGGTGAAACTGGCCTGTCAGATGTTTAAAATCAAAAACTTGTAGACCAAAGTCAAGGAAGTACAAGGGCCAAGGAAAAAGCAACCAACATTTTGGTCTTTTCTCTCTGAGGTCAGCCAGGACCCAGAGAATGATGGGACCCCTCTCTGGGTCCTGCAAATCTGAGTCACCCAATCTGCCAATCAGAGAGATCCAGAGGACCCTAGAGGACAGGCAGCAAACCAGTGTGCATTTTGCAATGAGGAGAGTCATTGGAAAGGAAAATGTCCCTGATGCTTCCAAGAGAAGCCATGTATGGTCAAACAGAACCTCACCTGTCCTGGCAGATGGCTCCCCTGGTAGAGGAAAGCTAAAGAAGCCAAGAGCTTCACACACATCCCTGAGTAATCTTAACTTACTCTTAATAGTAGATAGGAACAAGGTCAGTTGACCAACTGGGTCCTAAATACCTGGCAGAAGAGCATAGCATAAGTACAGTCCTATATGAATATTAAAAGGGAAAAATAATGTTTTTTAAAAATGTAACTTAAGATGTACACTTGTGTCAACCCTACCAAAAGTAAAGCTGGAGGCTATAGAGGGAGGGTTCTTGTGTGGGAGTGTCTAACAATAATGATCACAAAGGACTCTAGAGTTACAAGTTTGCCCTGAGTTAATTTGAACCTGATCTCCTAGATTTACAAATCTTCCTAACTTCCTACATTGATAAAC